>NC_140605.1:135000-735000 GCF_057381915.1 Diplotaxodon limnothrissa
CACTGCCCTCGCCTTCTTCTAGAAAGCCGTCTTCAACCGAGTCGAGAGAGCCGGGAACTTGTGAGGTGTGCATGTCCTGGTGGGACAAAAAACAAACAAACAAACAAACAAACAAACAAACATACATACATACATACATACATCCTACTATTAAAAAAGTAATAAAGTTAGGGTCCCTTTACAATGTCAGAAGGAGGGAGGCACTAAGGCACCGCCTTCCGCCCCTCGACGCCCTCGCGGTGCCACCTCCTTCTGACAGGAACTTCCTACAGACCAGGTATGAATGATGCCTGACTGGACATACAAAACTCACAAGTTCCTGGCTCTCACGGCTCCTCTGAAGAGGGTTAGTCCAAGAAGGAGGGGCATCGCGAGGGGCGTCGAGGGACGGGGGACTGTGCCTCACTGCCCTCGCCTTCTTCTAGAAAGCCGTCTTCAACCGAGTCGAGAGAGCCGGGAACTTGTGAGGTGTGCATGTCCTGGTGGGACAAAAAACAAACAAACAAACAAACAAACAAACAAACAACAAACAAACAAACAAACAAACAAACAAACATACATACATACATACATACATCCTACTATTAAAAAAGTAATAAAGTTAGGGTCCCTTTACAATGTCAGAAGGAGGGAGGCACTAAGGCACCGCCTTCCGCCCCTCGACGCCCTCGCGGTGCCACCTCCTTCTGACAGGAACTTCCTACAGACCAGGTATGAATGATGCCTGACTGGACATACAAAACTCACAAGTTCCTGGCTCTCACGGCTCCTCTGAAGAGGGTTAGTCCAAGAAGGAGGGGCATCGCGAGGGGCGTCGAGGGACGGGGGACTGTGCCTCACTGCCCTCGCCTTCTTCTAGAAAGCCGTCTTCAACCGAGTCGAGAGAGCCGGGAACTTGTGAGGTGTGCATGTCCTGGTGGGACAAAAAACAAACAAACAAACAAACAAACAAACAAACATACATACATACATACATACATCCTACTATTAAAAAAGTAATAAAGTTAGGGTCCCTTTACAATGTCAGAAGGAGGGAGGCACTAAGGCACCGCCTTCCGCCCCTCGACGCCCTCGCGGTGCCACCTCCTTCTGACAGGAACTTCCTACAGACCAGGTATGAATGATGCCTGACTGGACATACAAAACTCACAAGTTCCTGGCTCTCACGGCTCCTCTGAAGAGGGTTAGTCCAAGAAGGAGGGGCATCGCGAGGGGCGTCGAGGGACGGGGGACTGTGCCTCACTGCCCTCGCCTTCTTCTAGAAAGCCGTCTTCAACCGAGTCGAGAGAGCCGGGAACTTGTGAGGTGTGCATGTCCTGGTGGGACAAAAAACAAACAAACAAACAAACAAACAAACAAACAAACAAACAAACAAACATACATACATACATACATACATCCTACTATTAAAAAAGTAATAAAGATAGGGTCCCTTTACAATGTCAGAAGGAGGGAGGCACTAAGGCACCGCCTTCCGCCCCTCGACGCCCTCGCGGTGCCACCTCCTTCTGACAGGAACTTCCTACAGACCAGGTATGAATGATGCCTGACTGGACATACAAAACTCACAAGTTCCTGGCTCTCACGGCTCCTCTGAAGAGGGTTAGTCCAAGAAGGAGGGGCATCGCGAGGGGCGTCGAGGGACGGGGGACTGTGCCTCACTGCCCTCGCCTTCTTCTAGAAAGCCGTCTTCAACCGAGTCGAGAGAGCCGGGAACTTGTGAGGTGTGCATGTCCTGGTGGGACAAAAAACAAACAAACAAACAAACAAACAACAAACAAACAAACAAACAAACAAACAAACATACATACATACATACATACATCCTACTATTAAAAAAGTAATAAAGTTAGGGTCCCTTTACAATGTCAGAAGGAGGGAGGCACTAAGGCACCGCCTTCCGCCCCTCGACGCCCTCGCGGTGCCACCTCCTTCTGACAGGAACTTCCTACAGACCAGGTATGAATGATGCCTGACTGGACATACAAAACTCACAAGTTCCTGGCTCTCACGGCTCCTCTGAAGAGGGTTAGTCCAAGAAGGAGGGGCATCGCGAGGGGCGTCGAGGGACGGGGGACTGTGCCTCACTGCCCTCGCCTTCTTCTAGAAAGCCGTCTTCAACCGAGTCGAGAGAGCCGGGAACTTGTGAGGTGTGCATGTCCTGGTGGGACAAAAAACAAACAAACAAACAAACAAACAAACAAACAAACAAACAAACAAACAAACAAACATACATACATACATACATACATCCTACTATTAAAAAAGTAATAAAGATAGGGTCCCTTTACAATGTCAGAAGGAGGGAGGCACTAAGGCACCGCCTTCCGCCCCTCGACGCCCTCGCGGTGCCACCTCCTTCTGACAGGAACTTCCTACAGACCAGGTATGAATGATGCCTGACTGGACATACAAAACTCACAAGTTCCTGGCTCTCACGGCTCCTCTGAAGAGGGTTAGTCCAAGAAGGAGGGGCATCGCGAGGGGCGTCGAGGGACGGGGGACTGTGCCTCACTGCCCTCGCCTTCTTCTAGAAAGCCGTCTTCAACCGAGTCGAGAGAGCCGGGAACTTGTGAGGTGTGCATGTCCTGGTGGGACAAAAAACCAAACAAACAAACAAACAAACAAACAAACAAACAAACATACATACATACATCCTACTATTAAAAAAGTAATAAAGATAGGGTCCCTTTACAATGTCAGAAGGAGGGAGGCACTAAGGCACCGCCTTCCGCCCCTCGACGCCCTCGCGGTGCCACCTCCTTCTGACAGGAACTTCCTACAGACCAGGTATGAATGATGCCTGACTGGACATACAAAACTCACAAGTTCCTGGCTCTCACGGCTCCTCTGAAGAGGGTTAGTCCAAGAAGGAGGGGCATCGCGAGGGGCGTCGAGGGACGGGGGACTGTGCCTCACTGCCCTCGCCTTCTTCTAGAAAGCCGTCTTCAACCGAGTCGAGAGAGCCGGGAACTTGTGAGGTGTGCATGTCCTGGTGGGACAAAAAACAAACAAACAAACAAACAAACAACAAACAAACAAACAAACAAACAAACAAACATACATACATACATACATACATCCTACTATTAAAAAAGTAATAAAGTTAGGGTCCCTTTACAATGTCAGAAGGAGGGAGGCACTAAGGCACCGCCTTCCGCCCCTCGACGCCCTCGCGGTGCCACCTCCTTCTGACAGGAACTTCCTACAGACCAGGTATGAATGATGCCTGACTGGACATACAAAACTCACAAGTTCCTGGCTCTCACGGCTCCTCTGAAGAGGGTTAGTCCAAGAAGGAGGGGCATCGCGAGGGGCGTCGAGGGACGGGGGACTGTGCCTCACTGCCCTCGCCTTCTTCTAGAAAGCCGTCTTCAACCGAGTCGAGAGAGCCGGGAACTTGTGAGGTGTGCATGTCCTGGTGGGACAAAAAACAAACAAACAAACAAACAAACAAACAAACAAACAAACAAACAAACATACATACATACATACATACATCCTACTATTAAAAAAGTAATAAAGATAGGGTCCCTTTACAATGTCAGAAGGAGGGAGGCACTAAGGCACCGCCTTCCGCCCCTCGACGCCCTCGCGGTGCCACCTCCTTCTGACAGGAACTTCCTACAGACCAGGTATGAATGATGCCTGACTGGACATACAAAACTCACAAGTTCCTGGCTCTCACGGCTCCTCTGAAGAGGGTTAGTCCAAGAAGGAGGGGCATCGCGAGGGGCGTCGAGGGACGGGGGACTGTGCCTCACTGCCCTCGCCTTCTTCTAGAAAGCCGTCTTCAACCGAGTCGAGAGAGCCGGGAACTTGTGAGGTGTGCATGTCCTGGTGGGACAAAAAACAAACAAACAAACAAACAAACAACAAACAAACAAACAAACAAACAAACAAACATACATACATACATACATACATCCTACTATTAAAAAAGTAATAAAGTTAGGGTCCCTTTACAATGTCAGAAGGAGGGAGGCACTAAGGCACCGCCTTCCGCCCCTCGACGCCCTCGCGGTGCCACCTCCTTCTGACAGGAACTTCCTACAGACCAGGTATGAATGATGCCTGACTGGACATACAAAACTCACAAGTTCCTGGCTCTCACGGCTCCTCTGAAGAGGGTTAGTCCAAGAAGGAGGGGCATCGCGAGGGGCGTCGAGGGACGGGGGACTGTGCCTCACTGCCCTCGCCTTCTTCTAGAAAGCCGTCTTCAACCGAGTCGAGAGAGCCGGGAACTTGTGAGGTGTGCATGTCCTGGTGGGACAAAAAACAAACAAACAAACAAACAAACAAACAAACAAACAAACAAACAAACATACATACATACATACATACATCCTACTATTAAAAAAGTAATAAAGATAGGGTCCCTTTACAATGTCAGAAGGAGGGAGGCACTAAGGCACCGCCTTCCGCCCCTCGACGCCCTCGCGGTGCCACCTCCTTCTGACAGGAACTTCCTACAGACCAGGTATGAATGATGCCTGACTGGACATACAAAACTCACAAGTTCCTGGCTCTCACGGCTCCTCTGAAGAGGGTTAGTCCAAGAAGGAGGGGCATCGCGAGGGGCGTCGAGGGACGGGGGACTGTGCCTCACTGCCCTCGCCTTCTTCTAGAAAGCCGTCTTCAACCGAGTCGAGAGAGCCGGGAACTTGTGAGGTGTGCATGTCCTGGTGGGACAAAAAACAAACAAACAAACAAACAAACAAACAAACAAACAAACAAACAAACATACATACATACATACATCCTACTATTAAAAAAGTAATAAAGATAGGGTCCCTTTACAATGTCAGAAGGAGGGAGGCACTAAGGCACCGCCTTCCGCCCCTCGACGCCCTCGCGGTGCCACCTCCTTCTGACAGGAACTTCCTACAGACCAGGTATGAATGATGCCTGACTGGACATACAAAACTCACAAGTTCCTGGCTCTCACGGCTCCTCTGAAGAGGGTTAGTCCAAGAAGGAGGGGCATCGCGAGGGGCGTCGAGGGACGGGGGACTGTGCCTCACTGCCCTCGCCTTCTTCTAGAAAGCCGTCTTCAACCGAGTCGAGAGAGCCGGGAACTTGTGAGGTGTGCATGTCCTGGTGGGACAAAAAACAAACAAACAAACAAACAAACAACAAACAAACAAACAAACAAACAAACAAACATACATACATACATACATACATCCTACTATTAAAAAAGTAATAAAGTTAGGGTCCCTTTACAATGTCAGAAGGAGGGAGGCACTAAGGCACCGCCTTCCGCCCCTCGACGCCCTCGCGGTGCCACCTCCTTCTGACAGGAACTTCCTACAGACCAGGTATGAATGATGCCTGACTGGACATACAAAACTCACAAGTTCCTGGCTCTCACGGCTCCTCTGAAGAGGGTTAGTCCAAGAAGGAGGGGCATCGCGAGGGGCGTCGAGGGACGGGGGACTGTGCCTCACTGCCCTCGCCTTCTTCTAGAAAGCCGTCTTCAACCGAGTCGAGAGAGCCGGGAACTTGTGAGGTGTGCATGTCCTGGTGGGACAAAAAACAAACAAACAAACAAACAAACAAACAAACAAACAAACAAACAAACATACATACATACATACATACATACATCCTACTATTAAAAAAGTAATAAAGATAGGGTCCCTTTACAATGTCAGAAGGAGGGAGGCACTAAGGCACCGCCTTCCGCCCCTCGACGCCCTCGCGGTGCCACCTCCTTCTGACAGGAACTTCCTACAGACCAGGTATGAATGATGCCTGACTGGACATACAAAACTCACAAGTTCCTGGCTCTCACGGCTCCTCTGAAGAGGGTTAGTCCAAGAAGGAGGGGCATCGCGAGGGGCGTCGAGGGACGGGGGACTGTGCCTCACTGCCCTCGCCTTCTTCTAGAAAGCCGTCTTCAACCGAGTCGAGAGAGCCGGGAACTTGTGAGGTGTGCATGTCCTGGTGGGACAAAAAACCAAACAAACAAACAAACAAACAAACAAACAAACAAACAAACATACATACATACATCCTACTATTAAAAAAGTAATAAAGATAGGGTCCCTTTACAATGTCAGAAGGAGGGAGGCACTAAGGCACCGCCTTCCGCCCCTCGACGCCCTCGCGGTGCCACCTCCTTCTGACAGGAACTTCCTACAGACCAGGTATGAATGATGCCTGACTGGACATACAAAACTCACAAGTTCCTGGCTCTCACGGCTCCTCTGAAGAGGGTTAGTCCAAGAAGGAGGGGCATCGCGAGGGGCGTCGAGGGACGGGGGACTGTGCCTCACTGCCCTCGCCTTCTTCTAGAAAGCCGTCTTCAACCGAGTCGAGAGAGCCGGGAACTTGTGAGGTGTGCATGTCCTGGTGGGACAAAAAACAAACAAACAAACAAACAAACAAACAAACAAACAAACAAACATACATACATACATACATACATACATCCTACTATTAAAAAAGTAATAAAGTTAGGGTCCCTTTACAATGTCAGAAGGAGGGAGGCACTAAGGCACCGCCTTCCGCCCCTCGACGCCCTCGCGGTGCCACCTCCTTCTGACAGGAACTTCCTACAGACCAGGTATGAATGATGCCTGACTGGACATACAAAACTCACAAGTTCCTGGCTCTCACGGCTCCTCTGAAGAGGGTTAGTCCAAGAAGGAGGGGCATCGCGAGGGGCGTCGAGGGACGGGGGACTGTGCCTCACTGCCCTCGCCTTCTTCTAGAAAGCCGTCTTCAACCGAGTCGAGAGAGCCGGGAACTTGTGAGGTGTGCATGTCCTGGTGGGACAAAAAACAAACAAACAAACAAACAAACAAACAAACAAACAAACAAACAAACAAACATACATACATCCTACTATTAAAAAAGTAATAAAGTTAGGGTCGCTTTACAATGTCAGAAGGAGGGAGGCACTAAGGCACCGCCTTCCGCCCCTCGACGCCCTCGCGGTGCCACCTCCTTCTGACAGGAACTTCCTACAGACCAGGTATGAATGATGCCTGACTGGACATACAAAACTCACAAGTTCCTGGCTCTCACGGCTCCTCTGAAGAGGGTTAGTCCAAGAAGGAGGGGCATCGCGAGGGGCGTCGAGGGACGGGGGACTGTGCCTCACTGCCCTCGCCTTCTTCTAGAAAGCCGTCTTCAACCGAGTCGAG
Organism: Diplotaxodon limnothrissa; assembly: GCF_057381915.1. Classification (NCBI taxonomy): domain Eukaryota; kingdom Metazoa; phylum Chordata; class Actinopteri; order Cichliformes; family Cichlidae; genus Diplotaxodon; species Diplotaxodon limnothrissa. The sequence continues at coordinate 142,155 of NC_140605.1, forward strand.
AGAGCCGGGAACTTGTGAGGTGTGCATGTCCTGGTGGGACAAAAAACAAACAAACAAACAAACAAACAAACAAACAACAAACAAACAAACAAACAAACAAACAAACAAACATACATACATACATACATACATCCTACTATTAAAAAAGTAATAAAGTTAGGGTCCCTTTACAATGTCAGAAGGAGGGAGGCACTAAGGCACCGCCTTCCGCCCCTCGACGCCCTCGCGGTGCCACCTCCTTCTGACAGGAACTTCCTACAGACCAGGTATGAATGATGCCTGACTGGACATACAAAACTCACAAGTTCCTGGCTCTCACGGCTCCTCTGAAGAGGGTTAGTCCAAGAAGGAGGGGCATCGCGAGGGGCGTCGAGGGACGGGGGACTGTGCCTCACTGCCCTCGCCTTCTTCTAGAAAGCCGTCTTCAACCGAGTCGAGAGAGCCGGGAACTTGTGAGGTGTGCATGTCCTGGTGGGACAAAAAACAAACAAACAAACAAACAAACAAACAAACAAACAAACATACATACATACATACATACATACATCCTACTATTAAAAAAGTAATAAAGATAGGGTCCCTTTACAATGTCAGAAGGAGGGAGGCACTAAGGCACCGCCTTCCGCCCCTCGACGCCCTCGCGGTGCCACCTCCTTCTGACAGGAACTTCCTACAGACCAGGTATGAATGATGCCTGACTGGACATACAAAACTCACAAGTTCCTGGCTCTCACGGCTCCTCTGAAGAGGGTTAGTCCAAGAAGGAGGGGCATCGCGAGGGGCGTCGAGGGACGGGGGACTGTGCCTCACTGCCCTCGCCTTCTTCTAGAAAGCCGTCTTCAACCGAGTCGAGAGAGCCGGGAACTTGTGAGGTGTGCATGTCCTGGTGGGACAAAAAACAAACAAACAAACAAACAAACAAACAAACAAACAAACAAACAAACATACATACATACATACATACATCCTACTATTAAAAAAGTAATAAAGATAGGGTCCCTTTACAATGTCAGAAGGAGGGAGGCACTAAGGCACCGCCTTCCGCCCCTCGACGCCCTCGCGGTGCCACCTCCTTCTGACAGGAACTTCCTACAGACCAGGTATGAATGATGCCTGACTGGACATACAAAACTCACAAGTTCCTGGCTCTCACGGCTCCTCTGAAGAGGGTTAGTCCAAGAAGGAGGGGCATCGCGAGGGGCGTCGAGGGACGGGGGACTGTGCCTCACTGCCCTCGCCTTCTTCTAGAAAGCCGTCTTCAACCGAGTCGAGAGAGCCGGGAACTTGTGAGGTGTGCATGTCCTGGTGGGACAAAAAACAAACAAACAAACAAACAAACAACAAACAAACAAACAAACAAACAAACAAACATACATACATACATCCTACTATTAAAAAAGTAATAAAGTTAGGGTCCCTTTACAATGTCAGAAGGAGGGAGGCACTAAGGCACCGCCTTCCGCCCCTCGACGCCCTCGCGGTGCCACCTCCTTCTGACAGGAACTTCCTACAGACCAGGTATGAATGATGCCTGACTGGACATACAAAACTCACAAGTTCCTGGCTCTCACGGCTCCTCTGAAGAGGGTTAGTCCAAGAAGGAGGGGCATCGCGAGGGGCGTCGAGGGACGGGGGACTGTGCCTCACTGCCCTCGCCTTCTTCTAGAAAGCCGTCTTCAACCGAGTCGAGAGAGCCGGGAACTTGTGAGGTGTGCATGTCCTGGTGGGACAAAAAACAAACAAACAAACAAACAAACAAACAAACAAACAAACAAACATACATACATACATACATACATCCTACTATTAAAAAAGTAATAAAGATAGGGTCCCTTTACAATGTCAGAAGGAGGGAGGCACTAAGGCACCGCCTTCCGCCCCTCGACGCCCTCGCGGTGCCACCTCCTTCTGACAGGAACTTCCTACAGACCAGGTATGAATGATGCCTGACTGGACATACAAAACTCACAAGTTCCTGGCTCTCACGGCTCCTCTGAAGAGGGTTAGTCCAAGAAGGAGGGGCATCGCGAGGGGCGTCGAGGGACGGGGGACTGTGCCTCACTGCCCTCGCCTTCTTCTAGAAAGCCGTCTTCAACCGAGTCGAGAGAGCCGGGAACTTGTGAGGTGTGCATGTCCTGGTGGGACAAAAAACAAACAAACAAACAAACAAACAAACAAACAAACAAACAAACAAACATACATACATACATACATACATCCTACTATTAAAAAAGTAATAAAGATAGGGTCCCTTTACAATGTCAGAAGGAGGGAGGCACTAAGGCACCGCCTTCCGCCCCTCGACGCCCTCGCGGTGCCACCTCCTTCTGACAGGAACTTCCTACAGACCAGGTATGAATGATGCCTGACTGGACATACAAAACTCACAAGTTCCTGGCTCTCACGGCTCCTCTGAAGAGGGTTAGTCCAAGAAGGAGGGGCATCGCGAGGGGCGTCGAGGGACGGGGGACTGTGCCTCACTGCCCTCGCCTTCTTCTAGAAAGCCGTCTTCAACCGAGTCGAGAGAGCCGGGAACTTGTGAGGTGTGCATGTCCTGGTGGGACAAAAAACAAACAAACAAACAAACAAACAAACAAACAAACAAACAAACATACATACATACATACATACATCCTACTATTAAAAAAGTAATAAAGATAGGGTCCCTTTACAATGTCAGAAGGAGGGAGGCACTAAGGCACCGCCTTCCGCCCCTCGACGCCCTCGCGGTGCCACCTCCTTCTGACAGGAACTTCCTACAGACCAGGTATGAATGATGCCTGACTGGACATACAAAACTCACAAGTTCCTGGCTCTCACGGCTCCTCTGAAGAGGGTTAGTCCAAGAAGGAGGGGCATCGCGAGGGGCGTCGAGGGACGGGGGACTGTGCCTCACTGCCCTCGCCTTCTTCTAGAAAGCCGTCTTCAACCGAGTCGAGAGAGCCGGGAACTTGTGAGGTGTGCATGTCCTGGTGGGACAAAAAACAAACAAACAAACAAACAAACAAACAAACAAACAAACAAACAAACATACATACATACATACATACATCCTACTATTAAAAAAGTAATAAAGATAGGGTCCCTTTACAATGTCAGAAGGAGGGAGGCACTAAGGCACCGCCTTCCGCCCCTCGACGCCCTCGCGGTGCCACCTCCTTCTGACAGGAACTTCCTACAGACCAGGTATGAATGATGCCTGACTGGACATACAAAACTCACAAGTTCCTGGCTCTCACGGCTCCTCTGAAGAGGGTTAGTCCAAGAAGGAGGGGCATCGCGAGGGGCGTCGAGGGACGGGGGACTGTGCCTCACTGCCCTCGCCTTCTTCTAGAAAGCCGTCTTCAACCGAGTCGAGAGAGCCGGGAACTTGTGAGGTGTGCATGTCCTGGTGGGACAAAAAACAAACAAACAAACAAACAAACAAACAAACATACATACATACATACATACATACATACATACATCCTACTATTAAAAAAGTAATAAAGTTAGGGTCCCTTTACAATGTCAGAAGGAGGGAGGCACTAAGGCACCGCCTTCCGCCCCTCGACGCCCTCGCGGTGCCACCTCCTTCTGACAGGAACTTCCTACAGACTAGGTATGAATGATGCCTGACTGGACATACAAAACTCACAAGTTCCTGGCTCTCACGGCTCCTCTGAAGAGGGTTAGTCCAAGAAGGAGGGGCATCGCGAGGGGCGTCGAGGGACGGGGGACTGTGCCTCACTGCCCTCGCCTTCTTCTAGAAAGCCGTCTTCAACCGAGTCGAGAGAGCCGGGAACTTGTGAGGTGTGCATGTCCTGGTGGGACAAAAAACAAACAAACAAACAAACAAACAAACAAACAAACAAACATACATACATACATACATACATCCTACTATTAAAAAAGTAATAAAGTTAGGGTCCCTTTACAATGTCAGAAGGAGGGAGGCACTAAGGCACCGCCTTCCGCCCCTCGACGCCCTCGCGGTGCCACCTCCTTCTGACAGGAACTTCCTACAGACCAGGTATGAATGATGCCTGACTGGACATACAAAACTCACAAGTTCCTGGCTCTCACGGCTCCTCTGAAGAGGGTTAGTCCAAGAAGGAGGGGCATCGCGAGGGGCGTCGAGGGACGGGGGACTGTGCCTCACTGCCCTCGCCTTCTTCTAGAAAGCCGTCTTCAACCGAGTCGAGAGAGCCGGGAACTTGTGAGGTGTGCATGTCCTGGTGGGACAAAAAACAAACAAACAAACAAACAAACAAACAAACAAACAAACAAACAAACAAACAAACATACATACATACATACATACATACATCCTACTATTAAAAAAGTAATAAAGATAGGGTCCCTTTACAATGTCAGAAGGAGGGAGGCACTAAGGCACCGCCTTCCGCCCCTCGACGCCCTCGCGGTGCCACCTCCTTCTGACAGGAACTTCCTACAGACCAGGTATGAATGATGCCTGACTGGACATACAAAACTCACAAGTTCCTGGCTCTCACGGCTCCTCTGAAGAGGGTTAGTCCAAGAAGGAGGGGCATCGCGAGGGGCGTCGAGGGACGGGGGACTGTGCCTCACTGCCCTCGCCTTCTTCTAGAAAGCCGTCTTCAACCGAGTCGAGAGAGCCGGGAACTTGTGAGGTGTGCATGTCCTGGTGGGACAAAAAACCAAACAAACAAACAAACAAACATACATACATACATACATACATACATACATACATCCTACTATTAAAAAAGTAATAAAGTTAGGGTCCCTTTACAATGTCAGAAGGAGGGAGGCACTAAGGCACCGCCTTCCGCCCCTCGACGCCCTCGCGGTGCCACCTCCTTCTGACAGGAACTTCCTACAGACTAGGTATGAATGATGCCTGACTGGACATACAAAACTCACAAGTTCCTGGCTCTCACGGCTCCTCTGAAGAGGGTTAGTCCAAGAAGGAGGGGCATCGCGAGGGGCGTCGAGGGACGGGGGACTGTGCCTCACTGCCCTCGCCTTCTTCTAGAAAGCCGTCTTCAACCGAGTCGAGAGAGCCGGGAACTTGTGAGGTGTGCATGTCCTGGTGGGACAAAAAACAAACAAACAAACAAACAAACAAACAAACAAACAAACATACATACATACATACATACATCCTACTATTAAAAAAGTAATAAAGTTAGGGTCCCTTTACAATGTCAGAAGGAGGGAGGCACTAAGGCACCGCCTTCCGCCCCTCGACGCCCTCGCGGTGCCACCTCCTTCTGACAGGAACTTCCTACAGACCAGGTATGAATGATGCCTGACTGGACATACAAAACTCACAAGTTCCTGGCTCTCACGGCTCCTCTGAAGAGGGTTAGTCCAAGAAGGAGGGGCATCGCGAGGGGCGTCGAGGGACGGGGGACTGTGCCTCACTGCCCTCGCCTTCTTCTAGAAAGCCGTCTTCAACCGAGTCGAGAGAGCCGGGAACTTGTGAGGTGTGCATGTCCTGGTGGGACAAAAAACAAACAAACAAACAAACAAACAAACAAACAAACAAACAAACAAACAAACAAACATACATACATACATACATACATACATCCTACTATTAAAAAAGTAATAAAGATAGGGTCCCTTTACAATGTCAGAAGGAGGGAGGCACTAAGGCACCGCCTTCCGCCCCTCGACGCCCTCGCGGTGCCACCTCCTTCTGACAGGAACTTCCTACAGACCAGGTATGAATGATGCCTGACTGGACATACAAAACTCACAAGTTCCTGGCTCTCACGGCTCCTCTGAAGAGGGTTAGTCCAAGAAGGAGGGGCATCGCGAGGGGCGTCGAGGGACGGGGGACTGTGCCTCACTGCCCTCGCCTTCTTCTAGAAAGCCGTCTTCAACCGAGTCGAGAGAGCCGGGAACTTGTGAGGTGTGCATGTCCTGGTGGGACAAAAAACCAAACAAACAAACAAACAAACAAACAAACAAACAAACAAACATACATACATACATCCTACTATTAAAAAAGTAATAAAGATAGGGTCCCTTTACAATGTCAGAAGGAGGGAGGCACTAAGGCACCGCCTTCCGCCCCTCGACGCCCTCGCGGTGCCACCTCCTTCTGACAGGAACTTCCTACAGACCAGGTATGAATGATGCCTGACTGGACATACAAAACTCACAAGTTCCTGGCTCTCACGGCTCCTCTGAAGAGGGTTAGTCCAAGAAGGAGGGGCATCGCGAGGGGCGTCGAGGGACGGGGGACTGTGCCTCACTGCCCTCGCCTTCTTCTAGAAAGCCGTCTTCAACCGAGTCGAGAGAGCCGGGAACTTGTGAGGTGTGCATGTCCTGGTGGGACAAAAAACAAACAAACAAACAAACAAACAAACAAACAAACAAACAAACAAACAAACAAACATACATACATCCTACTATTAAAAAAGTAATAAAGTTAGGGTCGCTTTACAATGTCAGAAGGAGGGAGGCACTAAGGCACCGCCTTCCGCCCCTCGACGCCCTCGCGGTGCCACCTCCTTCTGACAGGAACTTCCTACAGACCAGGTATGAATGATGCCTGACTGGACATACAAAACTCACAAGTTCCTGGCTCTCACGGCTCCTCTGAAGAGGGTTAGTCCAAGAAGGAGGGGCATCGCGAGGGGCGTCGAGGGACGGGGGACTGTGCCTCACTGCCCTCGCCTTCTTCTAGAAAGCCGTCTTCAACCGAGTCGAGAGAGCCGGGAACTTGTGAGGTGTGCATGTCCTGGTGGGACAAAAAACAAACAAACAAACAAACAAACAAACAAACAACAAACAAACAAACAAACAAACAAACAAACAAACATACATACATACATACATACATCCTACTATTAAAAAAGTAATAAAGTTAGGGTCCCTTTACAATGTCAGAAGGAGGGAGGCACTAAGGCACCGCCTTCCGCCCCTCGACGCCCTCGCGGTGCCACCTCCTTCTGACAGGAACTTCCTACAGACCAGGTATGAATGATGCCTGACTGGACATACAAAACTCACAAGTTCCTGGCTCTCACGGCTCCTCTGAAGAGGGTTAGTCCAAGAAGGAGGGGCATCGCGAGGGGCGTCGAGGGACGGGGGACTGTGCCTCACTGCCCTCGCCTTCTTCTAGAAAGCCGTCTTCAACCGAGTCGAGAGAGCCGGGAACTTGTGAGGTGTGCATGTCCTGGTGGGACAAAAAACAAACAAACAAACAAACAAACAAACAAACAACAAACAAACAAACAAACAAACAAACAAACAAACATACATACATACATACATACATCCTACTATTAAAAAAGTAATAAAGTTAGGGTCCCTTTACAATGTCAGAAGGAGGGAGGCACTAAGGCACCGCCTTCCGCCCCTCGACGCCCTCGCGGTGCCACCTCCTTCTGACAGGAACTTCCTACAGACCAGGTATGAATGATGCCTGACTGGACATACAAAACTCACAAGTTCCTGGCTCTCACGGCTCCTCTGAAGAGGGTTAGTCCAAGAAGGAGGGGCATCGCGAGGGGCGTCGAGGGACGGGGGACTGTGCCTCACTGCCCTCGCCTTCTTCTAGAAAGCCGTCTTCAACCGAGTCGAGAGAGCCGGGAACTTGTGAGGTGTGCATGTCCTGGTGGGACAAAAAACAAACAAACAAACAAACAAACAAACAAACAAACAAACATACATACATACATACATACATACATCCTACTATTAAAAAAGTAATAAAGATAGGGTCCCTTTACAATGTCAGAAGGAGGGAGGCACTAAGGCACCGCCTTCCGCCCCTCGACGCCCTCGCGGTGCCACCTCCTTCTGACAGGAACTTCCTACAGACCAGGTATGAATGATGCCTGACTGGACATACAAAACTCACAAGTTCCTGGCTCTCACGGCTCCTCTGAAGAGGGTTAGTCCAAGAAGGAGGGGCATCGCGAGGGGCGTCGAGGGACGGGGGACTGTGCCTCACTGCCCTCGCCTTCTTCTAGAAAGCCGTCTTCAACCGAGTCGAGAGAGCCGGGAACTTGTGAGGTGTGCATGTCCTGGTGGGACAAAAAACAAACAAACAAACAAACAAACAAACAAACAAACAAACAAACAAACAAACATACATACATACATACATACATCCTACTATTAAAAAAGTAATAAAGATAGGGTCCCTTTACAATGTCAGAAGGAGGGAGGCACTAAGGCACCGCCTTCCGCCCCTCGACGCCCTCGCGGTGCCACCTCCTTCTGACAGGAACTTCCTACAGACCAGGTATGAATGATGCCTGACTGGACATACAAAACTCACAAGTTCCTGGCTCTCACGGCTCCTCTGAAGAGGGTTAGTCCAAGAAGGAGGGGCATCGCGAGGGGCGTCGAGGGACGGGGGACTGTGCCTCACTGCCCTCGCCTTCTTCTAGAAAGCCGTCTTCAACCGAGTCGAGAGAGCCGGGAACTTGTGAGGTGTGCATGTCCTGGTGGGACAAAAAACAAACAACAAACAAACAAACAAACAAACAAACAAACAAACATACATACATAAATACATACATACATCCTACTATTAAAAAAGTAATAAAGTTAGGGTCCCTTTACAATGTCAGAAGGAGGGAGGCACTAAGGCACCGCCTTCCGCCCCTCGACGCCCTCGCGGTGCCACCTCCTTCTGACAGGAACTTCCTACAGACCAGGTATGAATGATGCCTGACTGGACATACAAAACTCACAAGTTCCTGGCTCTCACGGCTCCTCTGAAGAGGGTTAGTCCAAGAAGGAGGGGCATCGCGAGGGGCGTCGAGGGACGGGGGACTGTGCCTCACTGCCCTCGCCTTCTTCTAGAAAGCCGTCTTCAACCGAGTCGAGAGAGCCGGGAACTTGTGAGGTGTGCATGTCCTGGTGGGACAAAAAACCAAACAAACAAACAAACAAACAAACAAACAAACAAACAAACATACATACATACATCCTACTATTAAAAAAGTAATAAAGATAGGGTCCCTTTACAATGTCAGAAGGAGGGAGGCACTAAGGCACCGCCTTCCGCCCCTCGACGCCCTCGCGGTGCCACCTCCTTCTGACAGGAACTTCCTACAGACCAGGTATGAATGATGCCTGACTGGACATACAAAACTCACAAGTTCCTGGCTCTCACGGCTCCTCTGAAGAGGGTTAGTCCAAGAAGGAGGGGCATCGCGAGGGGCGTCGAGGGACGGGGGACTGTGCCTCACTGCCCTCGCCTTCTTCTAGAAAGCCGTCTTCAACCGAGTCGAGAGAGCCGGGAACTTGTGAGGTGTGCATGTCCTGGTGGGACAAAAAACAAACAAACAAACAAACAAACAAACAAACAAACAAACATACATACATACATACATACATACATCCTACTATTAAAAAAGTAATAAAGATAGGGTCCCTTTACAATGTCAGAAGGAGGGAGGCACTAAGGCACCGCCTTCCGCCCCTCGACGCCCTCGCGGTGCCACCTCCTTCTGACAGGAACTTCCTACAGACCAGGTATGAATGATGCCTGACTGGACATACAAAACTCACAAGTTCCTGGCTCTCACGGCTCCTCTGAAGAGGGTTAGTCCAAGAAGGAGGGGCATCGCGAGGGGCGTCGAGGGACGGGGGACTGTGCCTCACTGCCCTCGCCTTCTTCTAGAAAGCCGTCTTCAACCGAGTCGAGAGAGCCGGGAACTTGTGAGGTGTGCATGTCCTGGTGGGACAAAAAACAAACAAACAAACAAACAAACAAACAAACATACATACATACATACATACATACATACATACATCCTACTATTAAAAAAGTAATAAAGTTAGGGTCCCTTTACAATGTCAGAAGGAGGGAGGCACTAAGGCACCGCCTTCCGCCCCTCGACGCCCTCGCGGTGCCACCTCCTTCTGACAGGAACTTCCTACAGACTAGGTATGAATGATGCCTGACTGGACATACAAAACTCACAAGTTCCTGGCTCTCACGGCTCCTCTGAAGAGGGTTAGTCCAAGAAGGAGGGGCATCGCGAGGGGCGTCGAGGGACGGGGGACTGTGCCTCACTGCCCTCGCCTTCTTCTAGAAAGCCGTCTTCAACCGAGTCGAGAGAGCCGGGAACTTGTGAGGTGTGCATGTCCTGGTGGGACAAAAAACAAACAAACAAACAAACAAACAAACAAACAAACAAACATACATACATACATACATACATCCTACTATTAAAAAAGTAATAAAGTTAGGGTCCCTTTACAATGTCAGAAGGAGGGAGGCACTAAGGCACCGCCTTCCGCCCCTCGACGCCCTCGCGGTGCCACCTCCTTCTGACAGGAACTTCCTACAGACCAGGTATGAATGATGCCTGACTGGACATACAAAACTCACAAGTTCCTGGCTCTCACGGCTCCTCTGAAGAGGGTTAGTCCAAGAAGGAGGGGCATCGCGAGGGGCGTCGAGGGACGGGGGACTGTGCCTCACTGCCCTCGCCTTCTTCTAGAAAGCCGTCTTCAACCGAGTCGAGAGAGCCGGGAACTTGTGAGGTGTGCATGTCCTGGTGGGACAAAAAACAAACAAACAAACAAACAAACAAACAAACAAACAAACAAACAAACAAACAAACAAACAAACATACATACATACATACATACATACATCCTACTATTAAAAAAGTAATAAAGATAGGGTCCCTTTACAATGTCAGAAGGAGGGAGGCACTAAGGCACCGCCTTCCGCCCCTCGACGCCCTCGCGGTGCCACCTCCTTCTGACAGGAACTTCCTACAGACCAGGTATGAATGATGCCTGACTGGACATACAAAACTCACAAGTTCCTGGCTCTCACGGCTCCTCTGAAGAGGGTTAGTCCAAGAAGGAGGGGCATCGCGAGGGGCGTCGAGGGACGGGGGACTGTGCCTCACTGCCCTCGCCTTCTTCTAGAAAGCCGTCTTCAACCGAGTCGAGAGAGCCGGGAACTTGTGAGGTGTGCATGTCCTGGTGGGACAAAAAACCAAACAAACAAACAAACAAACAAACAAACAAACAAACAAACATACATACATACATCCTACTATTAAAAAAGTAATAAAGATAGGGTCCCTTTACAATGTCAGAAGGAGGGAGGCACTAAGGCACCGCCTTCCGCCCCTCGACGCCCTCGCGGTGCCACCTCCTTCTGACAGGAACTTCCTACAGACCAGGTATGAATGATGCCTGACTGGACATACAAAACTCACAAGTTCCTGGCTCTCACGGCTCCTCTGAAGAGGGTTAGTCCAAGAAGGAGGGGCATCGCGAGGGGCGTCGAGGGACGGGGGACTGTGCCTCACTGCCCTCGCCTTCTTCTAGAAAGCCGTCTTCAACCGAGTCGAGAGAGCCGGGAACTTGTGAGGTGTGCATGTCCTGGTGGGACAAAAAACAAACAAACAAACAAACAAACAAACAAACAAACAAACAAACAAACAAACAAACAAACATACATACATCCTACTATTAAAAAAGTAATAAAGTTAGGGTCGCTTTACAATGTCAGAAGGAGGGAGGCACTAAGGCACCGCCTTCCGCCCCTCGACGCCCTCGCGGTGCCACCTCCTTCTGACAGGAACTTCCTACAGACCAGGTATGAATGATGCCTGACTGGACATACAAAACTCACAAGTTCCTGGCTCTCACGGCTCCTCTGAAGAGGGTTAGTCCAAGAAGGAGGGGCATCGCGAGGGGCGTCGAGGGACGGGGGACTGTGCCTCACTGCCCTCGCCTTCTTCTAGAAAGCCGTCTTCAACCGAGTCGAGAGAGCCGGGAACTTGTGAGGTGTGCATGTCCTGGTGGGACAAAAAACAAACAAACAAACAAACAAACAAACAAACAACAAACAAACAAACAAACAAACAAACAAACAAACAAACATACATACATACATACATACATCCTACTATTAAAAAAGTAATAAAGTTAGGGTCCCTTTACAATGTCAGAAGGAGGGAGGCACTAAGGCACCGCCTTCCGCCCCTCGACGCCCTCGCGGTGCCACCTCCTTCTGACAGGAACTTCCTACAGACCAGGTATGAATGATGCCTGACTGGACATACAAAACTCACAAGTTCCTGGCTCTCACGGCTCCTCTGAAGAGGGTTAGTCCAAGAAGGAGGGGCATCGCGAGGGGCGTCGAGGGACGGGGGACTGTGCCTCACTGCCCTCGCCTTCTTCTAGAAAGCCGTCTTCAACCGAGTCGAGAGAGCCGGGAACTTGTGAGGTGTGCATGTCCTGGTGGGACAAAAAACAAACAAACAAACAAACAAACAAACAAACAAACAAACATACATACATACATACATACATACATCCTACTATTAAAAAAGTAATAAAGATAGGGTCCCTTTACAATGTCAGAAGGAGGGAGGCACTAAGGCACCGCCTTCCGCCCCTCGACGCCCTCGCGGTGCCACCTCCTTCTGACAGGAACTTCCTACAGACCAGGTATGAATGATGCCTGACTGGACATACAAAACTCACAAGTTCCTGGCTCTCACGGCTCCTCTGAAGAGGGTTAGTCCAAGAAGGAGGGGCATCGCGAGGGGCGTCGAGGGACGGGGGACTGTGCCTCACTGCCCTCGCCTTCTTCTAGAAAGCCGTCTTCAACCGAGTCGAGAGAGCCGGGAACTTGTGAGGTGTGCATGTCCTGGTGGGACAAAAAACAAACAAACAAACAAACAAACAAACAAACAAACATACATACATACATACATACATCCTACTATTAAAAAAGTAATAAAGATAGGGTCCCTTTACAATGTCAGAAGGAGGGAGGCACTAAGGCACCGCCTTCCGCCCCTCGACGCCCTCGCGGTGCCACCTCCTTCTGACAGGAACTTCCTACAGACCAGGTATGAATGATGCCTGACTGGACATACAAAACTCACAAGTTCCTGGCTCTCACGGCTCCTCTGAAGAGGGTTAGTCCAAGAAGGAGGGGCATCGCGAGGGGCGTCGAGGGACGGGGGACTGTGCCTCACTGCCCTCGCCTTCTTCTAGAAAGCCGTCTTCAACCGAGTCGAGAGAGCCGGGAACTTGTGAGGTGTGCATGTCCTGGTGGGACAAAAAACAAACAAACAAACAAACAAACAAACAAACAAACAAACAAACAAACATACATACATACATACATACATCCTACTATTAAAAAAGTAATAAAGATAGGGTCCCTTTACAATGTCAGAAGGAGGGAGGCACTAAGGCACCGCCTTCCGCCCCTCGACGCCCTCGCGGTGCCACCTCCTTCTGACAGGAACTTCCTACAGACCAGGTATGAATGATGCCTGACTGGACATACAAAACTCACAAGTTCCTGGCTCTCACGGCTCCTCTGAAGAGGGTTAGTCCAAGAAGGAGGGGCATCGCGAGGGGCGTCGAGGGACGGGGGACTGTGCCTCACTGCCCTCGCCTTCTTCTAGAAAGCCGTCTTCAACCGAGTCGAGAGAGCCGGGAACTTGTGAGGTGTGCATGTCCTGGTGGGACAAAAAACAAACAAACAAACAAACAAACAAACAAACATACATACATACATACATACATACATACATACATCCTACTATTAAAAAAGTAATAAAGTTAGGGTCCCTTTACAATGTCAGAAGGAGGGAGGCACTAAGGCACCGCCTTCCGCCCCTCGACGCCCTCGCGGTGCCACCTCCTTCTGACAGGAACTTCCTACAGACTAGGTATGAATGATGCCTGACTGGACATACAAAACTCACAAGTTCCTGGCTCTCACGGCTCCTCTGAAGAGGGTTAGTCCAAGAAGGAGGGGCATCGCGAGGGGCGTCGAGGGACGGGGGACTGTGCCTCACTGCCCTCGCCTTCTTCTAGAAAGCCGTCTTCAACCGAGTCGAGAGAGCCGGGAACTTGTGAGGTGTGCATGTCCTGGTGGGACAAAAAACAAACAAACAAACAAACAAACAAACAAACAAACAAACATACATACATACATACATACATCCTACTATTAAAAAAGTAATAAAGTTAGGGTCCCTTTACAATGTCAGAAGGAGGGAGGCACTAAGGCACCGCCTTCCGCCCCTCGACGCCCTCGCGGTGCCACCTCCTTCTGACAGGAACTTCCTACAGACCAGGTATGAATGATGCCTGACTGGACATACAAAACTCACAAGTTCCTGGCTCTCACGGCTCCTCTGAAGAGGGTTAGTCCAAGAAGGAGGGGCATCGCGAGGGGCGTCGAGGGACGGGGGACTGTGCCTCACTGCCCTCGCCTTCTTCTAGAAAGCCGTCTTCAACCGAGTCGAGAGAGCCGGGAACTTGTGAGGTGTGCATGTCCTGGTGGGACAAAAAACAAACAAACAAACAAACAAACAACAAACAAACAAACAAACAAACATACATACATACATACATCCTACTATTAAAAAAGTAATAAAGATAGGGTCCCTTTACAATGTCAGAAGGAGGGAGGCACTAAGGCACCGCCTTCCGCCCCTCGACGCCCTCGCGGTGCCACCTCCTTCTGACAGGAACTTCCTACAGACCAGGTATGAATGATGCCTGACTGGACATACAAAACTCACAAGTTCCTGGCTCTCACGGCTCCTCTGAAGAGGGTTAGTCCAAGAAGGAGGGGCATCGCGAGGGGCGTTGAGGGACGGGGGACTGTGCCTCACTGCCCTCGCCTTCTTCTAGAAAGCCGTCTTCAACCGAGTCGAGAGAGCCGGGAACTTGTGAGGTGTGCATGTCCTGGTGGGACAAAAAACAAACAAACAAACAAACAAACAAACAAACAAACAAACATACATACATACATACATACATCCTACTATTAAAAAAGTAATAAAGTTAGGGTCCCTTTACAATGTCAGAAGGAGGGAGGCACTAAGGCACCGCCTTCCGCCCCTCGACGCCCTCGCGGTGCCACCTCCTTCTGACAGGAACTTCCTACAGACCAGGTATGAATGATGCCTGACTGGACATACAAAACTCACAAGTTCCTGGCTCTCACGGCTCCTCTGAAGAGGGTTAGTCCAAGAAGGAGGGGCATCGCGAGGGGCGTCGAGGGACGGGGGACTGTGCCTCACTGCCCTCGCCTTCTTCTAGAAAGCCGTCTTCAACCGAGTCGAGAGAGCCGGGAACTTGTGAGGTGTGCATGTCCTGGTGGGACAAAAAACAAACAAACAAACAAACAAACAAACAAACAAACAAACAAACAAACAAACATACATACATACATACATACATCCTACTATTAAAAAAGTAATAAAGTTAGGGTCCCTTTACAATGTCAGAAGGAGGGAGGCACTAAGGCACCGCCTTCCGCCCCTCGACGCCCTCGCGGTGCCACCTCCTTCTGACAGGAACTTCCTACAGACCAGGTATGAATGATGCCTGACTGGACATACAAAACTCACAAGTTCCTGGCTCTCACGGCTCCTCTGAAGAGGGTTAGTCCAAGAAGGAGGGGCATCGCGAGGGGCGTTGAGGGACGGGGGACTGTGCCTCACTGCCCTCGCCTTCTTCTAGAAAGCCGTCTTCAACCGAGTCGAGAGAGCCGGGAACTTGTGAGGTGTGCATGTCCTGGTGGGACAAAAAACAAACAAACAAACAAACAAACAAACAAACAAACAAACATACATACATACATACATACATCCTACTATTAAAAAAGTAATAAAGTTAGGGTCCCTTTACAATGTCAGAAGGAGGGAGGCACTAAGGCACCGCCTTCCGCCCCTCGACGCCCTCGCGGTGCCACCTCCTTCTGACAGGAACTTCCTACAGACCAGGTATGAATGATGCCTGACTGGACATACAAAACTCACAAGTTCCTGGCTCTCACGGCTCCTCTGAAGAGGGTTAGTCCAAGAAGGAGGGGCATCGCGAGGGGCGTCGAGGGACGGGGGACTGTGCCTCACTGCCCTCGCCTTCTTCTAGAAAGCCGTCTTCAACCGAGTCGAGAGAGCCGGGAACTTGTGAGGTGTGCATGTCCTGGTGGGACAAAAAACAAACAAACAAACAAACAAACAAACAAACAAACAAACATACATACATACATCCTACTATTAAAAAAGTAATAAAGATAGGGTCCCTTTACAATGTCAGAAGGAGGGAGGCACTAAGGCACCGCCTTCCGCCCCTCGACGCCCTCGCGGTGCCACCTCCTTCTGACAGGAACTTCCTACAGACTAGGTATGAATGATGCCTGACTGGACATACAAAACTCACAAGTTCCTGGCTCTCACGGCTCCTCTGAAGAGGGTTAGTCCAAGAAGGAGGGGCATCGCGAGGGGCGTCGAGGGACGGGGGACTGTGCCTCACTGCCCTCGCCTTCTTCTAGAAAGCCGTCTTCAACCGAGTCGAGAGAGCCGGGAACTTGTGAGGTGTGCATGTCCTGGTGGGACAAAAAACAAACAAACAAACAAACAAACAACAAACAAACAAACAAACATACATACATACATACATCCTACTATTAAAAAAGTAATAAAGATAGGGTCCCTTTACAATGTCAGAAGGAGGGAGGCACTAAGGCACCGCCTTCCGCCCCTCGACGCCCTCGCGGTGCCACCTCCTTCTGACAGGAACTTCCTACAGACCAGGTATGAATGATGCCTGACTGGACATACAAAACTCACAAGTTCCTGGCTCTCACGGCTCCTCTGAAGAGGGTTAGTCCAAGAAGGAGGGGCATCGCGAGGGGCGTCGAGGGACGGGGGACTGTGCCTCACTGCCCTCGCCTTCTTCTAGAAAGCCGTCTTCAACCGAGTCGAGAGAGCCGGGAACTTGTGAGGTGTGCATGTCCTGGTGGGACAAAAAACAAACAAACAAACAAACAAACAACAAACAAACAAACAAACAAACATACATACATACATACATCCTACTATTAAAAAAGTAATAAAGTTAGGGTCCCTTTACAATGTCAGAAGGAGGGAGGCACTAAGGCACCGCCTTCCGCCCCTCGACGCCCTCGCGGTGCCACCTCCTTCTGACAGGAACTTCCTACAGACCAGGTATGAATGATGCCTGACTGGACATACAAAACTCACAAGTTCCTGGCTCTCACGGCTCCTCTGAAGAGGGTTAGTCCAAGAAGGAGGGGCATCGCGAGGGGCGTCGAGGGACGGGGGACTGTGCCTCACTGCCCTCGCCTTCTTCTAGAAAGCCGTCTTCAACCGAGTCGAGAGAGCCGGGAACTTGTGAGGTGTGCATGTCCTGGTGGGACAAAAAACAAACAAACAAACAAACAAACAAACAAACAAACAAACAAACAAACAAACATACATACATACATACATACATACATCCTACTATTAAAAAAGTAATAAAGTTAGGGTCCCTTTACAATGTCAGAAGGAGGGAGGCACTAAGGCACCGCCTTCCGCCCCTCGACGCCCTCGCGGTGCCACCTCCTTCTGACAGGAACTTCCTACAGACCAGGTATGAATGATGCCTGACTGGACATACAAAACTCACAAGTTCCTGGCTCTCACGGCTCCTCTGAAGAGGGTTAGTCCAAGAAGGAGGGGCATCGCGAGGGGCGTCGAGGGACGGGGGACTGTGCCTCACTGCCCTCGCCTTCTTCTAGAAAGCCGTCTTCAACCGAGTCGAGAGAGCCGGGAACTTGTGAGGTGTGCATGTCCTGGTGGGACAAAAAACAAACAAACAAACAAACAAACAAACAAACAAACAAACAAACATACATACATACATACATACATCCTACTATTAAAAAAGTAATAAAGTTAGGGTCGCTTTACAATGTCAGAAGGAGGGAGGCACTAAGGCACCGCCTTCCGCCCCTCGACGCCCTCGCGGTGCCACCTCCTTCTGACAGGAACTTCCTACAGACCAGGTATGAATGATGCCTGACTGGACATACAAAACTCACAAGTTCCTGGCTCTCACGGCTCCTCTGAAGAGGGTTAGTCCAAGAAGGAGGGGCATCGCGAGGGGCGTCGAGGGACGGGGGACTGTGCCTCACTGCCCTCGCCTTCTTCTAGAAAGCCGTCTTCAACCGAGTCGAGAGAGCCGGGAACTTGTGAGGTGTGCATGTCCTGGTGGGACAAAAAACAAACAAACAAACAAACAAACAACAAACAAACAAACAAACAAACATACATACATACATACATCCTACTATTAAAAAAGTAATAAAGTTAGGGTCCCTTTACAATGTCAGAAGGAGGGAGGCACTAAGGCACCGCCTTCCGCCCCTCGACGCCCTCGCGGTGCCACCTCCTTCTGACAGGAACTTCCTACAGACCAGGTATGAATGATGCCTGACTGGACATACAAAACTCACAAGTTCCTGGCTCTCACGGCTCCTCTGAAGAGGGTTAGTCCAAGAAGGAGGGGCATCGCGAGGGGCGTCGAGGGACGGGGGACTGTGCCTCACTGCCCTCGCCTTCTTCTAGAAAGCCGTCTTCAACCGAGTCGAGAGAGCCGGGAACTTGTGAGGTGTGCATGTCCTGGTGGGACAAAAAACAAACAAACAAACAAACAAACAAACAAACATACATACATACATACATACATCCTACTATTAAAAAAGTAATAAAGTTAGGGTCCCTTTACAATGTCAGAAGGAGGGAGGCACTAAGGCACCGCCTTCCGCCCCTCGACGCCCTCGCGGTGCCACCTCCTTCTGACAGGAACTTCCTACAGACCAGGTATGAATGATGCCTGACTGGACATACAAAACTCACAAGTTCCTGGCTCTCACGGCTCCTCTGAAGAGGGTTAGTCCAAGAAGGAGGGGCATCGCGAGGGGCGTCGAGGGACGGGGGACTGTGCCTCACTGCCCTCGCCTTCTTCTAGAAAGCCGTCTTCAACCGAGTCGAGAGAGCCGGGAACTTGTGAGGTGTGCATGTCCTGGTGGGACAAAAAACAAACAAACAAACAAACAAACAAACAAACATACATACATACATACATACATCCTACTATTAAAAAAGTAATAAAGTTAGGGTCCCTTTACAATGTCAGAAGGAGGGAGGCACTAAGGCACCGCCTTCCGCCCCTCGACACCCTCGCGGTGCCACCTCCTTCTGACAGGAACTTCCTACAGACCAGGTATGAATGATGCCTGACTGGACATACAAAACTCACAAGTTCCTGGCTCTCACGGCTCCTCTGAAGAGGGTTAGTCCAAGAAGGAGGGGCATCGCGAGGGGCGTCGAGGGACGGGGGACTGTGCCTCACTGCCCTCGCCTTCTTCTAGAAAGCCGTCTTCAACCGAGTCGAGAGAGCCGGGAACTTGTGAGGTGTGCATGTCCTGGTGGGACAAAAAACAAACAAACAAACAAACAAACAAACAACAAACAAACAAACAAACAAACATACATACATACATACATCCTACTATTAAAAAAGTAATAAAGATAGGGTCCCTTTACAATGTCAGAAGGAGGGAGGCACTAAGGCACCGCCTTCCGCCCCTCGACGCCCTCGCGGTGCCACCTCCTTCTGACAGGAACTTCCTACAGACCAGGTATGAATGATGCCTGACTGGACATACAAAACTCACAAGTTCCTGGCTCTCACGGCTCCTCTGAAGAGGGTTAGTCCAAGAAGGAGGGGCATCGCGAGGGGCGTCGAGGGACGGGGGACTGTGCCTCACTGCCCTCGCCTTCTTCTAGAAAGCCGTCTTCAACCGAGTCGAGAGAGCCGGGAACTTGTGAGGTGTGCATGTCCTGGTGGGACAAAAAACAAACAAACAAACAAACAAACAACAAACAAACAAACAAACAAACATACATACATACATACATCCTACTATTAAAAAAGTAATAAAGTTAGGGTCCCTTTACAATGTCAGAAGGAGGGAGGCACTAAGGCACCGCCTTCCGCCCCTCGACGCCCTCGCGGTGCCACCTCCTTCTGACAGGAACTTCCTACAGACTAGGTATGAATGATGCCTGACTGGACATACAAAACTCACAAGTTCCTGGCTCTCACGGCTCCTCTGAAGAGGGTTAGTCCAAGAAGGAGGGGCATCGCGAGGGGCGTCGAGGGACGGGGGACTGTGCCTCACTGCCCTCGCCTTCTTCTAGAAAGCCGTCTTCAACCGAGTCGAGAGAGCCGGGAACTTGTGAGGTGTGCATGTCCTGGTGGGACAAAAAACAAACAAACAAACAAACAAACAAACAAACAAACAAACAAACATACATACATACATACATCCTACTATTAAAAAAGTAATAAAGTTAGGGTCCCTTTACAATGTCAGAAGGAGGGAGGCACTAAGGCACCGCCTTCCGCCCCTCGACGCCCTCGCGGTGCCACCTCCTTCTGACAGGAACTTCCTACAGACCAGGTATGAATGATGCCTGACTGGACATACAAAACTCACAAGTTCCTGGCTCTCACGGCTCCTCTGAAGAGGGTTAGTCCAAGAAGGAGGGGCATCGCGAGGGGCGTCGAGGGACGGGGGACTGTGCCTCACTGCCCTCGCCTTCTTCTAGAAAGCCGTCTTCAACCGAGTCGAGAGAGCCGGGAACTTGTGAGGTGTGCATGTCCTGGTGGGACAAAAAACAAACAAACAAACAAACAAACAAACAAACAAACAAACAAACAAACAAACAAACAAACATACATACATACATACATACATCCTACTATTAAAAAAGTAATAAAGTTAGGGTCCCTTTACAATGTCAGAAGGAGGGAGGCACTAAGGCACCGCCTTCCGCCCCTCGACGCCCTCGCGGTGCCACCTCCTTCTGACAGGAACTTCCTACAGACCAGGTATGAATGATGCCTGACTGGACATACAAAACTCACAAGTTCCTGGCTCTCACGGCTCCTCTGAAGAGGGTTAGTCCAAGAAGGAGGGGCATCGCGAGGGGCGTTGAGGGACGGGGGACTGTGCCTCACTGCCCTCGCCTTCTTCTAGAAAGCCGTCTTCAACCGAGTCGAGAGAGCCGGGAACTTGTGAGGTGTGCATGTCCTGGTGGGACAAAAAACAAACAAACAAACAAACAAACAAACAAACAAACAAACATACATACATACATACATACATCCTACTATTAAAAAAGTAATAAAGTTAGGGTCCCTTTACAATGTCAGAAGGAGGGAGGCACTAAGGCACCGCCTTCCGCCCCTCGACGCCCTCGCGGTGCCACCTCCTTCTGACAGGAACTTCCTACAGACCAGGTATGAATGATGCCTGACTGGACATACAAAACTCACAAGTTCCTGGCTCTCACGGCTCCTCTGAAGAGGGTTAGTCCAAGAAGGAGGGGCATCGCGAGGGGCGTCGAGGGACGGGGGACTGTGCCTCACTGCCCTCGCCTTCTTCTAGAAAGCCGTCTTCAACCGAGTCGAGAGAGCCGGGAACTTGTGAGGTGTGCATGTCCTGGTGGGACAAAAAACAAACAAACAAACAAACAAACAAACAAACAAACAAACATACATACATACATCCTACTATTAAAAAAGTAATAAAGATAGGGTCCCTTTACAATGTCAGAAGGAGGGAGGCACTAAGGCACCGCCTTCCGCCCCTCGACGCCCTCGCGGTGCCACCTCCTTCTGACAGGAACTTCCTACAGACTAGGTATGAATGATGCCTGACTGGACATACAAAACTCACAAGTTCCTGGCTCTCACGGCTCCTCTGAAGAGGGTTAGTCCAAGAAGGAGGGGCATCGCGAGGGGCGTCGAGGGACGGGGGACTGTGCCTCACTGCCCTCGCCTTCTTCTAGAAAGCCGTCTTCAACCGAGTCGAGAGAGCCGGGAACTTGTGAGGTGTGCATGTCCTGGTGGGACAAAAAACAAACAAACAAACAAACAAACAACAAACAAACAAACAAACATACATACATACATACATCCTACTATTAAAAAAGTAATAAAGATAGGGTCCCTTTACAATGTCAGAAGGAGGGAGGCACTAAGGCACCGCCTTCCGCCCCTCGACGCCCTCGCGGTGCCACCTCCTTCTGACAGGAACTTCCTACAGACCAGGTATGAATGATGCCTGACTGGACATACAAAACTCACAAGTTCCTGGCTCTCACGGCTCCTCTGAAGAGGGTTAGTCCAAGAAGGAGGGGCATCGCGAGGGGCGTCGAGGGACGGGGGACTGTGCCTCACTGCCCTCGCCTTCTTCTAGAAAGCCGTCTTCAACCGAGTCGAGAGAGCCGGGAACTTGTGAGGTGTGCATGTCCTGGTGGGACAAAAAACAAACAAACAAACAAACAAACAACAAACAAACAAACAAACAAACATACATACATACATACATCCTACTATTAAAAAAGTAATAAAGTTAGGGTCCCTTTACAATGTCAGAAGGAGGGAGGCACTAAGGCACCGCCTTCCGCCCCTCGACGCCCTCGCGGTGCCACCTCCTTCTGACAGGAACTTCCTACAGACCAGGTATGAATGATGCCTGACTGGACATACAAAACTCACAAGTTCCTGGCTCTCACGGCTCCTCTGAAGAGGGTTAGTCCAAGAAGGAGGGGCATCGCGAGGGGCGTCGAGGGACGGGGGACTGTGCCTCACTGCCCTCGCCTTCTTCTAGAAAGCCGTCTTCAACCGAGTCGAGAGAGCCGGGAACTTGTGAGGTGTGCATGTCCTGGTGGGACAAAAAACAAACAAACAAACAAACAAACAAACAAACAAACAAACAAACAAACATACATACATACATACATACATCCTACTATTAAAAAAGTAATAAAGATAGGGTCCCTTTACAATGTCAGAAGGAGGGAGGCACTAAGGCACCGCCTTCCGCCCCTCGACGCCCTCGCGGTGCCACCTCCTTCTGACAGGAACTTCCTACAGACCAGGTATGAATGATGCCTGACTGGACATACAAAACTCACAAGTTCCTGGCTCTCACGGCTCCTCTGAAGAGGGTTAGTCCAAGAAGGAGGGGCATCGCGAGGGGCGTCGAGGGACGGGGGACTGTGCCTCACTGCCCTCGCCTTCTTCTAGAAAGCCGTCTTCAACCGAGTCGAGAGAGCCGGGAACTTGTGAGGTGTGCATGTCCTGGTGGGACAAAAAACAAACAAACAAACAAACAAACAAACAAACAAACATACATACATACATACATACATCCTACTATTAAAAAAGTAATAAAGTTAGGGTCCCTTTACAATGTCAGAAGGAGGGAGGCACTAAGGCACCGCCTTCCGCCCCTCGACGCCCTCGCGGTGCCACCTCCTTCTGACAGGAACTTCCTACAGACCAGGTATGAATGATGCCTGACTGGACATACAAAACTCACAAGTTCCTGGCTCTCACGGCTCCTCTGAAGAGGGTTAGTCCAAGAAGGAGGGGCATCGCGAGGGGCGTTGAGGGACGGGGGACTGTGCCTCACTGCCCTCGCCTTCTTCTAGAAAGCCGTCTTCAACCGAGTCGAGAGAGCCGGGAACTTGTGAGGTGTGCATGTCCTGGTGGGACAAAAAACAAACAAACAAACAAACAAACAAACAAACAAACAAACATACATACATACATACATACATCCTACTATTAAAAAAGTAATAAAGTTAGGGTCCCTTTACAATGTCAGAAGGAGGGAGGCACTAAGGCACCGCCTTCCGCCCCTCGACGCCCTCGCGGTGCCACCTCCTTCTGACAGGAACTTCCTACAGACCAGGTATGAATGATGCCTGACTGGACATACAAAACTCACAAGTTCCTGGCTCTCACGGCTCCTCTGAAGAGGGTTAGTCCAAGAAGGAGGGGCATCGCGAGGGGCGTCGAGGGACGGGGGACTGTGCCTCACTGCCCTCGCCTTCTTCTAGAAAGCCGTCTTCAACCGAGTCGAGAGAGCCGGGAACTTGTGAGGTGTGCATGTCCTGGTGGGACAAAAAACAAACAAACAAACAAACAAACAACAAACAAACAAACAAACAAACAAACAAACAAACAAACAAACAAACAAACAAACAAACAAACATACATACATACATACATACATACATCCTACTATTAAAAAAGTAATAAAGTTAGGGTCCCTTTACAATGTCAGAAGGAGGGAGGCACTAAGGCACCGCCTTCCGCCCCTCGACGCCCTCGCGGTGCCACCTCCTTCTGACAGGAACTTCCTACAGACCAGGTATGAATGATGCCTGACTGGACATACAAAACTCACAAGTTCCTGGCTCTCACGGCTCCTCTGAAGAGGGTTAGTCCAAGAAGGAGGGGCATCGCGAGGGGCGTCGAGGGACGGGGGACTGTGCCTCACTGCCCTCGCCTTCTTCTAGAAAGCCGTCTTCAACCGAGTCGAGAGAGCCGGGAACTTGTGAGGTGTGCATGTCCTGGTGGGACAAAAAACAAACAAACAAACAAACAAACAAACAAACAAACAAACAAACAAACAAACAAACAAACATACATACATACATACATACATACATCCTACTATTAAAAAAGTAATAAAGTTAGGGTCCCTTTACAATGTCAGAAGGAGGGAGGCACTAAGGCACCGCCTTCCGCCCCTCGACGCCCTCGCGGTGCCACCTCCTTCTGACAGGAACTTCCTACAGACCAGGTATGAATGATGCCTGACTGGACATACAAAACTCACAAGTTCCTGGCTCTCACGGCTCCTCTGAAGAGGGTTAGTCCAAGAAGGAGGGGCATCGCGAGGGGCGTCGAGGGACGGGGGACTGTGCCTCACTGCCCTCGCCTTCTTCTAGAAAGCCGTCTTCAACCGAGTCGAGAGAGCCGGGAACTTGTGAGGTGTGCATGTCCTGGTGGGACAAAAAACAAACAAACAAACAAACAAACAACAAACAAACAAACAAACATACATACATACATACATCCTACTATTAAAAAAGTAATAAAGATAGGGTCCCTTTACAATGTCAGAAGGAGGGAGGCACTAAGGCACCGCCTTCCGCCCCTCGACGCCCTCGCGGTGCCACCTCCTTCTGACAGGAACTTCCTACAGACCAGGTATGAATGATGCCTGACTGGACATACAAAACTCACAAGTTCCTGGCTCTCACGGCTCCTCTGAAGAGGGTTAGTCCAAGAAGGAGGGGCATCGCGAGGGGCGTCGAGGGACGGGGGACTGTGCCTCACTGCCCTCGCCTTCTTCTAGAAAGCCGTCTTCAACCGAGTCGAGAGAGCCGGGAACTTGTGAGGTGTGCATGTCCTGGTGGGACAAAAAACAAACAAACAAACAAACAAACAACAAACAAACAAACAAACAAACATACATACATACATACATCCTACTATTAAAAAAGTAATAAAGTTAGGGTCCCTTTACAATGTCAGAAGGAGGGAGGCACTAAGGCACCGCCTTCCGCCCCTCGACGCCCTCGCGGTGCCACCTCCTTCTGACAGGAACTTCCTACAGACCAGGTATGAATGATGCCTGACTGGACATACAAAACTCACAAGTTCCTGGCTCTCACGGCTCCTCTGAAGAGGGTTAGTCCAAGAAGGAGGGGCATCGCGAGGGGCGTCGAGGGACGGGGGACTGTGCCTCACTGCCCTCGCCTTCTTCTAGAAAGCCGTCTTCAACCGAGTCGAGAGAGCCGGGAACTTGTGAGGTGTGCATGTCCTGGTGGGACAAAAAACAAACAAACAAACAAACAAACAAACAAACAAACAAACAAACAAACATACATACATACATACATACATCCTACTATTAAAAAAGTAATAAAGATAGGGTCCCTTTACAATGTCAGAAGGAGGGAGGCACTAAGGCACCGCCTTCCGCCCCTCGACGCCCTCGCGGTGCCACCTCCTTCTGACAGGAACTTCCTACAGACCAGGTATGAATGATGCCTGACTGGACATACAAAACTCACAAGTTCCTGGCTCTCACGGCTCCTCTGAAGAGGGTTAGTCCAAGAAGGAGGGGCATCGCGAGGGGCGTCGAGGGACGGGGGACTGTGCCTCACTGCCCTCGCCTTCTTCTAGAAAGCCGTCTTCAACCGAGTCGAGAGAGCCGGGAACTTGTGAGGTGTGCATGTCCTGGTGGGACAAAAAACAAACAAACAAACAAACAAACAAACAAACAAACATACATACATACATACATACATCCTACTATTAAAAAAGTAATAAAGTTAGGGTCCCTTTACAATGTCAGAAGGAGGGAGGCACTAAGGCACCGCCTTCCGCCCCTCGACGCCCTCGCGGTGCCACCTCCTTCTGACAGGAACTTCCTACAGACCAGGTATGAATGATGCCTGACTGGACATACAAAACTCACAAGTTCCTGGCTCTCACGGCTCCTCTGAAGAGGGTTAGTCCAAGAAGGAGGGGCATCGCGAGGGGCGTTGAGGGACGGGGGACTGTGCCTCACTGCCCTCGCCTTCTTCTAGAAAGCCGTCTTCAACCGAGTCGAGAGAGCCGGGAACTTGTGAGGTGTGCATGTCCTGGTGGGACAAAAAACAAACAAACAAACAAACAAACAAACAAACAAACAAACATACATACATACATCCTACTATTAAAAAAGTAATAAAGATAGGGTCCCTTTACAATGTCAGAAGGAGGGAGGCACTAAGGCACCGCCTTCCGCCCCTCGACGCCCTCGCGGTGCCACCTCCTTCTGACAGGAACTTCCTACAGACTAGGTATGAATGATGCCTGACTGGACATACAAAAC
Source organism: Diplotaxodon limnothrissa (assembly GCF_057381915.1). NCBI lineage: Eukaryota > Metazoa > Chordata > Actinopteri > Cichliformes > Cichlidae > Diplotaxodon > Diplotaxodon limnothrissa. The sequence goes on from NC_140605.1 coordinate 168,706, forward strand.
TCACAAGTTCCTGGCTCTCACGGCTCCTCTGAAGAGGGTTAGTCCAAGAAGGAGGGGCATCGCGAGGGGCGTCGAGGGACGGGGGACTGTGCCTCACTGCCCTCGCCTTCTTCTAGAAAGCCGTCTTCAACCGAGTCGAGAGAGCCGGGAACTTGTGAGGTGTGCATGTCCTGGTGGGACAAAAAACAAACAAACAAACAAACAAACAACAAACAAACAAACAAACATACATACATACATACATCCTACTATTAAAAAAGTAATAAAGATAGGGTCCCTTTACAATGTCAGAAGGAGGGAGGCACTAAGGCACCGCCTTCCGCCCCTCGACGCCCTCGCGGTGCCACCTCCTTCTGACAGGAACTTCCTACAGACCAGGTATGAATGATGCCTGACTGGACATACAAAACTCACAAGTTCCTGGCTCTCACGGCTCCTCTGAAGAGGGTTAGTCCAAGAAGGAGGGGCATCGCGAGGGGCGTCGAGGGACGGGGGACTGTGCCTCACTGCCCTCGCCTTCTTCTAGAAAGCCGTCTTCAACCGAGTCGAGAGAGCCGGGAACTTGTGAGGTGTGCATGTCCTGGTGGGACAAAAAACAAACAAACAAACAAACAACAAACAAACAAACAAACAAACAAACAAACAAACAAACAAACAAACAAACAAACAAACAAACAAACATACATACATACATACATACATACATCCTACTATTAAAAAAGTAATAAAGTTAGGGTCCCTTTACAATGTCAGAAGGAGGGAGGCACTAAGGCACCGCCTTCCGCCCCTCGACGCCCTCGCGGTGCCACCTCCTTCTGACAGGAACTTCCTACAGACCAGGTATGAATGATGCCTGACTGGACATACAAAACTCACAAGTTCCTGGCTCTCACGGCTCCTCTGAAGAGGGTTAGTCCAAGAAGGAGGGGCATCGCGAGGGGCGTCGAGGGACGGGGGACTGTGCCTCACTGCCCTCGCCTTCTTCTAGAAAGCCGTCTTCAACCGAGTCGAGAGAGCCGGGAACTTGTGAGGTGTGCATGTCCTGGTGGGACAAAAAACAAACAAACAAACAAACAAACAAACAAACAAACAAACAAACAAACAAACAAACAAACATACATACATACATACATCCTACTATTAAAAAAGTAATAAAGTTAGGGTCCCTTTACAATGTCAGAAGGAGGGAGGCACTAAGGCACCGCCTTCCGCCCCTCGACGCCCTCGCGGTGCCACCTCCTTCTGACAGGAACTTCCTACAGACCAGGTATGAATGATGCCTGACTGGACATACAAAACTCACAAGTTCCTGGCTCTCACGGCTCCTCTGAAGAGGGTTAGTCCAAGAAGGAGGGGCATCGCGAGGGGCGTCGAGGGACGGGGGACTGTGCCTCACTGCCCTCGCCTTCTTCTAGAAAGCCGTCTTCAACCGAGTCGAGAGAGCCGGGAACTTGTGAGGTGTGCATGTCCTGGTGGGACAAAAAACAAACAAACAAACAAACAAACAACAAACAAACAAACAAACATACATACATACATACATCCTACTATTAAAAAAGTAATAAAGATAGGGTCCCTTTACAATGTCAGAAGGAGGGAGGCACTAAGGCACCGCCTTCCGCCCCTCGACGCCCTCGCGGTGCCACCTCCTTCTGACAGGAACTTCCTACAGACCAGGTATGAATGATGCCTGACTGGACATACAAAACTCACAAGTTCCTGGCTCTCACGGCTCCTCTGAAGAGGGTTAGTCCAAGAAGGAGGGGCATCGCGAGGGGCGTCGAGGGACGGGGGACTGTGCCTCACTGCCCTCGCCTTCTTCTAGAAAGCCGTCTTCAACCGAGTCGAGAGAGCCGGGAACTTGTGAGGTGTGCATGTCCTGGTGGGACAAAAAACAAACAAACAAACAAACAAACAACAAACAAACAAACAAACAAACATACATACATACATACATCCTACTATTAAAAAAGTAATAAAGTTAGGGTCCCTTTACAATGTCAGAAGGAGGGAGGCACTAAGGCACCGCCTTCCGCCCCTCGACGCCCTCGCGGTGCCACCTCCTTCTGACAGGAACTTCCTACAGACCAGGTATGAATGATGCCTGACTGGACATACAAAACTCACAAGTTCCTGGCTCTCACGGCTCCTCTGAAGAGGGTTAGTCCAAGAAGGAGGGGCATCGCGAGGGGCGTCGAGGGACGGGGGACTGTGCCTCACTGCCCTCGCCTTCTTCTAGAAAGCCGTCTTCAACCGAGTCGAGAGAGCCGGGAACTTGTGAGGTGTGCATGTCCTGGTGGGACAAAAAACAAACAAACAAACAAACAAACAAACAAACAAACATACATACATACATACATACATCCTACTATTAAAAAAGTAATAAAGTTAGGGTCCCTTTACAATGTCAGAAGGAGGGAGGCACTAAGGCACCGCCTTCCGCCCCTCGACGCCCTCGCGGTGCCACCTCCTTCTGACAGGAACTTCCTACAGACCAGGTATGAATGATGCCTGACTGGACATACAAAACTCACAAGTTCCTGGCTCTCACGGCTCCTCTGAAGAGGGTTAGTCCAAGAAGGAGGGGCATCGCGAGGGGCGTTGAGGGACGGGGGACTGTGCCTCACTGCCCTCGCCTTCTTCTAGAAAGCCGTCTTCAACCAAGTCGAGAGAGCCGGGAACTTGTGAGGTGTGCATGTCCTGGTGGGACAAAAAACAAACAAACAAACAAACAAACAAACAAACAAACAAACAAACATACATACATACATACATACATCCTACTATTAAAAAAGTAATAAAGTTAGGGTCCCTTTACAATGTCAGAAGGAGGGAGGCACTAAGGCACCGCCTTCCGCCCCTCGACGCCCTCGCGGTGCCACCTCCTTCTGACAGGAACTTCCTACAGACCAGGTATGAATGATGCCTGACTGGACATACAAAACTCACAAGTTCCTGGCTCTCACGGCTCCTCTGAAGAGGGTTAGTCCAAGAAGGAGGGGCATCGCGAGGGGCGTCGAGGGACGGGGGACTGTGCCTCACTGCCCTCGCCTTCTTCTAGAAAGCCGTCTTCAACCGAGTCGAGAGAGCCGGGAACTTGTGAGGTGTGCATGTCCTGGTGGGACAAAAAACAAACAAACAAACAAACAAACAAACAAACATACATACATACATCCTACTATTAAAAAAGTAATAAAGATAGGGTCCCTTTACAATGTCAGAAGGAGGGAGGCACTAAGGCACCGCCTTCCGCCCCTCGACGCCCTCGCGGTGCCACCTCCTTCTGACAGGAACTTCCTACAGACTAGGTATGAATGATGCCTGACTGGACATACAAAACTCACAAGTTCCTGGCTCTCACGGCTCCTCTGAAGAGGGTTAGTCCAAGAAGGAGGGGCATCGCGAGGGGCGTCGAGGGACGGGGGACTGTGCCTCACTGCCCTCGCCTTCTTCTAGAAAGCCGTCTTCAACCGAGTCGAGAGAGCCGGGAACTTGTGAGGTGTGCATGTCCTGGTGGGACAAAAAACAAACAAACAAACAAACAAACAACAAACAAACAAACAAACATACATACATACATACATCCTACTATTAAAAAAGTAATAAAGATAGGGTCCCTTTACAATGTCAGAAGGAGGGAGGCACTAAGGCACCGCCTTCCGCCCCTCGACGCCCTCGCGGTGCCACCTCCTTCTGACAGGAACTTCCTACAGACCAGGTATGAATGATGCCTGACTGGACATACAAAACTCACAAGTTCCTGGCTCTCACGGCTCCTCTGAAGAGGGTTAGTCCAAGAAGGAGGGGCATCGCGAGGGGCGTCGAGGGACGGGGGACTGTGCCTCACTGCCCTCGCCTTCTTCTAGAAAGCCGTCTTCAACCGAGTCGAGAGAGCCGGGAACTTGTGAGGTGTGCATGTCCTGGTGGGACAAAAAACAAACAAACAAACAAACAACAAACAAACAAACAAACAAACAAACAAACAAACAAACAAACAAACAAACAAACAAACATACATACATACATACATACATCCTACTATTAAAAAAGTAATAAAGTTAGGGTCCCTTTACAATGTCAGAAGGAGGGAGGCACTAAGGCACCGCCTTCCGCCCCTCGACGCCCTCGCGGTGCCACCTCCTTCTGACAGGAACTTCCTACAGACCAGGTATGAATGATGCCTGACTGGACATACAAAACTCACAAGTTCCTGGCTCTCACGGCTCCTCTGAAGAGGGTTAGTCCAAGAAGGAGGGGCATCGCGAGGGGCGTCGAGGGACGGGGGACTGTGCCTCACTGCCCTCGCCTTCTTCTAGAAAGCCGTCTTCAACCGAGTCGAGAGAGCCGGGAACTTGTGAGGTGTGCATGTCCTGGTGGGACAAAAAACAAACAAACAAACAAACAAACAAACAAACAAACAAACAAACAAACAAACAAACATACATACATACATACATCCTACTATTAAAAAAGTAATAAAGTTAGGGTCCCTTTACAATGTCAGAAGGAGGGAGGCACTAAGGCACCGCCTTCCGCCCCTCGACGCCCTCGCGGTGCCACCTCCTTCTGACAGGAACTTCCTACAGACCAGGTATGAATGATGCCTGACTGGACATACAAAACTCACAAGTTCCTGGCTCTCACGGCTCCTCTGAAGAGGGTTAGTCCAAGAAGGAGGGGCATCGCGAGGGGCGTCGAGGGACGGGGGACTGTGCCTCACTGCCCTCGCCTTCTTCTAGAAAGCCGTCTTCAACCGAGTCGAGAGAGCCGGGAACTTGTGAGGTGTGCATGTCCTGGTGGGACAAAAAACAAACAAACAAACAAACAAACAACAAACAAACAAACAAACATACATACATACATACATCCTACTATTAAAAAAGTAATAAAGATAGGGTCCCTTTACAATGTCAGAAGGAGGGAGGCACTAAGGCACCGCCTTCCGCCCCTCGACGCCCTCGCGGTGCCACCTCCTTCTGACAGGAACTTCCTACAGACCAGGTATGAATGATGCCTGACTGGACATACAAAACTCACAAGTTCCTGGCTCTCACGGCTCCTCTGAAGAGGGTTAGTCCAAGAAGGAGGGGCATCGCGAGGGGCGTCGAGGGACGGGGGACTGTGCCTCACTGCCCTCGCCTTCTTCTAGAAAGCCGTCTTCAACCGAGTCGAGAGAGCCGGGAACTTGTGAGGTGTGCATGTCCTGGTGGGACAAAAAACAAACAAACAAACAAACAAACAACAAACAAACAAACAAACAAACATACATACATACATACATCCTACTATTAAAAAAGTAATAAAGTTAGGGTCCCTTTACAATGTCAGAAGGAGGGAGGCACTAAGGCACCGCCTTCCGCCCCTCGACGCCCTCGCGGTGCCACCTCCTTCTGACAGGAACTTCCTACAGACCAGGTATGAATGATGCCTGACTGGACATACAAAACTCACAAGTTCCTGGCTCTCACGGCTCCTCTGAAGAGGGTTAGTCCAAGAAGGAGGGGCATCGCGAGGGGCGTCGAGGGACGGGGGACTGTGCCTCACTGCCCTCGCCTTCTTCTAGAAAGCCGTCTTCAACCGAGTCGAGAGAGCCGGGAACTTGTGAGGTGTGCATGTCCTGGTGGGACAAAAAACAAACAAACAAACAAACAAACAAACAAACAAACATACATACATACATACATACATCCTACTATTAAAAAAGTAATAAAGTTAGGGTCCCTTTACAATGTCAGAAGGAGGGAGGCACTAAGGCACCGCCTTCCGCCCCTCGACGCCCTCGCGGTGCCACCTCCTTCTGACAGGAACTTCCTACAGACCAGGTATGAATGATGCCTGACTGGACATACAAAACTCACAAGTTCCTGGCTCTCACGGCTCCTCTGAAGAGGGTTAGTCCAAGAAGGAGGGGCATCGCGAGGGGCGTTGAGGGACGGGGGACTGTGACTCACTGCCCTCGTCTTCTTCTAGAAAGCCGTCTTCAACCAAGTCGAGAGAGCCGGGAACTTGTGAGGTGTGCATGTCCTGGTGGGACAAAAAACAAACAAACAAACAAACAAACAAACAAACAAACAAACATACATACATACATACATACATCCTACTATTAAAAAAGTAATAAAGTTAGGGTCCCTTTACAATGTCAGAAGGAGGGAGGCACTAAGGCACCGCCTTCCGCCCCTCGACGCCCTCGCGGTGCCACCTCCTTCTGACAGGAACTTCCTACAGACCAGGTATGAATGATGCCTGACTGGACATACAAAACTCACAAGTTCCTGGCTCTCACGGCTCCTCTGAAGAGGGTTAGTCCAAGAAGGAGGGGCATCGCGAGGGGCGTCGAGGGACGGGGGACTGTGCCTCACTGCCCTCGCCTTCTTCTAGAAAGCCGTCTTCAACCGAGTCGAGAGAGCCGGGAACTTGTGAGGTGTGCATGTCCTGGTGGGACAAAAAACAAACAAACAAACAAACAAACAAACAAACATACATACATACATCCTACTATTAAAAAAGTAATAAAGATAGGGTCCCTTTACAATGTCAGAAGGAGGGAGGCACTAAGGCACCGCCTTCCGCCCCTCGACGCCCTCGCGGTGCCACCTCCTTCTGACAGGAACTTCCTACAGACTAGGTATGAATGATGCCTGACTGGACATACAAAACTCACAAGTTCCTGGCTCTCACGGCTCCTCTGAAGAGGGTTAGTCCAAGAAGGAGGGGCATCGCGAGGGGCGTCGAGGGACGGGGGACTGTGCCTCACTGCCCTCGCCTTCTTCTAGAAAGCCGTCTTCAACCGAGTCGAGAGAGCCGGGAACTTGTGAGGTGTGCATGTCCTGGTGGGACAAAAAACAAACAAACAAACAAACAAACAACAAACAAACAAACAAACATACATACATACATACATCCTACTATTAAAAAAGTAATAAAGATAGGGTCCCTTTACAATGTCAGAAGGAGGGAGGCACTAAGGCACCGCCTTCCGCCCCTCGACGCCCTCGCGGTGCCACCTCCTTCTGACAGGAACTTCCTACAGACCAGGTATGAATGATGCCTGACTGGACATACAAAACTCACAAGTTCCTGGCTCTCACGGCTCCTCTGAAGAGGGTTAGTCCAAGAAGGAGGGGCATCGCGAGGGGCGTCGAGGGACGGGGGACTGTGCCTCACTGCCCTCGCCTTCTTCTAGAAAGCCGTCTTCAACCGAGTCGAGAGAGCCGGGAACTTGTGAGGTGTGCATGTCCTGGTGGGACAAAAAACAAACAAACAAACAAACAACAAACAAACAAACAAACAAACAAACAAACAAACAAACAACAAACAAACAAACAAACAAACATACATACATACATACATACATACATCCTACTATTAAAAAAGTAATAAAGTTAGGGTCCCTTTACAATGTCAGAAGGAGGGAGGCACTAAGGCACCGCCTTCCGCCCCTCGACGCCCTCGCGGTGCCACCTCCTTCTGACAGGAACTTCCTACAGACCAGGTATGAATGATGCCTGACTGGACATACAAAACTCACAAGTTCCTGGCTCTCACGGCTCCTCTGAAGAGGGTTAGTCCAAGAAGGAGGGGCATCGCGAGGGGCGTCGAGGGACGGGGGACTGTGCCTCACTGCCCTCGCCTTCTTCTAGAAAGCCGTCTTCAACCGAGTCGAGAGAGCCGGGAACTTGTGAGGTGTGCATGTCCTGGTGGGACAAAAAACAAACAAACAAACAAACAAACAAACAAACAAACAAACAAACATACATACATACATACATACATACATCCTACTATTAAAAAAGTAATAAAGTTAGGGTCCCTTTACAATGTCAGAAGGAGGGAGGCACTAAGGCACCGCCTTCCGCCCCTCGACGCCCTCGCGGTGCCACCTCCTTCTGACAGGAACTTCCTACAGACCAGGTATGAATGATGCCTGACTGGACATACAAAACTCACAAGTTCCTGGCTCTCACGGCTCCTCTGAAGAGGGTTAGTCCAAGAAGGAGGGGCATCGCGAGGGGCGTCGAGGGACGGGGGACTGTGCCTCACTGCCCTCGCCTTCTTCTAGAAAGCCGTCTTCAACCGAGTCGAGAGAGCCGGGAACTTGTGAGGTGTGCATGTCCTGGTGGGACAAAAAACAAACAAACAAACAAACAAACAAACAAACAAACAAACAAACATACATACATACATACATACATACATCCTACTATTAAAAAAGTAATAAAGTTAGGGTCCCTTTACAATGTCAGAAGGAGGGAGGCACTAAGGCACCGCCTTCCGCCCCTCGACGCCCTCGCGGTGCCACCTCCTTCTGACAGGAACTTCCTACAGACCAGGTATGAATGATGCCTGACTGGACATACAAAACTCACAAGTTCCTGGCTCTCACGGCTCCTCTGAAGAGGGTTAGTCCAAGAAGGAGGGGCATCGCGAGGGGCGTCGAGGGACGGGGGACTGTGCCTCACTGCCCTCGCCTTCTTCTAGAAAGCCGTCTTCAACCGAGTCGAGAGAGCCGGGAACTTGTGAGGTGTGCATGTCCTGGTGGGACAAAAAACAAACAAACAAACAAACAAACAAACAAACAAACAAACAAACAAACAAACATACATACATACATACATACATACATACATCCTACTATTAAAAAAGTAATAAAGATAGGGTCCCTTTACAATGTCAGAAGGAGGGAGGCACTAAGGCACCGCCTTCCGCCCCTCGACGCCCTCGCGGTGCCACCTCCTTCTGACAGGAACTTCCTACAGACCAGGTATGAATGATGCCTGACTGGACATACAAAACTCACAAGTTCCTGGCTCTCACGGCTCCTCTGAAGAGGGTTAGTCCAAGAAGGAGGGGCATCGCGAGGGGCGTCGAGGGACGGGGGACTGTGCCTCACTGCCCTCGCCTTCTTCTAGAAAGCCGTCTTCAACCGAGTCGAGAGAGCCGGGAACTTGTGAGGTGTGCATGTCCTGGTGGGACAAAAAACCAAACAAACAAACAAACAAACAAACAAACAAACAAACATACATACATACATCCTACTATTAAAAAAGTAATAAAGATAGGGTCCCTTTACAATGTCAGAAGGAGGGAGGCACTAAGGCACCGCCTTCCGCCCCTCGACGCCCTCGCGGTGCCACCTCCTTCTGACAGGAACTTCCTACAGACCAGGTATGAATGATGCCTGACTGGACATACAAAACTCACAAGTTCCTGGCTCTCACGGCTCCTCTGAAGAGGGTTAGTCCAAGAAGGAGGGGCATCGCGAGGGGCGTCGAGGGACGGGGGACTGTGCCTCACTGCCCTCGCCTTCTTCTAGAAAGCCGTCTTCAACCGAGTCGAGAGAGCCGGGAACTTGTGAGGTGTGCATGTCCTGGTGGGACAAAAAACAAACAAACAAACAAACAAACAAACAAACAAACAAACAAACAAACAAACAAACAAACAAACATACATACATCCTACTATTAAAAAAGTAATAAAGTTAGGGTCGCTTTACAATGTCAGAAGGAGGGAGGCACTAAGGCACCGCCTTCCGCCCCTCGACGCCCTCGCGGTGCCACCTCCTTCTGACAGGAACTTCCTACAGACCAGGTATGAATGATGCCTGACTGGACATACAAAACTCACAAGTTCCTGGCTCTCACGGCTCCTCTGAAGAGGGTTAGTCCAAGAAGGAGGGGCATCGCGAGGGGCGTCGAGGGACGGGGGACTGTGCCTCACTGCCCTCGCCTTCTTCTAGAAAGCCGTCTTCAACCGAGTCGAGAGAGCCGGGAACTTGTGAGGTGTGCATGTCCTGGTGGGACAAAAAACAAACAAACAAACAAACAAACAAACAAACAACAAACAAACAAACAAACAAACAAACAAACAAACAAACATACATACATACATACATACATCCTACTATTAAAAAAGTAATAAAGTTAGGGTCCCTTTACAATGTCAGAAGGAGGGAGGCACTAAGGCACCGCCTTCCGCCCCTCGACGCCCTCGCGGTGCCACCTCCTTCTGACAGGAACTTCCTACAGACCAGGTATGAATGATGCCTGACTGGACATACAAAACTCACAAGTTCCTGGCTCTCACGGCTCCTCTGAAGAGGGTTAGTCCAAGAAGGAGGGGCATCGCGAGGGGCGTCGAGGGACGGGGGACTGTGCCTCACTGCCCTCGCCTTCTTCTAGAAAGCCGTCTTCAACCGAGTCGAGAGAGCCGGGAACTTGTGAGGTGTGCATGTCCTGGTGGGACAAAAAACAAACAAACAAACAAACAAACAAACAAACAAACAAACATACATACATACATACATACATACATCCTACTATTAAAAAAGTAATAAAGATAGGGTCCCTTTACAATGTCAGAAGGAGGGAGGCACTAAGGCACCGCCTTCCGCCCCTCGACGCCCTCGCGGTGCCACCTCCTTCTGACAGGAACTTCCTACAGACCAGGTATGAATGATGCCTGACTGGACATACAAAACTCACAAGTTCCTGGCTCTCACGGCTCCTCTGAAGAGGGTTAGTCCAAGAAGGAGGGGCATCGCGAGGGGCGTCGAGGGACGGGGGACTGTGCCTCACTGCCCTCGCCTTCTTCTAGAAAGCCGTCTTCAACCGAGTCGAGAGAGCCGGGAACTTGTGAGGTGTGCATGTCCTGGTGGGACAAAAAACAAACAAACAAACAAACAAACAAACAAACAAACATACATACATACATACATACATCCTACTATTAAAAAAGTAATAAAGATAGGGTCCCTTTACAATGTCAGAAGGAGGGAGGCACTAAGGCACCGCCTTCCGCCCCTCGACGCCCTCGCGGTGCCACCTCCTTCTGACAGGAACTTCCTACAGACCAGGTATGAATGATGCCTGACTGGACATACAAAACTCACAAGTTCCTGGCTCTCACGGCTCCTCTGAAGAGGGTTAGTCCAAGAAGGAGGGGCATCGCGAGGGGCGTCGAGGGACGGGGGACTGTGCCTCACTGCCCTCGCCTTCTTCTAGAAAGCCGTCTTCAACCGAGTCGAGAGAGCCGGGAACTTGTGAGGTGTGCATGTCCTGGTGGGACAAAAAACAAACAAACAAACAAACAAACAAACAAACAAACAAACATACATACATACATACATACATCCTACTATTAAAAAAGTAATAAAGTTAGGGTCCCTTTACAATGTCAGAAGGAGGGAGGCACTAAGGCACCGCCTTCCGCCCCTCGACGCCCTCGCGGTGCCACCTCCTTCTGACAGTAACTTCCTACAGACCAGGTATGAATGATGCCTGACTGGACATACAAAACTCACAAGTTCCTGGCTCTCACGGCTCCTCTGAAGAGGGTTAGTCCAAGAAGGAGGGGCATCGCGAGGGGCGTCGAGGGACGGGGGACTGTGCCTCACTGCCCTCGCCTTCTTCTAGAAAGCCGTCTTCAACCGAGTCGAGAGAGCCGGGAACTTGTGAGGTGTGCATGTCCTGGTGGGACAAAAAACAAACAAACAAACAACAAACAAACAAACAAACAAACATACATACATACATACATCCTACTATTAAAAAAGTAATAAAGTTAGGGTCCCTTTACAATGTCAGAAGGAGGGAGGCACTAAGGCACCGCCTTCCGCCCCTCGACGCCCTCGCGGTGCCACCTCCTTCTGACAGGAACTTCCTACAGACCAGGTATGAATGATGCCTGACTGGACATACAAAACTCACAAGTTCCTGGCTCTCACGGCTCCTCTGAAGAGGGTTAGTCCAAGAAGGAGGGGCATCGCGAGGGGCGTCGAGGGACGGGGGACTGTGCCTCACTGCCCTCGCCTTCTTCTAGAAAGCCGTCTTCAACCGAGTCGAGAGAGCCGGGAACTTGTGAGGTGTGCATGTCCTGGTGGGACAAAAAACAAACAAACAAACAAACAAACAAACAAACAAACAAACATACATACATACATACATACATCCTACTATTAAAAAAGTAATAAAGTTAGGGTCCCTTTACAATGTCAGAAGGAGGGAGGCACTAAGGCACCGCCTTCCGCCCCTCGACGCCCTCGCGGTGCCACCTCCTTCTGACAGGAACTTCCTACAGACCAGGTATGAATGATGCCTGACTGGACATACAAAACTCACAAGTTCCTGGCTCTCACGGCTCCTCTGAAGAGGGTTAGTCCAAGAAGGAGGGGCATCGCGAGGGGCGTCGAGGGACGGGGGACTGTGCCTCACTGCCCTCGCCTTCTTCTAGAAAGCCGTCTTCAACCGAGTCGAGAGAGCCGGGAACTTGTGAGGTGTGCATGTCCTGGTGGGACAAAAAACAAACAAACAAACAAACAAACAAACAAACATACATACATACATACATACATCCTACTATTAAAAAAGTAATAAAGTTAGGGTCCCTTTACAATGTCAGAAGGAGGGAGGCACTAAGGCACCGCCTTCCGCCCCTCGACGCCCTCGCGGTGCCACCTCCTTCTGACAGGAACTTCCTACAGACCAGGTATGAATGATGCCTGACTGGACATACAAAACTCACAAGTTCCTGGCTCTCACGGCTCCTCTGAAGAGGGTTAGTCCAAGAAGGAGGGGCATCGCGAGGGGCGTCGAGGGACGGGGGACTGTGCCTCACTGCCCTCGCCTTCTTCTAGAAAGCCGTCTTCAACCGAGTCGAGAGAGCCGGGAACTTGTGAGGTGTGCATGTCCTGGTGGGACAAAAAACAAACAAACAAACAAACAAACAAACATACATACATACATACATACATACATCCTACTATTAAAAAAGTAATAAAGTTAGGGTCCCTTTACAATGTCAGAAGGAGGGAGGCACTAAGGCACCGCCTTCCGCCCCTCGACGCCCTCGCGGTGCCACCTCCTTCTGACAGGAACTTCCTACAGACCAGGTATGAATGATGCCTGACTGGACATACAAAACTCACAAGTTCCTGGCTCTCACGGCTCCTCTGAAGAGGGTTAGTCCAAGAAGGAGGGGCATCGCGAGGGGCGTCGAGGGACGGGGGACTGTGCCTCACTGCCCTCGCCTTCTTCTAGAAAGCCGTCTTCAACCGAGTCGAGAGAGCCGGGAACTTGTGAGGTGTGCATGTCCTGGTGGGACAAAAAACAAACAAACAAACAAACAAACAAACAAACATACATACATACATACATACATACATCCTACTATTAAAAAAGTAATAAAGTTAGGGTCCCTTTACAATGTCAGAAGGAGGGAGGCACTAAGGCACCGCCTTCCGCCCCTCGACGCCCTCGCGGTGCCACCTCCTTCTGACAGGAACTTCCTACAGACCAGGTATGAATGATGCCTGACTGGACATACAAAACTCACAAGTTCCTGGCTCTCACGGCTCCTCTGAAGAGGGTTAGTCCAAGAAGGAGGGGCATCGCGAGGGGCGTCGAGGGACGGGGGACTGTGCCTCACTGCCCTCGCCTTCTTCTAGAAAGCCGTCTTCAACCGAGTCGAGAGAGCCGGGAACTTGTGAGGTGTGCATGTCCTGGTGGGACAAAAAACAAACAAACAAACAAACAAACAAACAAACAAACATACATACATACATACATACATACATACATACATCCTACTATTAAAAAAGTAATAAAGTTAGGGTCCCTTTACAATGTCAGAAGGAGGGAGGCACTAAGGCACCGCCTTCCGCCCCTCGACGCCCTCGCGGTGCCACCTCCTTCTGACAGGAACTTCCTACAGACCAGGTATGAATGATGCCTGACTGGACATACAAAACTCACAAGTTCCTGGCTCTCACGGCTCCTCTGAAGAGGGTTAGTCCAAGAAGGAGGGGCATCGCGAGGGGCGTCGAGGGACGGGGGACTGTGCCTCACTGCCCTCGCCTTCTTCTAGAAAGCCGTCTTCAACCGAGTCGAGAGAGCCGGGAACTTGTGAGGTGTGCATGTCCTGGTGGGACAAAAAACAAACAAACAAACAAACAAACAAACAAACAAACAAACATACATACATACATACATACATCCTACTATTAAAAAAGTAATAAAGTTAGGGTCCCTTTACAATGTCAGAAGGAGGGAGGCACTAAGGCACCGCCTTCCGCCCCTCGACGCCCTCGCGGTGCCACCTCCTTCTGACAGGAACTTCCTACAGACCAGGTATGAATGATGCCTGACTGGACATACAAAACTCACAAGTTCCTGGCTCTCACGGCTCCTCTGAAGAGGGTTAGTCCAAGAAGGAGGGGCATCGCGAGGGGCGTCGAGGGACGGGGGACTGTGCCTCACTGCCCTCGCCTTCTTCTAGAAAGCCGTCTTCAACCGAGTCGAGAGAGCCGGGAACTTGTGAGGTGTGCATGTCCTGGTGGGACAAAAAACAAACAAACAAACAAACAAACAAACAAACAAACAAACAAACAAACAAACATACATACATACATACATACATCCTACTATTAAAAAAGTAATAAAGATAGGGTCCCTTTACAATGTCAGAAGGAGGGAGGCACTAAGGCACCGCCTTCCGCCCCTCGACGCCCTCGCGGTGCCACCTCCTTCTGACAGGAACTTCCTACAGACCAGGTATGAATGATGCCTGACTGGACATACAAAACTCACAAGTTCCTGGCTCTCACGGCTCCTCTGAAGAGGGTTAGTCCAAGAAGGAGGGGCATCGCGAGGGGCGTCGAGGGACGGGGGACTGTGCCTCACTGCCCTCGCCTTCTTCTAGAAAGCCGTCTTCAACCGAGTCGAGAGAGCCGGGAACTTGTGAGGTGTGCATGTCCTGGTGGGACAAAAAACAAACAAACAAACAAACAAACAAACAAACAAACAAACATACATACATACATACATACATCCTACTATTAAAAAAGTAATAAAGTTAGGGTCCCTTTACAATGTCAGAAGGAGGGAGGCACTAAGGCACCGCCTTCCGCCCCTCGACGCCCTCGCGGTGCCACCTCCTTCTGACAGTAACTTCCTACAGACCAGGTATGAATGATGCCTGACTGGACATACAAAACTCACAAGTTCCTGGCTCTCACGGCTCCTCTGAAGAGGGTTAGTCCAAGAAGGAGGGGCATCGCGAGGGGCGTCGAGGGACGGGGGACTGTGCCTCACTGCCCTCGCCTTCTTCTAGAAAGCCGTCTTCAACCGAGTCGAGAGAGCCGGGAACTTGTGAGGTGTGCATGTCCTGGTGGGACAAAAAACAAACAAACAAACAAACAAACAAACATACATACATACATACATACATCCTACTATTAAAAAAGTAATAAAGTTAGGGTCCCTTTACAATGTCAGAAGGAGGGAGGCACTAAGGCACCGCCTTCCGCCCCTCGACGCCCTCGCGGTGCCACCTCCTTCTGACAGGAACTTCCTACAGACCAGGTATGAATGATGCCTGACTGGACATACAAAACTCACAAGTTCCTGGCTCTCACGGCTCCTCTGAAGAGGGTTAGTCCAAGAAGGAGGGGCATCGCGAGGGGCGTCGAGGGACGGGGGACTGTGCCTCACTGCCCTCGCCTTCTTCTAGAAAGCCGTCTTCAACCGAGTCGAGAGAGCCGGGAACTTGTGAGGTGTGCATGTCCTGGTGGGACAAAAAACAAACAAACAAACAACAAACAAACAAACAAACAAACATACATACATACATACATCCTACTATTAAAAAAGTAATAAAGTTAGGGTCCCTTTACAATGTCAGAAGGAGGGAGGCACTAAGGCACCGCCTTCCGCCCCTCGACGCCCTCGCGGTGCCACCTCCTTCTGACAGGAACTTCCTACAGACCAGGTATGAATGATGCCTGACTGGACATACAAAACTCACAAGTTCCTGGCTCTCACGGCTCCTCTGAAGAGGGTTAGTCCAAGAAGGAGGGGCATCGCGAGGGGCGTCGAGGGACGGGGGACTGTGCCTCACTGCCCTCGCCTTCTTCTAGAAAGCCGTCTTCAACCGAGTCGAGAGAGCCGGGAACTTGTGAGGTGTGCATGTCCTGGTGGGACAAAAAACAAACAAACAAACAAACAAACAAACAAACAAACAAACATACATACATACATACATACATCCTACTATTAAAAAAGTAATAAAGTTAGGGTCCCTTTACAATGTCAGAAGGAGGGAGGCACTAAGGCACCGCCTTCCGCCCCTCGACGCCCTCGCGGTGCCACCTCCTTCTGACAGGAACTTCCTACAGACCAGGTATGAATGATGCCTGACTGGACATACAAAACTCACAAGTTCCTGGCTCTCACGGCTCCTCTGAAGAGGGTTAGTCCAAGAAGGAGGGGCATCGCGAGGGGCGTCGAGGGACGGGGGACTGTGCCTCACTGCCCTCGCCTTCTTCTAGAAAGCCGTCTTCAACCGAGTCGAGAGAGCCGGGAACTTGTGAGGTGTGCATGTCCTGGTGGGACAAAAAACAAACAAACAAACAAACAAACAAACAAACAAACAAACATACATACATACATACATACATCCTACTATTAAAAAAGTAATAAAGTTAGGGTCCCTTTACAATGTCAGAAGGAGGGAGGCACTAAGGCACCGCCTTCCGCCCCTCGACGCCCTCGCGGTGCCACCTCCTTCTGACAGGAACTTCCTACAGACCAGGTATGAATGATGCCTGACTGGACATACAAAACTCACAAGTTCCTGGCTCTCACGGCTCCTCTGAAGAGGGTTAGTCCAAGAAGGAGGGGCATCGCGAGGGGCGTCGAGGGACGGGGGACTGTGCCTCACTGCCCTCGCCTTCTTCTAGAAAGCCGTCTTCAACCGAGTCGAGAGAGCCGGGAACTTGTGAGGTGTGCATGTCCTGGTGGGACAAAAAACAAACAAACAAACAAACAAACAAACAAACATACATACATACATACATACATCCTACTATTAAAAAAGTAATAAAGTTAGGGTCCCTTTACAATGTCAGAAGGAGGGAGGCACTAAGGCACCGCCTTCCGCCCCTCGACGCCCTCGCGGTGCCACCTCCTTCTGACAGGAACTTCCTACAGACCAGGTATGAATGATGCCTGACTGGACATACAAAACTCACAAGTTCCTGGCTCTCACGGCTCCTCTGAAGAGGGTTAGTCCAAGAAGGAGGGGCATCGCGAGGGGCGTCGAGGGACGGGGGACTGTGCCTCACTGCCCTCGCCTTCTTCTAGAAAGCCGTCTTCAACCGAGTCGAGAGAGCCGGGAACTTGTGAGGTGTGCATGTCCTGGTGGGACAAAAAACAAACAAACAAACAAACAAACAAACAAACAAACAAACAAACAAACAAACATACATACATACATACATACATCCTACTATTAAAAAAGTAATAAAGATAGGGTCCCTTTACAATGTCAGAAGGAGGGAGGCACTAAGGCACCGCCTTCCGCCCCTCGACGCCCTCGCGGTGCCACCTCCTTCTGACAGGAACTTCCTACAGACCAGGTATGAATGATGCCTGACTGGACATACAAAACTCACAAGTTCCTGGCTCTCACGGCTCCTCTGAAGAGGGTTAGTCCAAGAAGGAGGGGCATCGCGAGGGGCGTCGAGGGACGGGGGACTGTGCCTCACTGCCCTCGCCTTCTTCTAGAAAGCCGTCTTCAACCGAGTCGAGAGAGCCGGGAACTTGTGAGGTGTGCATGTCCTGGTGGGACAAAAAACAAACAAACAAACAAACAAACAAACAAACAAACAAACAAACAAACAAACATACATACATACATACATACATCCTACTATTAAAAAAGTAATAAAGTTAGGGTCCCTTTACAATGTCAGAAGGAGGGAGGCACTAAGGCACCGCCTTCCGCCCCTCGACGCCCTCGCGGTGCCACCTCCTTCTGACAGTAACTTCCTACAGACCAGGTATGAATGATGCCTGACTGGACATACAAAACTCACAAGTTCCTGGCTCTCACGGCTCCTCTGAAGAGGGTTAGTCCAAGAAGGAGGGGCATCGCGAGGGGCGTCGAGGGACGGGGGACTGTGCCTCACTGCCCTCGCCTTCTTCTAGAAAGCCGTCTTCAACCGAGTCGAGAGAGCCGGGAACTTGTGAGGTGTGCATGTCCTGGTGGGACAAAAAACAAACAAACAAACAAACAAACAAACAAACAAACAAACATACATACATACATACATACATCCTACTATTAAAAAAGTAATAAAGTTAGGGTCCCTTTACAATGTCAGAAGGAGGGAGGCACTAAGGCACCGCCTTCCGCCCCTCGACGCCCTCGCGGTGCCACCTCCTTCTGACAGGAACTTCCTACAGACCAGGTATGAATGATGCCTGACTGGACATACAAAACTCACAAGTTCCTGGCTCTCACGGCTCCTCTGAAGAGGGTTAGTCCAAGAAGGAGGGGCATCGCGAGGGGCGTCGAGGGACGGGGGACTGTGCCTCACTGCCCTCGCCTTCTTCTAGAAAGCCGTCTTCAACCGAGTCGAGAGAGCCGGGAACTTGTGAGGTGTGCATGTCCTGGTGGGACAAAAAACAAACAAACAAACAAACAAACAACAAACAAACAAACAAACAAACATACATACATACATACATCCTACTATTAAAAAAGTAATAAAGTTAGGGTCCCTTTACAATGTCAGAAGGAGGGAGGCACTAAGGCACCGCCTTCCGCCCCTCGACGCCCTCGCGGTGCCACCTCCTTCTGACAGGAACTTCCTACAGACCAGGTATGAATGATGCCTGACTGGACATACAAAACTCACAAGTTCCTGGCTCTCACGGCTCCTCTGAAGAGGGTTAGTCCAAGAAGGAGGGGCATCGCGAGGGGCGTCGAGGGACGGGGGACTGTGCCTCACTGCCCTCGCCTTCTTCTAGAAAGCCGTCTTCAACCGAGTCGAGAGAGCCGGGAACTTGTGAGGTGTGCATGTCCTGGTGGGACAAAAAACAAACAAACAAACAAACAAACAAACAAACAAACAAACATACATACATACATACATACATCCTACTATTAAAAAAGTAATAAAGTTAGGGTCCCTTTACAATGTCAGAAGGAGGGAGGCACTAAGGCACCGCCTTCCGCCCCTCGACGCCCTCGCGGTGCCACCTCCTTCTGACAGGAACTTCCTACAGACCAGGTATGAATGATGCCTGACTGGACATACAAAACTCACAAGTTCCTGGCTCTCACGGCTCCTCTGAAGAGGGTTAGTCCAAGAAGGAGGGGCATCGCGAGGGGCGTCGAGGGACGGGGGACTGTGCCTCACTGCCCTCGCCTTCTTCTAGAAAGCCGTCTTCAACCGAGTCGAGAGAGCCGGGAACTTGTGAGGTGTGCATGTCCTGGTGGGACAAAAAACAAACAAACAAACAAACAAACAAACAAACAAACAAACATACATACATACATACATACATCCTACTATTAAAAAAGTAATAAAGTTAGGGTCCCTTTACAATGTCAGAAGGAGGGAGGCACTAAGGCACCGCCTTCCGCCCCTCGACGCCCTCGCGGTGCCACCTCCTTCTGACAGGAACTTCCTACAGACCAGGTATGAATGATGCCTGACTGGACATACAAAACTCACAAGTTCCTGGCTCTCACGGCTCCTCTGAAGAGGGTTAGTCCAAGAAGGAGGGGCATCGCGAGGGGCGTCGAGGGACGGGGGACTGTGCCTCACTGCCCTCGCCTTCTTCTAGAAAGCCGTCTTCAACCGAGTCGAGAGAGCCGGGAACTTGTGAGGTGTGCATGTCCTGGTGGGACAAAAAACAAACAAACAAACAAACAAACAAACAAACATACATACATACATACATACATCCTACTATTAAAAAAGTAATAAAGTTAGGGTCCCTTTACAATGTCAGAAGGAGGGAGGCACTAAGGCACCGCCTTCCGCCCCTCGACGCCCTCGCGGTGCCACCTCCTTCTGACAGGAACTTCCTACAGACCAGGTATGAATGATGCCTGACTGGACATACAAAACTCACAAGTTCCTGGCTCTCACGGCTCCTCTGAAGAGGGTTAGTCCAAGAAGGAGGGGCATCGCGAGGGGCGTCGAGGGACGGGGGACTGTGCCTCACTGCCCTCGCCTTCTTCTAGAAAGCCGTCTTCAACCGAGTCGAGAGAGCCGGGAACTTGTGAGGTGTGCATGTCCTGGTGGGACAAAAAACAAACAAACAAACAAACAAACAAACAAACAAACATACATACATACATACATACATACATACATACATCCTACTATTAAAAAAGTAATAAAGTTAGGGTCCCTTTACAATGTCAGAAGGAGGGAGGCACTAAGGCACCGCCTTCCGCCCCTCGACGCCCTCGCGGTGCCACCTCCTTCTGACAGGAACTTCCTACAGACCAGGTATGAATGATGCCTGACTGGACATACAAAACTCACAAGTTCCTGGCTCTCACGGCTCCTCTGAAGAGGGTTAGTCCAAGAAGGAGGGGCATCGCGAGGGGCGTCGAGGGACGGGGGACTGTGCCTCACTGCCCTCGCCTTCTTCTAGAAAGCCGTCTTCAACCGAGTCGAGAGAGCCGGGAACTTGTGAGGTGTGCATGTCCTGGTGGGACAAAAAACAAACAAACAAACAAACAAACAAACAAACATACATACATACATACATACATCCTACTATTAAAAAAGTAATAAAGTTAGGGTCCCTTTACAATGTCAGAAGGAGGGAGGCACTAAGGCACCGCCTTCCGCCCCTCGACGCCCTCGCGGTGCCACCTCCTTCTGACAGGAACTTCCTACAGACCAGGTATGAATGATGCCTGACTGGACATACAAAACTCACAAGTTCCTGGCTCTCACGGCTCCTCTGAAGAGGGTTAGTCCAAGAAGGAGGGGCATCGCGAGGGGCGTCGAGGGACGGGGGACTGTGCCTCACTGCCCTCGCCTTCTTCTAGAAAGCCGTCTTCAACCGAGTCGAGAGAGCCGGGAACTTGTGAGGTGTGCATGTCCTGGTGGGACAAAAAACAAACAAACAAACAACAAACAAACAAACAAACAAACATACATACATACATACATCCTACTATTAAAAAAGTAATAAAGTTAGGGTCCCTTTACAATGTCAGAAGGAGGGAGGCACTAAGGCACCGCCTTCCGCCCCTCGACGCCCTCGCGGTGCCACCTCCTTCTGACAGGAACTTCCTACAGACCAGGTATGAATGATGCCTGACTGGACATACAAAACTCACAAGTTCCTGGCTCTCACGGCTCCTCTGAAGAGGGTTAGTCCAAGAAGGAGGGGCATCGCGAGGGGCGTCGAGGGACGGGGGACTGTGCCTCACTGCCCTCGCCTTCTTCTAGAAAGCCGTCTTCAACCGAGTCGAGAGAGCCGGGAACTTGTGAGGTGTGCATGTCCTGGTGGGACAAAAAACAAACAAACAAACAAACAAACAAACAAACAAACAAACATACATACATACATACATACATCCTACTATTAAAAAAGTAATAAAGTTAGGGTCCCTTTACAATGTCAGAAGGAGGGAGGCACTAAGGCACCGCCTTCCGCCCCTCGACGCCCTCGCGGTGCCACCTCCTTCTGACAGGAACTTCCTACAGACCAGGTATGAATGATGCCTGACTGGACATACAAAACTCACAAGTTCCTGGCTCTCACGGCTCCTCTGAAGAGGGTTAGTCCAAGAAGGAGGGGCATCGCGAGGGGCGTCGAGGGACGGGGGACTGTGCCTCACTGCCCTCGCCTTCTTCTAGAAAGCCGTCTTCAACCGAGTCGAGAGAGCCGGGAACTTGTGAGGTGTGCATGTCCTGGTGGGACAAAAAACAAACAAACAAACAAACAAACAAACAAACAAACAAACATACATACATACATACATACATCCTACTATTAAAAAAGTAATAAAGTTAGGGTCCCTTTACAATGTCAGAAGGAGGGAGGCACTAAGGCACCGCCTTCCGCCCCTCGACGCCCTCGCGGTGCCACCTCCTTCTGACAGGAACTTCCTACAGACCAGGTATGAATGATGCCTGACTGGACATACAAAACTCACAAGTTCCTGGCTCTCACGGCTCCTCTGAAGAGGGTTAGTCCAAGAAGGAGGGGCATCGCGAGGGGCGTCGAGGGACGGGGGACTGTGCCTCACTGCCCTCGCCTTCTTCTAGAAAGCCGTCTTCAACCGAGTCGAGAGAGCCGGGAACTTGTGAGGTGTGCATGTCCTGGTGGGACAAAAAACAAACAAACAAACAAACAAACAAACAAACATACATACATACATACATACATCCTACTATTAAAAAAGTAATAAAGTTAGGGTCCCTTTACAATGTCAGAAGGAGGGAGGCACTAAGGCACCGCCTTCCGCCCCTCGACGCCCTCGCGGTGCCACCTCCTTCTGACAGGAACTTCCTACAGACCAGGTATGAATGATGCCTGACTGGACATACAAAACTCACAAGTTCCTGGCTCTCACGGCTCCTCTGAAGAGGGTTAGTCCAAGAAGGAGGGGCATCGCGAGGGGCGTCGAGGGACGGGGGACTGTGCCTCACTGCCCTCGCCTTCTTCTAGAAAGCCGTCTTCAACCGAGTCGAGAGAGCCGGGAACTTGTGAGGTGTGCATGTCCTGGTGGGACAAAAAACAAACAAACAAACAAACAAACAAACAAACAAACAAACAAACAAACAAACATACATACATACATACATACATCCTACTATTAAAAAAGTAATAAAGATAGGGTCCCTTTACAATGTCAGAAGGAGGGAGGCACTAAGGCACCGCCTTCCGCCCCTCGACGCCCTCGCGGTGCCACCTCCTTCTGACAGGAACTTCCTACAGACCAGGTATGAATGATGCCTGACTGGACATACAAAACTCACAAGTTCCTGGCTCTCACGGCTCCTCTGAAGAGGGTTAGTCCAAGAAGGAGGGGCATCGCGAGGGGCGTCGAGGGACGGGGGACTGTGCCTCACTGCCCTCGCCTTCTTCTAGAAAGCCGTCTTCAACCGAGTCGAGAGAGCCGGGAACTTGTGAGGTGTGCATGTCCTGGTGGGACAAAAAACAAACAAACAAACAAACAAACAAACAAACAAACAAACAAACAAACAAACATACATACATACATACATACATCCTACTATTAAAAAAGTAATAAAGTTAGGGTCCCTTTACAATGTCAGAAGGAGGGAGGCACTAAGGCACCGCCTTCCGCCCCTCGACGCCCTCGCGGTGCCACCTCCTTCTGACAGTAACTTCCTACAGACCAGGTATGAATGATGCCTGACTGGACATACAAAACTCACAAGTTCCTGGCTCTCACGGCTCCTCTGAAGAGGGTTAGTCCAAGAAGGAGGGGCATCGCGAGGGGCGTCGAGGGACGGGGGACTGTGCCTCACTGCCCTCGCCTTCTTCTAGAAAGCCGTCTTCAACCGAGTCGAGAGAGCCGGGAACTTGTGAGGTGTGCATGTCCTGGTGGGACAAAAAACAAACAAACAAACAAACAAACAAACAAACAAACAAACATACATACATACATACATACATCCTACTATTAAAAAAGTAATAAAGTTAGGGTCCCTTTACAATGTCAGAAGGAGGGAGGCACTAAGGCACCGCCTTCCGCCCCTCGACGCCCTCGCGGTGCCACCTCCTTCTGACAGGAACTTCCTACAGACCAGGTATGAATGATGCCTGACTGGACATACAAAACTCACAAGTTCCTGGCTCTCACGGCTCCTCTGAAGAGGGTTAGTCCAAGAAGGAGGGGCATCGCGAGGGGCGTCGAGGGACGGGGGACTGTGCCTCACTGCCCTCGCCTTCTTCTAGAAAGCCGTCTTCAACCGAGTCGAGAGAGCCGGGAACTTGTGAGGTGTGCATGTCCTGGTGGGACAAAAAACAAACAAACAAACAAACAAACAACAAACAAACAAACAAACAAACATACATACATACATACATCCTACTATTAAAAAAGTAATAAAGTTAGGGTCCCTTTACAATGTCAGAAGGAGGGAGGCACTAAGGCACCGCCTTCCGCCCCTCGACGCCCTCGCGGTGCCACCTCCTTCTGACAGGAACTTCCTACAGACCAGGTATGAATGATGCCTGACTGGACATACAAAACTCACAAGTTCCTGGCTCTCACGGCTCCTCTGAAGAGGGTTAGTCCAAGAAGGAGGGGCATCGCGAGGGGCGTCGAGGGACGGGGGACTGTGCCTCACTGCCCTCGCCTTCTTCTAGAAAGCCGTCTTCAACCGAGTCGAGAGAGCCGGGAACTTGTGAGGTGTGCATGTCCTGGTGGGACAAAAAACAAACAAACAAACAAACAAACAAACAAACAAACAAACATACATACATACATACATACATCCTACTATTAAAAAAGTAATAAAGTTAGGGTCCCTTTACAATGTCAGAAGGAGGGAGGCACTAAGGCACCGCCTTCCGCCCCTCGACGCCCTCGCGGTGCCACCTCCTTCTGACAGGAACTTCCTACAGACCAGGTATGAATGATGCCTGACTGGACATACAAAACTCACAAGTTCCTGGCTCTCACGGCTCCTCTGAAGAGGGTTAGTCCAAGAAGGAGGGGCATCGCGAGGGGCGTCGAGGGACGGGGGACTGTGCCTCACTGCCCTCGCCTTCTTCTAGAAAGCCGTCTTCAACCGAGTCGAGAGAGCCGGGAACTTGTGAGGTGTGCATGTCCTGGTGGGACAAAAAACAAACAAACAAACAAACAAACAAACAAACAAACAAACATACATACATACATACATACATCCTACTATTAAAAAAGTAATAAAGTTAGGGTCCCTTTACAATGTCAGAAGGAGGGAGGCACTAAGGCACCGCCTTCCGCCCCTCGACGCCCTCGCGGTGCCACCTCCTTCTGACAGGAACTTCCTACAGACCAGGTATGAATGATGCCTGACTGGACATACAAAACTCACAAGTTCCTGGCTCTCACGGCTCCTCTGAAGAGGGTTAGTCCAAGAAGGAGGGGCATCGCGAGGGGCGTCGAGGGACGGGGGACTGTGCCTCACTGCCCTCGCCTTCTTCTAGAAAGCCGTCTTCAACCGAGTCGAGAGAGCCGGGAACTTGTGAGGTGTGCATGTCCTGGTGGGACAAAAAACAAACAAACAAACAAACAAACAACAAACAAACAAACAAACAAACATACATACATACATACATCCTACTATTAAAAAAGTAATAAAGTTAGGGTCCCTTTACAATGTCAGAAGGAGGGAGGCACTAAGGCACCGCCTTCCGCCCCTCGACGCCCTCGCGGTGCCACCTCCTTCTGACAGGAACTTCCTACAGACCAGGTATGAATGATGCCTGACTGGACATACAAAACTCACAAGTTCCTGGCTCTCACGGCTCCTCTGAAGAGGGTTAGTCCAAGAAGGAGGGGCATCGCGAGGGGCGTCGAGGGACGGGGGACTGTGCCTCACTGCCCTCGCCTTCTTCTAGAAAGCCGTCTTCAACCGAGTCGAGAGAGCCGGGAACTTGTGAGGTGTGCATGTCCTGGTGGGACAAAAAACAAACAAACAAACAAACAAACAAACAAACAAACAAACATACATACATACATACATACATCCTACTATTAAAAAAGTAATAAAGTTAGGGTCCCTTTACAATGTCAGAAGGAGGGAGGCACTAAGGCACCGCCTTCCGCCCCTCGACGCCCTCGCGGTGCCACCTCCTTCTGACAGGAACTTCCTACAGACCAGGTATGAATGATGCCTGACTGGACATACAAAACTCACAAGTTCCTGGCTCTCACGGCTCCTCTGAAGAGGGTTAGTCCAAGAAGGAGGGGCATCGCGAGGGGCGTCGAGGGACGGGGGACTGTGCCTCACTGCCCTCGCCTTCTTCTAGAAAGCCGTCTTCAACCGAGTCGAGAGAGCCGGGAACTTGTGAGGTGTGCATGTCCTGGTGGGACAAAAAACAAACAAACAAACAAACAAACAAACAAACAAACAAACATACATACATACATACATACATCCTACTATTAAAAAAGTAATAAAGTTAGGGTCCCTTTACAATGTCAGAAGGAGGGAGGCACTAAGGCACCGCCTTCCGCCCCTCGACGCCCTCGCGGTGCCACCTCCTTCTGACAGGAACTTCCTACAGACCAGGTATGAATGATGCCTGACTGGACATACAAAACTCACAAGTTCCTGGCTCTCACGGCTCCTCTGAAGAGGGTTAGTCCAAGAAGGAGGGGCATCGCGAGGGGCGTCGAGGGACGGGGGACTGTGCCTCACTGCCCTCGCCTTCTTCTAGAAAGCCGTCTTCAACCGAGTCGAGAGAGCCGGGAACTTGTGAGGTGTGCATGTCCTGGTGGGACAAAAAACAAACAAACAAACAAACAAACAAACAAACATACATACATACATACATACATCCTACTATTAAAAAAGTAATAAAGTTAGGGTCCCTTTACAATGTCAGAAGGAGGGAGGCACTAAGGCACCGCCTTCCGCCCCTCGACGCCCTCGCGGTGCCACCTCCTTCTGACAGGAACTTCCTACAGACCAGGTATGAATGATGCCTGACTGGACATACAAAACTCACAAGTTCCTGGCTCTCACGGCTCCTCTGAAGAGGGTTAGTCCAAGAAGGAGGGGCATCGCGAGGGGCGTCGAGGGACGGGGGACTGTGCCTCACTGCCCTCGCCTTCTTCTAGAAAGCCGTCTTCAACCGAGTCGAGAGAGCCGGGAACTTGTGAGGTGTGCATGTCCTGGTGGGACAAAAAACAAACAAACAAACAAACAAACAAACAAACAAACATACATACATACATACATACATACATACATACATCCTACTATTAAAAAAGTAATAAAGTTAGGGTCCCTTTACAATGTCAGAAGGAGGGAGGCACTAAGGCACCGCCTTCCGCCCCTCGACGCCCTCGCGGTGCCACCTCCTTCTGACAGGAACTTCCTACAGACCAGGTATGAATGATGCCTGACTGGACATACAAAACTCACAAGTTCCTGGCTCTCACGGCTCCTCTGAAGAGGGTTAGTCCAAGAAGGAGGGGCATCGCGAGGGGCGTCGAGGGACGGGGGACTGTGCCTCACTGCCCTCGCCTTCTTCTAGAAAGCCGTCTTCAACCGAGTCGAGAGAGCCGGGAACTTGTGAGGTGTGCATGTCCTGGTGGGACAAAAAACAAACAAACAAACAAACAAACAAACAAACATACATACATACATACATACATCCTACTATTAAAAAAGTAATAAAGTTAGGGTCCCTTTACAATGTCAGAAGGAGGGAGGCACTAAGGCACCGCCTTCCGCCCCTCGACGCCCTCGCGGTGCCACCTCCTTCTGACAGGAACTTCCTACAGACCAGGTATGAATGATGCCTGACTGGACATACAAAACTCACAAGTTCCTGGCTCTCACGGCTCCTCTGAAGAGGGTTAGTCCAAGAAGGAGGGGCATCGCGAGGGGCGTCGAGGGACGGGGGACTGTGCCTCACTGCCCTCGCCTTCTTCTAGAAAGCCGTCTTCAACCGAGTCGAGAGAGCCGGGAACTTGTGAGGTGTGCATGTCCTGGTGGGACAAAAAACAAACAAACAAACAACAAACAAACAAACAAACAAACATACATACATACATACATCCTACTATTAAAAAAGTAATAAAGTTAGGGTCCCTTTACAATGTCAGAAGGAGGGAGGCACTAAGGCACCGCCTTCCGCCCCTCGACGCCCTCGCGGTGCCACCTCCTTCTGACAGGAACTTCCTACAGACCAGGTATGAATGATGCCTGACTGGACATACAAAACTCACAAGTTCCTGGCTCTCACGGCTCCTCTGAAGAGGGTTAGTCCAAGAAGGAGGGGCATCGCGAGGGGCGTCGAGGGACGGGGGACTGTGCCTCACTGCCCTCGCCTTCTTCTAGAAAGCCGTCTTCAACCGAGTCGAGAGAGCCGGGAACTTGTGAGGTGTGCATGTCCTGGTGGGACAAAAAACAAACAAACAAACAAACAAACAAACAAACAAACAAACATACATACATACATACATACATCCTACTATTAAAAAAGTAATAAAGTTAGGGTCCCTTTACAATGTCAGAAGGAGGGAGGCACTAAGGCACCGCCTTCCGCCCCTCGACGCCCTCGCGGTGCCACCTCCTTCTGACAGGAACTTCCTACAGACCAGGTATGAATGATGCCTGACTGGACATACAAAACTCACAAGTTCCTGGCTCTCACGGCTCCTCTGAAGAGGGTTAGTCCAAGAAGGAGGGGCATCGCGAGGGGCGTCGAGGGACGGGGGACTGTGCCTCACTGCCCTCGCCTTCTTCTAGAAAGCCGTCTTCAACCGAGTCGAGAGAGCCGGGAACTTGTGAGGTGTGCATGTCCTGGTGGGACAAAAAACAAACAAACAAACAAACAAACAAACAAACAAACAAACATACATACATACATACATACATCCTACTATTAAAAAAGTAATAAAGTTAGGGTCCCTTTACAATGTCAGAAGGAGGGAGGCACTAAGGCACCGCCTTCCGCCCCTCGACGCCCTCGCGGTGCCACCTCCTTCTGACAGGAACTTCCTACAGACCAGGTATGAATGATGCCTGACTGGACATACAAAACTCACAAGTTCCTGGCTCTCACGGCTCCTCTGAAGAGGGTTAGTCCAAGAAGGAGGGGCATCGCGAGGGGCGTCGAGGGACGGGGGACTGTGCCTCACTGCCCTCGCCTTCTTCTAGAAAGCCGTCTTCAACCGAGTCGAGAGAGCCGGGAACTTGTGAGGTGTGCATGTCCTGGTGGGACAAAAAACAAACAAACAAACAAACAAACAAACAAACATACATACATACATACATACATCCTACTATTAAAAAAGTAATAAAGTTAGGGTCCCTTTACAATGTCAGAAGGAGGGAGGCACTAAGGCACCGCCTTCCGCCCCTCGACGCCCTCGCGGTGCCACCTCCTTCTGACAGGAACTTCCTACAGACCAGGTATGAATGATGCCTGACTGGACATACAAAACTCACAAGTTCCTGGCTCTCACGGCTCCTCTGAAGAGGGTTAGTCCAAGAAGGAGGGGCATCGCGAGGGGCGTCGAGGGACGGGGGACTGTGCCTCACTGCCCTCGCCTTCTTCTAGAAAGCCGTCTTCAACCGAGTCGAGAGAGCCGGGAACTTGTGAGGTGTGCATGTCCTGGTGGGACAAAAAACAAACAAACAAACAAACAAACAAACAAACAAACATACATACATACATACATACATACATACATACATCCTACTATTAAAAAAGTAATAAAGTTAGGGTCCCTTTACAATGTCAGAAGGAGGGAGGCACTAAGGCACCGCCTTCCGCCCCTCGACGCCCTCGCGGTGCCACCTCCTTCTGACAGGAACTTCCTACAGACCAGGTATGAATGATGCCTGACTGGACATACAAAACTCACAAGTTCCTGGCTCTCACGGCTCCTCTGAAGAGGGTTAGTCCAAGAAGGAGGGGCATCGCGAGGGGCGTCGAGGGACGGGGGACTGTGCCTCACTGCCCTCGCCTTCTTCTAGAAAGCCGTCTTCAACCGAGTCGAGAGAGCCGGGAACTTGTGAGGTGTGCATGTCCTGGTGGGACAAAAAACAAACAAACAAACAAACAAACAAACAAACATACATACATACATACATACATCCTACTATTAAAAAAGTAATAAAGTTAGGGTCCCTTTACAATGTCAGAAGGAGGGAGGCACTAAGGCACCGCCTTCCGCCCCTCGACGCCCTCGCGGTGCCACCTCCTTCTGACAGGAACTTCCTACAGACCAGGTATGAATGATGCCTGACTGGACATACAAAACTCACAAGTTCCTGGCTCTCACGGCTCCTCTGAAGAGGGTTAGTCCAAGAAGGAGGGGCATCGCGAGGGGCGTCGAGGGACGGGGGACTGTGCCTCACTGCCCTCGCCTTCTTCTAGAAAGCCGTCTTCAACCGAGTCGAGAGAGCCGGGAACTTGTGAGGTGTGCATGTCCTGGTGGGACAAAAAACAAACAAACAAACAACAAACAAACAAACAAACAAACATACATACATACATACATCCTACTATTAAAAAAGTAATAAAGTTAGGGTCCCTTTACAATGTCAGAAGGAGGGAGGCACTAAGGCACCGCCTTCCGCCCCTCGACGCCCTCGCGGTGCCACCTCCTTCTGACAGGAACTTCCTACAGACCAGGTATGAATGATGCCTGACTGGACATACAAAACTCACAAGTTCCTGGCTCTCACGGCTCCTCTGAAGAGGGTTAGTCCAAGAAGGAGGGGCATCGCGAGGGGCGTCGAGGGACGGGGGACTGTGCCTCACTGCCCTCGCCTTCTTCTAGAAAGCCGTCTTCAACCGAGTCGAGAGAGCCGGGAACTTGTGAGGTGTGCATGTCCTGGTGGGACAAAAAACAAACAAACAAACAAACAAACAAACAAACAAACAAACATACATACATACATACATACATCCTACTATTAAAAAAGTAATAAAGTTAGGGTCCCTTTACAATGTCAGAAGGAGGGAGGCACTAAGGCACCGCCTTCCGCCCCTCGACGCCCTCGCGGTGCCACCTCCTTCTGACAGGAACTTCCTACAGACCAGGTATGAATGATGCCTGACTGGACATACAAAACTCACAAGTTCCTGGCTCTCACGGCTCCTCTGAAGAGGGTTAGTCCAAGAAGGAGGGGCATCGCGAGGGGCGTCGAGGGACGGGGGACTGTGCCTCACTGCCCTCGCCTTCTTCTAGAAAGCCGTCTTCAACCGAGTCGAGAGAGCCGGGAACTTGTGAGGTGTGCATGTCCTGGTGGGACAAAAAACAAACAAACAAACAAACAAACAAACAAACAAACAAACATACATACATACATACATACATCCTACTATTAAAAAAGTAATAAAGTTAGGGTCCCTTTACAATGTCAGAAGGAGGGAGGCACTAAGGCACCGCCTTCCGCCCCTCGACGCCCTCGCGGTGCCACCTCCTTCTGACAGGAACTTCCTACAGACCAGGTATGAATGATGCCTGACTGGACATACAAAACTCACAAGTTCCTGGCTCTCACGGCTCCTCTGAAGAGGGTTAGTCCAAGAAGGAGGGGCATCGCGAGGGGCGTCGAGGGACGGGGGACTGTGCCTCACTGCCCTCGCCTTCTTCTAGAAAGCCGTCTTCAACCGAGTCGAGAGAGCCGGGAACTTGTGAGGTGTGCATGTCCTGGTGGGACAAAAAACAAACAAACAAACAAACAAACAAACAAACATACATACATACATACATACATCCTACTATTAAAAAAGTAATAAAGTTAGGGTCCCTTTACAATGTCAGAAGGAGGGAGGCACTAAGGCACCGCCTTCCGCCCCTCGACGCCCTCGCGGTGCCACCTCCTTCTGACAGGAACTTCCTACAGACCAGGTATGAATGATGCCTGACTGGACATACAAAACTCACAAGTTCCTGGCTCTCACGGCTCCTCTGAAGAGGGTTAGTCCAAGAAGGAGGGGCATCGCGAGGGGCGTCGAGGGACGGGGGACTGTGCCTCACTGCCCTCGCCTTCTTCTAGAAAGCCGTCTTCAACCGAGTCGAGAGAGCCGGGAACTTGTGAGGTGTGCATGTCCTGGTGGGACAAAAAACAAACAAACAAACAAACAAACAAACAAACAAACAAACAAACAAACAAACAAACATACATACATACATACATACATCCTACTATTAAAAAAGTAATAAAGATAGGGTCCCTTTACAATGTCAGAAGGAGGGAGGCACTAAGGCACCGCCTTCCGCCCCTCGACGCCCTCGCGGTGCCACCTCCTTCTGACAGGAACTTCCTACAGACCAGGTATGAATGATGCCTGACTGGACATACAAAACTCACAAGTTCCTGGCTCTCACGGCTCCTCTGAAGAGGGTTAGTCCAAGAAGGAGGGGCATCGCGAGGGGCGTCGAGGGACGGGGGACTGTGCCTCACTGCCCTCGCCTTCTTCTAGAAAGCCGTCTTCAACCGAGTCGAGAGAGCCGGGAACTTGTGAGGTGTGCATGTCCTGGTGGGACAAAAAACAAACAAACAAACAAACAAACAAACAAACAAACAAACAAACAAACAAACATACATACATACATACATACATCCTACTATTAAAAAAGTAATAAAGTTAGGGTCCCTTTACAATGTCAGAAGGAGGGAGGCACTAAGGCACCGCCTTCCGCCCCTCGACGCCCTCGCGGTGCCACCTCCTTCTGACAGTAACTTCCTACAGACCAGGTATGAATGATGCCTGACTGGACATACAAAACTCACAAGTTCCTGGCTCTCACGGCTCCTCTGAAGAGGGTTAGTCCAAGAAGGAGGGGCATCGCGAGGGGCGTCGAGGGACGGGGGACTGTGCCTCACTGCCCTCGCCTTCTTCTAGAAAGCCGTCTTCAACCGAGTCGAGAGAGCCGGGAACTTGTGAGGTGTGCATGTCCTGGTGGGACAAAAAACAAACAAACAAACAAACAAACAAACAAACAAACAAACATACATACATACATACATACATCCTACTATTAAAAAAGTAATAAAGTTAGGGTCCCTTTACAATGTCAGAAGGAGGGAGGCACTAAGGCACCGCCTTCCGCCCCTCGACGCCCTCGCGGTGCCACCTCCTTCTGACAGGAACTTCCTACAGACCAGGTATGAATGATGCCTGACTGGACATACAAAACTCACAAGTTCCTGGCTCTCACGGCTCCTCTGAAGAGGGTTAGTCCAAGAAGGAGGGGCATCGCGAGGGGCGTCGAGGGACGGGGGACTGTGCCTCACTGCCCTCGCCTTCTTCTAGAAAGCCGTCTTCAACCGAGTCGAGAGAGCCGGGAACTTGTGAGGTGTGCATGTCCTGGTGGGACAAAAAACAAACAAACAAACAAACAAACAACAAACAAACAAACAAACAAACATACATACATACATACATCCTACTATTAAAAAAGTAATAAAGTTAGGGTCCCTTTACAATGTCAGAAGGAGGGAGGCACTAAGGCACCGCCTTCCGCCCCTCGACGCCCTCGCGGTGCCACCTCCTTCTGACAGGAACTTCCTACAGACCAGGTATGAATGATGCCTGACTGGACATACAAAACTCACAAGTTCCTGGCTCTCACGGCTCCTCTGAAGAGGGTTAGTCCAAGAAGGAGGGGCATCGCGAGGGGCGTCGAGGGACGGGGGACTGTGCCTCACTGCCCTCGCCTTCTTCTAGAAAGCCGTCTTCAACCGAGTCGAGAGAGCCGGGAACTTGTGAGGTGTGCATGTCCTGGTGGGACAAAAAACAAACAAACAAACAAACAAACAAACAAACAAACAAACATACATACATACATACATACATCCTACTATTAAAAAAGTAATAAAGTTAGGGTCCCTTTACAATGTCAGAAGGAGGGAGGCACTAAGGCACCGCCTTCCGCCCCTCGACGCCCTCGCGGTGCCACCTCCTTCTGACAGGAACTTCCTACAGACCAGGTATGAATGATGCCTGACTGGACATACAAAACTCACAAGTTCCTGGCTCTCACGGCTCCTCTGAAGAGGGTTAGTCCAAGAAGGAGGGGCATCGCGAGGGGCGTCGAGGGACGGGGGACTGTGCCTCACTGCCCTCGCCTTCTTCTAGAAAGCCGTCTTCAACCGAGTCGAGAGAGCCGGGAACTTGTGAGGTGTGCATGTCCTGGTGGGACAAAAAACAAACAAACAAACAAACAAACAAACAAACAAACAAACATACATACATACATACATACATCCTACTATTAAAAAAGTAATAAAGTTAGGGTCCCTTTACAATGTCAGAAGGAGGGAGGCACTAAGGCACCGCCTTCCGCCCCTCGACGCCCTCGCGGTGCCACCTCCTTCTGACAGGAACTTCCTACAGACCAGGTATGAATGATGCCTGACTGGACATACAAAACTCACAAGTTCCTGGCTCTCACGGCTCCTCTGAAGAGGGTTAGTCCAAGAAGGAGGGGCATCGCGAGGGGCGTCGAGGGACGGGGGACTGTGCCTCACTGCCCTCGCCTTCTTCTAGAAAGCCGTCTTCAACCGAGTCGAGAGAGCCGGGAACTTGTGAGGTGTGCATGTCCTGGTGGGACAAAAAACAAACAAACAAACAAACAAACAAACAAACATACATACATACATACATACATCCTACTATTAAAAAAGTAATAAAGTTAGGGTCCCTTTACAATGTCAGAAGGAGGGAGGCACTAAGGCACCGCCTTCCGCCCCTCGACGCCCTCGCGGTGCCACCTCCTTCTGACAGGAACTTCCTACAGACCAGGTATGAATGATGCCTGACTGGACATACAAAACTCACAAGTTCCTGGCTCTCACGGCTCCTCTGAAGAGGGTTAGTCCAAGAAGGAGGGGCATCGCGAGGGGCGTCGAGGGACGGGGGACTGTGCCTCACTGCCCTCGCCTTCTTCTAGAAAGCCGTCTTCAACCGAGTCGAGAGAGCCGGGAACTTGTGAGGTGTGCATGTCCTGGTGGGACAAAAAACAAACAAACAAACAAACAAACAAACAAACAAACATACATACATACATACATACATACATACATACATCCTACTATTAAAAAAGTAATAAAGTTAGGGTCCCTTTACAATGTCAGAAGGAGGGAGGCACTAAGGCACCGCCTTCCGCCCCTCGACGCCCTCGCGGTGCCACCTCCTTCTGACAGGAACTTCCTACAGACCAGGTATGAATGATGCCTGACTGGACATACAAAACTCACAAGTTCCTGGCTCTCACGGCTCCTCTGAAGAGGGTTAGTCCAAGAAGGAGGGGCATCGCGAGGGGCGTCGAGGGACGGGGGACTGTGCCTCACTGCCCTCGCCTTCTTCTAGAAAGCCGTCTTCAACCGAGTCGAGAGAGCCGGGAACTTGTGAGGTGTGCATGTCCTGGTGGGACAAAAAACAAACAAACAAACAAACAAACAAACAAACATACATACATACATACATACATCCTACTATTAAAAAAGTAATAAAGTTAGGGTCCCTTTACAATGTCAGAAGGAGGGAGGCACTAAGGCACCGCCTTCCGCCCCTCGACGCCCTCGCGGTGCCACCTCCTTCTGACAGGAACTTCCTACAGACCAGGTATGAATGATGCCTGACTGGACATACAAAACTCACAAGTTCCTGGCTCTCACGGCTCCTCTGAAGAGGGTTAGTCCAAGAAGGAGGGGCATCGCGAGGGGCGTCGAGGGACGGGGGACTGTGCCTCACTGCCCTCGCCTTCTTCTAGAAAGCCGTCTTCAACCGAGTCGAGAGAGCCGGGAACTTGTGAGGTGTGCATGTCCTGGTGGGACAAAAAACAAACAAACAAACAAACAAACAAACAAACAAACATACATACATACATACATACATCCTACTATTAAAAAAGTAATAAAGTTAGGGTCCCTTTACAATGTCAGAAGGAGGGAGGCACTAAGGCACCGCCTTCCGCCCCTCGACGCCCTCGCGGTGCCACCTCCTTCTGACAGGAACTTCCTACAGACCAGGTATGAATGATGCCTGACTGGACATACAAAACTCACAAGTTCCTGGCTCTCACGGCTCCTCTGAAGAGGGTTAGTCCAAGAAGGAGGGGCATCGCGAGGGGCGTCGAGGGACGGGGGACTGTGCCTCACTGCCCTCGCCTTCTTCTAGAAAGCCGTCTTCAACCGAGTCGAGAGAGCCGGGAACTTGTGAGGTGTGCATGTCCTGGTGGGACAAAAAACAAACAAACAAACAAACAAACAACAAACAAACAAACAAACAAACATACATACATACATACATCCTACTATTAAAAAAGTAATAAAGTTAGGGTCCCTTTACAATGTCAGAAGGAGGGAGGCACTAAGGCACCGCCTTCCGCCCCTCGACGCCCTCGCGGTGCCACCTCCTTCTGACAGGAACTTCCTACAGACCAGGTATGAATGATGCCTGACTGGACATACAAAACTCACAAGTTCCTGGCTCTCACGGCTCCTCTGAAGAGGGTTAGTCCAAGAAGGAGGGGCATCGCGAGGGGCGTCGAGGGACGGGGGACTGTGCCTCACTGCCCTCGCCTTCTTCTAGAAAGCCGTCTTCAACCGAGTCGAGAGAGCCGGGAACTTGTGAGGTGTGCATGTCCTGGTGGGACAAAAAACAAACAAACAAACAAACAAACAAACAAACAAACATACATACATACATACATACATCCTACTATTAAAAAAGTAATAAAGTTAGGGTCCCTTTACAATGTCAGAAGGAGGGAGGCACTAAGGCACCGCCTTCCGCCCCTCGACGCCCTCGCGGTGCCACCTCCTTCTGACAGGAACTTCCTACAGACCAGGTATGAATGATGCCTGACTGGACATACAAAACTCACAAGTTCCTGGCTCTCACGGCTCCTCTGAAGAGGGTTAGTCCAAGAAGGAGGGGCATCGCGAGGGGCGTCGAGGGACGGGGGACTGTGCCTCACTGCCCTCGCCTTCTTCTAGAAAGCCGTCTTCAACCGAGTCGAGAGAGCCGGGAACTTGTGAGGTGTGCATGTCCTGGTGGGACAAAAAACAAACAAACAAACAAACAAACAAACAAACAAACAAACAAACAAACAAACAAACAAACATACATACATACATACATACATACATACATACATACATACATACATACATCCTACTATTAAAAAAGTAATAAAGTTAGGGTCCCTTTACAATGTCAGAAGGAGGGAGGCACTAAGGCACCGCCTTCCGCCCCTCGACGCCCTCGCGGTGCCACCTCCTTCTGACAGGAACTTCCTACAGACCAGGTATGAATGATGCCTGACTGGACATACAAAACTCACAAGTTCCTGGCTCTCACGGCTCCTCTGAAGAGGGTTAGTCCAAGAAGGAGGGGCATCGCGAGGGGCGTCGAGGGACGGGGGACTGTGCCTCACTGCCCTCGCCTTCTTCTAGAAAGCCGTCTTCAACCGAGTCGAGAGAGCCGGGAACTTGTGAGGTGTGCATGTCCTGGTGGGACAAAAAACAAACAAACAAACAAACAAACAAACAAACATACATACATACATACATACATACATACATACATCCTACTATTAAAAAAGTAATAAAGTTAGGGTCCCTTTACAATGTCAGAAGGAGGGAGGCACTAAGGCACCGCCTTCCGCCCCTCGACGCCCTCGCGGTGCCACCTCCTTCTGACAGGAACTTCCTACAGACCAGGTATGAATGATGCCTGACTGGACATACAAAACTCACAAGTTCCTGGCTCTCACGGCTCCTCTGAAGAGGGTTAGTCCAAGAAGGAGGGGCATCGCGAGGGGCGTCGAGGGACGGGGGACTGTGCCTCACTGCCCTCGCCTTCTTCTAGAAAGCCGTCTTCAACCGAGTCGAGAGAGCCGGGAACTTGTGAGGTGTGCATGTCCTGGTGGGACAAAAAACAAACAAACAAACAAACAAACAAACAAACAAACAAACATACATACATACATACATACATCCTACTATTAAAAAAGTAATAAAGTTAGGGTCCCTTTACAATGTCAGAAGGAGGGAGGCACTAAGGCACCGCCTTCCGCCCCTCGACGCCCTCGCGGTGCCACCTCCTTCTGACAGGAACTTCCTACAGACCAGGTATGAATGATGCCTGACTGGACATACAAAACTCACAAGTTCCTGGCTCTCACGGCTCCTCTGAAGAGGGTTAGTCCAAGAAGGAGGGGCATCGCGAGGGGCGTCGAGGGACGGGGGACTGTGCCTCACTGCCCTCGCCTTCTTCTAGAAAGCCGTCTTCAACCGAGTCGAGAGAGCCGGGAACTTGTGAGGTGTGCATGTCCTGGTGGGACAAAAAACAAACAAACAAACAAACAAACAAACAAACATACATACATACATACATACATCCTACTATTAAAAAAGTAATAAAGTTAGGGTCCCTTTACAATGTCAGAAGGAGGGAGGCACTAAGGCACCGCCTTCCGCCCCTCGACGCCCTCGCGGTGCCACCTCCTTCTGACAGGAACTTCCTACAGACCAGGTATGAATGATGCCTGACTGGACATACAAAACTCACAAGTTCCTGGCTCTCACGGCTCCTCTGAAGAGGGTTAGTCCA
Source organism: Diplotaxodon limnothrissa (assembly GCF_057381915.1). NCBI lineage: Eukaryota > Metazoa > Chordata > Actinopteri > Cichliformes > Cichlidae > Diplotaxodon > Diplotaxodon limnothrissa. The sequence continues at coordinate 206,799 of NC_140605.1, forward strand.
AGAAGGAGGGGCATCGCGAGGGGCGTCGAGGGACGGGGGACTGTGCCTCACTGCCCTCGCCTTCTTCTAGAAAGCCGTCTTCAACCGAGTCGAGAGAGCCGGGAACTTGTGAGGTGTGCATGTCCTGGTGGGACAAAAAACAAACAAACAAACAAACAAACAAACAAACAAACATACATACATACATACATACATACATACATACATCCTACTATTAAAAAAGTAATAAAGTTAGGGTCCCTTTACAATGTCAGAAGGAGGGAGGCACTAAGGCACCGCCTTCCGCCCCTCGACGCCCTCGCGGTGCCACCTCCTTCTGACAGGAACTTCCTACAGACCAGGTATGAATGATGCCTGACTGGACATACAAAACTCACAAGTTCCTGGCTCTCACGGCTCCTCTGAAGAGGGTTAGTCCAAGAAGGAGGGGCATCGCGAGGGGCGTCGAGGGACGGGGGACTGTGCCTCACTGCCCTCGCCTTCTTCTAGAAAGCCGTCTTCAACCGAGTCGAGAGAGCCGGGAACTTGTGAGGTGTGCATGTCCTGGTGGGACAAAAAACAAACAAACAAACAAACAAACAAACAAACATACATACATACATACATACATCCTACTATTAAAAAAGTAATAAAGTTAGGGTCCCTTTACAATGTCAGAAGGAGGGAGGCACTAAGGCACCGCCTTCCGCCCCTCGACGCCCTCGCGGTGCCACCTCCTTCTGACAGGAACTTCCTACAGACCAGGTATGAATGATGCCTGACTGGACATACAAAACTCACAAGTTCCTGGCTCTCACGGCTCCTCTGAAGAGGGTTAGTCCAAGAAGGAGGGGCATCGCGAGGGGCGTCGAGGGACGGGGGACTGTGCCTCACTGCCCTCGCCTTCTTCTAGAAAGCCGTCTTCAACCGAGTCGAGAGAGCCGGGAACTTGTGAGGTGTGCATGTCCTGGTGGGACAAAAAACAAACAAACAAACAAACAAACAAACAAACAAACATACATACATACATACATACATCCTACTATTAAAAAAGTAATAAAGTTAGGGTCCCTTTACAATGTCAGAAGGAGGGAGGCACTAAGGCACCGCCTTCCGCCCCTCGACGCCCTCGCGGTGCCACCTCCTTCTGACAGGAACTTCCTACAGACCAGGTATGAATGATGCCTGACTGGACATACAAAACTCACAAGTTCCTGGCTCTCACGGCTCCTCTGAAGAGGGTTAGTCCAAGAAGGAGGGGCATCGCGAGGGGCGTCGAGGGACGGGGGACTGTGCCTCACTGCCCTCGCCTTCTTCTAGAAAGCCGTCTTCAACCGAGTCGAGAGAGCCGGGAACTTGTGAGGTGTGCATGTCCTGGTGGGACAAAAAACAAACAAACAAACAAACAAACAACAAACAAACAAACAAACAAACATACATACATACATACATCCTACTATTAAAAAAGTAATAAAGTTAGGGTCCCTTTACAATGTCAGAAGGAGGGAGGCACTAAGGCACCGCCTTCCGCCCCTCGACGCCCTCGCGGTGCCACCTCCTTCTGACAGGAACTTCCTACAGACCAGGTATGAATGATGCCTGACTGGACATACAAAACTCACAAGTTCCTGGCTCTCACGGCTCCTCTGAAGAGGGTTAGTCCAAGAAGGAGGGGCATCGCGAGGGGCGTCGAGGGACGGGGGACTGTGCCTCACTGCCCTCGCCTTCTTCTAGAAAGCCGTCTTCAACCGAGTCGAGAGAGCCGGGAACTTGTGAGGTGTGCATGTCCTGGTGGGACAAAAAACAAACAAACAAACAAACAAACAAACAAACAAACATACATACATACATACATACATCCTACTATTAAAAAAGTAATAAAGTTAGGGTCCCTTTACAATGTCAGAAGGAGGGAGGCACTAAGGCACCGCCTTCCGCCCCTCGACGCCCTCGCGGTGCCACCTCCTTCTGACAGGAACTTCCTACAGACCAGGTATGAATGATGCCTGACTGGACATACAAAACTCACAAGTTCCTGGCTCTCACGGCTCCTCTGAAGAGGGTTAGTCCAAGAAGGAGGGGCATCGCGAGGGGCGTCGAGGGACGGGGGACTGTGCCTCACTGCCCTCGCCTTCTTCTAGAAAGCCGTCTTCAACCGAGTCGAGAGAGCCGGGAACTTGTGAGGTGTGCATGTCCTGGTGGGACAAAAAACAAACAAACAAACAAACAAACAAACAAACAAACAAACAAACAAACAAACAAACAAACATACATACATACATACATACATACATACATACATACATACATACATACATCCTACTATTAAAAAAGTAATAAAGTTAGGGTCCCTTTACAATGTCAGAAGGAGGGAGGCACTAAGGCACCGCCTTCCGCCCCTCGACGCCCTCGCGGTGCCACCTCCTTCTGACAGGAACTTCCTACAGACCAGGTATGAATGATGCCTGACTGGACATACAAAACTCACAAGTTCCTGGCTCTCACGGCTCCTCTGAAGAGGGTTAGTCCAAGAAGGAGGGGCATCGCGAGGGGCGTCGAGGGACGGGGGACTGTGCCTCACTGCCCTCGCCTTCTTCTAGAAAGCCGTCTTCAACCGAGTCGAGAGAGCCGGGAACTTGTGAGGTGTGCATGTCCTGGTGGGACAAAAAACAAACAAACAAACAAACAAACAAACAAACATACATACATACATACATACATACATACATACATCCTACTATTAAAAAAGTAATAAAGTTAGGGTCCCTTTACAATGTCAGAAGGAGGGAGGCACTAAGGCACCGCCTTCCGCCCCTCGACGCCCTCGCGGTGCCACCTCCTTCTGACAGGAACTTCCTACAGACCAGGTATGAATGATGCCTGACTGGACATACAAAACTCACAAGTTCCTGGCTCTCACGGCTCCTCTGAAGAGGGTTAGTCCAAGAAGGAGGGGCATCGCGAGGGGCGTCGAGGGACGGGGGACTGTGCCTCACTGCCCTCGCCTTCTTCTAGAAAGCCGTCTTCAACCGAGTCGAGAGAGCCGGGAACTTGTGAGGTGTGCATGTCCTGGTGGGACAAAAAACAAACAAACAAACAAACAAACAAACAAACAAACAAACAAACAAACATACATACATACATACATACATCCTACTATTAAAAAAGTAATAAAGTTAGGGTCCCTTTACAATGTCAGAAGGAGGGAGGCACTAAGGCACCGCCTTCCGCCCCTCGACGCCCTCGCGGTGCCACCTCCTTCTGACAGGAACTTCCTACAGACCAGGTATGAATGATGCCTGACTGGACATACAAAACTCACAAGTTCCTGGCTCTCACGGCTCCTCTGAAGAGGGTTAGTCCAAGAAGGAGGGGCATCGCGAGGGGCGTCGAGGGACGGGGGACTGTGCCTCACTGCCCTCGCCTTCTTCTAGAAAGCCGTCTTCAACCGAGTCGAGAGAGCCGGGAACTTGTGAGGTGTGCATGTCCTGGTGGGACAAAAAACAAACAAACAAACAAACAAACAAACAAACAAACATACATACATACATACATACATACATCCTACTATTAAAAAAGTAATAAAGTTAGGGTCCCTTTACAATGTCAGAAGGAGGGAGGCACTAAGGCACCGCCTTCCGCCCCTCGACGGCCTCGCGGTGCCACCTCCTTCTGACAGGAACTTCCTACAGACCAGGTATGAATGATGCCTGACTGGACATACAAAACTCACAAGTTCCTGGCTCTCACGGCTCCTCTGAAGAGGGTTAGTCCAAGAAGGAGGGGCATCGCGAGGGGCGTCGAGGGACGGGGGACTGTGCCTCACTGCCCTCGCCTTCTTCTAGAAAGCCGTCTTCAACCGAGTCGAGAGAGCCGGGAACTTGTGAGGTGTGCATGTCCTGGTGGGACAAAAAACAAACAAACAAACAAACAAACAAACAAACATACATACATACATACATACATCCTACTATTAAAAAAGTAATAAAGTTAGGGTCCCTTTACAATGTCAGAAGGAGGGAGGCACTAAGGCACCGCCTTCCACCCCTCGACGCCCTCGCGGTGCCACCTCCTTCTGACAGGAACTTCCTACAGACCAGGTATGAATGATGCCTGACTGGACATACAAAACTCACAAGTTCCTGGCTCTCACGGCTCCTCTGAAGAGGGTTAGTCCAAGAAGGAGGGGCATCGCGAGGGGCGTCGAGGGACGGGGGACTGTGCCTCACTGCCCTCGCCTTCTTCTAGAAAGCCGTCTTCAACCGAGTCGAGAGAGCCGGGAACTTGTGAGGTGTGCATGTCCTGGTGGGACAAAAAACAAACAAACAAACAAACAAACATACATACATACATACATACATCCTACTATTAAAAAAGTAATAAAGTTAGGGTCCCTTTACAATGTCAGAAGGAGGGAGGCACTAAGGCACCGCCTTCCGCCCCTCGACGCCCTCGCGGTGCCACCTCCTTCTGACAGGAACTTCCTACAGACCAGGTATGAATGATGCCTGACTGGACATACAAAACTCACAAGTTCCTGGCTCTCACGGCTCCTCTGAAGAGGGTTAGTCCAAGAAGGAGGGGCATCGCGAGGGGCGTCGAGGGACGGGGGACTGTGCCTCACTGCCCTCGCCTTCTTCTAGAAAGCCGTCTTCAACCGAGTCGAGAGAGCCGGGAACTTGTGAGGTGTGCATGTCCTGGTGGGACAAAAAACAAACAAACAAACAAACAAACAAACAAACATACATACATACATACATACATCCTACTATTAAAAAAGTAATAAAGTTAGGGTCCCTTTACAATGTCAGAAGGAGGGAGGCACTAAGGCACCGCCTTCCACCCCTCGACGCCCTCGCGGTGCCACCTCCTTCTGACAGGAACTTCCTACAGACCAGGTATGAATGATGCCTGACTGGACATACAAAACTCACAAGTTCCTGGCTCTCACGGCTCCTCTGAAGAGGGTTAGTCCAAGAAGGAGGGGCATCGCGAGGGGCGTCGAGGGACGGGGGACTGTGCCTCACTGCCCTCGCCTTCTTCTAGAAAGCCGTCTTCAACCGAGTCGAGAGAGCCGGGAACTTGTGAGGTGTGCATGTCCTGGTGGGACAAAAAACAAACAAACAAACAAACAAACATACATACATACATACATACATCCTACTATTAAAAAAGTAATAAAGTTAGGGTCCCTTTACAATGTCAGAAGGAGGGAGGCACTAAGGCACCGCCTTCCGCCCCTCGACGCCCTCGCGGTGCCACCTCCTTCTGACAGGAACTTCCTACAGACTAGGTATGAATGATGCCTGACTGGACATACAAAACTCACAAGTTCCTGGCTCTCACGGCTCCTCTGAAGAGGGTTAGTCCAAGAAGGAGGGGCATCGCGAGGGGCGTCGAGGGACGGGGGACTGTGCCTCACTGCCCTCGCCTTCTTCTAGAAAGCCGTCTTCAACCGAGTCGAGAGAGCCGGGAACTTGTGAGGTGTGCATGTCCTGGTGGGACAAAAAACAAACAAACAAACAAACAAACAAACAAACATACATACATACATACATACATCCTACTATTAAAAAAGTAATAAAGTTAGGGTCCCTTTACAATGTCAGAAGGAGGGAGGCACTAAGGCACCGCCTTCCGCCCCTCGACGCCCTCGCGGTGCCACCTCCTTCTGACAGGAACTTCCTACAGACCAGGTATGAATGATGCCTGACTGGACATACAAAACTCACAAGTTCCTGGCTCTCACGGCTCCTCTGAAGAGGGTTAGTCCAAGAAGGAGGGGCATCGCGAGGGGCGTCGAGGGACGGGGGACTGTGCCTCACTGCCCTCGCCTTCTTCTAGAAAGCCGTCTTCAACCGAGTCGAGAGAGCCGGGAACTTGTGAGGTGTGCATGTCCTGGTGGGACAAAAAACAAACAAACAAACAAACAAACAAACAAACATACATACATACATACATACATACATACATACATCCTACTATTAAAAAAGTAATAAAGTTAGGGTCCCTTTACAATGTCAGAAGGAGGGAGGCACTAAGGCACCGCCTTCCGCCCCTCGACGCCCTCGCGGTGCCACCTCCTTCTGACAGGAACTTCCTACAGACCAGGTATGAATGATGCCTGACTGGACATACAAAACTCACAAGTTCCTGGCTCTCACGGCTCCTCTGAAGAGGGTTAGTCCAAGAAGGAGGGGCATCGCGAGGGGCGTCGAGGGACGGGGGACTGTGCCTCACTGCCCTCGCCTTCTTCTAGAAAGCCGTCTTCAACCGAGTCGAGAGAGCCGGGAACTTGTGAGGTGTGCATGTCCTGGTGGGACAAAAAACAAACAAACAAACAAACAAACAAACAAACATACATACATACATACATACATCCTACTATTAAAAAAGTAATAAAGTTAGGGTCCCTTTACAATGTCAGAAGGAGGGAGGCACTAAGGCACCGCCTTCCGCCCCTCGACACCCTCGCGGTGCCACCTCCTTCTGACAGGAACTTCCTTCAGACCAGGTATGAATGATGCCTGACTGGACATACAAAACTCACAAGTTCCTGGCTCTCACGGCTCCTCTGAAGAGGGTTAGTCCAAGAAGGAGGGGCATCGCGAGGGGCGTCGAGGGACGGGGGACTGTGCCTCACTGCCCTCGCCTTCTTCTAGAAAGCCGTCTTCAACCGAGTCGAGAGAGCCGGGAACTTGTGAGGTGTGCATGTCCTGGTGGGACAAAAAACAAACAAACAAACAAACAAACAAACAAACATACATACATACATACATACATACATACATACATACATACATCCTACTATTAAAAAAGTAATAAAGTTAGGGTCCCTTTACAATGTCAGAAGGAGGGAGGCACTAAGGCACCGCCTTCCGCCCCTCGACGCCCTCGCGGTGCCACCTCCTTCTGACAGGAACTTCCTACAGACCAGGTATGAATGATGCCTGACTGGACATACAAAACTCACAAGTTCCTGGCTCTCACGGCTCCTCTGAAGAGGGTTAGTCCAAGAAGGAGGGGCATCGCGAGGGGCGTCGAGGGACGGGGGACTGTGCCTCACTGCCCTCGCCTTCTTCTAGAAAGCCGTCTTCAACCGAGTCGAGAGAGCCGGGAACTTGTGAGGTGTGCATGTCCTGGTGGGACAAAAAACAAACAAACAAACAAACAAACATACATACATACATACATACATACATACATACATCCTACTATTAAAAAAGTAATAAAGTTAGGGTCCCTTTACAATGTCAGAAGGAGGGAGGCACTAAGGCACCGCCTTCCGCCCCTCGACGCCCTCGCGGTGCCACCTCCTTCTGACAGGAACTTCCTACAGACCAGGTATGAATGATGCCTGACTGGACATACAAAACTCACAAGTTCCTGGCTCTCACGGCTCCTCTGAAGAGGGTTAGTCCAAGAAGGAGGGGCATCGCGAGGGGCGTCGAGGGACGGGGGACTGTGCCTCACTGCCCTCGCCTTCTTCTAGAAAGCCGTCTTCAACCGAGTCGAGAGAGCCGGGAACTTGTGAGGTGTGCATGTCCTGGTGGGACAAAAAACAAACAAACAAACAAACAAACAAACAAACATACATACATACATACATACATACATACATACATACATACATACATACATCCTACTATTAAAAAAGTAATAAAGTTAGGGTCCCTTTACAATGTCAGAAGGAGGGAGGCACTAAGGCACCGCCTTCCGCCCCTCGACGCCCTCGCGGTGCCACCTCCTTCTGACAGGAACTTCCTACAGACCAGGTATGAATGATGCCTGACTGGACATACAAAACTCACAAGTTCCTGGCTCTCACGGCTCCTCTGAAGAGGGTTAGTCCAAGAAGGAGGGGCATCGCGAGGGGCGTCGAGGGACGGGGGACTGTGCCTCACTGCCCTCGCCTTCTTCTAGAAAGCCGTCTTCAACCGAGTCGAGAGAGCCGGGAACTTGTGAGGTGTGCATGTCCTGGTGGGACAAAAAACAAACAAACAAACAAACAAACAAACAAACATACATACATACATACATACATACATACATACATCCTACTATTAAAAAAGTAATAAAGTTAGGGTCCCTTTACAATGTCAGAAGGAGGGAGGCACTAAGGCACCGCCTTCCGCCCCTCGACGCCCTCGCGGTGCCACCTCCTTCTGACAGGAACTTCCTACAGACCAGGTATGAATGATGCCTGACTGGACATACAAAACTCACAAGTTCCTGGCTCTCACGGCTCCTCTGAAGAGGGTTAGTCCAAGAAGGAGGGGCATCGCGAGGGGCGTCGAGGGACGGGGGACTGTGCCTCACTGCCCTCGCCTTCTTCTAGAAAGCCGTCTTCAACCGAGTCGAGAGAGCCGGGAACTTGTGAGGTGTGCATGTCCTGGTGGGACAAAAAACAAACAAACAAACAAACAAACAAACAAACATACATACATACATACATACATCCTACTATTAAAAAAGTAATAAAGTTAGGGTCCCTTTACAATGTCAGAAGGAGGGAGGCACTAAGGCACCGCCTTCCGCCCCTCGACGCCCTCGCGGTGCCACCTCCTTCTGACAGGAACTTCCTACAGACCAGGTATGAATGATGCCTGACTGGACATACAAAACTCACAAGTTCCTGGCTCTCACGGCTCCTCTGAAGAGGGTTAGTCCAAGAAGGAGGGGCATCGCGAGGGGCGTCGAGGGACGGGGGACTGTGCCTCACTGCCCTCGCCTTCTTCTAGAAAGCCGTCTTCAACCGAGTCGAGAGAGCCGGGAACTTGTGAGGTGTGCATGTCCTGGTGGGACAAAAAACAAACAAACAAACAAACAAACAAACAAACAAACATACATACATACATACATACATACATCCTACTATTAAAAAAGTAATAAAGTTAGGGTCCCTTTACAATGTCAGAAGGAGGGAGGCACTAAGGCACCGCCTTCCGCCCCTCGACGGCCTCGCGGTGCCACCTCCTTCTGACAGGAACTTCCTACAGACCAGGTATGAATGATGCCTGACTGGACATACAAAACTCACAAGTTCCTGGCTCTCACGGCTCCTCTGAAGAGGGTTAGTCCAAGAAGGAGGGGCATCGCGAGGGGCGTCGAGGGACGGGGGACTGTGCCTCACTGCCCTCGCCTTCTTCTAGAAAGCCGTCTTCAACCGAGTCGAGAGAGCCGGGAACTTGTGAGGTGTGCATGTCCTGGTGGGACAAAAAACAAACAAACAAACAAACAAACAAACAAACATACATACATACATACATACATCCTACTATTAAAAAAGTAATAAAGTTAGGGTCCCTTTACAATGTCAGAAGGAGGGAGGCACTAAGGCACCGCCTTCCACCCCTCGACGCCCTCGCGGTGCCACCTCCTTCTGACAGGAACTTCCTACAGACCAGGTATGAATGATGCCTGACTGGACATACAAAACTCACAAGTTCCTGGCTCTCACGGCTCCTCTGAAGAGGGTTAGTCCAAGAAGGAGGGGCATCGCGAGGGGCGTCGAGGGACGGGGGACTGTGCCTCACTGCCCTCGCCTTCTTCTAGAAAGCCGTCTTCAACCGAGTCGAGAGAGCCGGGAACTTGTGAGGTGTGCATGTCCTGGTGGGACAAAAAACAAACAAACAAACAAACAAACATACATACATACATACATACATCCTACTATTAAAAAAGTAATAAAGTTAGGGTCCCTTTACAATGTCAGAAGGAGGGAGGCACTAAGGCACCGCCTTCCGCCCCTCGACGCCCTCGCGGTGCCACCTCCTTCTGACAGGAACTTCCTACAGACCAGGTATGAATGATGCCTGACTGGACATACAAAACTCACAAGTTCCTGGCTCTCACGGCTCCTCTGAAGAGGGTTAGTCCAAGAAGGAGGGGCATCGCGAGGGGCGTCGAGGGACGGGGGACTGTGCCTCACTGCCCTCGCCTTCTTCTAGAAAGCCGTCTTCAACCGAGTCGAGAGAGCCGGGAACTTGTGAGGTGTGCATGTCCTGGTGGGACAAAAAACAAACAAACAAACAAACAAACAAACAAACATACATACATACATACATACATCCTACTATTAAAAAAGTAATAAAGTTAGGGTCCCTTTACAATGTCAGAAGGAGGGAGGCACTAAGGCACCGCCTTCCACCCCTCGACGCCCTCGCGGTGCCACCTCCTTCTGACAGGAACTTCCTACAGACCAGGTATGAATGATGCCTGACTGGACATACAAAACTCACAAGTTCCTGGCTCTCACGGCTCCTCTGAAGAGGGTTAGTCCAAGAAGGAGGGGCATCGCGAGGGGCGTCGAGGGACGGGGGACTGTGCCTCACTGCCCTCGCCTTCTTCTAGAAAGCCGTCTTCAACCGAGTCGAGAGAGCCGGGAACTTGTGAGGTGTGCATGTCCTGGTGGGACAAAAAACAAACAAACAAACAAACAAACATACATACATACATACATACATCCTACTATTAAAAAAGTAATAAAGTTAGGGTCCCTTTACAATGTCAGAAGGAGGGAGGCACTAAGGCACCGCCTTCCGCCCCTCGACGCCCTCGCGGTGCCACCTCCTTCTGACAGGAACTTCCTACAGACTAGGTATGAATGATGCCTGACTGGACATACAAAACTCACAAGTTCCTGGCTCTCACGGCTCCTCTGAAGAGGGTTAGTCCAAGAAGGAGGGGCATCGCGAGGGGCGTCGAGGGACGGGGGACTGTGCCTCACTGCCCTCGCCTTCTTCTAGAAAGCCGTCTTCAACCGAGTCGAGAGAGCCGGGAACTTGTGAGGTGTGCATGTCCTGGTGGGACAAAAAACAAACAAACAAACAAACAAACAAACAAACATACATACATACATACATACATCCTACTATTAAAAAAGTAATAAAGTTAGGGTCCCTTTACAATGTCAGAAGGAGGGAGGCACTAAGGCACCGCCTTCCGCCCCTCGACGCCCTCGCGGTGCCACCTCCTTCTGACAGGAACTTCCTACAGACTAGGTATGAATGATGCCTGACTGGACATACAAAACTCACAAGTTCCTGGCTCTCACGGCTCCTCTGAAGAGGGTTAGTCCAAGAAGGAGGGGCATCGCGAGGGGCGTCGAGGGACGGGGGACTGTGCCTCACTGCCCTCGCCTTCTTCTAGAAAGCCGTCTTCAACCGAGTCGAGAGAGCCGGGAACTTGTGAGGTGTGCATGTCCTGGTGGGACAAAAAACAAACAAACAAACAAACAAACAAACAAACATACATACATACATACATACATCCTACTATTAAAAAAGTAATAAAGTTAGGGTCCCTTTACAATGTCAGAAGGAGGGAGGCACTAAGGCACCGCCTTCCGCCCCTCGACGCCCTCGCGGTGCCACCTCCTTCTGACAGGAACTTCCTACAGACCAGGTATGAATGATGCCTGACTGGACATACAAAACTCACAAGTTCCTGGCTCTCACGGCTCCTCTGAAGAGGGTTAGTCCAAGAAGGAGGGGCATCGCGAGGGGCGTCGAGGGACGGGGGACTGTGCCTCACTGCCCTCGCCTTCTTCTAGAAAGCCGTCTTCAACCGAGTCGAGAGAGCCGGGAACTTGTGAGGTGTGCATGTCCTGGTGGGACAAAAAACAAACAAACAAACAAACAAACAAACAAACATACATACATACATACATACATACATACATACATCCTACTATTAAAAAAGTAATAAAGTTAGGGTCCCTTTACAATGTCAGAAGGAGGGAGGCACTAAGGCACCGCCTTCCGCCCCTCGACGCCCTCGCGGTGCCACCTCCTTCTGACAGGAACTTCCTACAGACCAGGTATGAATGATGCCTGACTGGACATACAAAACTCACAAGTTCCTGGCTCTCACGGCTCCTCTGAAGAGGGTTAGTCCAAGAAGGAGGGGCATCGCGAGGGGCGTCGAGGGACGGGGGACTGTGCCTCACTGCCCTCGCCTTCTTCTAGAAAGCCGTCTTCAACCGAGTCGAGAGAGCCGGGAACTTGTGAGGTGTGCATGTCCTGGTGGGACAAAAAACAAACAAACAAACAAACAAACAAACAAACATACATACATACATACATACATCCTACTATTAAAAAAGTAATAAAGTTAGGGTCCCTTTACAATGTCAGAAGGAGGGAGGCACTAAGGCACCGCCTTCCGCCCCTCGACACCCTCGCGGTGCCACCTCCTTCTGACAGGAACTTCCTTCAGACCAGGTATGAATGATGCCTGACTGGACATACAAAACTCACAAGTTCCTGGCTCTCACGGCTCCTCTGAAGAGGGTTAGTCCAAGAAGGAGGGGCATCGCGAGGGGCGTCGAGGGACGGGGGACTGTGCCTCACTGCCCTCGCCTTCTTCTAGAAAGCCGTCTTCAACCGAGTCGAGAGAGCCGGGAACTTGTGAGGTGTGCATGTCCTGGTGGGACAAAAAACAAACAAACAAACAAACAAACAAACAAACATACATACATACATACATACATACATACATACATACATACATACATACATCCTACTATTAAAAAAGTAATAAAGTTAGGGTCCCTTTACAATGTCAGAAGGAGGGAGGCACTAAGGCACCGCCTTCCGCCCCTCGACGCCCTCGCGGTGCCACCTCCTTCTGACAGGAACTTCCTACAGACCAGGTATGAATGATGCCTGACTGGACATACAAAACTCACAAGTTCCTGGCTCTCACGGCTCCTCTGAAGAGGGTTAGTCCAAGAAGGAGGGGCATCGCGAGGGGCGTCGAGGGACGGGGGACTGTGCCTCACTGCCCTCGCCTTCTTCTAGAAAGCCGTCTTCAACCGAGTCGAGAGAGCCGGGAACTTGTGAGGTGTGCATGTCCTGGTGGGACAAAAAACAAACAAACAAACAAACAAACATACATACATACATACATACATACATACATACATCCTACTATTAAAAAAGTAATAAAGTTAGGGTCCCTTTACAATGTCAGAAGGAGGGAGGCACTAAGGCACCGCCTTCCGCCCCTCGACGCCCTCGCGGTGCCACCTCCTTCTGACAGGAACTTCCTACAGACCAGGTATGAATGATGCCTGACTGGACATACAAAACTCACAAGTTCCTGGCTCTCACGGCTCCTCTGAAGAGGGTTAGTCCAAGAAGGAGGGGCATCGCGAGGGGCGTCGAGGGACGGGGGACTGTGCCTCACTGCCCTCGCCTTCTTCTAGAAAGCCGTCTTCAACCGAGTCGAGAGAGCCGGGAACTTGTGAGGTGTGCATGTCCTGGTGGGACAAAAAACAAACAAACAAACAAACAAACAAACAAACATACATACATACATACATACATACATACATCCTACTATTAAAAAAGTAATAAAGTTAGGGTCCCTTTACAATGTCAGAAGGAGGGAGGCACTAAGGCACCGCCTTCCGCCCCTCGACGCCCTCGCGGTGCCACCTCCTTCTGACAGGAACTTCCTACAGACCAGGTATGAATGATGCCTGACTGGACATACAAAACTCACAAGTTCCTGGCTCTCACGGCTCCTCTGAAGAGGGTTAGTCCAAGAAGGAGGGGCATCGCGAGGGGCGTCGAGGGACGGGGGACTGTGCCTCACTGCCCTCGCCTTCTTCTAGAAAGCCGTCTTCAACCGAGTCGAGAGAGCCGGGAACTTGTGAGGTGTGCATGTCCTGGTGGGACAAAAAACAAACAAACAAACAAACAAACAAACAAACATACATACATACATACATACATACATACATACATCCTACTATTAAAAAAGTAATAAAGTTAGGGTCCCTTTACAATGTCAGAAGGAGGGAGGCACTAAGGCACCGCCTTCCGCCCCTCGACGCCCTCGCGGTGCCACCTCCTTCTGACAGGAACTTCCTACAGACCAGGTATGAATGATGCCTGACTGGACATACAAAACTCACAAGTTCCTGGCTCTCACGGCTCCTCTGAAGAGGGTTAGTCCAAGAAGGAGGGGCATCGCGAGGGGCGTCGAGGGACGGGGGACTGTGCCTCACTGCCCTCGCCTTCTTCTAGAAAGCCGTCTTCAACCGAGTCGAGAGAGCCGGGAACTTGTGAGGTGTGCATGTCCTGGTGGGACAAAAAACAAACAAACAAACAAACAAACAAACAAACATACATACATACATACATACATCCTACTATTAAAAAAGTAATAAAGTTAGGGTCCCTTTACAATGTCAGAAGGAGGGAGGCACTAAGGCACCGCCTTCCGCCCCTCGACGCCCTCGCGGTGCCACCTCCTTCTGACAGGAACTTCCTACAGACCAGGTATGAATGATGCCTGACTGGACATACAAAACTCACAAGTTCCTGGCTCTCACGGCTCCTCTGAAGAGGGTTAGTCCAAGAAGGAGGGGCATCGCGAGGGGCGTCGAGGGACGGGGGACTGTGCCTCACTGCCCTCGCCTTCTTCTAGAAAGCCGTCTTCAACCGAGTCGAGAGAGCCGGGAACTTGTGAGGTGTGCATGTCCTGGTGGGACAAAAAACAAACAAACAAACAAACAAACAAACAAACAAACAAACAAACAAACATACATACATACATACATACATCCTACTATTAAAAAAGTAATAAAGTTAGGGTCCCTTTACAATGTCAGAAGGAGGGAGGCACTAAGGCACCGCCTTCCGCCCCTCGACGCCCTCGCGGTGCCACCTCCTTCTGACAGGAACTTCCTACAGACCAGGTATGAATGATGCCTGACTGGACATACAAAACTCACAAGTTCCTGGCTCTCACGGCTCCTCTGAAGAGGGTTAGTCCAAGAAGGAGGGGCATCGCGAGGGGCGTCGAGGGACGGGGGACTGTGCCTCACTGCCCTCGCCTTCTTCTAGAAAGCCGTCTTCAACCGAGTCGAGAGAGCCGGGAACTTGTGAGGTGTGCATGTCCTGGTGGGACAAAAAACAAACAAACAAACAAACAAACAAACAAACAAACAAACAAACATACATACATACATCCTACTATTAAAAAAGTAATAAAGTTAGGGTCCCTTTACAATGTCAGAAGGAGGGAGGCACTAAGGCACCGCCTTCTGCCCCTCGACGCCCTCGCGGTGCCACCTCCTTCTGACAGGAACTTCCTACAGACCAGGTATGAATGATGCCTGACTGGACATACAAAACTCACAAGTTCCTGGCTCTCACGGCTCCTCTGAAGAGGGTTAGTCCAAGAAGGAGGGGCATCGCGAGGGGCGTCGAGGGACGGGGGACTGTGCCTCACTGCCCTCGCCTTCTTCTAGAAAGCCGTCTTCAACCGAGTCGAGAGAGCCGGGAACTTGTGAGGTGTGCATGTCCTGGTGGGACAAAAAACAAACAAACAAACAAACAAACAAACAAACATACATACATACATACATACATCCTACTATTAAAAAAGTAATAAAGTTAGGGTCCCTTTACAATGTCAGAAGGAGGGAGGCACTAAGGCACCGCCTTCCGCCCCTCGACGCCCTCGCGGTGCCACCTCCTTCTGACAGGAACTTCCTACAGACCAGGTATGAATGATGCCTGACTGGACATACAAAACTCACAAGTTCCTGGCTCTCACGGCTCCTCTGAAGAGGGTTAGTCCAAGAAGGAGGGGCATCGCGAGGGGCGTCGAGGGACGGGGGACTGTGCCTCACTGCCCTCGCCTTCTTCTAGAAAGCCGTCTTCAACCGAGTCGAGAGAGCCGGGAACTTGTGAGGTGTGCATGTCCTGGTGGGACAAAAAACAAACAAACAAACAAACAAACAAACAAACATACATACATACATACATACATCCTACTATTAAAAAAGTAATAAAGTTAGGGTCCCTTTACAATGTCAGAAGGAGGGAGGCACTAAGGCACCGCCTTCCGCCCCTCGACGCCCTCGCGGTGCCACCTCCTTCTGACAGGAACTTCCTACAGACCAGGTATGAATGATGCCTGACTGGACATACAAAACTCACAAGTTCCTGGCTCTCACGGCTCCTCTGAAGAGGGTTAGTCCAAGAAGGAGGGGCATCGCGAGGGGCGTCGAGGGACGGGGGACTGTGCCTCACTGCCCTCGCCTTCTTCTAGAAAGCCGTCTTCAACCGAGTCGAGAGAGCCGGGAACTTGTGAGGTGTGCATGTCCTGGTGGGACAAAAAACAAACAAACAAACAAACAAACAAACATACATACATACATACATACATACATACATACATCCTACTATTAAAAAAGTAATAAAGTTAGGGTCCCTTTACAATGTCAGAAGGAGGGAGGCACTAAGGCACCGCCTTCCGCCCCTCGACGCCCTCGCGGTGCCACCTCCTTCTGACAGGAACTTCCTACAGACCAGGTATGAATGATGCCTGACTGGACATACAAAACTCACAAGTTCCTGGCTCTCACGGCTCCTCTGAAGAGGGTTAGTCCAAGAAGGAGGGGCATCGCGAGGGGCGTCGAGGGACGGGGGACTGTGCCTCACTGCCCTCGCCTTCTTCTAGAAAGCCGTCTTCAACCGAGTCGAGAGAGCCGGGAACTTGTGAGGTGTGCATGTCCTGGTGGGACAAAAAACAAACAAACAAACAAACAAACAAACAAACAAACATACATACATACATACATACATCCTACTATTAAAAAAGTAATAAAGTTAGGGTCCCTTTACAATGTCAGAAGGAGGGAGGCACTAAGGCACCGCCTTCCGCCCCTCGACGCCCTCGCGGTGCCACCTCCTTCTGACAGGAACTTCCTACAGACCAGGTATGAATGATGCCTGACTGGACATACAAAACTCACAAGTTCCTGGCTCTCACGGCTCCTCTGAAGAGGGTTAGTCCAAGAAGGAGGGGCATCGCGAGGGGCGTCGAGGGACGGGGGACTGTGCCTCACTGCCCTCGCCTTCTTCTAGAAAGCCGTCTTCAACCGAGTCGAGAGAGCCGGGAACTTGTGAGGTGTGCATGTCCTGGTGGGACAAAAAACAAACAAACAAACAAACAAACATACATACATACATACATACATACATACATACATCCTACTATTAAAAAAGTAATAAAGTTAGGGTCCCTTTACAATGTCAGAAGGAGGGAGGCACTAAGGCACCGCCTTCCGCCCCTCGACGCCCTCGCGGTGCCACCTCCTTCTGACAGGAACTTCCTACAGACCAGGTATGAATGATGCCTGACTGGACATACAAAACTCACAAGTTCCTGGCTCTCACGGCTCCTCTGAAGAGGGTTAGTCCAAGAAGGAGGGGCATCGCGAGGGGCGTCGAGGGACGGGGGACTGTGCCTCACTGCCCTCGCCTTCTTCTAGAAAGCCGTCTTCAACCGAGTCGAGAGAGCCGGGAACTTGTGAGGTGTGCATGTCCTGGTGGGACAAAAAACAAACAAACAAACAAACAAACAAACAAACATACATACATACATACATACATCCTACTATTAAAAAAGTAATAAAGTTAGGGTCCCTTTACAATGTCAGAAGGAGGGAGGCACTAAGGCACCGCCTTCCGCCCCTCGACGCCCTCGCGGTGCCACCTCCTTCTGACAGGAACTTCCTACAGACCAGGTATGAATGATGCCTGACTGGACATACAAAACTCACAAGTTCCTGGCTCTCACGGCTCCTCTGAAGAGGGTTAGTCCAAGAAGGAGGGGCATCGCGAGGGGCGTCGAGGGACGGGGGACTGTGCCTCACTGCCCTCGCCTTCTTCTAGAAAGCCGTCTTCAACCGAGTCGAGAGAGCCGGGAACTTGTGAGGTGTGCATGTCCTGGTGGGACAAAAAACAAACAAACAAACAAACAAACAAACAAACATACATACATACATACATACATACATACATACATACATACATACATACATCCTACTATTAAAAAAGTAATAAAGTTAGGGTCCCTTTACAATGTCAGAAGGAGGGAGGCACTAAGGCACCGCCTTCCGCCCCTCGACGCCCTCGCGGTGCCACCTCCTTCTGACAGGAACTTCCTACAGACCAGGTATGAATGATGCCTGACTGGACATACAAAACTCACAAGTTCCTGGCTCTCACGGCTCCTCTGAAGAGGGTTAGTCCAAGAAGGAGGGGCATCGCGAGGGGCGTCGAGGGACGGGGGACTGTGCCTCACTGCCCTCGCCTTCTTCTAGAAAGCCGTCTTCAACCGAGTCGAGAGAGCCGGGAACTTGTGAGGTGTGCATGTCCTGGTGGGACAAAAAACAAACAAACAAACAAACAAACAAACAAACAAACAAACATACATACATACATACATACATCCTACTATTAAAAAAGTAATAAAGTTAGGGTCCCTTTACAATGTCAGAAGGAGGGAGGCACTAAGGCACCGCCTTCCGCCCCTCGACGCCCTCGCGGTGCCACCTCCTTCTGACAGGAACTTCCTACAGACCAGGTATGAATGATGCCTGACTGGACATACAAAACTCACAAGTTCCTGGCTCTCACGGCTCCTCTGAAGAGGGTTAGTCCAAGAAGGAGGGGCATCGCGAGGGGCGTCGAGGGACGGGGGACTGTGCCTCACTGCCCTCGCCTTCTTCTAGAAAGCCGTCTTCAACCGAGTCGAGAGAGCCGGGAACTTGTGAGGTGTGCATGTCCTGGTGGGACAAAAAACAAACAAACAAACAAACAAACAAACAAACATACATACATACATACATACATACATCCTACTATTAAAAAAGTAATAAAGTTAGGGTCCCTTTACAATGTCAGAAGGAGGGAGGCACTAAGGCACCGCCTTCCGCCCCTCGACGCCCTCGCGGTGCCACCTCCTTCTGACAGGAACTTCCTACAGACCAGGTATGAATGATGCCTGACTGGACATACAAAACTCACAAGTTCCTGGCTCTCACGGCTCCTCTGAAGAGGGTTAGTCCAAGAAGGAGGGGCATCGCGAGGGGCGTCGAGGGACGGGGGACTGTGCCTCACTGCCCTCGCCTTCTTCTAGAAAGCCGTCTTCAACCGAGTCGAGAGAGCCGGGAACTTGTGAGGTGTGCATGTCCTGGTGGGACAAAAAACAAACAAACAAACAAACAAACAAACAAACAAACAAACATACATACATACATACATACATACATACATACATACATACATCCTACTATTAAAAAAGTAATAAAGTTAGGGTCCCTTTACAATGTCAGAAGGAGGGAGGCACTAAGGCACCGCCTTCCGCCCCTCGACGCCCTCGCGGTGCCACCTCCTTCTGACAGGAACTTCCTACAGACCAGGTATGAATGATGCCTGACTGGACATACAAAACTCACAAGTTCCTGGCTCTCACGGCTCCTCTGAAGAGGGTTAGTCCAAGAAGGAGGGGCATCGCGAGGGGCGTCGAGGGACGGGGGACTGTGCCTCACTGCCCTCGCCTTCTTCTAGAAAGCCGTCTTCAACCGAGTCGAGAGAGCCGGGAACTTGTGAGGTGTGCATGTCCTGGTGGGACAAAAAACAAACAAACAAACAAACAAACAAACAAACATACATACATACATACATACATACATACATACATCCTACTATTAAAAAAGTAATAAAGTTAGGGTCCCTTTACAATGTCAGAAGGAGGGAGGCACTAAGGCACCGCCTTCCGCCCCTCGACGCCCTCGCGGTGCCACCTCCTTCTGACAGGAACTTCCTACAGACCAGGTATGAATGATGCCTGACTGGACATACAAAACTCACAAGTTCCTGGCTCTCACGGCTCCTCTGAAGAGGGTTAGTCCAAGAAGGAGGGGCATCGCGAGGGGCGTCGAGGGACGGGGGACTGTGCCTCACTGCCCTCGCCTTCTTCTAGAAAGCCGTCTTCAACCGAGTCGAGAGAGCCGGGAACTTGTGAGGTGTGCATGTCCTGGTGGGACAAAAAACAAACAAACAAACAAACAAACAAACAAACATACATACATACATACATACATCCTACTATTAAAAAAGTAATAAAGTTAGGGTCCCTTTACAATGTCAGAAGGAGGGAGGCACTAAGGCACCGCCTTCCGCCCCTCGACGCCCTCGCGGTGCCACCTCCTTCTGACAGGAACTTCCTACAGACCAGGTATGAATGATGCCTGACTGGACATACAAAACTCACAAGTTCCTGGCTCTCACGGCTCCTCTGAAGAGGGTTAGTCCAAGAAGGAGGGGCATCGCGAGGGGCGTCGAGGGACGGGGGACTGTGCCTCACTGCCCTCGCCTTCTTCTAGAAAGCCGTCTTCAACCGAGTCGAGAGAGCCGGGAACTTGTGAGGTGTGCATGTCCTGGTGGGACAAAAAACAAACAAACAAACAAACAAACAAACAAACATACATACATACATACATACATACATCCTACTATTAAAAAAGTAATAAAGTTAGGGTCCCTTTACAATGTCAGAAGGATGGAGGCACTAAGGCACCGCCTTCCGCCCCTCGACGCCCTCGCGGTGCCACCTCCTTCTGACAGGAACTTCCTACAGACCAGGTATGAATGATGCCTGACTGGACATACAAAACTCACAAGTTCCTGGCTCTCACGGCTCCTCTGAAGAGGGTTAGTCCAAGAAGGAGGGGCATCGCGAGGGGCGTCGAGGGACGGGGGACTGTGCCTCACTGCCCTCGCCTTCTTCTAGAAAGCCGTCTTCAACCGAGTCGAGAGAGCCGGGAACTTGTGAGGTGTGCATGTCCTGGTGGGACAAAAAACAAACAAACAAACAAACAAACAAACAAACATACATACATACATACATACATACATCCTACTATTAAAAAAGTAATAAAGTTAGGGTCCCTTTACAATGTCAGAAGGAGGGAGGCACTAAGGCACCGCCTTCCGCCCCTCGACGCCCTCGCGGTGCCACCTCCTTCTGACAGGAACTTCCTACAGACCAGGTATGAATGATGCCTGACTGGACATACAAAACTCACAAGTTCCTGGCTCTCACGGCTCCTCTGAAGAGGGTTAGTCCAAGAAGGAGGGGCATCGCGAGGGGCGTCGAGGGACGGGGGACTGTGCCTCACTGCCCTCGCCTTCTTCTAGAAAGCCGTCTTCAACCGAGTCGAGAGAGCCGGGAACTTGTGAGGTGTGCATGTCCTGGTGGGACAAAAAACAAACAAACAAACAAACAAACAAACAAACAAACAAACAAACAAACAAACAAACATACATACATACATACATACATCCTACTATTAAAAAAGTAATAAAGTTAGGGTCCCTTTACAATGTCAGAAGGAGGGAGGCACTAAGGCACCGCCTTCCGCCCCTCGACGCCCTCGCGGTGCCACCTCCTTCTGACAGGAACTTCCTACAGACCAGGTATGAATGATGCCTGACTGGACATACAAAACTCACAAGTTCCTGGCTCTCACGGCTCCTCTGAAGAGGGTTAGTCCAAGAAGGAGGGGCATCGCAAGGGGCGTCGAGGGACGGGGGACTGTGCCTCACTGCCCTCGCCTTCTTCTAGAAAGCCGTCTTCAACCGAGTCGAGAGAGCCGGGAACTTGTGAGGTGTGCATGTCCTGGTGGGACAAAAAACAAACAAACAAACAAACAAACAAACAAACAAACATACATACATACATACATACATACATACATACATACATACATACATCCTACTATTAAAAAAGTAATAAAGTTAGGGTCCCTTTACAATGTCAGAAGGAGGGAGGCACTAAGGCACCGCCTTCCGCCCCTCGACGCCCTCGCGGTGCCACCTCCTTCTGACAGGAACTTCCTACAGACCAGGTATGAATGATGCCTGACTGGACATACAAAACTCACAAGTTCCTGGCTCTCACGGCTCCTCTGAAGAGGGTTAGTCCAAGAAGGAGGGGCATCGCGAGGGGCGTCGAGGGACGGGGGACTGTGCCTCACTGCCCTCGCCTTCTTCTAGAAAGCCGTCTTCAACCGAGTCGAGAGAGCCGGGAACTTGTGAGGTGTGCATGTCCTGGTGGGACAAAAAACAAACAAACAAACAAACAAACAAACAAACAAACATACATACATACATACATACATCCTACTATTAAAAAAGTAATAAAGTTAGGGTCCCTTTACAATGTCAGAAGGAGGGAGGCACTAAGGCACCGCCTTCCGCCCCTCGACGCCCTCGCGGTGCCACCTCCTTCTGACAGGAACTTCCTACAGACCAGGTATGAATGATGCCTGACTGGACATACAAAACTCACAAGTTCCTGGCTCTCACGGCTCCTCTGAAGAGGGTTAGTCCAAGAAGGAGGGGCATCGCGAGGGGCGTCGAGGGACGGGGGACTGTGCCTCACTGCCCTCGCCTTCTTCTAGAAAGCCGTCTTCAACCGAGTCGAGAGAGCCGGGAACTTGTGAGGTGTGCATGTCCTGGTGGGACAAAAAACAAACAAACAAACAAACAAACAAACAAACATACATACATACATACATACATCCTACTATTAAAAAAGTAATAAAGTTAGGGTCCCTTTACAATGTCAGAAGGAGGGAGGCACTAAGGCACCGCCTTCCGCCCCTCGACGCCCTCGCGGTGCCACCTCCTTCTGACAGGAACTTCCTACAGACCAGGTATGAATGATGCCTGACTGGACATACAAAACTCACAAGTTCCTGGCTCTCACGGCTCCTCTGAAGAGGGTTAGTCCAAGAAGGAGGGGCATCGCGAGGGGCGTCGAGGGACGGGGGACTGTGCCTCACTGCCCTCGCCTTCTTCTAGAAAGCCGTCTTCAACCGAGTCGAGAGAGCCGGGAACTTGTGAGGTGTGCATGTCCTGGTGGGACAAAAAACAAACAAACAAACAAACAAACAAACATACATACATACATACATACATACATCCTACTATTAAAAAAGTAATAAAGTTAGGGTCCCTTTACAATGTCAGAAGGAGGGAGGCACTAAGGCACCGCCTTCCGCCCCTCGACGCCCTCGCGGTGCCACCTCCTTCTGACAGGAACTTCCTACAGACCAGGTATGAATGATGCCTGACTGGACATACAAAACTCACAAGTTCCTGGCTCTCACGGCTCCTCTGAAGAGGGTTAGTCCAAGAAGGAGGGGCATCGCGAGGGGCGTCGAGGGACGGGGGACTGTGCCTCACTGCCCTCGCCTTCTTCTAGAAAGCCGTCTTCAACCGAGTCGAGAGAGCCGGGAACTTGTGAGGTGTGCATGT
This sequence comes from Diplotaxodon limnothrissa, assembly GCF_057381915.1. NCBI lineage: Eukaryota > Metazoa > Chordata > Actinopteri > Cichliformes > Cichlidae > Diplotaxodon > Diplotaxodon limnothrissa. Next base: position 229,913 of record NC_140605.1, read on the forward strand.
CCTGGTGGGACAAAAAACAAACAAACAAACAAACAAACAAACAAACATACATACATACATACATACATACATCCTACTATTAAAAAAGTAATAAAGTTAGGGTCCCTTTACAATGTCAGAAGGAGGGAGGCACTAAGGCACCGCCTTCCGCCCCTCGACGCCCTCGCGGTGCCACCTCCTTCTGACAGGAACTTCCTACAGACCAGGTATGAATGATGCCTGACTGGACATACAAAACTCACAAGTTCCTGGCTCTCACGGCTCCTCTGAAGAGGGTTAGTCCAAGAAGGAGGGGCATCGCGAGGGGCGTCGAGGGACGGGGGACTGTGCCTCACTGCCCTCGCCTTCTTCTAGAAAGCCGTCTTCAACCGAGTCGAGAGAGCCGGGAACTTGTGAGGTGTGCATGTCCTGGTGGGACAAAAAACAAACAAACAAACAAACAAACAAACATACATACATACATACATACATACATCCTACTATTAAAAAAGTAATAAAGTTAGGGTCCCTTTACAATGTCAGAAGGAGGGAGGCACTAAGGCACCGCCTTCCGCCCCTCGACGCCCTCGCGGTGCCACCTCCTTCTGACAGGAACTTCCTACAGACCAGGTATGAATGATGCCTGACTGGACATACAAAACTCACAAGTTCCTGGCTCTCACGGCTCCTCTGAAGAGGGTTAGTCCAAGAAGGAGGGGCATCGCGAGGGGCGTCGAGGGACGGGGGACTGTGCCTCACTGCCCTCGCCTTCTTCTAGAAAGCCGTCTTCAACCGAGTCGAGAGAGCCGGGAACTTGTGAGGTGTGCATGTCCTGGTGGGACAAAAAACAAACAAACAAACAAACAAACAAACAAACATACATACATACATACATACATACATCCTACTATTAAAAAAGTAATAAAGTTAGGGTCCCTTTACAATGTCAGAAGGAGGGAGGCACTAAGGCACCGCCTTCCGCCCCTCGACGCCCTCGCGGTGCCACCTCCTTCTGACAGGAACTTCCTACAGACCAGGTATGAATGATGCCTGACTGGACATACAAAACTCACAAGTTCCTGGCTCTCACGGCTCCTCTGAAGAGGGTTAGTCCAAGAAGGAGGGGCATCGCGAGGGGCGTCGAGGGACGGGGGACTGTGCCTCACTGCCCTCGCCTTCTTCTAGAAAGCCGTCTTCAACCGAGTCGAGAGAGCCGGGAACTTGTGAGGTGTGCATGTCCTGGTGGGACAAAAAACAAACAAACAAACAAACAAACAAACAAACAAACATACATACATACATACATACATCCTACTATTAAAAAAGTAATAAAGTTAGGGTCCCTTTACAATGTCAGAAGGAGGGAGGCACTAAGGCACCGCCTTCCGCCCCTCGACGCCCTCGCGGTGCCACCTCCTTCTGACAGGAACTTCCTACAGACCAGGTATGAATGATGCCTGACTGGACATACAAAACTCACAAGTTCCTGGCTCTCACGGCTCCTCTGAAGAGGGTTAGTCCAAGAAGGAGGGGCATCGCGAGGGGCGTCGAGGGACGGGGGACTGTGCCTCACTGCCCTCGCCTTCTTCTAGAAAGCCGTCTTCAACCGAGTCGAGAGAGCCGGGAACTTGTGAGGTGTGCATGTCCTGGTGGGACAAAAAACAAACAAACAAACAAACAAACAAACAAACATACATACATACATACATACATACATACATACATCCTACTATTAAAAAAGTAATAAAGTTAGGGTCCCTTTACAATGTCAGAAGGAGGGAGGCACTAAGGCACCGCCTTCCGCCCCTCGACGCCCCGGTGCCACCTCCTTCTGACAGGAACTTCCTACAGACCAGGTATGAATGATGCCTGACTGGACATACAAAACTCACAAGTTCCTGGCTCTCACGGCTCCTCTGAAGAGGGTTAGTCCAAGAAGGAGGGGCATCGCGAGGGGCGTCGAGGGACGGGGGACTGTGCCTCACTGCCCTCGCCTTCTTCTAGAAAGCCGTCTTCAACCGAGTCGAGAGAGCCGGGAACTTGTGAGGTGTGCATGTCCTGGTGGGACAAAAAACAAACAAACAAACAAACAAACAAACAAACAAACATACATACATACATACATACATACATACATACATACATACATCCTACTATTAAAAAAGTAATAAAGTTAGGGTCCCTTTACAATGTCAGAAGGAGGGAGGCACTAAGGCACCGCCTTCCGCCCCTCGACGCCCTCGCGGTGCCACCTCCTTCTGACAGGAACTTCCTACAGACCAGGTATGAATGATGCCTGACTGGACATACAAAACTCACAAGTTCCTGGCTCTCACGGCTCCTCTGAAGAGGGTTAGTCCAAGAAGGAGGGGCATCGCGAGGGGCGTCGAGGGACGGGGGACTGTGCCTCACTGCCCTCGCCTTCTTCTAGAAAGCCGTCTTCAACCGAGTCGAGAGAGCCGGGAACTTGTGAGGTGTGCATGTCCTGGTGGGACAAAAAACAAACAAACAAACAAACAAACAAACAAACAAACATACATACATACATACATACATCCTACTATTAAAAAAGTAATAAAGTTAGGGTCCCTTTACAATGTCAGAAGGAGGGAGGCACTAAGGCACCGCCTTCCGCCCCTCGACGCCCTCGCGGTGCCACCTCCTTCTGACAGGAACTTCCTACAGACCAGGTATGAATGATGCCTGACTGGACATACAAAACTCACAAGTTCCTGGCTCTCACGGCTCCTCTGAAGAGGGTTAGTCCAAGAAGGAGGGGCATCGCGAGGGGCGTCGAGGGACGGGGGACTGTGCCTCACTGCCCTCGCCTTCTTCTAGAAAGCCGTCTTCAACCGAGTCGAGAGAGCCGGGAACTTGTGAGGTGTGCATGTCCTGGTGGGACAAAAAACAAACAAACAAACAAACAAACAAACAAACAAACAAACATACATACATACATACATACATACATACATACATACATACATCCTACTATTAAAAAAGTAATAAAGTTAGGGTCCCTTTACAATGTCAGAAGGAGGGAGGCACTAAGGCACCGCCTTCCGCCCCTCGACGCCCTCGCGGTGCCACCTCCTTCTGACAGGAACTTCCTACAGACCAGGTATGAATGATGCCTGACTGGACATACAAAACTCACAAGTTCCTGGCTCTCACGGCTCCTCTGAAGAGGGTTAGTCCAAGAAGGAGGGGCATCGCGAGGGGCGTCGAGGGACGGGGGACTGTGCCTCACTGCCCTCGCCTTCTTCTAGAAAGCCGTCTTCAACCGAGTCGAGAGAGCCGGGAACTTGTGAGGTGTGCATGTCCTGGTGGGACAAAAAACAAACAAACAAACAAACAAACAAACAAACATACATACATACATACATACATACATACATACATCCTACTATTAAAAAAGTAATAAAGTTAGGGTCCCTTTACAATGTCAGAAGGAGGGAGGCACTAAGGCACCGCCTTCCGCCCCTCGACGCCCTCGCGGTGCCACCTCCTTCTGACAGGAACTTCCTACAGACCAGGTATGAATGATGCCTGACTGGACATACAAAACTCACAAGTTCCTGGCTCTCACGGCTCCTCTGAAGAGGGTTAGTCCAAGAAGGAGGGGCATCGCGAGGGGCGTCGAGGGACGGGGGACTGTGCCTCACTGCCCTCGCCTTCTTCTAGAAAGCCGTCTTCAACCGAGTCGAGAGAGCCGGGAACTTGTGAGGTGTGCATGTCCTGGTGGGACAAAAAACAAACAAACAAACAAACAAACAAACAATACATACATACATACATACATCCTACTATTAAAAAAGTAATAAAGTTAGGGTCCCTTTACAATGTCAGAAGGAGGGAGGCACTAAGGCACCGCCTTCCGCCCCTCGACGCCCTCGCGGTGCCACCTCCTTCTGACAGGAACTTCCTACAGACCAGGTATGAATGATGCCTGACTGGACATACAAAACTCACAAGTTCCTGGCTCTCACGGCTCCTCTGAAGAGGGTTAGTCCAAGAAGGAGGGGCATCGCGAGGGGCGTCGAGGGACGGGGGACTGTGCCTCACTGCCCTCGCCTTCTTCTAGAAAGCCGTCTTCAACCGAGTCGAGAGAGCCGGGAACTTGTGAGGTGTGCATGTCCTGGTGGGACAAAAAACAAACAAACAAACAAACAAACAAACAAACATACATACATACATACATACATACATCCTACTATTAAAAAAGTAATAAAGTTAGGGTCCCTTTACAATGTCAGAAGGATGGAGGCACTAAGGCACCGCCTTCCGCCCCTCGACGCCCTCGCGGTGCCACCTCCTTCTGACAGGAACTTCCTACAGACCAGGTATGAATGATGCCTGACTGGACATACAAAACTCACAAGTTCCTGGCTCTCACGGCTCCTCTGAAGAGGGTTAGTCCAAGAAGGAGGGGCATCGCGAGGGGCGTCGAGGGACGGGGGACTGTGCCTCACTGCCCTCGCCTTCTTCTAGAAAGCCGTCTTCAACCGAGTCGAGAGAGCCGGGAACTTGTGAGGTGTGCATGTCCTGGTGGGACAAAAAACAAACAAACAAACAAACAAACAAACAAACATACATACATACATACATACATACATCCTACTATTAAAAAAGTAATAAAGTTAGGGTCCCTTTACAATGTCAGAAGGAGGGAGGCACTAAGGCACCGCCTTCCGCCCCTCGACGCCCTCGCGGTGCCACCTCCTTCTGACAGGAACTTCCTACAGACCAGGTATGAATGATGCCTGACTGGACATACAAAACTCACAAGTTCCTGGCTCTCACGGCTCCTCTGAAGAGGGTTAGTCCAAGAAGGAGGGGCATCGCGAGGGGCGTCGAGGGACGGGGGACTGTGCCTCACTGCCCTCGCCTTCTTCTAGAAAGCCGTCTTCAACCGAGTCGAGAGAGCCGGGAACTTGTGAGGTGTGCATGTCCTGGTGGGACAAAAAACAAACAAACAAACAAACAAACAAACAAACAAACAAACAAACAAACAAACAAACATACATACATACATACATACATCCTACTATTAAAAAAGTAATAAAGTTAGGGTCCCTTTACAATGTCAGAAGGAGGGAGGCACTAAGGCACCGCCTTCCGCCCCTCGACGCCCTCGCGGTGCCACCTCCTTCTGACAGGAACTTCCTACAGACCAGGTATGAATGATGCCTGACTGGACATACAAAACTCACAAGTTCCTGGCTCTCACGGCTCCTCTGAAGAGGGTTAGTCCAAGAAGGAGGGGCATCGCAAGGGGCGTCGAGGGACGGGGGACTGTGCCTCACTGCCCTCGCCTTCTTCTAGAAAGCCGTCTTCAACCGAGTCGAGAGAGCCGGGAACTTGTGAGGTGTGCATGTCCTGGTGGGACAAAAAACAAACAAACAAACAAACAAACAAACAAACAAACATACATACATACATACATACATACATACATACATACATACATACATCCTACTATTAAAAAAGTAATAAAGTTAGGGTCCCTTTACAATGTCAGAAGGAGGGAGGCACTAAGGCACCGCCTTCCGCCCCTCGACGCCCTCGCGGTGCCACCTCCTTCTGACAGGAACTTCCTACAGACCAGGTATGAATGATGCCTGACTGGACATACAAAACTCACAAGTTCCTGGCTCTCACGGCTCCTCTGAAGAGGGTTAGTCCAAGAAGGAGGGGCATCGCGAGGGGCGTCGAGGGACGGGGGACTGTGCCTCACTGCCCTCGCCTTCTTCTAGAAAGCCGTCTTCAACCGAGTCGAGAGAGCCGGGAACTTGTGAGGTGTGCATGTCCTGGTGGGACAAAAAACAAACAAACAAACAAACAAACAAACAAACAAACATACATACATACATACATACATCCTACTATTAAAAAAGTAATAAAGTTAGGGTCCCTTTACAATGTCAGAAGGAGGGAGGCACTAAGGCACCGCCTTCCGCCCCTCGACGCCCTCGCGGTGCCACCTCCTTCTGACAGGAACTTCCTACAGACCAGGTATGAATGATGCCTGACTGGACATACAAAACTCACAAGTTCCTGGCTCTCACGGCTCCTCTGAAGAGGGTTAGTCCAAGAAGGAGGGGCATCGCGAGGGGCGTCGAGGGACGGGGGACTGTGCCTCACTGCCCTCGCCTTCTTCTAGAAAGCCGTCTTCAACCGAGTCGAGAGAGCCGGGAACTTGTGAGGTGTGCATGTCCTGGTGGGACAAAAAACAAACAAACAAACAAACAAACAAACAAACATACATACATACATACATACATCCTACTATTAAAAAAGTAATAAAGTTAGGGTCCCTTTACAATGTCAGAAGGAGGGAGGCACTAAGGCACCGCCTTCCGCCCCTCGACGCCCTCGCGGTGCCACCTCCTTCTGACAGGAACTTCCTACAGACCAGGTATGAATGATGCCTGACTGGACATACAAAACTCACAAGTTCCTGGCTCTCACGGCTCCTCTGAAGAGGGTTAGTCCAAGAAGGAGGGGCATCGCGAGGGGCGTCGAGGGACGGGGGACTGTGCCTCACTGCCCTCGCCTTCTTCTAGAAAGCCGTCTTCAACCGAGTCGAGAGAGCCGGGAACTTGTGAGGTGTGCATGTCCTGGTGGGACAAAAAACAAACAAACAAACAAACAAACAAACATACATACATACATACATACATACATCCTACTATTAAAAAAGTAATAAAGTTAGGGTCCCTTTACAATGTCAGAAGGAGGGAGGCACTAAGGCACCGCCTTCCGCCCCTCGACGCCCTCGCGGTGCCACCTCCTTCTGACAGGAACTTCCTACAGACCAGGTATGAATGATGCCTGACTGGACATACAAAACTCACAAGTTCCTGGCTCTCACGGCTCCTCTGAAGAGGGTTAGTCCAAGAAGGAGGGGCATCGCGAGGGGCGTCGAGGGACGGGGGACTGTGCCTCACTGCCCTCGCCTTCTTCTAGAAAGCCGTCTTCAACCGAGTCGAGAGAGCCGGGAACTTGTGAGGTGTGCATGTCCTGGTGGGACAAAAAACAAACAAACAAACAAACAAACAAACAAACATACATACATACATACATACATACATCCTACTATTAAAAAAGTAATAAAGTTAGGGTCCCTTTACAATGTCAGAAGGAGGGAGGCACTAAGGCACCGCCTTCCGCCCCTCGACGCCCTCGCGGTGCCACCTCCTTCTGACAGGAACTTCCTACAGACCAGGTATGAATGATGCCTGACTGGACATACAAAACTCACAAGTTCCTGGCTCTCACGGCTCCTCTGAAGAGGGTTAGTCCAAGAAGGAGGGGCATCGCGAGGGGCGTCGAGGGACGGGGGACTGTGCCTCACTGCCCTCGCCTTCTTCTAGAAAGCCGTCTTCAACCGAGTCGAGAGAGCCGGGAACTTGTGAGGTGTGCATGTCCTGGTGGGACAAAAAACAAACAAACAAACAAACAAACAAACATACATACATACATACATACATACATCCTACTATTAAAAAAGTAATAAAGTTAGGGTCCCTTTACAATGTCAGAAGGAGGGAGGCACTAAGGCACCGCCTTCCGCCCCTCGACGCCCTCGCGGTGCCACCTCCTTCTGACAGGAACTTCCTACAGACCAGGTATGAATGATGCCTGACTGGACATACAAAACTCACAAGTTCCTGGCTCTCACGGCTCCTCTGAAGAGGGTTAGTCCAAGAAGGAGGGGCATCGCGAGGGGCGTCGAGGGACGGGGGACTGTGCCTCACTGCCCTCGCCTTCTTCTAGAAAGCCGTCTTCAACCGAGTCGAGAGAGCCGGGAACTTGTGAGGTGTGCATGTCCTGGTGGGACAAAAAACAAACAAACAAACAAACAAACAAACAAACATACATACATACATACATACATACATCCTACTATTAAAAAAGTAATAAAGTTAGGGTCCCTTTACAATGTCAGAAGGAGGGAGGCACTAAGGCACCGCCTTCCGCCCCTCGACGCCCTCGCGGTGCCACCTCCTTCTGACAGGAACTTCCTACAGACCAGGTATGAATGATGCCTGACTGGACATACAAAACTCACAAGTTCCTGGCTCTCACGGCTCCTCTGAAGAGGGTTAGTCCAAGAAGGAGGGGCATCGCGAGGGGCGTCGAGGGACGGGGGACTGTGCCTCACTGCCCTCGCCTTCTTCTAGAAAGCCGTCTTCAACCGAGTCGAGAGAGCCGGGAACTTGTGAGGTGTGCATGTCCTGGTGGGACAAAAAACAAACAAACAAACAAACAAACAAACAAACAAACATACATACATACATACATACATCCTACTATTAAAAAAGTAATAAAGTTAGGGTCCCTTTACAATGTCAGAAGGAGGGAGGCACTAAGGCACCGCCTTCCGCCCCTCGACGCCCTCGCGGTGCCACCTCCTTCTGACAGGAACTTCCTACAGACCAGGTATGAATGATGCCTGACTGGACATACAAAACTCACAAGTTCCTGGCTCTCACGGCTCCTCTGAAGAGGGTTAGTCCAAGAAGGAGGGGCATCGCGAGGGGCGTCGAGGGACGGGGGACTGTGCCTCACTGCCCTCGCCTTCTTCTAGAAAGCCGTCTTCAACCGAGTCGAGAGAGCCGGGAACTTGTGAGGTGTGCATGTCCTGGTGGGACAAAAAACAAACAAACAAACAAACAAACAAACAAACATACATACATACATACATACATACATACATACATCCTACTATTAAAAAAGTAATAAAGTTAGGGTCCCTTTACAATGTCAGAAGGAGGGAGGCACTAAGGCACCGCCTTCCGCCCCTCGACGCCCTCGCGGTGCCACCTCCTTCTGACAGGAACTTCCTACAGACCAGGTATGAATGATGCCTGACTGGACATACAAAACTCACAAGTTCCTGGCTCTCACGGCTCCTCTGAAGAGGGTTAGTCCAAGAAGGAGGGGCATCGCAAGGGGCGTCGAGGGACGGGGGACTGTGCCTCACTGCCCTCGCCTTCTTCTAGAAAGCCGTCTTCAACCGAGTCGAGAGAGCCGGGAACTTGTGAGGTGTGCATGTCCTGGTGGGACAAAAAACAAACAAACAAACAAACAAACAAACAAACAAACATACATACATACATACATACATACATACATACATACATACATACATCCTACTATTAAAAAAGTAATAAAGTTAGGGTCCCTTTACAATGTCAGAAGGAGGGAGGCACTAAGGCACCGCCTTCCGCCCCTCGACGCCCTCGCGGTGCCACCTCCTTCTGACAGGAACTTCCTACAGACCAGGTATGAATGATGCCTGACTGGACATACAAAACTCACAAGTTCCTGGCTCTCACGGCTCCTCTGAAGAGGGTTAGTCCAAGAAGGAGGGGCATCGCGAGGGGCGTCGAGGGACGGGGGACTGTGCCTCACTGCCCTCGCCTTCTTCTAGAAAGCCGTCTTCAACCGAGTCGAGAGAGCCGGGAACTTGTGAGGTGTGCATGTCCTGGTGGGACAAAAAACAAACAAACAAACAAACAAACAAACAAACAAACATACATACATACATACATACATCCTACTATTAAAAAAGTAATAAAGTTAGGGTCCCTTTACAATGTCAGAAGGAGGGAGGCACTAAGGCACCGCCTTCCGCCCCTCGACGCCCTCGCGGTGCCACCTCCTTCTGACAGGAACTTCCTACAGACCAGGTATGAATGATGCCTGACTGGACATACAAAACTCACAAGTTCCTGGCTCTCACGGCTCCTCTGAAGAGGGTTAGTCCAAGAAGGAGGGGCATCGCGAGGGGCGTCGAGGGACGGGGGACTGTGCCTCACTGCCCTCGCCTTCTTCTAGAAAGCCGTCTTCAACCGAGTCGAGAGAGCCGGGAACTTGTGAGGTGTGCATGTCCTGGTGGGACAAAAAACAAACAAACAAACAAACAAACAAACAAACATACATACATACATACATACATCCTACTATTAAAAAAGTAATAAAGTTAGGGTCCCTTTACAATGTCAGAAGGAGGGAGGCACTAAGGCACCGCCTTCCGCCCCTCGACGCCCTCGCGGTGCCACCTCCTTCTGACAGGAACTTCCTACAGACCAGGTATGAATGATGCCTGACTGGACATACAAAACTCACAAGTTCCTGGCTCTCACGGCTCCTCTGAAGAGGGTTAGTCCAAGAAGGAGGGGCATCGCGAGGGGCGTCGAGGGACGGGGGACTGTGCCTCACTGCCCTCGCCTTCTTCTAGAAAGCCGTCTTCAACCGAGTCGAGAGAGCCGGGAACTTGTGAGGTGTGCATGTCCTGGTGGGACAAAAAATAAACAAACAAACAAACAAACAAACAAACAAACAAACAAACAAACATACATACATACATACATACATCCTACTATTAAAAAAGTAATAAAGTTAGGGTCCCTTTACAATGTCAGAAGGAGGGAGGCACTAAGGCACCGCCTTCCGCCCCTCGACGCCCTCGCGGTGCCACCTCCTTCTGACAGGAACTTCCTACAGACCAGGTATGAATGATGCCTGACTGGACATACAAAACTCACAAGTTCCTGGCTCTCACGGCTCCTCTGAAGAGGGTTAGTCCAAGAAGGAGGGGCATCGCGAGGGGCGTCGAGGGACGGGGGACTGTGCCTCACTGCCCTCGCCTTCTTCTAGAAAGCCGTCTTCAACCGAGTCGAGAGAGCCGGGAACTTGTGAGGTGTGCATGTCCTGGTGGGACAAAAAACAAACAAACAAACAAACAAACAAACAAACATACATACATACATACATACATCCTACTATTAAAAAAGTAATAAAGTTAGGGTCCCTTTACAATGTCAGAAGGAGGGAGGCACTAAGGCACCGCCTTCCGCCCCTCGACGCCCTCGCGGTGCCACCTCCTTCTGACAGGAACTTCCTACAGACCAGGTATGAATGATGCCTGACTGGACATACAAAACTCACAAGTTCCTGGCTCTCACGGCTCCTCTGAAGAGGGTTAGTCCAAGAAGGAGGGGCATCGCGAGGGGCGTCGAGGGACGGGGGACTGTGCCTCACTGCCCTCGCCGTACTCATGGAAACAGCTGTAAAATACAGCAAATGTAACAATTGGTGATGTTATTGAGATTATACTATTACACCATCCGGATTTCTGTTGTTTTCTACTGTAGATCTAAGAGTAATTACTTAAATCCTCATTCAGAGTGTATTACTATAAAATGTGATTCACTGTGAAAGCAGTATAACATATAAACTACAATATACAGCATAATTTTTAACTTAAGGAGTAAGTTGCAGCCACACTAAAATTTAATTCCTTGAACTGAATGGAACCTCATATATTAATAAATGCATTTGTTTAGTCAAACAATGTGAAACATTAGTAATACTATTAATTAATAGTATACTTGTAAGGTTAGTATTGTGATAGAGTCGAGTATATTTTAATTATACCCTTGTAGACATTATGACATTATGCTAGTACAATTATGGTGAACAAAAAGTACATCTAAAAGTTAATTTCAAGAATACTGTTATGTACTAAAACGGGGGCCAATATAGTCCCAAGAAGCATTATTAGTATACGTACTAGGTAAGGTATACTTGGGAAATATAATTGAAGTATACTTATTTTTGTATGGCCAGCAACAAAAACTAATGGCTACATTTAGAGTAATGTTTAAAAATGACTTCATTTAGCAGGATGTTGCTTTTTTCTCTTCTTATTCTTTCTTATACTGGACCTTCATTTGTTTTGTATAAGGTGGTACTTTTTAAGACACCTCTGCCTAACTACAGTGAACTGATTTAATAATATGCTCTGGTCGTCATTTTACACAAGGTGTCACATCCATGAAACCTACACCACTAACCAGCATCAGTCCTACAACTTCACTCTCAAAATTAATAAATTCTGGGACAAGCAGAAACTGTATTTTTAGCGGTGCATTTTGTTGCAGGCCAGACTGCTATTAAATGCTCTCCTAAAGAAATAATTCCTTTGTAGCACCACTTCGTCTTGGTTCAGAAGAGATGTCCTGATATACGTGATAATGTAACACATTATCACAGTTTAGCGCGTTGGGTTGTGTTTTTAAAGCGATTGTTACGTTTTTAAAGCTTTGTAATGCGACAGGTGCGATAGCCGACACCACACCTTCACCTGACGTACAACGTGACGTATGACGCACACGTCGGGTATTCACTTTCAAAACAACAATGGGGATAGAAAATATTGCTCGAGGTGGTTAATGCTCCTTTCGCTGGTTGCCAACCACCATTAAATAACAACAAGAAGAAAATATTGATCTGCTTCTCTTAGTTTTGCACGTTTAAGCCGCAATTCAGACTCAAAAAAAGCTGCAAAGCAGGAGAACAACATGGCCATCAACTATTCTGTGCCACAGATACAGTTCGCTGCAGCACAGAGTGATGATGAGACCGTTAACATGTGCAACTTAGAAGTAGTCAGAGGTAACTGGATGTTCAATCGGGTTAAATGCAAGGTTGATTGGATTATATCTGAAGATCGTATGCTATTCGTGGTAACTCTGCTAGACTCCAAATTGCTGCTCGTCCATGCGGGAGTATCTCAAAATTAAATGAAACCACTTAACACTTTTTCCCTAAAACGGACTGACATGGGACACATTAAAGTTGGATCGGAACCAGCTAATCAGTCTGAAGGTAAGTGTTTTTTTCACTTATTCGAGAGAAGTCCGAAATGCGTTCTTAGTACTGTTTGTTTTGACTTTTAAGCTACCCTACCAGGATATTTTCATTTAAAGACAAAATGTCAATATCTCTGAATGTGGAGACTCAAAAGACTAGTTAGGTAATTTGCCGATGGATTTATGAGACTTGATAGAAACTTGGACGTTTGCAACAGGTGAATCGGTGAACTACCGAGGTTGCGCCCAAATGCTTAAAGCTGTTAGCTGGTCAGTGTTTTCAGGTGTGCTTGTACTACCTGTACGGTGCGGAGTGCTGACTAAGTCATGTTAAACCCATTAAAGCGTCGAGCTCAAATATCTTTTCATGTTTGTGCACTGCTCTCTTGTCGGCACACATTTTCTGTTTATTGAAGCCTTTTGTGAATAATTTTGATCATGTAAAAACTGGGAATTGGTCCCTATTGACAATACTCTTATTTTTTGCATTGAATATGTCATTCAGGAAAGGTAATTGGTCACTGAAGTTTTTGCAACTGTGTATTTCTAAATTTTGTGGCTTCAGTGCACGCAAATTTATATTGTTCAGTTTGCATGTTAAAAGCCTGCCAAGCACCCCAAGGCTGATTATGCTTGGTAAGAAGTCATTTATGACATAGAGCTGATTAGACCATATTAAAATTTCTGTTTGGCACAGGAGCTTTTTGTGGACACAGGTATCCAGTCTCTGTTTTGTTAGCTCAAATTTCTGTAATTTCCTTTATAAACCAAGGTTGTTGGACATGTGTCTCAGTGAATCCAGCAAAGTAACAATATCAAATTTCACATTACATATTACTGATCAACAGTAGTCTAGCTACACCAACAGCAGAAATACTGAAGTCAATACTGTAAAGTTTAACAGCAGCACAAACTATAAACTCCAAAATAACCATACAGTTGATTCACCTCCGGTAATTTAACTGGGCTGACTCTTTGTTAGGTGTGTTTAATGGGCAGAATAATTCCCAATTATGTACAATTATAATATGTTAAAATGGACTTATGTACATAAGGCCATTAATAATTAACTGTACGTAGGTATTTGCTTTATGACTATCTAGACAGTGTGAAGAAGTGAAGTATTGAAATTATTTTATGTTGCATAATGACAACATGTTGCCCCTATACATTTAAGGACAAAGTTCAATGACCGCCACCTGCTGGATGGTGAGTGCAGAGGGGCGTGTAATTGTTGAGCTGGACAAAGAGAACACCTGTGCTGATGCAATGTCAGTCTTCTTTGGTTCATTCTATGTATTGAACCTGGAATACCAGGAGTCAGCGGGTGCAAGGTTTTTTGTAAGGATAAACCCTGAAGAGGGAACAAAATGTACCTCCAAGGTTGGGACAAGCAGGAAGACTGGGACCACTGTGAAGCGAAAGGTTGTTCACATTAACCCTCATGTCACAACTTTCCTCCAGTGGCTTACTGAATTTGAGTGGAGAACTTCAAATTAGGGAAATTAGTAAATTTCTTGTATAATTTAAGTGACCAATGTGTTGTTACCCATGTCTCCACAGATGATCCATGGCCCATGCTTTCTGGACATTTACACAAGACGAGCAACAATGAAGACAAGCTCTCTCGCCATCTTGCAAGACGCTGTCTCTGTCCAATAGGTTTTTTTGAGTGCAACAGTTTTGATTTTTTTTCCTTCTTTTACCCATCCATCCATCCATCCATTCATTCGCTTCCGCTTATCCTTTTTCAGGGTCGCGGGGGGCGCTGGAGCCTATCCCAACTGTCATAGGGCGAAAGGCGGGGTACACCCTGGACAGGTCGCCAGTCTGTCGCAGGGCCAACACATAGGGACAGACAACCATTCACACTCACATTCACTCGCACATTCACACCTAGTGGCAATTTGGATTATCCAATTAACCTATCCCCACAAGCTGCATGTCTTTGGACGGTGGGAGGAAGCCGGAGTACCCGGAGAGAACCCACGCAAACACGGGGAGAACATGCAAACTCCACACAGAAAGACCCCGGCCTGATGGTGGAATTGAACTCAGGACCTTCTTGCTGTGCAGCACCAGTGCTAACCTTCTTTTACCCGTTTGTTAAAAATTATTTCAGCTACTTACACTTTAATTGTCACATGTATTGGCTCACCCTACAAATCAATGAACTCAGTCCACAAAGCAAGATCAGGGTTCAGTGCAGGTCAGTCAAGTTCCTTCACACCACACACGCTCATCCATGTCCTTGTGGACCCTGTTTTGTGCAATGATTTGGTCGTGTGAGCCAGTATTTTGGACAAAGTGTATATAAAGGCAGACGTGTGGGGCTTGATATTATATCCATTACAATTCAGTTTGTTTGTATGGTGCCAACAAAATGAATGCCAAGGCACTTCACATTGTAGGTTTGAGACCCTACAAAATATAAGTAAGGAAACCCAACACTTGAGCATGTGTTGTCTGCCATGATATGGATATGACATAATATCGTTATTGTTTGTACAACCATCTGAGAAAATAATGGATTACATGGTTTAGTAAAAACAAGTGCTTGCTCAATGAAAATATGTTTTCAGTTCTTTTCAGTTTTTGATTTTGGAAATGTGCATTTCAGCAGGGAAAAATCAGAATTGAAATAAAGTGGTGCAAAGCACATGAATTATATTTTGTGTGTGTGTGTGTGTGTGTGTGTGTGTGTGTGTGTGTGTGTGTGTGTGTGTGCGTGTGCGTCCATCCATCCATCCATCCAACTTTTTTGGAACCCTCCAGTCTCTTACAGTATGTTACTGTTAACTGAAATTACGGTAAATTACGACCTGTTAAAAGAGTAAATGACCGCCTGTTAGGACACGGTATCCTCTAGCAGAGATGAATATTTTTGGTACTGATGATGCGTGATAACGGTAAGTTACTGGTTAATATATTGCAGTTTATTACCTTGCAGCGGGCTTACAGTGACATACCGTGAATAAGCGGTAGTATACCAATTTCTTAATCACAGTATGATGTTACTTTGTTGACGTAATTTACGACATAACGACATAACGGTATCTCACTGACATAACTGTCGCCAGTGAGATACCGTAAAAAAGGCTACGGTGCGTTACCATAATTTGTCCAAGAGTATTATACCACACCAGCAAAAAACGGTATCATCCTGCAGAAAGGTAAGCTAGCGTAACACGGCGTCACGGTATGACGCTGGCAGCAGTGACGCCAGTATGTTACCGTAAAGTGGCGATGAAAAGTCTAACGGTGCAGATACACGGAGTAATCAGAAAAGTTTAGCATGAATCTGGACATTAGATTTAAGATTTAAGCTTATCAGATATCACTTGTTAGAAGCTCCTTACCGTTTGAAGAAATCTCTTCTCAATCTGCTGTCCTCTTCTGCTTGCATCTTTTTTTTTTCATCTAACACTGACGTTATTCCATGTTAATTATTTTTTCTCCGTGAAAAACACAGCAACTCATCTTATCCCGGGGTGCCAGGAAGTCGAGCTGCGGATCTCAGCAGAAAACTTTTCAAACTGATTGCAGGTTGATCCAGGTATACATTTGAAACAGGTTCTCCTCGGTGACGTGACAGTCGGAACGCATCTGCGTAACCATGGTTACAGGGGGACGCTTTGGAGCTCTGCTGCTCAGCAGCAAAATATTTCAGATCACTATGTAAATACTCCAACTCTAAAACCAAGTAAAATAAATATGCTGCATATGTGTATAGTGCGTTCATGTGTGTGTGTGCGCTGCGTGGTAACGTAGGCGCGTGCATGTGTGCCCCGGTCACAGCTCCTTTCAGCATGGCCGGAGGTAAGTCACTGCCACGTTGCTCTCAGCTAATTAAAGTTTGTTCAGATCCCAAGCTGCAATGTGAATACAGCCAAACCGCCGCGTTTTTGTTTGTCATTAAGAGACTCATTCGGGATAAGTTTTGTGGAGGGCGGAGTTCACTAATATACACTTATAATGAGTTTTAGCCGAGAACGCAGCTAAAATGCTAGCATGCTAAGTTAGCCTGATTGCTAGCGGCTACTCGCGGCAGTCTTTTTTTAACAGCATGCACTCTTTTTTCCTTCGTCAGGAGAGGTGTACTGGCAGTCGCGTGACACACACAGATCAGACACATATTTCTGTGTTGCAGGTATGGAGATGTTCTTATGTTTTGGAGATGCAGTCTTTCATTCATTGTTTTTATAAGTACAGTGTTGTACTGCCTGTTAGATGGCGGTTATTAATATAATTGTACTGAAGTATAATGTTTGAACTATAAGTACCAGAATATTGGGTCCTGGTTATTGAATTGTATTTATCTGACTGTTTATTTGTTTTTGAATTATTTTGTTTATTGTTCTTATAAGTTGTTTTTGATGTTTTTTCAGTGACATATTATTTATTTTGTGCTTTTTGTTTTTGAGAGCTTAAGTTAATGTTTTAAAACAATTTGTTGTATTTGATTCATTATATTATTGTAGTGTTAATGAAGCTGCAGACACAGCTCCTTTCAGCATGGCCGGAGGAGAGGTGTACTGGCTGTCGCGTGACACACACAGATCAGACACATGTTTCTGTGTTGCAGATGTGCAGTAAAGAGCCAAAGACCCAGTACTGTCTCCTGCCTCTTACTTTCACGCCAGAACACAACGCAAGAACAACAGGCGTAACACATGAACGGGTTACACATACTGAGGTGAGTTGTTGAGGATATGTCGAGCTGTTGATGAGCACGGCTGGTTTTGTGCTCTTATATACTGTTAGCCTGTTTTGCTGGCGTTAGTGAAGCTGTTTTCAACTGGATGTAACATTGTTGAACTCTGATGATTAATGAATAAACTCTCGATGTGACGAGGTGAGCATGTAATTGTAACCCTGTGTTCATTTAGTCGTTTGATACCGTTTAATATCCAGTACATCTGTTGGGTGTTTTATAACATGCCCTGGAATCATTTTAAGTTTTACAATGCCGGTGATTTACGACTCTTTTGCGACAGTCAACTGTGGCGTAAACTCTGGCGGGTCTCAGAGCTAGCTTATGTGAGCCAGCAGTGACATCTATACATGCAGTAGCCTTAAAATACTGATTATTTATTCTCCTGCTAGGTAAGAATTTGTGTTTTATACGTTTATTGTCACATTGTGCGCCATGTTATTGTTTCGGTGAAATGAATTTCTACAATGGCGGACTTAGACAAAATAGTGTTACTGTTAAGACACAGACACTGCAAACCTCATCTCTGGAGAAAAACCACAAGAACAACATCCAAAAGAAAGAAAACATACCTTAGAAACATGCCGGGTTAGAGGAGACGGCAGCACTGCAGAGGTGAGGACAGGCATCTGTTTGAAATAGACAAAACAGTAAACATAGTCATACAGACTCAGAGACGCTTTCCATCCAATCTGTCTGAGTTTGAGCTGTTTTACAGTGAAGAATGGGCAAATAATTCAGTCTCTAAATGTGCAAAGCTGGTAGAGACGTACTCCAAAAGACCTGCAGGTGTAACTGGAGCAAAATGTGGCTCTATGAAGAGCAGGGGGTGAATAGAAAAGAATGACACACTTTTCCAAATTTCATTTGCTTAGAATTTTGACAACCATGTATTATTTTCATACCACTTCACAATTATGTGCTACTTTGTGTTAATCTACCATTGAAACTGTCAATAAAAACATCTTTTGTTTGTGGTTGTAAGGTGACAAAATGTGCACAAGTTCAAGGACTATGAATGCTATTTCAAGGGACTGTAATGTTAAATCACCCCCCATGCACACATCAGTGCACATGCATGTACACACATGCAGAGTTACATTATCAAAGAAGCTAAAAAAACAAGCTCTGCTTTAACTTTTAACTAAAAAAAAGACTGCAAACTTTAGGAACAATTTTCAATTCCATGAATTGAAAAAATTTGTTTCACCTTAAATCTTTTTTTCTTTTCTTAATTGCAAAAACTGTAAATTTGGCTCAAGGGGACCTGAAAGCCAGGAGACAATTTATTGACTTTGCCCACAATCTTATGAAGAAAAAGATTTCCAATAAATATTAACTCATTCACTGCCAGCCATTTTCAAACGTATGCTTTCAATTGACGTCTATACACGTCAATGGCAGTGAATGAGTTAATAGAGCAAAATCTCTCTCTCAAGTATTTGTTGCCTAACCACGTCCTAACCTAGCAGTCATATACAGCTATTAATTAATCCTGCATTTTTTTGTCAAAGACATTTCTCACCATGAAATTACCCGATTACAGTTAGCCTTTGCAGTAATTTCCATATCTTAGTACTGCAAAATCAACAGTAAAAAACTCTAAAGGATGTTAGCAGTTTAGTACTGTAATTTGCATGTAATTGTGGGAAAATTCCATGAGATTACACTATTTTTACGGTAACTCACCGTACTCATGGAAACAGCTGTAAAATACAGGAAATGTAACAATTGGTGATGTTACTGAGATTATACTATTACACCATCCGGATTTCTGTTGTTTTCTACTGTAGATCTAAGAGTAATTACTTAAATCCTCATTCAGAGTGTATTACTATAAAATGTGATTCACTGTGAAAGCAGTATAACATATAAACTACAATATACAGCATAATTTTTAACTTAAGGAGTAAGTTGCAGCCACACTAAAATTTAATTCCTTGAACTGAATGGAACCTCATATATTAATAAATGCATTTGTTTAGTCAAACAATGTGAAACATTAGTAATACTATTAATTAATAGTATACTTGTAAGGTTAGTATTGTGATAGAGTCGAGTATATTTAATTATACCCTTGTAGACATTATGACATTATGCTAGTACAATTATGGTGAACAAAAAGTACATCTAAAAGTTAATTTCAAGAATACTGTTATGTACTAAAACGGGGGCCAATATAGTCCCAAGAAGCATTATTAGTATACGTACTAGGTAAGGTATACTTGGGAAATATAATTGAAGTATACTTATTTTTGTATGGCCAGCAACAAAAACTAATGGCTACATTTAGAGTAATGTTTAAAAATGACTTCATTTAGCAGGATGTTGCTTTTTTCTCTTCTTATTCTTTCTTATACTGGACCTTCATTTGTTTTGTATAAGGTGGTACTTTTTAAGACACCTCTGCCTAACTACAGTGAACTGATTTAATAATATGCTCTGGTCGTCATTTTACACAAGGTGTCACATCCATGAAACCTACACCACTAACCAGCATCAGTCCTACAACTTCACTCTCAAAATTAATAAATTCTGGGACAAGCAGAAACTGTATTTTTAGCGGTGCATTTTGTTGCAGGCCAGACTGCTATTAAATGCTCTCCTAAAGAAATAATTCCTTTGTAGCACCACTTCGTCTTGGTTCAGAAGAGATGTCCTGATATACGTGATAATGTAACACATTATCACAGTTTAGCGCGTTGGGTTGTGTTTTTAAAGCGATTGTTACGTTTTTAAAGCTTTGTAATGCGACAGGTGCGATAGCCGACACCACACCTTCACCTGACGTACAACGTGACGTATGACGCACACGTCGGGTATTCACTTTCAAAACAACAATGGGGATAGAAAATATTGCTCGAGGTGGTTAATGCTCCTTTCGCTGGTTGCCAACCACCATTAAATAACAACAAGAAGAAAATATTGATCTGCTTCTCTTAGTTTTGCACGTTTAAGCCGCAATTCAGACTCAAAAAAAGCTGCAAAGCAGGAGAACAACATGGCCATCAACTATTCTGTGCCACAGATACAGTTCGCTGCAGCACAGAGTGATGATGAGACCGTTAACATGTGCAACTTAGAAGTAGTCAGAGGTAACTGGATGTTCAATCGGGTTAAATGCAAGGTTGATTGGATTATATCTGAAGATCGTATGCTATTCGTGGTAACTCTGCTAGACTCCAAATTGCTGCTCGTCCATGCGGGAGTATCTCAAAATTAAATGAAACCACTTAACACTTTTTCCCTAAAACGGACTGACATGGGACACATTAAAGTTGGATCGGAACCAGCTAATCAGTCTGAAGGTAAGTGTTTTTTTCACTTATTCGAGAGAAGTCCGAAATGCGTTCTTAGTACTGTTTGTTTTGACTTTTAAGCTACCCTACCAGGATATTTTCATTTAAAGACAAAATGTCAATATCTCTGAATGTGGAGACTCAAAAGACTAGTTAGGTAATTTGCCGATGGATTTATGAGACTTGATAGAAACTTGGACGTTTGCAACAGGTGAATCGGTGAACTACCGAGGTTGCGCCCAAATGCTTAAAGCTGTTAGCTGGTCAGTGTTTTCAGGTGTGCTTGTACTACCTGTACGGTGCGGAGTGCTGACTAAGTCATGTTAAACCCATTAAAGCGTCGAGCTCAAATATCTTTTCATGTTTGTGCACTGCTCTCTTGTCGGCACACATTTTCTGTTTATTGAAGCCTTTTGTGAATAATTTTGATCATGTAAAAACTGGGAATTGGTCCCTATTGACAATACTCTTATTTTTTGCATTGAATATGTCATTCAGGAAAGGTAATTGGTCACTGAAGTTTTTGCAACTGTGTATTTCTAAATTTTGTGGCTTCAGTGCACGCAAATTTATATTGTTCAGTTTGCATGTTAAAAGCCTGCCAAGCACCCCAAGGCTGATTATGCTTGGTAAGAAGTCATTTATGACATAGAGCTGATTAGACCATATTAAAATTTCTGTTTGGCACAGGAGCTTTTTGTGGACACAGGTATCCAGTCTCTGTTTTGTTAGCTCAAATTTCTGTAATTTCCTTTATAAACCAAGGTTGTTGGACATGTGTCTCAGTGAATCCAGCAAAGTAACAATATCAAATTTCACATTACATATTACTGATCAACAGTAGTCTAGCTACACCAACAGCAGAAATACTGAAGTCAATACTGTAAAGTTTAACAGCAGCACAAACTATAAACTCCAAAATAACCATACAGTTGATTCACCTCCGGTAATTTAACTGGGCTGACTCTTTGTTAGGTGTGTTTAATGGGCAGAATAATTCCCAATTATGTACAATTATAATATGTTAAAATGGACTTATGTACATAAGGCCATTAATAATTAACTGTACGTAGGTATTTGCTTTATGACTATCTAGACAGTGTGAAGAAGTGAAGTATTGAAATTATTTTATGTTGCATAATGACAACATGTTGCCCCTATACATTTAAGGACAAAGTTCAATGACCGCCACCTGCTGGATGGTGAGTGCAGAGGGGCGTGTAATTGTTGAGCTGGACAAAGAGAACACCTGTGCTGATGCAATGTCAGTCTTCTTTGGTTCATTCTATGTATTGAACCTGGAATACCAGGAGTCAGCGGGTGCAAGGTTTTTTGTAAGGATAAACCCTGAAGAGGGAACAAAATGTACCTCCAAGGTTGGGACAAGCAGGAAGACTGGGACCACTGTGAAGCGAAAGGTTGTTCACATTAACCCTCATGTCACAACTTTCCTCCAGTGGCTTACTGAATTTGAGTGGAGAACTTCAAATTAGGGAAATTAGTAAATTTCTTGTATAATTTAAGTGACCAATGTGTTGTTACCCATGTCTCCACAGATGATCCATGGCCCATGCTTTCTGGACATTTACACAAGACGAGCAACAATGAAGACAAGCTCTCTCGCCATCTTGCAAGACGCTGTCTCTGTCCAATAGGTTTTTTTGAGTGCAACAGTTTTGATTTTTTTTCCTTCTTTTACCCATCCATCCATCCATCCATTCATTCGCTTCCGCTTATCCTTTTTCAGGGTCGCGGGGGGCGCTGGAGCCTATCCCAACTGTCATAGGGCGAAAGGCGGGGTACACCCTGGACAGGTCGCCAGTCTGTCGCAGGGCCAACACATAGGGACAGACAACCATTCACACTCACATTCACTCGCACATTCACACCTAGTGGCAATTTGGATTATCCAATTAACCTATCCCCACAAGCTGCATGTCTTTGGACGGTGGGAGGAAGCCGGAGTACCCGGAGAGAACCCACGCAAACACGGGGAGAACATGCAAACTCCACACAGAAAGACCCCGGCCTGATGGTGGAATTGAACTCAGGACCTTCTTGCTGTGCAGCACCAGTGCTAACCTTCTTTTACCCGTTTGTTAAAAATTATTTCAGCTACTTACACTTTAATTGTCACATGTATTGGCTCACCCTACAAATCAATGAACTCAGTCCACAAAGCAAGATCAGGGTTCAGTGCAGGTCAGTCAAGTTCCTTCACACCACACACGCTCATCCATGTCCTTGTGGACCCTGTTTTGTGCAATGATTTGGTCGTGTGAGCCAGTATTTTGGACAAAGTGTATATAAAGGCAGACGTGTGGGGCTTGATATTATATCCATTACAATTCAGTTTGTTTGTATGGTGCCAACAAAATGAATGCCAAGGCACTTCACATTGTAGGTTTGAGACCCTACAAAATATAAGTAAGGAAACCCAACACTTGAGCATGTGTTGTCTGCCATGATATGGATATGACATAATATCGTTATTGTTTGTACAACCATCTGAGAAAATAATGGATTACATGGTTTAGTAAAAACAAGTGCTTGCTCAATGAAAATATGTTTTCAGTTCTTTTCAGTTTTTGATTTTGGAAATGTGCATTTCAGCAGGGAAAAATCAGAATTGAAATAAAGTGGTGCAAAGCACATGAATTATATTTTGTGTGTGTGTGTGTGTGTGTGTGTGTGTGTGTGTGTGTGTGTGTGTGCGTGCGTCCATCCATCCATCCATCCAACTTTTTTGGAACCCTCCAGTCTCTTACAGTATGTTACTGTTAACTGAAATTACGGTAAATTACGACCTGTTAAAAGAGTAAATGACCGCCTGTTAGGACACGGTATCCTCTAGCAGAGATGAATATTTTTGGTACTGATGATGCGTGATAACGGTAAGTTACTGGTTAATATATTGCAGTTTATTACCTTGCAGCGGGCTTACAGTGACATACCGTGAATAAGCGGTAGTATACCAATTTCTTAATCACAGTATGATGTTACTTTGTTGACGTAATTTACGACATAACGACATAACGGTATCTCACTGACATAACTGTCGCCAGTGAGATACCGTAAAAAAGGCTACGGTGCGTTACCATAATTTGTCCAAGAGTATTATACCACACCAGCAAAAAACGGTATCATCCTGCAGAAAGGTAAGCTAGCGTAACACGGCGTCACGGTATGACGCTGGCAGCAGTGACGCCAGTATGTTACCGTAAAGTGGCGATGAAAAGTCTAACGGTGCAGATACACGGAGTAATCAGAAAAGTTTAGCATGAATCTGGACATTAGATTTAAGATTTAAGCTTATCAGATATCACTTGTTAGAAGCTCCTTACCGTTTGAAGAAATCTCTTCTCAATCTGCTGTCCTCTTCTGCTTGCATCTTTTTTTTTTCATCTAACACTGACGTTATTCCATGTTAATTATTTTTTCTCCGTGAAAAACACAGCAACTTATCTTATCCCGGGGTGCCAGGAAGTCGAGCTGCGGATCTCAGCAGAAAACTTTTCAAACTGATTGCAGGTTGATCCAGGTATACATTTGAAACAGGTTCTCCTCGGTGACGTGACAGTCGGAACGCATCTGCGTAACCATGGTTACAGGGGGACGCTTTGGAGCTCTGCTGCTCAGCAGCAAAATATTTCAGATCACTATGTAAATACTCCAACTCTAAAACCAAGTAAAATAAATATGCTGCATATGTGTATAGTGCGTTCATGTGTGTGTGTGCGCTGCGTGGTAACGTAGGCGCGTGCATGTGTGCCCCGGTCACAGCTCCTTTCAGCATGGCCGGAGGTAAGTCACTGCCACGTTGCTCTCAGCTAATTAAAGTTTGTTCAGATCCCAAGCTGCAATGTGAATACAGCCAAACCGCCGCGTTTTTGTTTGTCATTAAGAGACTCATTCGGGATAAGTTTTGTGGAGGGCGGAGTTCACTAATATACACTTATAATGAGTTTTAGCCGAGAACGCAGCTAAAATGCTAGCATGCTAAGTTAGCCTGATTGCTAGCGGCTACTCGCGGCAGTCTTTTTTTAACAGCATGCACTCTTTTTTCCTTCGTCAGGAGAGGTGTACTGGCAGTCGCGTGACACACACAGATCAGACACATATTTCTGTGTTGCAGGTATGGAGATGTTCTTATGTTTTGGAGATGCAGTCTTTCATTCATTGTTTTTACAAGTACAGTGTTGTATTGCCTGTTAGATGGCGGTTATTAATATAATTGTACTGAAGTATAATGTTTGAACTATAAGTACCAGAATATTGGGTCCTGGTTATTGAATTGTATTTATCTGACTGTTTATTTGTTTTTGAATTATTTTGTTTATTGTTCTTATAAGTTGTTTTTGATGTTTTTTCAGTGACATATTATTTATTTTGTGCTTTTTGTTTTTGAGAGCTTAAGTTAATGTTTTAAAACAATTTGTTGTATTTGATTCATTATATTATTGTAGTGTTAATGAAGCTGCAGACACAGCTCCTTTCAGCATGGCCGGAGGAGAGGTGTACTGGCAGTCGCGTGACACACACAGATCAGACACATGTTTCTGTGTTGCAGATGTGCAGTAAAGAGCCAAAGACCCAGTACTGTCTCCTGCCTCTTACTTTCACGCCAGAACACAACGCAAGAACAACAGGCGTAACACATGAACGGGTTACACATACTGAGGTGAGTTGTTGAGGATATGTCGAGCTGTCGATAAGCACGGCTGGTTTTGTGCTCTTATATACTGTTAGCCTGTTTTGCTGGCGTTAGTGAAGCTGTTTTCAACTGGATGTAACATTGTTGAACTCTGATGATTAATGAATAAACTCTCGATGTGACGACGTGAGCATGTAATTGTAACCCTGTGTTCATTTAGTCGTTTGATACCGTTTAATATCCAGCACATCTATTGGGTGTTTTATAACATGCCCTGGAATCATTTTAAGTTTTACAATGCCGGTGATTTACGACTCTTTCGCGACAGTCAACTGTGGCGTAAACTCTGGCGGGTCTCAGAGCTAGCTTATGTGAGCCAGCAGTGACATCTATACATGCAGTAGCCTTAAAATACTGATTATTTATTCTCCTGCTAGGTAAGAATTTGTGTTTTATACGTTTATTGTCACATTGTGCGCCATGTTATTGATTCGGTGAAATGAATTTCTACAATGGCGGACTTAGACAAAATAGTGTTACTGTTAATTTGACTCTCTGCAGTGTTTAAATGCTTACATATACACAAAGTTACTGTCCGTCCACACGTAGGACTCAGTTCTGCTTCTATGCCCCATCTTTGTTTACTCTTTCCCACCCAACAAGTGCATAAATAAGATGTTAAAAACGTCATCATCATATCAAACATGATAGATTTGGGGGGAGTTTGTTTGGCACATGCTGACTGCATCTAATTATAATCAGAAGAGGAGGCGAGAGCAGAGAACGAGAGTGCAGCAGTTTGGTGAAAGGAACAGGTGAAGAAGAGGTGAGCATCCAAGAGACGAGCAAGAGGACAGTTTCAAAGCAGACATTATGGCACAATAAAAGCTGTAAGAGCAGAGATTCATTCATATCTTTACTATTTTTCTTTAGCTTCTACTCCCGCTGCTTACAATAAATCCGAGATAAAGAACAAACAAGAACAACTCACATGGCATTGATTGTTTAGTTCAGTGTCACTCTGTGATTGTTTGACATTTCATATAAATGTGACTCTAAAATATAGCCAATAATATTAAAAAGCTGCTGTTACTGAGTGAAACTTGAAGGATTATGATAAACTTCAGTTCTTACTGAATCTGTAACATTGCTTTTTTAAAAATTGTTAAATTACTTTTGTGTCACTGTGCACAGTGAAAAGCTCACCTGATGTAGTGGTGAGGCCATGTTCACCACTAGATGGAGACAACCTGGCACAGGTATTTTCTATACACTAAATTTCACACTGAAAAGCCTTGGTGGGAATTGTTGTTTCATAGAAAGTAAAGGCAAGGCAAGGCAAGGCAAGTTTATTTGTATAGCACAATTCAACAACAAGGTGATTCAAAGTGCTTTACAGAGACATTAGAAACAAGAACAAATAAAAAGCATGATTTAAAATTGAATAAAACAAGCAAATAAACTAACTAACTAATTAACAAACAAACAAACAAAACAGTATATAAAATCAAAACAGATAAAATCAGAACAGTAGATAAAATCAGTAGTTAAATGTAAGTTTTGAAATTTAAGCTTAAAGTGTGGATTTGGTGCTTTATTCAAATGCAGCTGAGAACAGGTGAGTCTTCAACCTGGATTTAAATAAACTGAGTGTTTCAGCTGATCTGAGGCTTTCTGGGAGTTTGTTCCAGATATAAGGAGCATAAAAGCTGAATGCAGCTTCTCCGTGTCTGGTTCTGACTCTGGGAACTGATAAAAGACCGGATCCAGATGACCTGAGGGATCTGGATGGTTCATACTGGGTCAGGAGGTCATTGATGTATTTTGGTCCTAAACCATTCAGAGCTTTATAGACCAGCATCAGAACTTTAAAGTCTATCCTCTGACGGACAGGCAGCCAGTGTAAAGACCTCAGAGCTGGACTGATGTGGTCCACTTTTTTGGTCTTAGTGAGGACTCGAGCAGCAGAGTTCTGAATGAGCTGTAGTTGTCTGACTGATTTTTTAGGTAGACCTGTAAAGATGCTGTTACAGTAATCAAGCCTACTAAAGATGAATGCATGGACTAGTTTTTCCAGGTCCTGTTGAGACATCAGATCTTTTATCCTTGATATATTCTTGAGGTGATAGTAAGCTGACTTTGTTATTGTCTTAATGTGTTTTTCTAAGTTTAGGTCTGCATCCATCACTACACCCAAATTTCTCGCCTGGTTTGTGGTTTTTAGATGTATAGATTGAAGTTCTCTGGTGACCTGTAATCGTTTTTCTTTGGCGCCAAAGACTATTACCTCAGTTTTGTTTTTGTTTAGCTGGAGAAAATTGTGGCACAACCAGTCATTGATTTCCTCAATGCATTTACCAAGAGCCTGTACAGGGCCTCGGTCTCCTGGTGACATTGTGATATATATTTGTGTGTCATCTGCATAGCTGTGATAGTTTATTTTGTTGTTGTAAAGTAAAGTAAAGGAAAACATGTCTTGAGGTCTTTTTCCAGTGTTTTCAAAATTGTGTTTTTCACATACACATCAAAACTTCACACAGACAAACACACACACAAAACAACAAAATATGTCAAATTAGGGAGGGCAGAGAGCGCAGCCTTTACATTGTGTTATTGTAGAGTGACAGGAACTGCCTATGAGCTTCTAATCAAGCAGAAGTGTTGACGGAAAATCTATCAAAGGAAATACATTGATGAAAATCAAAGAAGAGCAAATGTATGTGATGTTCCATTTTCCTGAGAGCTGATTGGCTGTGATGACTCCTTCAAGTACTTTGTCCTGCTAGTTAAGCCTGCTGTCTGTTCTCAGGCCTCCTCCTGTTTCACTGCCATATATCCACCACCAGAGGGCTCCACTGACCTGCCTGCTGACATCAGAGCACACCCCTGTGTCATGTGACCTGGCAGGAGTAGCAAAGCTGGACTCAGACCTGGCCCAGGCAAGTTCAAAGGCAGCTGTGGTAGAGAGAGTATATGGGCTCAAATTGTGGTCATAAATATTTTGTACTTGTAAATCAGGATTTGTGTGTGTATGGGATCAGAACGATGCCACCTTGAAATGAAACCGAAAAAAATATTGAAACTGAAAAAAATATTGAAACTGAAATAAATGTACAGCGCGGCTGCGGTCACGGACAAACTTGCATGTGTCTGTTCGGGAATGGCAGATGCTGAGAGGTCCAGCGTTTACATTACCGGCTATTTCAAAGTGACAGCCTGAGGTGTTCTTCAGTAAATTGGACTACCAGACAGGAGGACCTGAGGCCCCACCGTATTATTTTCGGTAAGTTAAATGTGTGTGTAAGCTAATCCGTAACTTAGGTCCTTAGGTGAGCACTCGGCTGTAGGGGAAACTTGTTTTGTAAAGTTCGTTTAGCTAATCCGTGCAGGTGAATGAATTTACCCTGACTAAAGAAATCAAGCGAAACGCACCGGGCTGCTCAGTGACTAACCACGGTTACTGTGCTTTTATTATGAGTATTATACTGTAAGAGCAACAGGCTGGACTCTGCTTCTGCTCCTGTGCAGAGCTGATTATTAATAAGAAGCTCGGTATACAGACAAGGATAACACAGTACCCGGGCTAGAAAGACAACTCCAGTTTGAGGCGCATGTCCTCCTGACATTTGGTGTTTGTGTTAACGATCCAATGGAAAAGCTTTGATGGGAGTGAGCTGTTCACTTGCACTATAGCACACAAAACGCTGCGCTGAGCACTGAGTGTTGCATTCGTGTACACACTGCATTGCTTCATATTTCACTCGTAAAGTAGGAAATGGGTGGAGCAGTTTATTAAAAGGGTAAACGTACATGGGTTTGATTGTAAGGCCCAAACAGAGCTGGCACAGGTCTAACAAGCATGAAGGGACAAACTGAGTGTGACATAAGGAAATGCTTACATGTGTAATTATCTTGATTACTGGTGAAGGACTACGTCACATGTAATCAAACATGACTCATTACTTATAAAAACCCTTTAACTAAAAGTGTATCAGAAACTCTCCTCTACTGTTTACTCTGTTTATCACCCAACAGTGACCTCGACCCTCTTCAAGCTCCTCACTGGTCAGTTCGAGTCAGGACGGCTGAAAATCCTCAGTGTTTACTGGGTAAGTTAAACTGATCAGTGGGACACTCAGGGGCAGAGACCATGATGCTTTGGGGCAGACCACAGAGGTTTTACTAGTCAGTACAGATTTCAAACACACCGCTACATACAACATTAAGGTCAGTGCATTAAGTGCACTGACCTTAATGTTGTATTTTTCTGGTTGCTAATACACTTGGATCCATTACAAACATACACATTGTTGTGTGATGTGTGAAGACTTTTTATGGCTTTGTTTTTTGTCCAAACAGCACAGAGGAAACTATTTCTAAGCTAAAATTCATGCATCAAATGATACGCAGCAGATAAGACGGATGTAATCAAGCTACCGATAGAAAGAACATAGTCAAGGACAAATAAAGTGTCTTTTTTTCCTCATTGTTCTATGTGTGGGCCTCCTACTTCCTCCCACAGTCCAAAGACATGCAGTTAGTGGGGACAGGTTCATTGGGGCTCTAAATTTCCCACGGTGTGAATGTCTGTCTCTGTGTTTGCCCTGCGACAGACTGGCGACCTGTCCAGGGTGTGCCCCGCCTCTCATGACAGCCCCAAGCACTTTACATGTGATGTAAAGTGGACTTTTCTTTTGTTGCCACGTCCATGATTTAGAAAATGTTACACAGATGTTGTCCTGCTTCGCTGTGCTGAAGCGTGTGCTTCATGAAAAGTTTGAATAAGAAAATATCAGGTCAGTAACTGTTTATGTTCCCTGTAGGTGAGGCTGTGACAGAGCTCTTTAAACTCTGCTGTAGGACTGAGTGTACAGAGGAGATTCCTGGAAGAGGATACGCTGAAGATGAGGGCAAAGGTCAGGTTCCTGACTTTACTTGTTGAGTGACCATACTGCATTCTGGAAACGTGCGTAGCTTACTGGGAGATCTGGGCATCTGTGCTGACCCGGGCCTCAGCAATTGAACAGAAACTCTTGGATGTGTTTGTCGTCTGTAGAAAACAGTGATATCAGCTCTGCTTTGTCCAAGCTGACCGAGCCAGCAGCAACTGTGCCCATTTCCAAACTGTCTGTCTCCAACATGGTGCACAGTGCCCGGAAGCACATTCGCCGCCATCGACGCATCGATGAGTCGCCCCTTAACACCGAGATACTCAATTCTGTCCTTCTGGTAAGAGTTAATCATGTAACCTGTTTAAAAGGCATTAACTAGTCGGAGTTGACTAATACTTGACTGAGTTTTAATGGTTTCAGCTCATTTTATGAGGAAACTGATTCTGACAGAAGAGGTGTGGATCCCGTGTTAGGAGACGGTGAGCGTGATATTCAGAGCAGCAGAGACCTCGGAGCGTGTGGTAGTTTGACTCGTACTGATGTGGCTCCTCTGCTTCTTGTCACAAACAGTTTTTCCTTCCTGGTTACTGTTGAGCCCGTCACACTCAGCAGCTCGAGCTCGAGCTAAGACAGCCTTGAATCTTAAAACTACAGCCGTAATTGCATTTATGTCTTAGAGTGCTGGCCACAGATATTGATCCCATCTGACAGCAGCTCAGTAAAGCACAAGAGCGTCATCTTAAACAGGATATCAGACAGCGTTCTTATTTTTATTGTCTACTTCTGGTCACATCCTGCTTTTGCCACTGAGCGATCAGCATCCTGTGTTTTATCATGAAGTGATGACTACGTGAGCTGCACTTGTTTAATTCTTCTAACATCTATAAAACAACAGAGTTTCTAAATGACAGACTTATTTATTTGTGTTTGTGTCTCAGTATCTGTTTCCAGATGCTGCTGTGGAGAAGTCTGACTGTAAGAATAACACTCAGCTGTCCAACTCCAGTGGGACATCGGAGCAAGAGAAAACCTCTGATTATGTATGTTTGCCTCTTCACCACTCGCACACTCAAGGTTACACTCAGGTCAGGTCCAATATAAGTTTCAGAGTGAAGACGGGCTCAGTGCTGTCAGTACTTTGTCAGGATTTTTATTATAATGTATTAAATTTGGTGTCCTGCTGTTTGATTTCATGCTGGTCTTTTCCCTCGTTGTAGAACCTTTTCCACCAGCTGAAGTCAGCCCCCAGTGACAGTCTGACCTACCGTCTGGCTCTGTGTGTGTGTCTGGTCAACTATTACTACGGTGGGCTGCGGGCTGTTGGACACCTCTGGCAGGAGTTTGTCCTTGAGTTGCGTTACCGGTGGGAAAATAACCATCTTATTTGTGGGTGGGTACCTCACAGGCTCGTGCTGCTTTGATTTTAAAGATGTCACACATATTAACATTTTCATTTTATAGCAGGTAAAATAAGTATTGAACACGTCAGCAGTTCTCTAAGCAAATATATTTCTAAAGGTGCTTTGATGTGAAATTATCACCAGATGTCGGTAACACAGGGACATTAAACACACAGACATTTATTTATTACTTTATACAAATGTTGGTGATGACAGTTCATGGCAGCGTCTGTATGGAGAAACCAGTCCCATCATTGCTCATGACTTTGACCCACTCACCACACAAACAGTCTATAAATCCCGAATGCTCCGTGGATCCTTCCCACAGATTCAGCTCAGGTGATTGGCTGGGCCGTTCCAGCAGCTTTACTTGATTTCTCTGAAACCAACAGTTTCCATTGGCTGTGTTTGAGATCATGGTCTTGCTGAAACATCCATCCTTGTTTCATCTTCATCATCCTGGTAGATGGCAGCAGATTTTAATCAACAATGTCTCCATTCATCCTTCCTGGAGTTAGATTTAATGGCTCAGTCCCTTTTGCAGCTTGTTATAAAGTTTTTATGCATAACTTTTCTAAGCAATCACACATTTTTTTGGGAACATCAAAATCATAATGCTCCCACCTCCAGACTTCAGTGTTGCTGTGGTGTTTTTGGGATGCAGCCACCCAAACACGGTGTGTTTACAGCATTCAGAGAGTTTTGCTCTTAACAAAGGCAGTCGCACTTTTCTCCTCTCCCTTAGCTTCCCTGCTTAGCCTCTTGTGTCCTTGTCTAGTCTCGTGTTTTTTGTATTACTTTTCCCTAGAACACTCTCTCACAGTCTGTTCTCTAAAACCTAAAAGAAGAATTATGGGTTGGATCAACTGCTCCCTGAATGCAATTGACACCCCTTTCTCAACGAGAAGTCTGGGCTCGGGTGAGCCTGAGTGCTGAAGAGATCTACCTATTCGGAACCATGGTAACAGGGTTCTGGCTGATCGGAGCTGGCTTGGCCCTGACTTATCGAAGAATTAAGAAAGCGGAACCGGCTGTTCAAACCCCCACAAGGCTGCCCGCTGGGATTCAAACGATGGGAAGAGGCGTGAGTTTCTCAAAATGGGCTCATTGAACGCAGCATGGATAAGATCTTGGAGAAGCTTACGGCTGCTGTGAATACTCAGAATAAGACTTCTGAGTGCAAATTGGATCACATCTTGGAGAAGCTCACTGCGGTCGTTGTTAACTTGTTATTTTCTGTTATATTGCGAGAGTACTGTTGCCCGCGAAGGGTTGTTGTTGGTGTGGAGAAAAATGGCGTAACAAATAAAGCGCTGGGAGTGAGACTACGACGTCGTGTCTTTTGAGTTAACAGTCGTGAGTTCTCAGAATCGGCTCTCTGAGCACAAGAATGATAACATCACGGAGCGCAAGTTTGATAACATCATGGAGAAGCTCACGGCTCTCCAACGGGAGATTGAGAGACCAGTGTCGGAGTGTTAGAACAGCTTTGAAATTCATATGAGCTGTTCGCACTAAAGTAAAAACCTCCATCACTTATGCGGATACCCCTTCGGCCCCAGCCGTGGGCTCAAGGCTGGAGCCGAACAACAACTCCCTGATAACGACTGTGTGTAGACTGTTCTTCCCACTCCATGCAAGGCCACCTGGGTTGGCTGGAAGACTGTTTACTTAGCCTGGCAGGGAGGAGGACACTGTCTCAGCTGAACTCTGGACACGCACACACTTACACAGACATATATATACACATGCAGATGTACACTCCTCCCCCCTCCAAACGCCTTCGACGCTTATTCCCCTCCGATGCTGACGGTGGATCAAGGAGACCAGCGCACGCAGGCCCGGATGTACTGTCTACACTGGCTGTCTCTCACCCTTTACCCATCCCTGTTGCTTGTCATGTGTTTCTTTCGTGTATTAAGAGTTTTTTCATGTGCAGAGGTGTTTTTTTTCTGTTCTCAAACTGATCTCCCTGTTGGAGCTCAGTCTGGGGGGAGTTATTTTTGTCTCCTTATCTTTGGTGCATTGTGGTGCATTTTCCATTGTTATACCTCTCTGACCTGTCTTCCCCATGTGATGTTTGTGTCATGTATGTATGGTCAGAAGGGTAAGATGGCGCTGGCAAAGGTCGGCAGCCTTAACCCAATTTCCATCGGGGTCAGCCTTCAGGATCAATAAAGTTTTATTGAATTGAATTGAATTATGTGACCAAACTATATTAAAGTTAAAGCGTATTGTTGTACCTATGCATTACACTGGAGCAGAGCTTACATACATTCTTACCTGCTTACACTCATCATTCATTGGTGGAGTTGGCCACCCCTGGGTTAAATGTTTGTCTGTCTCTCTGTGTTCGCCCTGCGACTGGCGACCTGTCCAGGGTGAACCCCGCCTACATAAGTAAAAGAAATTCTTATACACACATTAGCGTCAGTGTGCCCTCGAGTTGCTACATGTCTGCTAGTTTTACTGTTCAGGATGTTTTGTGTGTGTGTGTGAACTGCCTGCAGTGAACATAACTGTGCAGTCACACACACAGTAGTCACAGAGAGTACTGCTGTGGTAGGGTGACCATAAAGAGGACACTGGGCCCAGTCATGAAGAACTTTAATAATACTGTTAGCTTAAAGAAAACGACGTCTTCTCTGTGCAGTTAATGAATGGGATATTAATGAATTAATAATAAATGTCATGTAGGCTTTTACAAGTAAACTAGTGTGAAATAAGAGGACTGTTGATCAGCCTACGCTGTGGAAAGCTGTGACTCTGTCACTGACACGTGTGGCATGATGGATGCAGTCATGCTGGGAGAAGCTACGTGAGTGCAGAAACCTCTGATCACCAGACGATCACGTGGTCGTCAGTTTTCAAACAGCTCATTGCAGTTTTATAAATCATCTTCAGAGGTTATTTGAACCTTGTCTTTGCAGAGACCTGCAGACCTGAGGCAGTAATGCAGTGATAATGACCAGCACACAGTGTAAGTCATGCTGCAGCTGCCCTGAATCTACAGTGTTGGTTATTCCCACCATGTCTCTATGTTTCTGATCCAGTGTGGACGAGCTCTTTATTCAGTCTGAACTGGTTTTAATACTAAAATACAATTGATTTGTTATTCATAGATTTTCAGATTTACTCTTACACAAAAAAGTAAAACATTTTTGTTGCCAGATCACACGTATTTACTTCCAGTCCTGAACAGAAGGAAATCGTTTTGATGCCTAAATGACATTTTATGTTCAGTGACAGCCTGGTGTGCTTGGGTCCATGAATGCAGTGGTGTCGTGAGTGGGCCCTGTTCGAGTCGTCAGTGCCAGTATGAGGTGTCAGTGAATATATTTACACATTACTTCATTTAAAGTACGAGTTTGTGTCTCTGTCCACAGGCAGCCAACCCCGGCTGTGTCCTGGAGGATTTTGTGCGCTGGTATTCACCTCGGGATTACGTAGAAGAGGAAGTGGTTGATGAGAAGGGCAACACGATGGTGACCGGGACACTCAGTCCCAGGATGAAGATCCCAGGCAACATGTGGGTGGAGGCTTGGGAGACTGCCAGGGTCACACCTGCACGACGCCAAAAAAGACTTTTTGATGACACCAAGGAGGCCGAGAAGGTCTGAAGCAGGTCGTTCGTTTTGCCACATGCATGTTTTAAGCCAAATGTGTTTACTAAGTGGATCACAAAGTGTTTTCATGAATGTTTCTGCTGATTTTCAGGATCCGCTTGTGCCATGGGACCGTTTTGGCTCATGTATGTTGGAGAAGTCAGTTTAACACAGATCTGTGCTCACAGACATGTTGAAGCATTTTCACATGTTGATGAAAAAGGATCTGATGCTGTCACACACGATGTTTAACTGACACACAGCAGCTCTCTGTGGTGTGATGGTGTTAAATGAAGAACAACTTTAAACCAGCTTCTATTAATGATCCGGTCGGCTTTATGGGAAAGGGACAAACAGTAACTGGGGTTAGTTGTTTCCTCACCCAAAGAGGGTCCTGGATTTGGACCCGGGCAGGTCCCTGCCAAGCGTTTGCATGTTCTTCCTGCACATATGAAAGCAGAGCTCGGAGCTCCAGTTTGCACCGTCACTGAAAATGTTGCCTGTCTTTTAAAGACATTGTTTATCCAAAAAGAGAAAGTTAAAAATAATGCTCACTGATAGTCTTATGACAGATTTAAAGATCTGGGTATGACTGGTCCCTCTGTGAATAACCATCATAGAGAAAGGTCACCGTTTATCTGGAGTCTTCTTCAGAGGCAGCCTGTTGGCTGTGCAAAAATATTCTGTTGATCTGAAAGAGCAAAAGGAAAACAGAAGCCAGGCAAACTAAACTTTTTGGGGGTTTGTCTTTAGGTTCTGCACTACATGGCGATGCAGAAACCTGCAGACCTGGCCCGTCACCTCCTGCCCTGTATACTTCATGCAACTATTCTGAAGTTGAAGGAAGAAGGTAAGTCCTCACCGTTTGGTTGAGAAACACGTTTATATGAAATAAAATCAGGGAAAATAACTCTGAGCCCACAGCAGGTAAATTACAGTAAGACCGAAACACAAAAAACTAAAGATATTAAAATAAGTACTAAGAAAATGAAATGCAACCCGAGATGTTAATGGAGAAAAAAAACCAGAAGCTGCATGAATAAAAAAGTAGAAATCTTGGACGCTGCCAGCATAATGCACAGGCTTTTGACGGGGCTCGCACACAAACACAAAGCAGAGGATTAAGCATCACCAAATATGTTTCCAAGCCAAAGAAGATAAGATGAAGCATACCTGCGCAGCGGTGGGTGATGAGGAGAGGCCGCAGCGTGTCTGACTTAAAGTGCAAGTTTGTGACAGTTTAAAGCTTAGCAAGCTAAGACGCCAAATATCCAGAGCACAAAGACAAGTCAGAGGGCTTTTTCAGACACACACTTCTAAACCGTCGTGCTCAACAGTGTCTCTGCTAAAACTGCGTCTGTGCTCTGCCCCCGTAAAGTTGCCTATCGAGTGCTTAATGATAAGGTGCATGGTAGCTGCTTTCCTCTGCAGGTGGATGAAGCCACTGATAGCGACAAAGGAATGACTTCTCTGCAGACAGGCTCCTGGCAGAGCCACTGCAGAGGAACTCTTTACAATCACTGACTGTGAAATGTGAGGACTGTGTGGGGATGTGCAGACGGGGGCGCGACGGCTGGGAAACGAGGAGGGCTGCAAGTGGATGCACTGTATGATACACGCTGGTGTCTAGACAGCTCAGTCCTGAGCTGAGTGATGTAATGACTGATTGCATCGACACAGTCATTACATCAAAATACAACCCCTTTTTTTCGGCACTGAAGCGAAACAGGCTCCGCCCACACAGCCGTTCTGTATCACAGCTGTGATGCAAAAAGATTTGGGCACCACTGGTATAGAGTGACTGGAACCCAGAACCTGGAAGTGTCCAGTGATGTGAGGGTAAAGGACGTCTCACTGTGTACTTTGGTGCACAGATGAGTTTGTGGTCGGTTCAGTGAATGCAGCCCATGAGCTGCAGAAAAAGCCCAAATCCTGAGCCCCCCAAGATTTGGGCTCAAGATGTGTTCTGCACTGCAGGCCCTTGGACTCCATCAGGGTTTGGGCCAGTTTTGAGCTCTTATAAGTATCAGAGATGGACACGTGATATTTTCAGGGCTGCGTAGGCATGATGGGTAGAACATGACCCTGGTGTTAAAATGCAGGTAAATGTGATTTAGTTTAGCTACCCAACCCTCACTGTGAAAGGAGCCTGGAAAGTTTCCCCAACATGAATTTCTTTCAGTCAAGTTTTCTCCAGTAATGATCAGAAATCAGATAAAACCCACTCTTTATTTTATTCTACACACAATAAATTGATAATTATTCCAGGATACAGAAAAGTCTAGATTTCGTCTTCAGACTGTCACATCTGGAGCAGGGCATAATTTGATTTGGTTTTTAGAAGAAGCTAAAGATCTTTCAGTCGTGTTGCTGTTGTTCCCTGACACCTGCAGTGCAACCATTAATTTAGCTAATGAGAGTTCACGTATAATTATAACAGGTCTTAGTTTCTGGATCGTCTCTAAGTTGACGGTATACTGCTAAGACCAGTTCTGAGTCTAGAGACAGCCAATGAGAGACACTAGTAAGGACATCACTGAGGAGAGTTTTCTAGTACTTTGGAGAAACCTCAATCAGCTAACGTCCTGCTGTGATACTCAGACCTTTTCTCTAATTAAACCAGAAAGCTAGTTTTCATTTATTCTGTAATATCCCAGAATGTTTCAGCAGGTCAGAAATGCTTTGGTGAATATCCAGGTTGTATGCAAATTAATTCTGATTCAGTCTGGACTACAAAATACAAAACATAGCTTGGACACAACAATAATGTCCTCGTTTCACTTCTTTAAAAAATGTATTTTGATCTTATGACACTTACTAAAAGCTTTACTTCCAGAGGTTGACAGAGACGCTCCGTGCTGATAACACGTGAATGTGTGAAGGTTTGTATCATATCTATCTAATAGACTCCAGTTTGTGCATGTACAGTGGGGCAAAAAAGTATTTAGTCAGCCACCGATTGTGCAAGTTCCCCCACCTAAAATGATGACAGAGGTCAGTAATTTGCACCAGAGGTACACTTCAACTGTGAGAGACAGAATGTGAAAAAAAAAATCCATGAATCCACATGGTAGGATTTGTAAAGAATTTATTGGTAAATCAGGGTGGAAAATAAGTATTTGGTCAATAACAAAAATACAACTCAATACTTTGTAACATAACCATTGTTGGCAATAACAGAGGTCAAACGTTTACTATAGGTCTTTACCAGGTTTGCACACACAGTAGCTGGTATTTTGGCCCATTCCTCCATGCAGATCTTCTCGAGAGCAGTGATGTTTTGGGGCTGTCGCCGAGCAACACGGACTTTCAACTCCCGCCACAGATTTTCTATGGGGTTGAGGTCTGGAGACTGGCTAGGCCACTCCAGGACTTTCAAATGCTTCTTACGGAGCCACTCCTTTGTTGCCCGGGCGGTGTGTTTTGGATCATTGTCATGTTGGAAGACCCAGCCTGGTTTCATCTTCAAAGTTCTCACTGATGGAAGGAGGTTTTGGCTCAAAATCTCACGATACATGGCCCCATTCATTCTGTCCTTAACACGGATCAGTCGTCCTGTCCCCTTGGCAGAAAAACAGCCCCATAGCATGATGTTTCCACCCCCATGCTTCACAGTAGGTATGGTGTTCTTGGGATGCAACTCAGTATTCTTCTTCCTCCAAACACGACGAGTTGAGTTTATACCAAAAAGTTCTACTTTGGTTTCATCTGACCACATGACATTCTCCCAATCCTCTGCTGTATCATCCATGTGCTCTCTGGCAAACTTCAGACGGGCCTGGACATGCACTGGCTTCAGCAGCGGAACACGTCTGGCACTGCGGGATTTGATTCCCTGCCGTTGTAGTGTGTTACTGATGGTGACCTTTGTTACTTTGGTCCCAGCTCTCTGCAGGTCATTCACCAGGTCCCCCCGTGTGGTTCTGGGATCTTTGCTCACCGTTCTCATGATCATTTTGACCCCACGGGATGAGATCTTGCGTGGAGCCCCAGATCGAGGGAGATTATCAGTGGTCTTGTATGTCTTCCATTTTCTGATGATTGCTCCCACAGTTGATTTTTTCACACCAAGCTGCTTGCCTATTGTAGATTCACTCTTCCCAGTCTGGTGCAGGTCTACAATACTTTTCCTGGTGTCCTTCGAAAGCTCTTTGGTCTTGGCCATGGCGGAGTTTGGAGTCTGACTGTTTGAGGCTGTGGACAGGTGTCTTTTATACAGATGATGAGTTCAAACAGGTGCCATTCATACAGGTAACGAGTGGGGGACAGAAAAGCTTCTTACAGAAGACGTTACAGGTCTGTGAGAGCCAGAGATTTTCCTTGTTTGAGGTGACCAAATACTTATTTTCCACCCTGATTTACGAATAAATTCTTTACAAATCCTACCATGTGGATTCATGGATTTATTTTTTCACATTCTGTCTCTCACAGTTGAAGTGTACCTCTGGTGCAAATTACTGACCTCTGTCATCATTTTAAGTGGGGGAACTTGCACAATCAGTGGCTGACTAAATACTTTTTTGCCCCACTGTAAATGGAGAGTCCTCTTCACACACTGAGGTTAATTATGGAGTTCCACAGGGTTCAGTGCTAGGACCAATTCTGTTTACATTATACATGCTTCCCTTAGGCAGCATCATTAGAAGACATAGCATACATTTACACTGCTATGCAGTTGACACCCAGCTCTATCTGTCCATGAAGCCAGATAACACACACCAATGAGTTAAACTGCAGGAATGTCTTAAAGACACAAAGACCTGGATGGCCGCTAACTTTCTGCTTCTTAATTCAGATCAAACTGAGGTTATTGTACTCGGTTATTGCAGATGGCCCCGCCCCTCCCTGAGCCTGGCTCTGCTGAAGGTTTCTTCCTGTTTAAAGGGAGTTTTTCCTTGTGCCAAAGCACATGTGGGTATAGTCCTGGACAAAAGGCCTAGTTTCTATTTTGCAGATGTGTTCTGTGATCCTCTGAAATAGCTGGATTAATTAACTCCAATAATAATCCATCAAGACTTTGTGGATATGTTTTAATCTCTGTAAAAATTATTATAAAATGTTGTGAAGGTTTTGTTTATTTCAAAAGGATCTGTATTAGTAAGATAATAGTTTGCAGGTTTACTCGATTTTAGGCTTTTTCTCATGTTAACAGTAATTGAGGTTACAAACGTGGCAGGTCTTTCTTTTAATCACAGCTTTCTGTCACTCTGGAAACACTGTCATTTCTTCTCTTTCAGAGTCTGCTGAAGATATTCCATCAGTGCAAAAAACCATTCAGCAAGCTACAGTTCAAGCGAGCAAGCTCCTGCAGTCCCCCAACCAGGACTACAAGAAGTTAGAGGTCAGTGAAAACTCGACCGGACTTTCCACAAAGAATTCAGTTTAAAAGAAAGTATCATTAGATTCACCCAAAAAAGTTTTGTTTTTAAATAAATTATTGATTGATTGTTAACTGTGTTTGTGTTGTAGTTGAGTATGTGCTGTACATGAGGTGTACGTAGACTGGACAGTGTGCACCATGGCTGAGAACTTGGCTGATAATTATTATGACTGTTGATGGTTGAACCATGAAAACAGGGGTGTGGTGCAGTGGGATTGTAGTGGGAGCTGGAGTAACAAACTCCAGTGCTTCCTCAGTGATTTTTTCTAAACCTAGGTAATTCCTTCGGCTGTTCCCACCTGGGCTCAAAGCTTTTATACTCTGCTGATATCGGATGTGTTTATCAGTGATCGAAAGCAGAGACTGAGATTGTTATTATTGAGTTTGATCACACGTTAGGTGCATTAAACACCTGCTTTAATACTGTCCTAAAGTCTGAGAACAATCATCACTTCTTCACATATAAAAATGTTCTTCTCACTAGCACTCAGTATCCATACAGCCCCTTTTCTTTGAATAACACTGTACAGCTGCACAGCTAAACCCCACCATGTTAGTTTTGCTTGATTGGACAGTCTTGTTGTGTAAAAGTATTCTTGGCTTTCTCAAAGTACATTTAAGTATGCCATGTATCCACTGTGACTCCAAACACGCCTTTTACACCCCGAGACTCAGCCTATAACGTTCCACGTAGGAAAAACCACGTATGTGTATAAATGTGACAGTCTTGGGGTCTCATGCTGTCAGGATTGAGCAGACAGTTGTTCTTGTCCTGTGTGCAGGATTTCATTAACCAGCTGCTGAGCATGGAGACAGTCATCACTCAAGCTCGCTCGCTCAAGGCCAAGTTCTCCGTTCCTGAGGACGACAGCGGAGAGGCTGCTGATGAACTGAAGAAGTGAGTCGCAGAGTTTGAGCTGCGCTCACTGACAGCTTTGTTTGTGCTGTTGGTGACATGTAACCGTCTTCACCGTCACTACAGATAGTTAGTCAGTAACTTGTTGTCACGATGAATCTGTTTCACAAAGACGGCGTCTGAAGGATCACAGTCAGTTCACACGTTTCTTTCTCGCTCATGTTGGTGGTCTTATTTTATAGTTTTGGTGTCTTCAGGTTTCACATGTTCTTATTTAAGTGTTTTGTTTTGTGGGAATATTGTAACATTTTCCACATTGTGTGTTGTCTCTAGGTTTGTGAGCTCCCTGCTGGAGGAACCAGAGGTGGTAGTGACAGGAGCAGGCCAGGGCCTGGCTGGCAGTATAATCCACAGACTCTTCATCAGTGCTCAGAGGGTAACTCTCACTCTGCCTCCGTGTCCTTCCCACGTCTTGCTGTCAGTTTCATGCATACAGTCATGTATTTGTCATCTATAGAGACATCTTTAGAGGTACACACACACACCAGTCAACCACTTATTCAATATCAGCATCAAGAATAGGTCGGTGTCCCGGTCCTAGAACAAGACATGAAGTCAGCGCTGTTTTATTTATATATACTTCATGTAGATGAAACTGGAAGGACGTGGTCAGCACTGATGTAAAGACGCAGTGTTGTCTGTCAGTGTCAGGAGAGTCTGCTCTATTGTAACGTTGTTTCTTCCTGAAACACACAATTGCTGCTGCTGTGCTGTGAAGCACGTTCAGAGCTATAAGAACCAGTCTGTTTAACTATCAATGAAAAATGAAGAATTATCAGTTTGACTGTGTGACAATTCTGCAGGAACAAAGTTGTGCAGCTCTCTCCACAGTGGAGCAGATCTCCTTCCTGTCTTTGACGCTTCTTTTTCTCTTTCTGCAGTAACAACTATTAATGTGCATTTGTATATGTTTACAGTGTTAGCAGAAACAAAGCTTTGGTGGCCGTGACTCCAGAGATGGAGCCGAGTATCTAATCGAATCATCGGTTTGTTCTTTAAGCCTTAAAAGTGTCCATGTGCTCCACACTGGATCCCAGATTGACTCTGATGCATCAACTGGAACATGAATTCAAAATCCTGCTCCTCACATTCAAGGTCTTAAATAATCAGGCCCCATCTTATCTTAATGACCTTGTAGTACCATATCACCCTATTAGAGCACTTCGCTCTCGCTCTGCAGGCCTACTTGTTGTTCCTAGAGTATTTAAAAGTAGAATGGGAGGCAGAGCCTTCAGT
Organism: Diplotaxodon limnothrissa; assembly: GCF_057381915.1. Taxonomy (NCBI): domain Eukaryota; kingdom Metazoa; phylum Chordata; class Actinopteri; order Cichliformes; family Cichlidae; genus Diplotaxodon; species Diplotaxodon limnothrissa. The sequence goes on from NC_140605.1 coordinate 272,653, forward strand.
TTTCAGGCCCCTCTTCTGTGGAACCAGCTTCCAGTTTGCATTCAGGTGACAGACAAAACTTTCCTCTTTGATAAAGCACATAGTTAGGGTTGGATAGGCAACCTTGATTAGTCTGCAATAGACCCTGTGCACGAGAAAATGCTAACTTCCTGTTTTAAGATCGGATGCAGGGTTGTACATTTCCGGTAGCTTTACTTTGCGGTCAATTGCTGCTGCAAAGATGGACTCCAAAATCATGTCCAAAATATGAAAACAGAAAGATGGCGTTAAGTTACAAAGAGCAGAAGGTGGGAACACTCACCACTGCTGTGTCATTAAAAAAATCAAATGATCAGTTTTGACGTTTGAAGCGTGCAGATCGATTGGTGGTTTACATCACTCAACACAAGCAGAACTGCATTACAGAATCAGAAGCACATCTCTGTATAGTGACAGTTCTTATGATTTAAACAGGCAGATGTTCAGCATTCAAACTACAGGTGAACAATAGTCAAAGGTTTCCCTGCTAGTCAAGTACACACCTACACAGCATGTCAACAAACCGTGGTAAGGGTCTCTATGCATGAGTATTTACGAAGGGTATGTTGTGACGTACCTTCAAAATTACAGCGGTCCCTCGCTATAACGCGGCCTCGCTGTTTCGCACATTTTTTTTGTGCAGGTTTGCATGTTTTTTTTTTTGTTTTGTTTTTTTGCGCACAGCGCTTTGTGTTCTGCGTCCTGATTGGCTGCAGACTATTGTTGATCTCCTCCGTGCCGTCTCTCCTGTACAGTACAGAATCGCTGATTCATTAATGATTCATTGATGTTGAATTATCTCTCAGCTGCTCTGTTCTCATGTGCTGGACCTGAAAACACGGTTTGATCTTTGGTTTCTGTAATACTGGACTTATTTGTCTACGAAGGTTTGAGCTTTGAGAGCTTAAACAAGAGAGAAACGTGTGAAAATGTTCATGCCTGTCTGAGTGTATATCAGAATCAGAATACTTTATTGTGTAGTGACGGGTTTTACCTTAAAACATCTATAATAATTGTAAAAAATAAAGTTGGCTACTTCAGATTTCACCAATCGCAGGTTATTTTTAGAACGTAACTCCCGCGATAAACGAGGGAGCGCTGTATACAAATACTGAGAAGTATAAAATTTGAATCCTGTCTCTCTCTGAGGCGCGGGGGGAAAAAATATCGACAAGTCGATCAACATCATCTACAGATACATTCGACATCTCGAGAAATGTAAATCGCCACTTGATTCGTCCATTTGGTTGAAAAACCCGACCGTGAACAAGGAGCGAATATCACACCGGAAACTAAGCGCTATGCGCCGGAAGTAGCATATGCTAAGGCGCACACAGGTCTAAGTTATAGGTCTAAGTTCCCCATAATGCACTGGATGTTTCTTCTTCACTCAACATGTGTTAGTAGACCTCTCTGCATTCAGCCCGTCTGCCCCTCATCTATCGATGGATGTTTGTTAGAGGCTTTGGTTCCCACTGTCGCTCACAGACGGTCACCTAATGTTTCCTGTGTAACTGCAGGGTCTTTGCCTTATAACATAGAAGCAGCTTGAGGTAACTGTTGTTGTGATGCTGTGTGTGTGTAATAAAGCTCCCTTACTGACAGTGGGTCACCACAGCTTGTAGCTCCATGTATTTGATGTGGCACGTTTGCCCTCGCTGACACAACCTTAAAGGGATTTGTGTGTATGAATAAAGTTTATTGTTCATACAGTTCATTGCCGTATGTCTGTGAAAGGCTGAATGAGGGTTGTAGCTCCCTCAGCAGCTGTGGAGCGATGGAGATGTGGTTGGTTAGACACGCTGCTTTAGTTTACACTACAAACCACACTCACCTGTTTACACTCCTTTTGTGTTACAACCACCTTGTTACACTCAAACACCAGATGATGCATCTGAGCCAACTAAGGATTCACTGAGACTGAAGAAGCTCGAGATCATAAGAATTTGAGGCTCAGCTGATACAGTATCATAGGAGAATCCAACCATTGTATGTCAAGAGACTATAGGCAGTGAAAGCTCCATCTGGAGGAGGAACGACGTGGTTCAGAGCGTTGCCTCCTGCAGCTGGTGACATGTTCAGATTTCAGCTCTGTCGATTAGAAAGTCTGTTTTTGTTTTTCATCTGTGTGTTGCTCTTTCATCCTTTTCTTCTTCCTGTTTCTTGCATCAAGCTGGCTGACTTCACCACTGATGAGGTAACCATGAGCAGTAAGCCTCATGTCGCTCACAGTTACATTTAACATAGTGCGATAAACACACTCAGTCATTATAAGGTACATCCTCTAAAGGTTCACATAACAGACAAACAGGATAATAAAAATAATCTGGTTCTTTGCAGCGTCCTCAGATGAACAACACACGACATTATTACACGTCTCAGTATTTGTTACACTGAACACAAATATAAACACAACACTTTTGTTTCCATGAGCTGAACCGGATCCTGACTGGTTTTGCGACATGTGTGTCATTGTGCTACACATGTACGGCATATTTCAGAGTGGCCTTTTATTGTGGGCAGTCTCAGACACACCTGTGCAATATTCATGCTGTCTAATCAGCACCTTGACATACCACACCTGTGAGGTGGGATGGATTATCTGCCATAAACAGATATTGTGGTCAACAATTTCAGTTCTAAAGTCACACAGCAAACCATTGTTATGGAACACAAATACAAACTGTGTTGATACATAATACAAAAAAATTGTAGCAATATGGTTTGAAATGCGTAAAGGTAGTGTGTTAGGGAGCAATTTATCTGACTCGTTTCCCTTTCAGTGTTCACACAACAAAGTAAATTCAGTGTGTTCTGAAATCAATATATTTCTTCTATGACTTTCAGGCTGGTAAGCAGGCAGGGCAGGTCAGAAGATGTCTTCATCATTTCTTCCTCATTAACTTCCAGCAACTGCTTTTCTCTTCATATCTTCTGTAACACATTCACAACAGTTGATATTAACAGTGTTTAACCTGCTTTTTCTTTTCAGGTGGAAGTTTGGAAAGCTGTGAGGGTCTCAGGCAAGGAGTGAGCAAAAAGCAGAGGCTCAGTTCTTTTCTCCTGTTCTAGTGGTGACATCTTCAGAGAGCTTAGGATAAGTGTCTCCTCCATATTTGGAGCTTCCCCCCTTCTGCACACACCAGAAGGTATGATTCACTCTTTACTTGTGGCAGACGAATCTGTAGAACAAAGAAAGAACATTACAAAAATATTTTCTTTAATCATTCATTAAACTGAATTGTACATCATGTTTAATTTGGCCATTAGAGGTAAAGTATTCTTGGGGAAGACTAAACCCCAAATTGCCCCAATTCTATTTATACAGCACCAACAGCATAACGGTCAGTCGGTGCCTTTTTATATTGCAAGGTAAAGAACCTGTAATACATATAACATATTACAGAGAAATCAGAGAAAAAATCAGTTTAATAAAAAGACTTTAAGTGAAACTTGAAACTAACTGATTTGTGTCATCTGGCTTCATAGATAAATGTATGTTGTCTAAGGGAAGCATGTTTACCCACACAAGCTTGAATATATCAATAAATAACATTTAAATAAATGAATAATCCCCTTTTTACTAGTGGTATATTATTATGTCTGTAATACAATGTTATCATGAACATTATGAAATACTGCTCTGAGGTTCAACACAGAGATTAAACCCTGTCATAAGAAGATCGTAACATTCACCAGTAATGTGCTATGATACAAATCTAAATCCTGGATGAATTCATTCAAACAAGCCATTCCTCTACAAATGAATCACAGTTGATGTTTCTATTCCACATTTGATGATGAAAGTCTTTGAATAACCTTGTAGGAGTGTGGTCTAATAGACATTGATGCTTTGGATGAAGTAATTATTGAAGCTGACTTGGTAAGTTCAATAGGACCAAAAGTGTTTGAATACATGTCAGCAGTTAATAAAGTTGTTATACTTTCGAAGTACCTGGTGTTGCTGTGGTTTCTCTGTTGTGCTGTTGTTTGGTTGTTGTTTTTTTCAGCAGGTAACCAAGCAGATTTTCAGTGTGTGTGTCACACTGATCAGTGTCAATTTAGGATTCAATATCTAACCCAAGGATATTTGACAAGGAGACCGGATTAAAACATCAACACAACTGGACAAACCAGTCTACCTCATGAGCCACAGCCTCCCATAATTTTAATAGAAATCCAGTAAACCTTGCAGTGAACTCATATTTATCATTATACATCCTAGTAAGTATAGTGAAATAAAATGCATTCTTTTACAAAGTAGGAGCATTTACAAACACGTTTCATGAACGTTTAATTAAAAACGCGTCTTATTTCATAGTGTAATCATCACATAACTTTTTCAAAGCACACTTTGTCTTGAACCGCCCACTAATTATATTCACACTAAGTATATATCCACACAATAATATCAGGGATTTTAAAATCTAGTCCCTTTATTGAATTCACACTGGGTCTTTATGGACTCACTAGCTTAGCTTAGCTTGTAACCGACTCGCTAGCACCATGACCTTTTCACCTATCCCTCATGCCCATTCTTGCGCAGGGTTTCAGATGTTTTTGTTACTTCTGTGCATCCTATAGCAGTAATGATACTTGTAATAAATGTAGTCTGTTTCATATGGAGGCCAGAATCACTGAAGGCCCAACTCCACACCCTTGAAAAACCCATAGCTAGCTAGTCCCCTGTTGGTGTGCCCAAAGCTAGCATAGGCACTGTTAGCGCGCCTCCAGCGGATTGTCCCGAGCTCCTGGGAAAACAGGATGGCTGGGTGACGTGAGGATGAAGCATAGTCCTAAACAGAAGACCTCTGTATATCGCCAACCTGTTCTTTTTCTAATCGTTTTTCCCCAATGGGCAACGTTTGCTGAGAAAAAAACAAATTCATAGATTTATTACTTCTAGACTGGACTACTGTAATTAGTTATTAGCAGCATGTCCTAAAAACTCCCTGAAATGCGTTCAGTTGATTCAAAATGTTTTTGTCAGATCATTTCTCAATATTACTTACATTTACAATAATGGTTTATGCCGCAGTGGGGAATAGATTGTATCACAGTAGATGTCTTTCTGAAAGTGCTGTAACTACGTTTTTAAAAAAAAAATTCATCCAATGTTATCATCTTTAACGCCATGTGGCTGTAGCTCAGGAGGTAAAGCAGGTCATATACTGATGCAAGGTTGGTGGTTTAAACCCTGGCTGTACCACTATGCATGCCTGAATATCCTTGGGCAAGATACTAACACTAAGTTGTTCTCCCATGCATCCATTGGAGTATGAATGAGTGTAATTGGTAGATAAAACGGACTTAAGCATAGAAGAATGTGATTGTGTGAATGAGGAATAAAGTGCTCTGGGAGAGTAGGAATCAGTCCTGTTACCATGTGCCAGTGCAGAGCAGCTACCTGAACTCTACTCCCACAGAGGTTGATTATCTTGTTAATAATTTTACATCTTTACTATGTACAACTCTGAAAAAGACCACTTCCAATCAGAAGTCCTTGACTCTCTGGTATAACTTTCAGACGCACACATTGAAGCAGATAATTTGGAAGCTGGAGAGAAAATGGCATCTAATTTAGAAGATCATAATTTAGCCTGGAAAAATACAACACATTACAATTCACCACTGAAGGAAACAAGAACAACCCTTGGTTTGTCTTCAGCACTGTAGCCAGGCTGACAAAAAGTCAGAGCTCTGTTGAGCCAAACTTTCCATTAACCTTAACTAGTAATGCCATCATGAATTTCTTCACAAATAAAATTTGAACAGTTGGAGAAAAAAAATGGTTGCATGGTTGTTGGCCAGCTCCCTTGGTGGTCCAGGGTAGCTCGGACTTTTTGAGAACCTGGGGCCACGGCTTATACCAGGGTGGCCTCTGGTCCTCTGTGACTCTTGCCCTTTGGTTGTAGGCACTCCATCTGGGGCCTCCCTCCTGTTGGGATGGACGTGCAGGTGTTGCAGAGATGTGTGGCCTCTGGTCTTAGGTACTCTTGGGGGCTGCGGATGGAATGGATCTCCTGGATCTACCTCTGTCTGCCTCTGACTCCTGGGGGCTGTTATTGCAGCTTCCCACCCTTATTTTCAAGTACATTTCATGACAGAGACACAGACATTCACAGTCTCTTTCTCACAAACCACAAGACATCTGTGCATTTTCATATTTTTGTGTTCCAGGTGCTATATGTTTTTTCCAGTTGGTGATCCAGTGTGCATTTCTATTTGTACTGTATCCTTAGTTTGACCTCCTTCCTTTTTTTTCTCCTGCCTGTCCTGCCTTAGGATTTGTCATACTATAAAAGATATAGATCATTTAAGGAAAATGTGTTTGGCACAACAGTGCCTTCAGATCATAATTCTGATTGCAAAACCTTCTAGACAGGACAGGATTTTTGTTTTAAAAAAAAGAGTTTCAGTCAGGTTTCAGAGCTCATCACAGCACAGAAACAGCTTTAGTGAAGGTTAAAAATGATCTTCTTATGGCCTCTGACAGTGGACTCCTCTCTGTGCTGTCCTGCTATACCTCAGTACAGCATTCAATACTGTTCAATATATAATAATTTATTACAGCTTGCTTCCCTTGTGCAGTATCATTAGAAAGCACAGAGTACATTTTCACTGCTATGCAGCTTTATCTATCCAAAAAGCCAGATACCACACATCAATTTGTTAAACTGCCTGTCTTAATCTAAATGTCTTAAAGACATAAAGACCTGGATGACCTCTAATTTTCTGCTTCTAAATTCAGGTCAAACTGAGGTTATTGTACTCAACCCAAAATTTTAGATGTATGGTATCTAATCAGATGCTTACTCTCTGGATGGGGTTAGGATATGTTCTTCAATGATCACGTTAAAGAAACACGTAGGCCTGCTTTCCTACATGTTTCTTTAACGTGTAGAATGCAATATCTCTAAAATTGGAAATATCCTGTCTCAGAGTGATGCTGAAAACTAGTTCATGCATTTATTACTTCCAGGCTGGACGACTGTAATTCATTATTATCAGGAAGTCCTAAAAACTCCCTGAAAAGCCTTCAGCTAATCCAAAATGCTGCAGCAGGAGTCCTGACAGGGACTAGAAAGAGAGCAGATTTCTCCTGTATTGGCTTCCCTTCATTGGCTTCCTGTTAAATCCAGAATTCAAAATCCTGCTCCTCACATACAAGGTCTTAAATAATCAGGCCCCATCTTATCTTAATGACCTCATAATACCATATCACACTAATGGACTGCTTTGCTCTCAGGCTGCTGGCTTTCTTGTAGTTACAAGAGTAATTAAAAGTATAATGTGGTGGGATGGATGTGGATGGATATGTGTGTCTGTGCAGTTTCTGTGTGTGGGTCTGTGTGTGCATGTGGCTAGGAATGGGCCTTGATCCTCAGGGACATTGTTATTAGGGGTGGGGGATTCCCTTCCTGCTGCTCCTCACTGGTTGCCACAGACCTACCCACTTCCTCGGGATTTGAGCGCTTGGTGACTCCGGGGTACCTGACTGGGCGTTTTGGCGTGGTTGGTCGGCTCCCTTGGAGATGTGGTCTGGGGTAGCTTGAGAGCCTCTTTATCATATGGTGGAGCACAGCTGGGTTTTGGGTGGTTCTCGAACATCTCGGGGACTGTGGCTCCATCTGAGGCTCGTGTTGGGGTGGCCGGCCTCCAGCAGGGTTGACTGTCCAGTGCCTCTGGTCTGACACCCCCATCCGAGCTGTTGGAGCTTGTTCCGGGACCTCCCTCTTCTCTTGGCTGGGGTGGATGCATGGTTGTCATCGGGCTGTGTGGCCAGGTCTCTTAGGTGCCGTGAACAGTCAGGATCTCCTGGGTCTTTCCCTGTCTGCTTCTGGCTCTAGGGGCATGGCATTATTGCAGCCGCTCATCCTCAATTTTCAAGTACGTTCAATGACAAACACTTATACACAGGCACTCACATTGCCTGTCTCTCTCTCTCTCTCTCTCTCTCTCTCTCTCTCTCTCTCTCTCTCTCTCTCTCTCTCTCTCTCTCTCTCTCTCACACACACACACACAGAGGAAAATTGCATATTTGTTTGTTTGTGTTTTTGTGGTGTGTATCGTTTGTGTGTGCTTTGTTACAGAATCTATTCACTTCATCCTCAACCCCCCCCCCCCTTTCTATTTTTCTGCTTTCTTCACTTATCTTTCACTAGTCTGGCCTTTACCCCTGTCTCGTCCTGCATAACAACATCTGCAAGACAGTCATATGAATAGTAAAATAAAGTAAACCAATAAAACAAAAACATTAGACTACATAGATTCTATGGTGCTTCCCTTGGGAAAGCAAATATGGTTAGCACAACAAAGTATTCAGAACATAATTCTGCTTGCCACAACTGCTGGACAGGACAGGTTAAAAAAAAAAAAAAAAAAAAAAAGAAACTACAATGGGAGGCAGGGCCTTCAGCTTGCAGGCCCCTCTGTGGAACCAGCTCTGAGTCTGGATTTGGGAGACAGACCCCCACTCTACTTTTTTGATTAGGCTTAAAATTTTCCTTTTTGACAATGCACACAAAGCAAATCGTTGCGGCTGGATTAACACTGTATTAGGTCAAGGCTGCTAGGAGGTTCCCATGATGCATGAAGAAGAGTGTTTCTTCTTCACTCACTATGTGTTTATACACCACTCTGCATTTAATCATTGGTTATTATTAATCTCTGGCTCTCCTCTACAGTATGTCTTTGTTCTGTCTTCCTTCCCTCACACCTAACTAACTGGTCAGGGCAGATGGTCGCCCCTCCCTGAGTCTTCTTCCTGTTGAAAGGGAGGTTTTCTTTCCACTGTTCCCAAAGCACTTGCTTATAGGGGGTCATATGATTGTTGAGATTTTCTCTGTTTTGTCTATATTATTGTAGAATCTTTACCTTACAATAAAAAGTGCCTTGAGGCAATTGTTGTTGTGGTTTTACGCTATATAAATGAATTCAATATATAAACAATTTTAATGACAGTGACATTGCTGACAAATCTGTAGAAACTATATACTGACTTGCAAAATCTCAAATGATTTTTTGTAATCCACTACACCAAGTTCTGAAACTGTTTGAGAGTAGAGGTGATGTTATTTTCAGTATAAATAAATAGTACATTCAAAATCAACCCAAGACCCAAAAAGATATGAGCCCCCCAGAACAAAGCAAAACAATATTTTTTTATGTTTTGTACGGTGTCTTGTATATGAAATGAAGTATCAAATAAAAACATTTCACTGAAGACGTGTTGAAGCTTTGACATATTGTTGAACATCCCATAATTTAAACCTGAAAAATAATGTTAGGCCAAACAAGGACATAGAGTCTTTCCCAGAGTTATTTTAAGGAGACTTGCAAATTACATATTTGTTGAGGAAAAATCTATTCTACTCAACCAATGTGGAAGTTAAATGGGAGACACAGATTCATTTGATTGATGTTCCCGATCTTTTTTTTAACTCTTTTTACTCAGACATTCTAATGTAGAACACTAACTGTAACTGATACAATATTTCTATAGCATTATGTCTGTACCCTGTGGAACAGGAGCAGGTGGCGGTGGAGAGGAATCACCAGTGGGTAATGGCAGGCTGGAGGTGCTTTCCTTCTCTGTAACAAATGCAAGTTTTCAATAGTGAATGTACACAGAGACTATGGGTAAGCTAACTGTGACAACCACTGTAATAGTTTATCAAATACATTGGAGAATCAAACAGATACATGCTTGTTTTTAAAAAGTGCTTTGTTTCTCATGTCAGGCAGAGAAAGACAATATGAAAGTGGATTAAAGATAGGCTTACATCCCTTGTTGCTTCCACACAGTGGGCAGGCAGAGCAAGAGATGATGGGCAGCTACTCAACTCTGTCATTGGATGAGAGAGAGGAATGTCAATGTTTATGATGTGTGTGCACTGTTGCAGGCATTTGGCTGTTTGTGTGCACTGTTTGCCATCCACATTTGTAGTAACACAAAGAAGAGAGAGAACCGATTAAAAAACAGTACGTATATGAGATGAACAGAAAGGAAAAACAATGTGTGTAAATAGAGGAAGAAAGCAGGTGGGTGAAAGCTGTGAAGTCAAATTGACTACTCACTTTTTTAATAGCCCCAAATGAAGCAAGGCACATGCTTTATGTCACAGGTGTCGAACTCCAGGCCTCGAGGGCCGGTGTCCTGCAGGTTTTAGATGTGTCCTAATCCAACACAGCTGATTTAAATGGCTAAAAGACCTCCTCAACATGTTTTAAGTTCTCCAGAGGCCTGGAAATGAACTAATCATGTGATTCAGGTGTGTTGACCCAGGGTGAGATATAAAGCCTGCAGGACACCAGCCCTTGAGGCCTGGAGTTTGACACCCCTGCTTTATGTGTACATGCTTTTGCACCACATTTATCCATCAGTCCAGCAGTATCACTGATCTTTAAAAACCTCATGACACTGTATTAAGATCCAATTTTCTGCATACGAGCGGTATCTTTAGAATGGCTTTTTATCACCATGTTCTGACTGAGGCCTCCAATATAAACAGACATGGCCGGGATTGTACAGCACTTTGTTTATTCATAGTGGATCAGTGTCGTCTGGAACTCATTCAAGCCCACATATGTTTTTCAGGACAATACAGTGAGTTATACAGTATCTCACAAAAGTAAGTACATTTTTGTAAATATTTTGTTATGTCTTTTCATGGGACAACATTGAAGATTTGGCACTTTGATACAATGTAAAGTACTCAGTGTGCAGATTCTATAACAGTGTAAATTTGCTGTCCCCCTAAATAACTCAGCGCACCATTAATGTCTAAACCGCTGGCAACAAAAGTGAGTACACCCTTAAGTGAAAATGTCCAAATTGTGCCCAATTAGCCATTTTTCCTTCCTGGTGTCATGTGACTCGTTAGTTTTACAAGGTCTCAGGTTTGAATGATGAACAGGTGTGTTGAATTTGGTGTTGTTGCTCTCACACTCTCTCATACTGGTCATACTGGAAGTTTAACATGGCACATCATGGCAAAGAATTCTCTGAGGATCTGAAAAAAGGACTGATACTCTATACAAAGATGGCCTAGGCTATAAGAAGATTACCAACACCCTGAAACTGAACTGGAGCACGGTGGCCAAGACCATACAGCAGTTAAACAGGAGAGGTTCCACTCAGAACAAACCTCGCCATGGTCGGCCAAAGAAACTGAGTGCACATGCTCAGCCTTATATCCAGAGGTTATCTTTTAAAAATAGATGTATGATTGCTGCCAGCATTGCTGCAGAGGTTGAAGGCGTGGAGGGTCAGCCTTTCAGTGCTCAGACCATACGCCGCACATCACATGCCTGTCATCCCAGGAGGACGCCTCTTCTAAGGATAATGCACAAGAAAGCCCACAAACAGTTTTCTGAAGACAAGCAGACTAAGGACATGGATCACCTGTGGTCTGATGAGACCAAGATAAACTTATCTCAGATGGTGTCAAGGATGTGTGGCAGCAACCAGGTGAGGAGTACAAAGACAAGTGTGTCTTGTCTACAGTCGAGCGTGGTGGTGGGATGTCATTGTTTGGGGCTGCATGAGTGCTGCTGGCACTGGGGAGCTACAATTAATGGAGGTAACCATGCCATTAATACACAGTACATGCCACCATGTACTGTGACATACTGAAGCAGAGCATGAACCCCTCCCTTCAGACACCGGGCCACAGGACAGTATTCCAACATGATAACAATCCAAACACACCTCCAGAAAGACCAGTGCCTTGATAAATAAACTCAGGGTAAAGGTACGTGACTGGGCAAGCATGTCTCCAGACTTAAACCCCATTGAGCATCTGTGGGTGATCCTCAAATGGAAGGTGAAGGAGCAAAAGGTCTCTAACATCCACCAGCTCCATGATGTCATCATGGAGGAGTGGAAGAGGAGTGGCACCCTGTGAAGCTCTGGTGAGCTCCATGGCCACAGGGTTAAGGCAGTGTTGGAAAATAATGGTGGCCACACAAGATATAGACACTTTGGGCACAGTTTAGACATTTTCACTTAGGGGTGTACTCACTTTTGTTGCCAGTGGTTTAGATATTAATGGCTCTCTGTTATGTTATTTAGAGGGGACAGCAAATTTACACTGTTATACAAGCTGTACACTGACTACTTTAAATTGTATCAAAGTGTCATATCTTTAATGTTGTCCCATGAGAACATATAACAAAATATTTACAAAAATGTGAGGGGTGTACTCACTTTTGTGAGATACTGTATAGATTTCCACGTGTCTTACTAAAATACCTGGATTAACTGGACTAAATTTAAAATACATCTTTATCTTAACGTGGACTAGACTTCTGTCTATTTCCCTGCTTTCATAAATGGTCACATAAATATTGGTTGACTGATAAAAGTCGACAAAGATCTTCACCATGTCAGAATGATATTGACTGTACTTAAACAGAGGTAGACTGTACGGACTGATGTTGATGACATGAAGATGATGGTGTGGTGAAGGTTGCTCACTTGCCTGTCTTCTTGGGGATTCTCCATTCCTGCATTTCTTCCCTTAATCTATCCATTTCTTTCTCCAGCTCACAATATCGCATCTCTGCTTCATGAAATGGTCTGTAGGATAAAGTAAACTCTGTTCAGTGTCTTATTCTAAAAATGAATTTTAATATGTTGCAGTTACGTCATAGTTAGGGTTTCAAAGTTGATCTGCAGTCAAAACCCTAAATTTTAGCATTGTAAAAAAAATACCTCATACTATTTAACGAACCTTTAAAACCTGTCTGTACTTGACAATGCTACCTACAATTCAGTTTTGAGATCCCTTCCCTGGCGCGTCAATCCCCACTTACATCTTGCGTCAGGTGACCTCAATGGGTACATATTAGGGTGAGGCAAGCTCTCACAATGGTTTCACCCAAAGCCTCTGCTGACAATGACCCACGGCTTTTATCACACCTTGGCTCATGTGATGAGTCACATGATTAATATGACCCTCTTAAAGGATAACACCGACTGGGGATTAAATACCTGGGATGCTCCACCATTTGATTTTAGAACTGAAGAAGCTTCTCGGATGAGAGGTGAAATGTCTTCAAAAAAATTAAACAAGTCTAGTTGCTTTCTTTCCAAGCTCCTTAGAAAACCATGACCTTGCTAACTGAGAACCTATGGAAGCAGAGTCTGGGGAGAAGGGGGACAACTTGCCCATCACTGGGGTTTAGGTCACTATGTGGTTAAGCAACTGCACAGTAACAGAAAGGCTCCTGGAAACTTTTCATGTTGTAGGACTGTCTGACACATCTCCACAACATTGCATGGAGGTCTGGGACAGTGCCTCTGGACTGGCAGACTGGAGTGGTTCCCCTGTTTTAGGAGAGGGACAGGAAGGTGTGCTCCAACTATACAGGATCACACTGCTCAACCTCCTTGGGAAAGTCTATGCCAGGATACTGGAAAGAAGAGTCTCTCCATTAGTCAAACCCCAAATTGAGGAGGAACAATGCAATTTTCATACTCGCTGTGGAATACTGGACCAGCACTTTATACTCTCGAGGTTATTCATGGGAGTTTGGCCAACCAGTCTACATAATGGATTGTATTTATATAGCGCTTTTCAAGGCACCTAAAGCGCTTTACAATGCCACTATTCATTCACTCTCGCATTCACACACTGGAGGCAGCTACAGTTGTAGCCACAGCTGCCCTGGGGCAGACTGACAGAAGCGAGGCTGCCATATCGCGCCATCGGCCCCTCTGGCCAACACCAGTAGGCAGTAGGGTAAAGTGTCTTGCCCAAGGACACAACGACCAGGACAGAGAGCCCAGGGATTGAACCGGCAACCTTCCGGTTACAGATGCGCTTCTCAACCCCCAGCGTCATGGTCGCCCCTACATGTGTTTTGTGGACATTATACCAATCCCTTTGAATATCCTGCGGGGAGTGCTTTGCGGGTATTGGGTGTGTGGCCAGTTGTTATTCAGTCCCTGTAGCGAGAGCTTGGTTTGTATTGCAGGCAGTAAGTCAGGCTCATTCCCTGTGGGTGTTGGACTCTGCCAGGGCTGCCCTTTGTCACCAATTCTGAGCCTAGTTTTTATAGATAAAAGGTGGTTCTGTTGGGTTCATCAGGTGGTGGCCTCCAGCTCGCACTGGAGTTTGTCAATGACAAACAGCAAACAGCAAACACCATACGAGGCTGAAACTATAGACACAGTGACCTCTCTTCCCCTGAGCTTCAGATCTTTGGACTAAGTTGTCTCTTTCAAAAAATAACTCAAAACTAATCTTTTTATACTTGCATTTAATAAAGTTTTTTTTTAATGTATGGTATTTTCTTGTGAAGCATTTTGTGATCTTTGTCTTGAAAGGTGATATACAAATAAAATTTTACTTACTTGCTTGCTTTATCATTAACAGTATAACTGAGAAAACAATAAGAATTTCGCAATATAGCGCACTACAATTTTTTTTCTTCTGAATGTCTTTTTGTTATCTTGTATCCAGTTTTGTTTTTTGGTTGTTTTTTTTTCTTTACCTTAGTTGGGAGCTTATTTACATTATCTTCAATTGCTGAGATTCTCGTTTCAACCTGCATGATTCTTTCCTGATCAAGTCTTCTGGAACTGGAAAACTTGCCAATCCCAGGGCTGATCAACTTAGAGTTCAAGTAAACCTACTTGATCTGCTTTACAGTTCATGGAAGTTATTTATGGCCTAATGAAGGAATAAATGTCTAATACTAATACTCTAATACAAGTGGTCAGGTGTTAAATGTCACAGTCAATATGTATTTCAGAACAGATTTCAGAAGTCCAGTGGTGGTAAATAGTGCTGGATTGATTTTGTTACCACATTTCATAGTCACCATTATCCGTATGTAATATCTCAGCACATAAATTAACATGCATTGATAACAATTAGCCAGATGTCCATGATGTTAATGGCCTTTTGACCTCAAAAAGGAAATGCAAAATACACTGCAGCTTTTTCATATTGAAATATTTCCTTCAAGGACCAAACCATTTCCATATTAAATTTTTCTGAAAAAACTTAAGATTTAACATCCAATGAAGTGTAATAAATAAAGCCTACTGTAAATTGAGAAGAGATAGGAATTATATTCAGATTATGTAGATGGACTGCAGATGAGATTATATTAGCTGATACCTCTGCAAGTCTTCATCAAGTCCTGATATCGCCTCCTCCACTGTGGTGGTGTGGGTGGATGCAGCAGCATCTTGGTCTAAAGTAAGTGGAAGCTCAAACAGTGGAGGCAGATTGTCTGGTAGATTGTCTGTAACTTTCCATAGCTGACTCTGAATTTAAAGCACATGCAGATCATCAGTGGGATAAAAAGGAAAGTCCACTATGATAATTACATGATCATAGGTGTCTTTAAATGGAAGCTCTGAGGTGTATGCAGTTTCTAGAGTGAGATCGACTTACCAGTTTTTCGAGTCCATACAGATTCTCACATTCCCTAAGCTGGGTGTGGTTTATCTGCATCATGATATCTTGACTGCGGTCAACAGCACCTGTCTGACTATAAAATATAGACAAAATAAAGAAGTATATTATAAGAAAAGTAATTTATTCCCTACAACAACTTTACCATGGGGATACTACACCCTGTATATAGGGACCTAGGGACTTCTGAAGATCCCCAAAGAAGGCGCCCTTTCAGAGCCAAACTTGGCAATATAAACTCACCCACCTAGAATCCTGCCAGACTTGCCACCATCTTAGTTCTGCTTATGGGGAACACACCCTATCACACCAAAAACTTCACGGTCTTCACCAACAAGGTCTGCAAACTTACACTGACTTTAAAAGAAAACATAGTGTCCTGTGATATGGTCTCACTTTTCACTTGTATACTTACATCCAAGGCAGTGGAGACTGTCAAAAAACAACAACAGCAAGACAGTTCCTTTCGCAACAGAACCAATGCCATGTGCCATGGGTTCCCCAGTCTCACCCATTGTAGCCAAACTTTACATGGAGGAAGTGTAAAGTAAACCACTTTGCTACCTCTTAAGGATAGTACCTAAGAGGTAGGTGACCCACTCTACTACCTGAGCTACAGCCACTGGTAGGTATGATGTATTTGTGAATGACACCTAAAGAGTAAAATACTTCAACAATTGTTGAACTAAGGTGGTGGCTTAGTTCAACAATTGTTGGTGGCTTATGACACCAGCTGTCAACTGCCTATAATGAAGTCTTTTAATCCCCACTCACACCTTGCTACAGGTGACCTCAACAGGTCACATGTTAGGATTGGACACGGTCTCACGGTTTCTTTTTCTTGTTTTTGTTTTTTGTTGTTGTTGTTGTTGCTTTTTTCCCAGAAACACCTGGTGCATTAGCTCTGCGTTGTTTTTCACACCTTGATTAACACGATTAATAGTGGGTCAACCACCACATCCAAAGGGGACAGACCCCTACTGTGGTTTTAATAGCTCATTCAAACCTTTGGCTTTAGAACTTAGGAAGCCTGAGGGGATAAGGGTAAGGACATAAATCAACTGGTAAATAGAGAGCTTCGCTTAAACGCTCTCCTTTAGAGATAGGGCGAGGAGTTCAGCCAACTGGGAGGGGCTCAGAGTAGAGGAGCTACAACTTCACATGGAAAGGAGCCAGTTCAGGTGGTTTGGGCATTTGATTAAACTGCCTCCTTGGTGAGGTCTTCTGGGAGGAGGCCGGGGGCAGACCCAGGACACACTGGAGAGATTACATCTCTCGACTGGCCTGGGAACTCCTTGGTTTTTCCGTAGAGGAGGTGGTTGGGGAGAGGGAGGTCTGGGCTTCTCTGCTTAGGCTGCTGCCCCTGCGACCCAGCCCCAGATAAGTGGAAGAAGTTTGATGTGAAAGGTAGTTATGGTAAGTTAGCTGAACTACATAAGTTAAACTTGAGTTCACCTGGTAGCAGTGTAAGAGTATCCAACAAAAGCCAAGTGTACTCCTGTTGGAGCTCTGTCCATTACATCAGATAGTGTCTCCTGCAAAACATAACAGATTTCAAATTTTTCATGCAAACAACCACCAACTGCTCTTATTTTTTCAGAAGCTACACACATTTCCCATGTTGACCACACTGGCAGCTTTATAGGATTAGGTTGGTTTATTTATTAATGTTATATGCTGGCTATGAAAGTTAACCAAATATGTTTATATGAGACTTATGCCAGTGTATGGCACACACAAATACTAAATGAAAATTCTTTTAAGTTACCATTTCACTAAGACAGTCGTCGAGGATGTCAAAGTTTGATGTGTCAGTTGGATTAGAGACTTCAGGCAGGAAAGGTGCAGGGACTTTATGCAGGGAACTCCAGTCCAGTCCACTGAAAAACTGATGATTCCTAAATTCACTGGAGCCTTTCCTTCCAAGACGGACTTCCCTGTCACAGATCAGTTCATTGATGAAGGAACGAGCCTCCTTTGAAATCTCAGGGCCAGAAGAAGGAAACTCAAAATACTCCTAAGGGTTATCAAAAAAGGTAACAATTGAAGAAAGTTGTTAACTTTGTTGTTTTTTCTAGCAACATTATTTTGAGTGCTTTGATGCTGTTAAAAACTATGCTGTTAAAAATTATGATCCTGGCCTTGTTTTTCTGAGCATTCCATAAATTCTTGGTTTGTTTATGTGGCAGAGTGTGGTTTGTGGCTAGGGATGGGTATCGTTTAGGTTTTATCCGATACCGGTGCCAAATCTGTACTTTTGAAACGGTGCCGGTGCTCAAACGGTGCTCAAACCGGTGCTTAAAGAATGGAGAACACAAAATTGGTCCAAAAACCTCTCATGTTCAGCTGTTTTTTGTAAAAATATAACAATGTTAGCCTTTTCTGCAGCTATGGGGCATATATGGTATCACTCTTGGCTGGAAGCAGTGCTTAAACAATGGAAAAAACACAAACTTTGTCCTAAACCTCTCATGTTTAACTGTTTTCCACTTTTTTTTTGGTCATTTTAGCCTTTTTGGCCAGGGTGAAGGGAGTATCTGCCATCAAACAAGAGGACAGCCGCATGTAGCTATGATGGTGTTTGCTAGTTCACCTTACATGCATTAATGTAATAACGTGGTTAGCCTACTCAACGTAAATTAGCTACTCACGCAGAGAAGAACGGCTGCTGCTGCCACCATCATCCGTCATCATTTCTGCTACACTGGCAGGGCTAGGGGCCAGGACTCTCCTCTTCGTGTTTTTGGGGGATGTTGCATAACAGGCAACCCACCCGCAGTAGATGTGCTCGGTGTGAGGTCTCGCAGCAAGCTATCAAATACGGCGCATTTCTGGGCTTTTAAAAAAACTGCTATGCGTCGCCAGGTGTTTCATCGGATTTGAGGTGTTACCTCCTTTGACAGTATCACAGTATCAGCTTAAAGCACTTGTTGCTGCTGAGTTTGCATATTTTGCTGTGAAGTACAGCCAGACTTTTGACCGCTTTGCCTTGGACATTTTTAATCTGTAGCTCTGCTCTAACAGAACGTACGTACCTGGCCCCGCCTACTATCCTCGGAAACGTAAAATGATTGGCTAGAATCTAAAGTGTATCACAGCTCAGGAAAAAAAAGCACCGAAAAAAAGCACCGAAATGTGCGCTGCTTTTCGGTCTGGTTACTACCGTTTATGTCAGAACCGGTGCCATCATGGCACCGGACACCGGTACCCATCCCTATTTGTGGCTCAGCTGCACTGGGTTCAGGGTGTGGTGTCAGGGGAGCCCAGGCAGAGGATCTTAGCCTGCCCACAGCAGCCAGGAGCAGGTTAGTGGATGTCCACTGGGCAGTAGTGGACCGCTTGGGCGTCACGCCAGAGGACTATTGCTGGCGTTTCCAAGAGGGGACGTTTCTTCTCTTGGACTTTTTGGATTTCAGCAGCTATTCAATAAACTGCTTGCCATAAGTTAAACCCAGTTTGCCTCCCCAGGTCTGCATTTGGGTCCTCACTTCTCGTCTTCCATCTTATGACAAACTTTTACACAAATATAAAAGTATACAGAACCTATAGCTATACACTTGTTATTATATTTATATACAGTTACTTCAGAAAGTATCCATATTCATTTAACTTTTGTAGATTGTGTTTTAGATTTAATTTAAAGCCCAATTGTGCTCAATTCCACACTTATCCAGTCCCTCTGTCAAAGTGTCAGTAAACAAGCATATAGTTAGGGCTGGACCAGGTGACCCTGAATCCTCCCTTAGTTATGCTGCAATAGACATAGGCTGCCGGGGATTCCCATGATGCATTGAGTTTTTCCTTTCCAGTCACCTTTCTCACTCACTATTTAATAGACCTCTCTGCATTGAATCATTTCTGTTATTAATCTCTGTCTCTCTTCCACAGCATGTCTTTTATCCTGTCTTCCTTCTCTCACCCCCAACCGGTCGCAGCAGATGGCCGCCCCTCCCTGAGCCTGGTTCTGCCGGAGGTTTCTTCCTGTTAAAAGGGAGTTTTTCCTTCCCACTGTCGCCAAAGTGCTTGCTCATAGGGGGTCATATGATTGTTGGGTTTTTCTCTGTATCTATGAAGCGCTATATAAATAAAATTGAATTGAATTGAATTGAAAACTTCAAATTGCCTTTGCTTGGCAGAAAACGCATTGCATGAATAGACTAAGGTGGTCAGTTTGAATAGAAACTATTATGTAATGGCCAGTTAATATACATTTAACATGAAACAAAATAATAATTGTGTTTATGAAGCTTAGAACAACTATGACCTCATTCCTTTATCAGAAATCACATGAAGGTTATTATGAACTTGATAAGTCAACCAAAGGTTTTTAAACCACCTATACATCATGGTACTATAACCCTTGAAAAAAATGTACTTTAAGTTTCTCCACTGACTTATGAAAAACAAAACTGAAACAAACAGACAATCCAGACTAGCAGTGCTTATTTCTGTTTACACTGCATCATAGATATTAAACTGGTGCCATTATGCTATACACACTAGGTTGTATAAACAAATGAATAAAAACAGATTTAAACATTTGGAAATATTTAGTTACAATTTTTGTTTCAGTCCGGAGAATTACACTCAGATACTGTCTTCTTTAAAAACCTTTTTGGTCTGGATAAAGTGATAAAGGCCCATTTGGTCCATTATAATTGTTGAATTATGTGCCAAAATTGCATTTTGTTATTTTGTTTGTTTTACCAGCACACAGACGGATCATTAAAAATACTTGCAACAGAAGTGAATGGAAATCTGCCATCGCTATTAAAATGTGTGCAGAAATTTTATTATACTCCAAATTTTCATTTTGGCATTTATATGACATTAAAGCTACTTGTATGTACCTGAAAGTGAATGATCTTGGCATATGTTTCAGAGATGGACTCTGCATAGAAAGGTGTGGTCCCCAGCAACATCTCATAAGCACAAATGCCCAGAGCCCACCAGTCACACTCAGGACCATAACCTCCACCTCCCTCAACTGCTCTTAAGATCTCTGGAGACAAATAGTCTGGGGTCCCGACTGCTAAAGACGAGTGCACCTGCAAAGAAAAGAAGATAGATTTAAAAAAAAAAATAGAAATAACTAAAAGCCATGACCTGCTTCAAGGAAATACTAGAATGTAGCAAAATCATCGCTGCGTGTTTTTAGTCCTGTCTTAAAAATGAACAAATAAGGAAGCTCCATGACAAGTAAACTGAGTTTTTGTTGTTGTTGTTTGTTTGTTTTTGTTTTTTTAATTACAGCCGAGGAGGTCAGATGCGCCCTCCCTCTGAAAGCAGTCTTGTCACAGACAAACAGAAGAAAATGGTATTGAGTTGAAAAGGAACACAATTTGTCCCGTACTTCAGCTAGAATGAAAAAAAGACTCAAAGCTGGAGTTATTAAGTGTCTTTACGCTGCGCAGCTGCCTCTTCTTCTCTCATTCTCTCTCCTTCCCTCTCCTGTTGCTACTTCAATCGTGAAACTGATCAATGATCAGCTGATTGGCTTTTCTCTCTTGTTTGTTTATCGCCCACTTTGCACCAGAAAGAGAAAACCAGCGGATGTCGCGCTAAACAACAGCAGCAGATTTAAGCTCGATGAGCTGTTGTTAGAATTGATTTAATATTACTTTCTAGTATCAGCTGATGTTTGCTGGGTCTAGCAAAGTTTTTCCAGGGGGGGCAGGTAGGGCATTAACAGGGATTGGGGGGCACAAAGAAATACTTTTCTTTCTTATTCTCATTTAAAATGTCTAGCTTTTAATAAATAATTATCTGACTCTTACAGCCAGAGTGGTCATAATGTAAAATGTATAGAAAACATACATATATACCAACAAGACAGTGTGCATCACTGTCACAACACCATTTGTGTTCATTCAAAGGCTTCATGGCTTTTCCTATAATACCTGGTGGGCTGGTCTCTAGTCAAAATGCCCGGGCCGATTTTTTTGTCCCAGTCCAGCCCTGTCCGGGTCAAGGGATGTGCAGACCTTCCTCTCTCCAGGTATTCCATGACATATTGTAATCTTTACTGTAAAACTAGACTGTTGCTATGAGTTAGTTTAAGAATGTAACTGAGAATGTATGAGAGCACTACTTTTAGGAGACAGTGTTGCTTTTTATGCACATCTTTTTTTGTGAAAACTAATGTCTGTCTGTCTGTCCGTTGTTACTTGCACACAATGAACTCTCACCATCCCATCATCAAGTAGCCTCAGACAGGAACCAAAGTCTCCCAGTCTAATATGCCCATCAGCTGTCAACAGGATGTTGTCAGGTTTGATGTCTCTGTGTAAGAAAACAGGTAAATAGGGCTATTTAACCTCTAAATGTCAGATTTCATTAACAAAAAAAGTCATTATGATCAAATGATTATAGTTTGTTTATGTTAGTCAGTTTTAGGAAAGAGCTAATATTAATATTTGAACCTCATATCTCTGATACATATATTTTAGATAATGTTTCTCTGCAAACTCGGTACACAGCAAATTCAAAAGTGTTAAATGTTTTGGTGTTAATAGTCTTCTTGCAAAAGTAGAGTTAATTTTACTCTAAGCAGAGTCACATTCTTTTAATGTAACTCTGAGGTGTAAAATGATAGTAGTTAAAATCAAGTGTTAAAAATGAGTGTTTCTCTGTCAAATCTGGAGGTGTTACAATGGAAACATTAACTCTTGACCTCTTAACTCTGAACTCCTACAGGGGCTATGACACCAACAGAGTAAATTCACAGACTCCGCCCCCAGCACGGCTCCAATCGAAGCTGAAGTGAAGCCGTTTCAGAACATTTTGCTCTACATATTTGAGTTGTTTGCCATGCTTGGTAAGTCATTTTTCAAAGATTGTTTCAATTATTATTATGAGCTTTTACTTCTGTGGCTCTTTGGAGTTGAGACAAAGCTGTGTGAAAGGCATTAGCCATGTTGCTCGCTGATAGCATAATATTCTGTTTTAGCTAGCTGAAAGGTATTGTTTGCGGGCAAATACCACAGCCTTGAAAAAAGCTTGCATGTGAATTTTCAGTCAAACTTTTGGTCAAATACACCTAAAACAATGTCTAGAATGTGAAATGTTGGTATAATGGTGCTACTTGAAGCCTGAAAACGATCGCCCATAAAAAAAAAAACGAGCAAACAGCAGTAGCTGACGTCCTGACTGGGTTCTACGTTAGCATAGATCCCTCCAGAGTTTTGTGCACACGGTTTAGGTAAAAATTAAAAAGGTTGAGGTTTTACATTTAGTTCAGTATTACCTGTTGCCTGTGTCCTTGTCTTTTGGGAAAATACTTTACGCAAGTAATGGCTCAAAGAGGATTCTTTTTTTTTTTACTGTGCTGCAATTGTTTACTGGATTATTTGTGCCATTAATTAGTGTCAACTAATTTTTATTCGATCTCCGCACAGGATATGCTTGTGAAGATGGAATATGGGGGAGAGCAGAAGTGCGTTGAAGTTCCACAAAGGGATGAATGAAGGACATGCATATTGTATTGAAGAAATAAGTGATGAGATGCTGTTATTTGCATTTACCATGTCAGACCTTTTGATAAACACAATTCTAATGAAAGTGAGAACATGTATACTGTTACATCTTTCAGAAAATGTTTTGAAATTGTGGTGCACAGTTCAGAATAAATGTTTTTCAAAAACCATTGCATCTTTTTAGTAAATGTTTATTTCCAAAAGAAATTTCTAGAAGTTCAGAACAGTAAAATTCCCGCTTTTTAGAATGAATTAGAAGATAACTCTTACGTAGTTAAACTAAAATACTCTTTGAGAGTTAATATATAAACTCTTAACACCAAGTGTTAAATTATCAACTCCAGACAGATTTGGTGTTTAACACTAAATCAGAGTTAACGTACCAACTCTCCAAAAAGAGTTAAATTAACACTCTGGTGTGGACCCATATAGACACTTTAATAGTGTTGAAATCAAATCCGACAGTGTTAATTTGGACATGCTGGATTTGCTGTGTATGACTGTAGCCCTAAATAAGAAAAAAAAAGTAAAAAATCAATAAGCAGTCTACCTGTGCACATAACCCAGTCTATGGACTGAGTCAATGGCCATAACCATCTCTGCCAAGTAGAACTGAGCCATGTCCTCAGGGATCCGATCCTCAAATTTACTGAGGAGAGTCAGCAGGTCTCCACCTACATAATAATCCATCACCAGGTACTGAGTGAGAAGGGATTGGAAGGGTGTGAAAATTAGTAATCGGATTCAAGTTAAATATAAAATGCTAAAATGTAGACAACACATTTGTAAAACATATTTATCTGATTGACCATGTATAAACATACCAGGTAGTTATCATCTTGAAAGGCATAGTGCAACTCTGTGATCCAGCGTCTGTCACCCCTTAACAAAACTTCCCTCTCTTCTTGGTAACATGCTGTCTGTGTAAAGCATGAAGAGAACTCGATGCCAGACAAATGAAAAGCAGCAGGCAGAAAAATATAATGCTGAATTATCAATAACAAAAACCTTATAGATTTAAAGTTTGAGTCCCCATTATGTTGTCATAACCCTATTCTTAGTGTTGTGAATGTGAGGTTATCTGTGCTTGTGTACCTCTCCTCGCCTCAGCATGTCCCACTTATTCATAATCTTCAGAGCATACACTTGTTGTGTGTTTCGCATCTTTGCCACTGCGACCTGTGGTAGTGACAAGACCAAAAGCAGCACAATAACCACTTAAACGATTGGATGCACAAAACGAGAAGACTGTCATAATTGGTGATTTGTCTAAAACTGTCAAGGCTCGGCTGTGTGGCAGGCAGGAGGAGGACCCAAAATGCAGAACTCACACACACGGGGATGAACTCAAAAGGCAGCTTTATTGCCGAAGAGGCAGAACATAGGAAATACAAAACTAAACTGGGAAAAGTAAACTAACACTCGGAGAGAGAGAGACACAGGGAAATCCACGCAGCATGAGGGACGACGTCACGCTGAACAGAGGGAGACGCAGACAGAAATACACAGAGGGTTAACGAGGGAAGTGGGAACACACGGGGAACACAGGTGACACTGATAATCATAACGAGACAGGGCGGGGTGAACTGAACACTGACGGGAGAGGTGAAACAGGAAGTACAGAGGTTCAGACAGGAGGAGAGAGAGCACGAGTAGAACACCAACGTAACAGGCAGGGGAGACACGGAATAAACACGAAAGGGGACGAGGGCTCATAAATACATAGAGGGCACACAGGGGGAAGAGAGAGCACGGGGAGAACTTAGACATAATGGGCAGGGGAAGCATGGAATAAAACATAAGGAGAGACGAGGGCTCACAGATACACAGAGGGGCACACAGGGGGTAAGAGCCATGAAGGGAGAACACTTAGGGAACAACACAACAGGGCAACTCAGAAAACATGGCCTAAGCAAGGAACAAAATACAAACATACAAGGAAACTAAGAACACTGGGCCAACATGGCCCAGAACCATGACAGTACCCCCCCCTCAAGGGCTGGCTCCAGACAGCCCAAACACAGAAAAACAAAACCAAACAGAAAACAACCCAGGGCGGGCGGCGGGGGCCCAGGACAGAGGGCTCGGAACAGAAAACAAAAGAAGAGCACAGCAGACACCGGAGCCCAAGAAAATAACCCAAACACAGAGCAGTTCAGGGGGCCGACCATGCGGAAGGCAACGGCGGAGACGTGGAAACAGTTCAGGAGGCCGGCCGTGCGCAAGGCAACGGCGGCGACGTGGAAACAGTTCAGGAGGCCGGCCGTGCGCAAGGCAACGGCGGCGGCGAAGGAGACGACGGAGCAGTTCAGGAGGCCGACCGCGCGGGAGGCGGCGCCGAAGGAGACGACGGAGCAGTTCAGGGGGCCGGCCGCGCGGGAGGCGACGGCGACGATGACAGCGCTGGTCCGGGGGCCGACCGCGCGGAAGGCGACGGCGGCGACGTGGACGCAGTTCGGGGGGCCGGCCGTGCGGAAGGCGACGGCGGCCACTCAGGCGAAGGCGGTCCGGGGGCCGGCCGTGCGGAAGGCGACGGCGGCCACTCAGGCGAAGGCGGTCCGGGGGCCGGCCGTGCGGAAGGCGACGGCGGCGGCACTCCAGTGTCAGGCGTACTGGCCGAGGCCCGGTGGGCACAGGACCAGTCGAGACGGGACCAGTCAAGGCGGGACCAGGCGAAGCACAGGCTGAGGCTGCAGCAGACGAAGGCTCTGAGGAGGCTGCAGCAGACGAAGGCTCTGAGGAGGCTGCAGCAGACGAAGGCTCTGAGGAGGCTGGGCCAGACGAAGGCTCTGAGGAGGCTGGGCCAGGCGATGACGAAGCGGTCGCAGATGGCGGCTGGACAGGCTCCTCGGGCCCTCCAGCTGATGCGGCGTGAGGCTGGACAGGCTCCTCGGACCCTCCAGCGGAGACAGGAGGCTGAACGGGCCCCTCGGACCCTCCAGCGGAGACAGGAGGCTGAACGGGCCCCTCGGACCCTCCAGCGGAGACAGGGAGGTGCTGGCCGGGCTCACTGGAACCCCCAGCGGCCGAGGTAGATGGCGGCGTGGGAGCCACGGAGTCCTGGATGAGCTCATCCGAGCTTCCAGCAGGAGCTGATGTAGAGCCAGAGAGGTTTGGGACCCCTGGCTGAATGTTAAGCCGAACAGAAGACCGTATTGCTATCGGGGACTGGGCCAATGGTTCAGGTGCGAGCTGAGCTACTGGAGAGGCGGATGAGAGTGGGAGCTGAGCTACTGATGGTGGTGAAGTAGATAACTGCACGGGGGACTGAACTGAGGGCGTCTGCACTGGCACAGGGGACTGAACTGATGTCTGTTGTAACGGAGGTGGTGAGAGTGGAGTAGGCAGTGGAGTAGATGACTTCACAGGAGAATGAACCAGAGGTGAGTGCACAGGAGATTGAGCTAGAGGTGGTAGTGGTAGTTGAGGGGAAAGTGGAGCTGGTGATTGAGTGGATGACTGTGCTAAGGGATGCTGCACTGGGGACACTGGAGACTGCACTGGGGACACTGGAGACTGCACTGGGGACACTGGAGACTGCAGTGATGGTTGTAGTGGAGGTGTAACGGGTGAAGGAGTGGCTGAAGTGGCTGTGGGTCGGGCGGCTAGTGGCTCAGCTACAGGGTATAGTAACGGCAGGGCTATGGGTTGAATGACTGACTGAGTAGCAGCCTGAGTGGCTGGGTGTAGTGACGGTTGTGGTGGAAGAAAAACAGGTGGTAGTGTGGATGATGGAGCTAAGGGCGACTGAGTGGCAGACCGAACTGATGACTGAAGCGATGGTAGAGGTGAAAATGGAGCTTGTGGTGGAGTTAATGGCTGAGCTAGCGGGGACACAGGAGACTGAACTGAGGGTGGCTGCGAGGGAGCTAACTGAACTGAGGGTGGCTGCGAGGGAGCTAACTGAACTGAGGGTGGCTGCGAGGGAGCTAACTGAACTGAGGGTGGCGGCGAGGGAGCTAACTGAACTGAGGGTGGCGGCGAGGGAGCTAACTGAACTGAGGGTGGCGGCGAGGGAGCTAACGGAGCTGTGAAGGGCGGCGGCAAGGGAGCTAACGGAGCTGTGAAGGGCGGCGAGGGAGCTAACGGAGCTGTGAAGGGCGGCGAGGGAGCTAACGGAGCTGTGAAGGGCGGCGAGGGAGCTAACGGAGCTGTGAAGGGCGGCGAGGGAGCTAACGGAGCTGTGAAGGGCGGCGAGGGAGCTAACGGAGCTGTGAAGGGCTGCGCAGGCGATAAGCAGCTCGCATTGACTTCCGCCACACAAAACACAGCCCCTGAATGAACAGTCATAATGTCTGGAAAAGACACAGAGTTCTCACTCACCACAGCAGGTGAATTAGAAGGCCGAATGTCCGGCTGTGGGGTGGCGCGTCGGCGGCGTGAATGCCGTTTTCTTCGGGAAGCCGGAGGTGCGGTGATGGAGGAAACCGGCAACGACGGAGAGATCGCGGCCGGCTCCTCATCCTCCGACCACATTGCTGCGAGAAAAGCAGCGGGTGAGTGACAGTCAGAGTGGAGGGTGGATGGAGAGGAGTCCAGTGGCAGCAGCGTGGAAACGTTTCCCGATTGTGGCGGTCGCTGTTGCGGTATGACGAGCTCGCGGATTTGTACTGTCTCCTTGGCTTTCTGCAGATTGGACAGTAGGCCCGAAAATCCTGAGAGCTCGTGGAGATGGGGATTCCCTTTGAGAATAGCCTCGATGGCGTTTATCCCAATGGACATGGTTTTAATGTCCGAGGCGTGGGAAACTCGCTCCCACAGGCCGAAGATGCGGGCCAAATCGCTTTCCCGGGAGGAGCCTGCTGGGTCCATGTCTGGTGACGTCGTACTGTCAAGGCTCGGCTGTGTGGCAGGCAGGAGGAGGACCCAAAATGCAGAACTCACACACACGGGGATGAACTCAAAAGGCAGCTTTATTGCCGAAGAGGCAGAACATAGGAAATACAAAACTAAACTGGGAAAAGTAAACTAACACTCGGAGAGAGAGAGACACAGGGAAATCCACGCAGCATGAGGGACGACGTCACGCTGAACAGAGGGAGACGCAGACAGAAATACACAGAGGGTTAACGAGGGAAGTGGGAACACACGGGGAACACAGGTGACACTGATAATCATAACGAGACAGGGCGGGGTGAACTGAACACTGACGGGAGAGGTGAAACAGGAAGTACAGAGGTTCAGACAGGAGGAGAGAGAGCACGAGTAGAACACCAACGTAACAGGCAGGGGAGACACGGAATAAACACGAAAGGGGACGAGGGCTCATAAATACATAGAGGGCACACAGGGGGAAGAGAGAGCACGGGGAGAACTTAGACATAATGGGCAGGGGAAGCATGGAATAAAACATAAGGAGAGACGAGGGCTCACAGATACACAGAGGGGCACACAGGGGGTAAGAGCCATGAAGGGAGAACACTTAGGGAACAACACAACAGGGCAACTCAGAAAACATGGCCTAAGCAAGGAACAAAATACAAACATACAAGGAAACTAAGAACACTGGGCCAACATGGCCCAGAACCATGACAAAAACATTCTAACAGTGAGAGATGGTCGTGTTCTGTATCGAATTATGTACAAATGAAACATTGCTTATTGGAATATTTGAATGTTTTGACAAACACTCATTCACCTGCCAAATATCAGAATACTTCTCAGTATAATAGCTCAAAGCATTGCTTTGGGGAACTTTTTTTTGTTCTTTTGGTTGCTCTTTTTCAATTCAGTTTGTTCAACTGAGTTCTATTTATATAGTGTCAAATCACAACAACAGTGTTGCCTCAAAGCATTTTATACTCTAAGGTAAAGACCCTGCAATTATACAGAGAAAACAGAGAAAACCCCAACAATCTGATGACCCCCTAGGGGCAAGCACTTTGGCAACAGTGTGAAGGAAGCCAGACTCAAGGAGGGGTAGTCATCTGCTGCAACCAGTTGGAGGTGAGGGGAGTAAGACAGTAAGAGAGCCTGATGATTAATAATAACTACCTGCAGAGTGTTGTATAAACACATAGTGAGTAAAAAGAGATGAATGAAGAATTCTCAGTGCATCGTGGAAAGCCCCCAGTGGCCCAAGCCTATTGTAGAATTAATTAAGGGAGGAGTCAGGGTGACCTAATCTAGCCCTCAAAAAGGAACATCTTAAGCCTAATCTTAAAAGTAGAGAGGGCATTTGTCTCCCAAATCCAAGATGGTTTCACAGAAGAGGGGCTTGAAAGCTAAAAGCTCTGTTTGCAATTCTGCTTTTAAATATCCCAGGAACAGAATCAGAATCAGAGAGACTTTATTTATCCCCAAAGGAACTCCAAGTAAGCCAGCAGTCTGAGAGTTAAGTGCTCCTTTGGGGTGATATGGTACTATGAGGTCTTTAAGATAAGATGGGGTCTGATTATTCAACACTTTGTATGTGTGGAAAAGGTTTTTAAATGTGATTCTGGATTTAACGGGGAGCCAATGAAGAAAAGCCAGGATTAGCAAGATCTGCTCTCTTTCTAGTCCCTGTCAGTACTCTCCATGCATGTAATGAATTACAATTGTTCAGCCTACAAGTAAAAAATGCACGACCTAGTTCTTCAGCATAAATCTGAGACAGGATGCTTCTAATTTTAGAGATATTGCACAAAGATATTGCTGCAATGCACTGTGTTGGTGCATGGCAATTAAGAAGAAGTAGGTGGCAGAATTATATCCTTAAACATAGTTTAAGAACAAGATCCAGAGTGTGATTAAAGTGGTGGGTTAGTTCTATTCTGTTTTGAGCAAAGGCAATTGAGCCTAATAATCAATTAAAGGCCATCTTGATGCTGTCATTTTCAGTATCTGCACTGATGTTTAATTCACCAACAATAATTATTTTCTCTTAGCTGAGCACTAAATCAGATAAGAAAGTCTGAGAAGTAAAGTACAAAAGCCCAGGTGGATGATAGGTAACAACAAATAATAAAATAATAAAATACTTTAACCCTAAGTCCTCAAAAACACATCCACCTTTGATCCTCGAGCCAAAAAACGGCCACGCCCAAAAAAGTGCTATAAAAATGTTATATATTAATATTTTTTTCCACTTTAAATGAGTCAGTCTTTTAAAACTACTTCTGCCTGAAATATATAAAGTTTTAATTATATTTCGGGGGTTTTAACCCTTTAAATCCCAGTTTCTTTACATGAGCGCACTGTTTTTTTAGCCGAAAAAAACAAAAAACTTAAAAATTTTCCAGAAAATACATTTGAAGTAATATTTGATTGTTATTATAATTAGGCCTTTATATGGGACAAAAATTGCCACCAACATTCATTTTGATCCATCATTTTTTTTTTTTTTTTTTGCAGGGGCAGTAAATATCATGTTTTCACGTTTTTCCACCACTAAATGCTTATTGCCTTGTTGTTTTTAAAAAAAAAAAAAAAAAATGTAAATAAAAATACAAGATCACTTTGAACCAGAAAAACATTTATTTTAGAAGGATAAACTTCAACATTTATGTTGTTGGGAATGTAGAAATGTCATTTCCTCTACTGCCAGACTGGCTCGATTTATGTCCACAATATAGTCCACACAGTCACTGTAAAATGAGACGCCAAGGAGGTTGTGGAAGCCACCGATTTATTCTCCTCCTGCAGGAGTAGGTGCCAACAACCTAACAAAAAATGAAAACAAAAGAAAAGAAAAAAAACCTGTGTATATTTTGGACAAGAATGGGCAAGAATGAAAAAAATGCGTGCGTAACTGACACGTAATGACACGTACCTTTTTGCCCAAATCTTTATACCATATTTCACCGGCTTTTTTGGAATGTACTGCCTGAAGCTGCACCTGCCTCTGAATGGGACGAGTTTTTCATCCAAACAGGTCTCTGTCTGGACGCACAGCATCTGCAGGTGGTGCGCCCACACTATGAAGGCAGCCATCTGGCAGCCGTTGGTATAGTTTGTCTTCATGTCATCGGCATTGCCTGTCATCATGCCGTCAAGCGCAGCGTCCTGATGTGATGAAACCTGTTGTGGGACATCGTAGCCCGGATTTCCCACTCGAGAGGCAAAGGATTGTTTCATTCTTTGACCTGTAAACACCGGCCAAAGTGAGCAGCCCACGTGAGTAGCACGAATTTCCTCTGTCCATATTTCGCTATTCTGCGCCTCCCGTATGGTCATAAACTTGATCCCTTAGGAGCTGTGCACAGCTGAATATAGTTGCATATCCAGAGACAAAGAGGAGTTGAAAAGGGTGCAGAGAGAGCTGAGGGGACTGATAAGGAATGGGAAGGACAGCTACAGGCAGAAGATGGAGAACCAGCTTCAACAAAACAACGTTGGTGAAGTCTGGAGAGGCCTCAGAACCATCTCGGGCCACAAACAGCAGAACTCTCTGCCTGGGAGGGATGTGAGATGGGCAAATGAACTGAATCATTTCTTCAACCGATTTGATTCAGCCATGAGGCAGTCTGCAACATCGGCTGCAGACTCACCCACCCCCACTGCTGCTGTTCCACCTCAGACACTTCACACCTCCTCTATTCACCCTGCTCACTCCCCCCCACCCCCAACAACAGCTTCCAACACACACTCAACACAAGGCTCCAGCCTGTCTCTCTCAACCACCCAGGTTAGGAGGGAACTGAGGAGGATTAATGGCAAGAAGGCAGCGGGCCCAGATGGCATCAGCTCGAGGGTCGTCAGGTCCTGCGCGGACCAACTGTGTGGGGTGATGGTGCACCTCTTCAACCTGAGCCTGAGGTTGGGAAGAGTCCCACAGCTCTGGAAAACCTCCTGTGTTGTACCAGTGCCAAAGACTTCACGCCCCAAGGACCTCAACAGCTACAGGCCGGTGGGTCTGACATCCCACCTGATGAAGACCCTGGAGCGGTTGGTCCTGGCTCAGCTTTGGCCCCTAATAAGCTCATCACTGGACCCACTTCAGTTTGCCTACCAGCCTGGCATTGGAGCGGATGATGCCGTCATTCACCTCCTACATCGTTCCCTCGCTCACCTGGAGACCGCTGGAAGCACTGTGAGAATCATGTTCTTTGATTTCTCCAGTGCCTTCAACACCATTCTTCCCTCAGTTCTAAAGGACAAGCTGGTGAACTCTGGAGTGGACCATCACCTCACTACCTGGATTTTGGACTACCTCACCGACCGACCACAGTATGTGAGGACTCAGGGCTGTGTGTCGGACAGGGTCGTCTGCAGTACGGGGGCCCCACAGGGAACGGTTCTGGCTCCGTTCCTCTTCACCATCTACACTGCAGACTTCTCCCACAATTCCACCCAGTGCTTCCTGCAGAAGTTCTCTGATGACTCTGCAATAGTCAGCCTCATCACTGATGGGGACGACAAGGAGTACAGAGGACTGACCCAAGACTTTGTGGACTGGTGCCAGCTGAACTACCTCCAGATCAACGCCAGTAAAACCAAGGAACTGGTGGTAGACTTCCGCAGGCACAAGCGTTCTCCACTGCAACCACTGAACATCCAAGGTATGGACATTGAGGCTGTGGACAGCTACAGGTACCTTGGTGTTCATCTGAACAACAGACTGGACTGGACTCATAACTCAGACGCCCTCTACAGGAAAGGGCAGAGCAGGCTGTACCTGCTGCGGAGACTCAGGTCGTTTGGAGTGGAGGGCCCACTCCTAAAGACCTTCTATGACTCTGTGGTGGCTTCTGCTATCTTTTATGGCGTGGTCTGCTGGGGCAGCAGCATCTCTGCTGGGGACAGGAAGAGACTGAACAGGCTGATCCGAAGGGCCAGCTCTGTTCTAGGATGCCCTCTGGACCCAGTGGAGGTGGTGAGTGACAGGAGAATGGCGGCTAAGCTGTCATCACTGTTGGACAACATCTCCCACCCCATGCAGCAGACTGTGACAGCACTGAGCAGCTCCTTCAGTGGGAGACTGCGGCACCCACGGTGTGGGACGGAGAGATTTCGCAGGTCTTTCCTCCCCACTGCTGTCAGACTCCATAATAAAGACTTTAACTGATCAAGCACACACATCCATACATATGCAATAATACTAAGTGCAATAATCCTTTCTGTCATCGTTGTATTTTTACTCAGTTGTATATAGTATTTGTATTTGTATTCTATTTTTATCTTATTGTATATTTATTTTATTTTATTATACTGTATATAGTATTTTATTCTATTCTGTACAGTTGTGTACTGTATTTATTCTTATTGTATCCTAATTTTTGCCTCATAACTTTTGCACTGTCCACTTCCTGCTGTGACAAAACAAATTTCCCACGTGTGGGACTAATAAAGGTTATCTTATCTTATATATATATATATATATATATATATATATATATATATATATATATATATATATATATATATATATATATATATATATATATATATACACACACACACACAGTGTTGGGAAGGTTACTATTAAAATGTATTCCGTGTCGGGCTCATAGCCGAAAACTACCTTTACTTTGTTGTATGGGTCAACTTTGCTAGCGAGAGACAGAGAGAGGTGTTGAAAGGCTGCTCCAACGGAACTTATTGTTTCAGAGGAAAACACAAACACAGTGTACAGTCGAGTCTTAATAGCTTACTTACAACCGGGCTCGTCAGGAACTCTTTTGTGCTGCAGTGGTTATTATTATATTTACATGCTTCCAGCTCCCGTTTCTGGTCGGTGACAACTCGTACTTTTCCACTCTCCTTTTTCTCCCTCCCTCGCTCACAGACACATAACGGGTATGACAGTCCATTCTCCCTGCAGCACAGACTACACTGCCCATGAGGCTACATTCTTTAGGGCGATGCCTGTAACACTCTGCCTATTGCCATCATATTAAATAATTTTAAAAAATATTTCTTCACGTCATTATGAGACACGAGATTGAGACACAGTCATTTGAGCCTCTTAATGTTTTGTTTGGGTTTCCATCGGCGTGGAATTACCAGAGATAGAGAGGGCATAGCCTACCATATGAAACAGGGAAAGACCGCCGTGTAATTCTTTTATTTCAACAAAGTAACTGTATTCTGAATACCACCTTTTTAAACGGTAACTGTAACGGAATACAGTTACTCATATTTTGTATTTTAAATACGTAACGGCGGTACATGTATTCCGTTACTCCCCAAAACTGTATATATATAGTTCGGCCGCTGTGTCAATCACCGGATCAAGGCGATATGGCTGCTGTGACAGTCGCCGCGTGTGCCAGAAATCAAGTTATTTTTCCATTTTTCTAAGTACATTGAACAGCTTGTTTATGATCTCCTCTCCCCTGGGTACAGTGTCGAATCGTTTCTGCCTCTGAAATAGCCGTCATGAATCTCATAAATCATCTGTGAAGGACAATTGTCTAATCACTCTCCTGTATCCTCACATTTTCTCATACTCCTACTCTGTGCGTTTATGGGCACGTTTTCTGTGCAGACAGGAAAAGTCGTCAAAATGACATACTTCAGCACTACGGCTTATTCTCATTTATTCTCATAAAAAGTCTGCATCAACAATCTGAGTTTGAAGCCAAATAAAGTCAGATTTGGTTTTGGTTCTAGCTTTTATAGTTATTTGTTTTTATTGCAGTGTGGCATTTTAAGATTTTTGAAATTAGACACAAAAATGTCCAAAAAAAAAAACTTTTTTTGGCACAAAGATCTTTATTTTATTTTTTTTAGGCAAAAAGACCTTTATTATTTTTTTAAAAACACACATGCCATTGTGCAGCATTGATAGTGACAGAAAAATCATTGTAGTCAACAAAAAAAGTGGGAAAAATAATGAATTTTGGACCATTGCTTTAAATGTGAAAACATGGCGCCACCTGCTGGCCAAATAAAAAAATTACAAATGTAAGCCCCCGACTCCCCAGAAAAGTCCAGAACTGCATTCATTTATGTTATGATAAATTTGGGATGAAAAATAGGGTTTATGATGGTTTTCAATGGGGCGTTTTTTGCCACGAGGACTAAAGGTGGATGCATTTCTGTAGCTTAGCCATTTTAGGCTAATCTAATGAATTTAGACCACAATTTTAAAATAAAATAAAAAAATGTTTGGCAAGTTTGGCTATATTTTATTCAACACAGTGAAAATGGCTTGAAATTAAAAAACACAGTGGCTGAAAAATGGCTCGAGGACTTATTAAGGGATATTAATACAACAAAAGTAATACTTTAAAATAATAATAATAAAAGGCTTTCAAATGAATTAAAACTCTGTCTCCAGCTGTGTGTGGCACGAAAAGTTAAGGAGAACACAACTCAAAGCAGCTTTATTGCTGGAATTGCAGAAAAATACAGACCACTAACCACAGCTGGACTGGCCATCGGGGATACTGGGCATTTGCCTGGTGGGCCGATGGTAATTTTTTGTTTGCTGGACCAATTACAGACGAGGAGGTCGGATGCACCCTCCCCCTTGCTTGGGCAATGGCTCTGAAAACAATCTTATCACAGACAAATAGAATAAAATGGTATTGAGGTACTTCAGCTAGAGTGAAAAACAAGACTCAAAGCTGGAGTTAGTCTGTGTCGTTGCTGCACACCTGTTTCTTCTTCTTTCATTCTCTCCCCCTCCCTCTCTTGTTGCTGCTTCAATCATGAAACTGATCAGTGATCAGCTGATTGGCTTTTCTCTCGTTTGTTTATCGCCCACTTTGCGCCAGAAAGAGGAAACCAGTGGATGTCACGCTAAACAACAGCAGCAGGTTTATGCTTGATAAGCTGTTGTTAGAATTGATTTAATATTACTTTCTAGTATCAGCTGATGTTTGCTGGAGCCACAGCCATAAAAGCTGCTGGTGTTGATATCGGTTTGGATATGTGGTGAGAGGGAAATGTGAACATGAAAACAAGAGATGTCCTTACTAGTGATGCGCGAATCATGAACGAATCGTTCAATACTCGAGAATCACTTTACTGACTCATGAATCATGATTCACAAGCCCAACTGACTCACTGACTCATCCCTGTTGCCATTAACAGTAATGTATCTAGCTTATAATTTAAATTGTGGAGAAAAACACAACATCCAGTATCTTAACAAAAAAATTTCTGCTCTGAACTGGAAGAAAACTGGAGTAGAAGCTCACATTAAGACAATAGCTCCTCGGTTCACAGTAGCATCGCTGTGCTAACATGCTAACAGCACATTTGAGCTACTCACCCCCTCCCTCCTGTGCTGAATCATAGAGTGAACGAATCACTCACCCCCTCCCTCCCTCCTAGCTCACAGCTTCTTCTTCTTCTTCTTGGTTGGCAACCAATGTTAAGGCGCATTACCGCCCCCTGGCTCACAGCTCAGTGGACATTTAGATGAGAAAATATATATTTGACACATTTAAGGAAAATACTAATAAAATAAAAATAAACAAAATAAATGTTTATTAAGCAATTTTGATAGGAAATTGCTTAATTTTAGAAATGTTTTTGCTGTTTTTTGCTCTATAAAATAGTTGTTTTCTTTTAGAATAATTCATCTTAGCAGTAGGATTTACATGAAAAGAGAAACAAATTAAGTTTGAGTGAAAATGTACATTTTTTGCACTCTCTGGTCAACTGACTCAAAAAATCAGATTCACTTCAAAGCTCGATTCAATAAAAAGAATCAAATTTACCATCACTAGTCCTTACTGAATCATCAGTGAATCATCATGAACAGGTGATGGAGAAACAGGTTTACATTTTAGGCGACATGAATGACTTGAAGGGAAGTTATGAACTGTTTCTGAGAGACAAATAACACCAGGATCCTTTTCTATGTAGCTGACAGCTGGTAACTGTGCAGGGGCGGGTCTAGCAAAGTTTTGCCAGGGGGCCAGGTAGGGTATTAACAGGGAAAGGGGGGCACAAAGAAATACTTTTCTTTCTTATTCTCATTTAAATGTCTAGCTTTTAATAAATAATTATCTGAACCTTACAACCAATGTTTTCATCTGATGTAAAATGTATAGAAATCATACGGCGCCGAGTATGACAGCCTCGTCGCAAGCTCCCCCAAGCAACAGCTGGTTTTTGTGTTTAATTTTACTTTTCCTTTATTTTTTCACGAGTAGCACATGTCTCCTTGTGTACGACCGACAAACCTTACTATTTCCATACTGTATATGAATGCTACTTGTTTTGCACATGTCCAACTGCAAACCTCTGTATATTTTAATTTATTGTTTATTCTATTTAATTTAAAATATATATATATATATATATATATATATATATATATATATATATATATATATATATATATATATACATACATACATACATACATACATACACACACACACACACACGTAGATATACATATTTAGTATACACATTTAGTGTAAAGTTAGACTCTTTTTCTCTAATTGATCTTTCTGAGTTAACTTCAATAATTACTTCCTCCAAGCCATCAACGTGTCTTTTAGACCCCATTCCTACAAAACTGCTCAAAGAAGTCCTGCCATTAATTAATTCTTCGATCTTAAATCTGATCAACCTATCTCTAATGATCGGCTATGTACCACAGGCCTTCAAGCTAGCTGTAGTTAAACCTTTACTCAAAAAGCCATCTCTAGACCCAGCAGTCTTAGCTAATTATAGGCCAATCTCCAACCTTCCTTTCATATCAAACATCCTTGAAAGAGTAGTTGTCGAACAGCTAACAGATCATCTGCAGAGGAATGGCTTATTTGAAGAGTTTCAGTCAGGTTTCAGAGCTCATCACAGCACAGAAACAGCTTTAGTGAAGGTTACAAATGATCTTCTTATGGCCTCTGACAGTGGACTCATCTCTGTGCTTGTCCTGCTAGACCTCAGTGCAGCATTCGATACTGTCGACCATAATATCCTATTAGAGCGATTAGAACATGCTGTAGGTATTACAGGTACTGTGCTGCAGTGGTTTGTATCATATCTATCTAATAGACTCCAGTTTGTTCATGTAAATGGACACACACACTGAGGTTAATTATGGAGTTCCACAGGGTTCAGTGCTAGGACCAATTCTGTTTACATTATACATGCTTCCCTTAGGCAGTATCATTAGAAGACATAGCATACATTTTCACTGCTATGCAGATGACACCCAGCTCTATCTGTCCATGAAGCCAGATAACACACACCAATGAGTTAAACTGCAGGAATGTCTTAAAGACATAAAGACCTGGATGGCCGCTAACTTTCTGCTTCTTAATTCAGATCAAACTGAGGTTATTGTACTCGGCCCTGAAA
The DNA here is from genome assembly GCF_057381915.1 of Diplotaxodon limnothrissa. Classification (NCBI taxonomy): domain Eukaryota; kingdom Metazoa; phylum Chordata; class Actinopteri; order Cichliformes; family Cichlidae; genus Diplotaxodon; species Diplotaxodon limnothrissa. Next base: position 310,772 of record NC_140605.1, read on the forward strand.
AGCCTAGAAATATGGTATCTAACCAGATTCTTACTCTGGATGGCATTACCTTGGCCTCCAGTAACGCTGTGAGGAACCTTGGAGTCATTTTTGACCAGGACATGTCCTTCAATGCACATATTAAACAAATATGTAAGACTGCGTTCTTCCATTTGCGCAACATCTCTAAAATTAGAAATATCCTGTCTCAGAGTGACGCTGAAAAGCTAGTTCATGCATTTATTACCTCCAGGCTGGACTACTGTAATTCATTATTATCAGGATGTCCAAACAACTCGCTGAAAAGCCTTCAGCTAATCCAAAATGCTGCAGCAAGAGTCCTGACAGGGACTAGAAAGAGAGAGTATATTTCTCCTGTTTTGGCTTCCCTTCATTGGCTTCCTGTTAAATCCAGAATTGAATTCAAAATCCTGCTCCTCACATACAAGGTCTTAAATAATCAGGCCCCATCTTATCTCAATGACCTTGTAGTACCATATCACCCTATTAGAGCACTTCGCTCTTGCTCTGCAGGCCTACTTGTTGTTCCTAGAGTATTTAAAAGTAGAATGGGAGGGAGAGCCTTCAGTTTTCAGGCCCCTCTTCTGTGGAACCAGCTTCCAGTTTGGATTCGGGAGACAGACACTATCTCTACTTTTAAGATTAGGCTTCAAACTTTCCTTTTTGCTAAAGCATATAGTTAGGGCTGGACCAGGTGACCCTGAATCCTCCCTTAGTTATGCTGCAATAGACATAGGCTGCCGGGGGATTCCCATGATGCATTGGGTTTTTCCTTTCCAGTCACCTTTCTCACTCACTATGTGTTAACAGACCTCTCTGCATTGAATCATATCTGTTATTAACCTCTGTCTCTCTTCCACAGCATGTCTTTTATCCTGTCTTCCTTCTCTCACCCCCAACCGGTTGCAGCAGATGGCCGCCCCTCCCTGAGCCTGGTTCTGCCGGAGGTTTCTTCCTGTTAAAAGGGAGTTTTTCCTTCCCACTGTTGCCAAAGTGCTTGCTCATAGGGGGTCATATGATTGTTGGGTTTTTTTCTCTGTATCTATGAAGCGCCTTGAGGCGACTTATGTTGTGATTTGGCGCTATATAAATAAAATTGAATTGAATTGAAATTGAAATTTAGTAATGCGCATATACTCTTATATTGTACATATATTTATGCATATAATTCTCAGATTTACCCATTCTTATATTTTGCTTGTTCTTATGTTATTGTATTTTTGCACACCTCTATTGCTTGTGAAGCTTGCACACAAGAATTTCACTCGCATGTACTGTACCAGTGTACCTGCACATGTGATGTGACAATAAAAGTGATTTGATTTGACAAGACAGTGTACATCACTGTCACAACACCATTTGTGTTCATTCAAAGGCTTTATGGCTTTTCTTGTAGTACCTGGTGGGTCGGTCTCTAGTCAAAATGCCTGACTGAACAATATATACAAGGAAATCAGGGCAGAGAGGACACACCTGAGGAACACAGATGAACATAATCTAACTGATGAGACAGAGGAAGTAAATGAACATGACGCACATGAGACTAGGGACTGTCAAAATAAAACAGGAAACATAAACACACTGAGATATACAACTAGACTCAGGCTATGTCCACACGTACCCAGGTATTTTTGAAAACGCAAATTTTTCTATGCGTTTGCACCTTTCGTCCACACGTAAACGGCATTTTTGGTCACTGAAAATGGAGATTTTTAAAAACTCCGGCCAGGGTGGATATTTTTGAAAACTCCGTTTTTGCATTTACGTGTGGACGAGAAAAACGGAGAAAACGCAGCGTCAAAGATGTGCGCATTTTTTGACGTCACACTGTGCGCCACGTTATTGTTTCGGTGAAATGAATTTCTACAATACTATTACTGTTAATTGTACTCTCTGCAGTGTTTAAATGCTTACATATACACACAGTTACTGTCCATCCCCACATACGACTCGGTCCTGCTTCTATGCCCCAGCTTTGTTTACTTTTTCCCACCGAGGCTTCTAGACTTCTGATTGGCCAACATTTCTGCACGGTTAGGAATATATCGCCACCTGTTGCTTTGGCATGTTCCTAGCAGCGTTTTCCTTCATTTCTGCCTTTCCGTGTGGACGGGATTATTTTTTAAAATGAAAACCGAAAATCTCCGTTTTCAAAAATACCGTGTATGTGTGGACGTAGCCTCAAGGAACAGATAAACAAACACAGAGACATGACTGAGGAAGATGTAGCGAGGTACAGAGAGAGGGAGACCGAGAGAGAGAGACAGAGATAGAGACAGTGAAACATGGAGACTGGACAGAGACAGACAGGCTAGCAATGAAAGGGAACCGACTAAACAAGAAACTGAGAACTAGCAAACTCAAAAGCATAACGAAATAATACACTCAGGAAATAACAAATTAACTTGTACCTCTTTACAGAAATAACTAACAGGTCCAGGCAAACTCAAATCCTGGGTCAGATGACTAAACTGTAAAAAACAAAATTGTAATATAAAAGTATTTTACTGTGTATTTTACAATTTTGTACTGTTTTTCTAGAATATCATTAAATTTACATAAATAGACTGTTATTTTACATTTCAAATGTAAAATAACGTAAAATCACTGTAAATGTAATAAAACATAATTTTCTTGTTTTTTAAGTATATTTGTCTGTACATATGCATATGTAGATTGTTAAAATACATTCACAAATGTATCATAATTTCACAAATATTTGTCCATTATTTGAAAAATTGAACTGTTAAATTCAAATGTAATGCTATGGAAAAATATATAAAATGATTCTTATAAACTTTTTTTTTTTTACATCAAATAATATTATTTAGGACGTTCGTGGCTCAAGAGTTGGCAGTTCGCCTTGTAATCAGAAGGTTGCCGGTTCGAGCCCCGGCTCGGACAGTCTCGGTCGTTGTGTCCTTGGGCAAGACACTTCACCTACCACCTACTGGTGATGGCCAGAGGGGCCGATAGCGCGATATGGCAGCCTCGCTTCTGTCAGTCTGCCCCAGGGCAGCTGTGGCTACAGCTGTAGCTGCCTCCACCAGTGTGTGAATGTGAGAGTGAATGAATAGTGGCATTGTAAAGTGCTTTGAGGGTCTCGAAAAGCGTTATATAAATGCAATCCATTATTATTATTTAAACCAACTGTTAACTGTATATTTCTGTACATTTAAGTATTATTATTCATATTGCTGCATTCATTTACCTTGTTTATAGGTAATTTCATTGTTTAATCACGTTAAAATGTTCATAATTTAATGTTTAAAAGCACTTGAAAAAGGCAAAATCCCATGTAAAATTAGGGCAACAAACTGTATTGTCATTACTGAAAATAACCGTATTTTTATGAGAAAGTTATTTTCTGGTATTATTTTGGTGCCCCAGCTGCCGGAAAATTACTGTTTTTTTAGGATTTTTTTTTTTACAGTGTAGTCAATATGGATTGCCTTTAGTCTTTGTTGGAACCAGTGTTAGTGGTAGTGGTTCACTGCCTAGCTCTCTTGCTTGCTGCTGTGTTCTACCATCGATTTGTTCCTCTGTGCAGAATACCCTGGAGGCTGGAGAGAGAGGTCTTGCTTTCTGTGGGAGATTCTGTGACACTAAATAGTAGTGGAATTACCTGTTTTGTTAAATAACTGTAAGATAAAGATGGCGCCGGGTGTCATGGCATGCCGTCTCTCGGTTCTGCAATATTTATGTTTTGTGTTCTTAGTGGTGTCCCTGCTAGTTTTAAAAACCCACTCTTTGTTGGTGTATGAGCGACAGACGCTGCTTAATATCCGTGACTCACTGCTGAAGCTTCCCAGCGTTAGCGAGCGATGTGGAGGACTCCCGCCGCCTCTGGTGTCGGTACCGGAGGAACTGCATCGCCGTGATCCCCCCTGGAATCCTTCGAAACGGAAGCGCTGGAGAAATGGACATATGCACGGAACGAGCTCTGGGAAGCGTGTTTGGGTCAGAACTCGGATGCGGCGGGTCCTTACCATCGGCGACCCTGGCTGTTTAGGACTTTATTTTGGCCTCAAACAGCGCTGCCTTCTTCCTGTTTACCCGACGTCATCGGAGCATGCTCACCCGACAGTGCTTTATTGGTCGCCATGCCGACGGGATATGAGGTGAGGTGGAGCAAATATGAACAACCTACAACTACTGCCTGCTACCACGGATGGACAGAGAGTTAAATTAGCTCTCTTAAACGCAAGATCTGTATCAAATAAAACTCATGTTCTTCGGGACTTTTTTGATACTCATAAGCTGGACGTCATGCTCCTAACTGAGACATGGCTGCGCGTTGGTGAAGTGGCACCCTTGCTGGAACTTTGCCCCTCCGATGCCAGCTTCTTCAGCTCCCCCAGGTTGTCTGGGAGGGGAGGCGGGGTAGCCTCTATCATCAAAGACCTTGTCATGGTCCTGGGTCGTGTGACCCAGTGTGTTATGTTTAGCCTATTTTGATGTTTATTGTTTGTTTAGGTTCTCTAAGGTAGCCCAGCCATTTGTATATATTACCCTTGCATTAAGTCTCCCTTGCCCTTCGTGTGTTTATGTCTGTGTGTCTTGTACTGTCAAGTTCATGCTGTCAGTTATGTCATCTCCCCTGTACTAAGTTTCCCTGGGTCATGAGTCCTGTCTGCGTGGTTATGTTTAGTTCTTGTCATGTCTAATTTCCATGTTTCCTGTTTTACTTTGTAAGTCTGCATTCATTGTCAGTGTATTCAGTTGCACCCTCCTGTCCTGTCGTTAGGTTCATGTGTGTCAGCTGTGATCCCATGTGTGGCCACTTCCCCTGATCATCCCTCATGTGTATTTAGTCTCTGTGTTTCATGTAGTCTGCGTCGCGTCGTCTGTGTTATCTCCCCTACCCCTTGTCATAGTTTCCCAGCCTTAACTAGTCCTAGTTTGTACTTTGTTTAGCCATAGTTTTCCCAGTCTATGTTCAGGTTTTCCCTCAGTTGCTTTGCTGCCTTGTTCCTTAAGTTTTCGGCCCTAAATAAAGGCTCGCCTTCTGTTAAGTCCGGTTTTGTGTCCTCACCTCTGTTTGCTCTTGGGTCCTCCACTCACTCCACACGGTCTGCCCCGGCGGTCCGTGACAGTCCTGGTGTTTTTACCTCATTTGAGTCCCAACTCCTGACTTTAAGCTGTCCTGTGGTTCTAAATATAGTCATCTACCTAAATATAATGACTTGTTTATTTCAGAATTTTCAGACTTCTTGACATGTTTTATCGCTCACTATGAAAGGATTGTTATAGTGGGGGACTTTAATATTCATCTGTGTTGTGAGGATAAACCCCTGGTCAAAGATTTCTTAAATGTAATTGACTCCTTAAACTTCACACAATTTGTGTCTGGGCCAACACGTAAGGGCCACACCCTAGACCTTGTCTTGGGTTACGGACTGAATGTATCAATGACTGAAAATTGTGTTTTACCTATCTTAGACCACTCAGCAATTTTATTTGATATTTGAATCCCTAAATCTCCAGTTTCTGAGAGGGGAAGATTGCCCCTCAGATCATCTCGTTATATTAGCCCCGAAGCAGAGTTAAATTACATCTACCTGATGTGTTGGACCCTATTTTTACCCAGGAGTTATGTGTGGACACCTTGACTGCGAACCTTAGTAATACACTTCTTGAACTACTGGACTCTGTTGCTCCCGTAAAGAAATTAAAATGTCAAAAAAGGAACCCTATGCCTTGGCTAAATGAGGAGCTCTTGAATTTGAGAAGAAATTGTAGAAAAGCAGAGCGTCACTGGAGATCTTCCAGACTAGAAGTATTTCTCCAGGCTTGGAAGGACTCACTGTCTTCTCTTCAATCAGCGATGTCGGCAGCGAAAGCAAATTATTTCTCAAATCTCATCATGAGTCATAAACATAACTCAAAACTCTTATTCAACACAGTGTCGCAACTTACAGAGAGTAAGTCAACTCTCTGCTGTTCTAATTTGATAGCTCATGACTTTCTTACGTTTTTCAGAGACAGGGCTGCAATACTTAGGAATCATATTACTCCCTCCTCAAGCTGTTCATTAGACTACTCGGCTGCTTTGCCTGTTGGTGCTGATGAACTGTTCTCTGACTTCAAGGTTATTTCTCTGTCTGGATTAACTAAGGTTGTAAAAGCAGCTCGATGTACAACCTGTTCTTTGGATCCTCTACCAGCCTGGGCTATAAAGGAACTGTGGTCAGTACTAGGACCCTACATTCTGTTTCTTTTAAATACTTCATTGACAACTGGAGTCTTCCCTGAATGTTTTAAATCAGCTGTGGTAGTGCCAATCTTGAAAAAGCCTGGACTGGATGTTGACATGGTCGCAAACTATAGACCCATCTCACATCTGTCTTTTTTATCTAAAGTCTTTGAAAAAGTGGTTTTTAAGCAGCTCACTGAGCATTTGTCAACAAGCAATCTGTTTGAAGCATTTCAGTCTGCTTTTAAACCAAATCACTCCACAGAAACAGCTTTAGTCAAAGTGGTAAATGATCTGCTGGTAAATGCAGACAATGATCGCACTTCAGTTTTATTACTGCTGGATCTAAGTGCTGCGTTTGACACTGTGGATCACTGCATTTTATTGGATAGGCTTGAACATTTTATTGGAATTACAGGAAATGTTTTATCATGGCTGAGAGCTTACCTGCTTGGGAGGTCTCAGACTGTTAGTTTTAAAAATGATCTCTCTGAGACCTGTGCAGTGAGGCATGGGGTCCCTCAGGGCTCTGTACTTGGACCATTGCTGTTTTCTATGTACCTGCTGCCTCTTGGTGTTCTTTTACGTTCTTTTAATGTAACCTTTCATTGTTACGCTGATGACCTGCAGCTTTATGTTCCTTTAACCATTGAAAATTGTGCTGAAGTCTCTAAACTAGAATCTTGTCTATCTGCAATTAAGGCCTGGTTATCGGATAATTTCTTGCTCCTAAATACTGATAAAACAGAGTTGATGGTCATTGGGCCACACAAATTTCAGCACTTGTCCCAAAATTTCATCTTGAGAATTGATGACAGTGTCATAAATTGTAGGGACAAGGTAAAAAACTTGGGCGTGTGGAAACGGACTGGCACCTTCATACCTCTCCGACCTTTTACATCTTTACGTTCCATCCCGTGCTCTCTGATCTCAGGATTCTGGCCTTCTAAAGGTTCCTAGAGCCAAAAAAAAGACAATTGGAGAGCGTGCTTTTTCTTTTCGTGCCCCGTTTCTGTGGAACACCCTCCCTCAAGATATCAGGCAGGCATGCTCTGTGGAGGTTTTTAAAACTAAGCTGAAGACACATTTGTTCACCCTATCTTACATGGCTTAATTCTATGGCTTTTAGTTTTTAAATTTTTACTGTTTTTAACTTGTATTGTGTCTTTTACCTGTATTGCTATGTATTGCTTTTATTTCTTTTTTATCTTTTTAGTTTCAAATAGTTGTACAGCACTTTGTTTGAAAGCGCTTTATAAATAAAGTTATTATTATTATTATTATTATTATTATTATTATTATTATTATTATTATTATTATTATTTTGTTGCTGACTAGAAACCAATGTCTTTGATTGGGGAACTTTGTTGTGTAAATAAACTTGTTGGACTTTCTGATAGTTTTAGTTCCTTCTGTAAAATCTTTTTGGGTGAGTGGGAAAAGTGGAGATTTTCTGACTCTCACTCATAACAAAACATGAACCAAAAACAAAACATTCATTTCACCTTTCAAAAGTAGCCTTTCTCGTGGAGTTAATGTGGTAAATGAACTCCAAAATGGGCACAGGCAGTCCCAAAAACTATTGCTGAGCTTTCTATTGATGACTTTGTTTCCAAGTTCAATGTGTTCAAGTTCCACACTGGGGGATCCTAGCGCATGGATCCTACCTTACTTCTGGCAAGGTAGGAGTGTTGCTGATTATTCCTTTGGCTTCTGGATTTTGGCTGGAGAAGCAGGGTGAAAGAGAAGGGCTCCCCAAAGTGCCTGTTTACATGATTTGTATGATGAATTGAAGGGGGAAATGGCTGCTAAAGACCTTCCTAGATCTTTAACAGCCTTACAAAATTTTCTTGATTTATCATAGGCAAAATTATTAATTATACTCCTCATTTTTACTCCCTAAACCACAACCAGTAGTTGTCCCTGTAGTGCTCTAAAAGTTAAAACTAGAATTTTAAAATGGAACCTAAATGTGATTGGTAGCCAGTGCAGCGACTTTAACACAGGGGTCATATGAGCTCCCTTGTTTGAGCGGGTCAGTAGCCTTGCTGCAGAGTTTTGGACAACCAGACGAGCTAGCCTTTTCTTGTTTAGACAAGTAAACAGACTGTTACAGTAGTCGAGTCTTGTAGAGACAAAAGCATGTATTATCATCTCGAGTTCGCTTGTAGACACGATGGATCTAAGTTTTGAAATGTTCCTCAAGTGAAAAAAGCAGGTTCTTACTATCTGATTTAAATGTCCCTCCAAAGAAAAAGCTTTATCAAATATAACACCCAGGTTTCTGAGGTTATGTTTCTGTGAGGAACCTAAGTCACCCAGTCGCTGTTTAATATCAGGTATTGCACTGTCTGGTAAAATAATCAAAGTTTCTGTTTTGGCCAGGTTTAGCTGTAAGCAATTATTGTTCAACCATTGTTTAATGTTGGTTAAACAGTTAATCAGATTGGAGAGCTTATAATAATAATGGATTGACAAACTGACAGAAGTGAGGCTGCCATATTGCGCCATCGGCCCCTCTGGCCAACACCAGTAGGCGGGAGGGTAAAGTGTCTTGCCCAAGGACACAACACCCAGGACAGAGAGCCCGGGGATCAAACCGGTAACCTTCCGGTTACAGATGCGCTTCCCAACCCCCTGAGCCACGGTCGCTCAGGGGGTTGAACAGAATAGGTCCCAGCACAGAGCCCTGAGGAACTCCACACAACAACTCTGTAGATTCCGACATGATCTGGTTTGCAGACACACTAAAACTCTTTTCAGATATATAAGATGAAAACCAGTCTAGAACGGAGCCAGACATCCCAACCAGGTCTCTCAGTCTGTGTATCAGGATGGTATGATTGACTGTATCAAAGGCTGAGGTAAGGTCTAACAAGACTAGGACTGTGTATTCTCCGGAGTAGCAACCGTTTCCAGTAGCAAGAAGTAATCTGGTGAGGTGGAAGAGCACACAAATGGTGGGGGGAAAGTTTTTCTATAACTGTCCCAATCATCATAAAGACGTTCCATAGACTCTTTGATGTGGAGCAAGGAAAACTGGTCATAAATCACAGCAGCATAGCTCCATATATTAAACGTCAGGGCTAATATAATAGCATAAAATACAATAAAACGCAGGCAGGTAGAAGTCAAGCCGAGCAAAGGCACCATCTTCCTGTCACAGTCAGCTGATCGCTGAGGAAACTGGACTGAATATAGTTTTGTCCAGTGATTCTCAAAGTGTGTGGTAGAGTCATGACAGGTGGGGCATAGGTTACTTGGCAGAAATACTTCCCAAATAACAGAAAAGTCATGCAGAACTAATGCTTAACACCAGAATCACTTTTATGGTGGAACAAAGAAAGTCACCTCAGTTATATTAGTAATCTGTGCATTTAGTGGTCTCACATCCGTAGATGGCCGTTGAAATGGTGAATTATATGATAGTTATGAAAAGAAAAACAGGTGTTGCATCTGAGACAAATGAGGCAAGTGCTGATAATAAGCCAAAAATAAATTTTGATGAAGCTTATCTTGCTCTTGGTTTCAAGGTGAATGTCCGGTAGAAGATGGGGAGAGACCTGTGTGTATTTTATATTTGAAAACTGGCAGCTGACAGACCAAAGAAATTAAGAATACAATTGGAGACATCACACCTTAGTGACACTAATACGTTAGTTTAGTTCTTTCAAAGAAAACTTGGAGAATGCCATCAACGGGAAAAAACACTTCGTAAAATCTCCATTAGTACGACAAAGCACCAATGACATCTCACAAAGTTGCATATAGAATTGCCCAGTGCAAGAAACCACACATGATAGCAGAGGACCTCATACTCCATGCACCTTTAGATATGGTGTCAACAACGGGGTGACTGTAGGTCAGGTGATAGAGCAAGTGACCTACTAATGGGAAGGTTGGTGGCAGGGGCGGAGGAGGGGGTGGCTTACTGGGCTTAAGCCCGGGTTGTTTTGTCAGAAGCCCGGGGTCTTTTGGAGTGTAATTTTTTCATAGTTAGATGCCTGGCTGACAACTGTATAAAACAAAAAGTACACACAATATTCGAAGCACATAGTGCACACTGTGGGAATTTACGACTGTGCGTGAATCCCCCTGATATTGGTATGATCCGAGCTCAGACACTGAGCGAGAGGGCGGGGCCGCTGCTGCCCGTGAGTGCGCTGTTGGAGAAACGCAGCCAGCCATACTAAGGAGAGCTTAAGTTTGACCAGGTACCAAAGCAAATCATTCGTACCGTATAAATAATGTAAATATGACGGTGAATCACGAAAGATTGATATCAAACTGATCACTTGACCCATATTACGTTACTCGCTCTTCAAGTGAATCAACAAATGGCGAAATGAAAAGCCGAACAAATGCTATTTTTTTAGAGAGTCTTAGCTTACGCGTGTTTATTTCATATTCTCAGTTCTTACCCTCCCCGACTAAATCGGTTTCAGTTATGTACTGAAATATAAGAATGGACATTAGAGGCTTCTTTCAAAGAAAAAACTCAGGTAAATGTTATTTTATATATTATGCTTTGTATGTTGTTCAGTATATTTCTATGCAAAACAAGAGGGATTTCAGTACACAGCAGGATATTCACATTTATAACCAGATATTTACACTTTAGGGAGAAAACATAAAACATTTTTACTGTACAACATCAATTTAGAGTAAACTTTTGTTTTAGATAAATATTGAAACATCTTTTGAATTAGTTAAATGTCAGAATAAAGAGAGACAGAGCTGTCTATTTTTTATCACTTTCATCAAATTTAGGAGCACATATACACTAAGTTTGTTAATTAATAAGAAACTCCAGACGATTCCATTCTGAGCTGAAGAAGCTTCTGATTGGTTTGTAGAGTCCATGTGAGTAAACTGGTGGCACAGCTGTGGATGCATATAAGGCAAAAACACAGAGCCTGTTTCTGTGACATGGGAAAATCAAGAGATGTCAACCAAAACACCAGGAAAAGAACTGTGGAGCTCCATAAGTGTGGCTCAAGTTTGAATACAATTTGGTGCCATTTGCAATTAAGAAATACAGATAGTTTCTCTCTTTACTCTTAAAGTTAACAAATGTGTTTTTTATATTTATCTAAAAAATAAACATTTAGTCTGATTTGACGTTACAATTAAAAAAATGTTTGTGTTTTGATCTGAAGAGTAAATATCTGGTTTCAACTGTATATTTGATGATTGTCAGCACAAAGAGGGAGAGAGAGGAACAGAGAGGGAGAGAGAGGGAGATGGAGAATGAGGACAGAACAGAGATGAACAAGAGCAGGTGAGACACACATGTTAGTCAAATGGTTGTTTACCAAAAGTATCACCGTATCACAGGTCCTCATGTATCTCGTACCTAGTGTTTCTTTTTAGGTTTGCTATTTTTCAAATTCTATATTTATTAAGTTATGCAGCTTGTTTACACAACAAGGCTAAATAATTATATAAACTTTTTTCTCAATCTAAATAGTGGACTTTGGTAGAATTAAAAAAAATAAGTGTAGTGCAGGTCTATGATGATTTTAGTGCTACTATCATCTAGTTCTGATTCTGGTTCTGTCTTGGTTAAGTCCTCAGTAGTCCTGATTTTGAACTGTTGTAGTCCTGTTTTAATTCCGGATCAGTTCTGGCTCTGGTTGAATTGGGGTTTAGTCCTCGTGTCTTGATACAGCCCCAACTTTGTTCTGCCTTGCTGCTTAATTAAAAAACTAGTTTAAGGTGTCCTGCACATGTGATATATATTTTTCCTGATGGGTTTAGATTTTATTATTGTCATTTGTATTAGGAAATATTTAACCATATATTCTTAGAGGTGTATAATCAATTGTGTAGTGATAGGTTGTGTGATCTTTAACAAGCTACATCCTGGGAGCATGGGAAGAGGTCGTACCTTGTCTTATTGTTTTATGGTAGGATTAACGTAGCTACGTCTGTTCTAGTCTAAGTGCTTTTTGTTTAGATGAACTGCTGGACCTCCTCACCGGGGGGGGTCTACCCTCTTCCTGACCAAGGATGTTTGCTTGTGTGCTTTTATGACCCTTTGATCAGCAGTACCACACACACACACACACACACACACACACACACACACACACACACACACACACACACACACACACACACACACACACAGTATTCTTTGTTCACATGTATAGAATAGAATAGCCACATATACCTATGTGAGATGCTATATGTTAATGACCCTATGCATATTCATATAACCACAATAAAAGGAGTGCTATGGGGAGCCTGGCTGAGAGTCTGATGGTGGTCAAGTGGTGGAACGACGCTTGGCTCCAGCCAGGTCTCCCTCATGCATGAGTAAACCAGAGAACTTTGGTGCCTTGTGTCTTGCTTTTTGCTGCGTAGCAGATTGTCCTTAACGTTCCAGCGGATGGGTTCAAGAGACACGCCGACAGACTGACGTCAGCCAGGACTTATAGAGGTCCTGCAGCAAAGTCCCGAGGCGTGAGAATTCATCATCGGGCCGGTGGATTAGCCGTCTGTTTTTTCTCCTCGATGGATGAAGATTGACAGGATCTGGGGCTGATGCTACTCGCAATAAGCAACACCAAGTAGGTATGTGAAAAATCTTAGCCACTGTGTGAGGCTGAGTTGTAAAGTCTTTATCACTGTGTGCGATAAAGCGTGTAGTCACTGTGTGCGACTATTCTTTGCCACTGTGTGCAGCAAAGTACGCATCCACTGTGTGAGGTTGCGTTGAAAGTCTTTATCACTGTGTGCGATAAAGCGCGTGATCACTGCTATGTAAGTCTTTGCCACTGTGTGCGGCAAAGCGCGCGGCCCCTGTGTGAGACTGCGTTGAGACAATAGGCTTAATTTTTGTTGTTTGTGTGCGAGGATATTTTTTGTTGTTGTTGTGGTTGTGTGAGTGTGTGCGGAGCAGAACGCGTGGTCTGTGACGTCAGCAGCTGTTGTTGTTATTATGGGTTCCCAAGCAACCAAGAGTGTGTCAGAGGGTGATGAGAAGTTTATGGTGAAATTCGCTCCCGGTAGCGCAAAGTATTTAGGACATTGGCGCAAGAAATATGATTTTGAAGGTAAATTGGTTGTAGGACAATGTCAAATGTTAGTAGACCAGTTGACAGTAAAGGCAGCTTGTGCAAAAGGGAAATTGAAACAGGAGAGAGAGTTACAACTGACGTCCGCTAAACTGTGGTTAGAGCAGGCGCAGAAAAGAGAGGAGGCAGTGAATGCGAAGAGAGCAGCTTTGCAGGCATTAGCTGTGAAACCTGAAGATGAGACGGTGCGGTCTACTTCAGTGGTGCTGACGTTAAAGGACCAACAGCGTAGAGCAGCATTAGAGAGAGAGAGGCCAGAGAGGAGGAAGAAAAGCAGGAGCAGGAGAAGAGAGAGAGAGAGGAGGAGGACAGAGTACGGCTGGAGTTTGGGGACGCCGCAGCAGAATATTTAAGCCCTTATAACACTAGATCCAAAGCTAAAGGGGATAAGGCGAGTGCATTTGCTATGCCTGCCTCCCCTTTCCATGATACCTTTCCCATGGTGGAGGTTGCGAATCCCCATTTTGGTATTGAAGATGACCGAAGCCGTGTTATTTGTGTTTACAGGCCATGGACTGAATCTGAATGTGCAGAGGCATGTAAAGATTTAGGAAACCCGTTGACTAATGTTGATGAATTTATCGCCCAACACAAGCAACTCTGCTCCTCATACTGTTTAAACGGTCAGGAAACAGAAGCCACCTTTAGGAAGTGTCTCACATATAACTGGGCTCGGGTGCGAGGCACCTACACAGGGAGGGATGGTAATACCGTCCTACCCTATGGCCATGCAAATTTAAGAGGCCAAGTTGACGGGGTTTATGAGCGTCTTAGAAATACTTTTAAAGCTTCTGTAGATTACAACAAAATTGCCCAATGCATTCAGAAGGCAGGAGAAGATGTTCATGAGTTCAGGGCAAGATTAGAGGAAGTTTTCAAAGAACATAGCGGCCTTGAAGAGAGTGCAGAGAAGGCCAGTCCATATCAGCAACAGTTAAAACATGCTTTGATGAATGGCTTTCATTCACCCATTGCTGATTTCATCAGAAAACAAAATGTTAGTCATAACACTGACGGGTCCTTTGAATGCATGAACTGGGCCCGCCATGCACAGGAAGTCATTAAAAATAAAAAAAAGAAGTCACAAAACTCTGAGGCCGCTGCTTTCTTAGCGGATGAAATCTTTTTCCAGGGACAGTTCAGACGGGGAAGAAATAGAGGCGGAGGTGAGAGAAGTAGAAGAAATTGGGGCCCTAAAGAGAAACGGGACAAGAGATTTGATAAATGTTATGAATGTAGAGAAATGGGCCATCACGCAAGGGAGTGTCCTGATCGCATGCCTGAAGAGTATAAACGCCCTGATCCAAGAAACCCTTATTATAATAAATGACTAGCACCTGTTGACACTGCTAACACACATACATGTACAAATGATCCCTTACTTTGCCAGAATTTACAACAGCCTGTGTTTCAAACTCTAGATTTGACTGAAGTATTGTTAAATCTGTCAGGGAAAGAAGTAAAACCAGTTCGCACGTTAACTGTGCAAGGCAAAACTGTTCAATTTCTGTGTGATTCAGGTGCAGATAAAACTGTTTTAAAAGATCATGTGTCAGGAGTTGATCCTTCAAATGGCACAATTTATGTGAAGTCTGCAAATGGTCAGTTAAATCAGCATAGAATCTCTAAACCAGTGTGGATTAGAGATCCTACCACAGGAGAGGCAGCTCAGGGTTCAGTTGTAATGTGCCCAACTTGTCCGGTGAACCTCTTGGGAAGAGATATGATGATGAAACTTGGAATTTCAATAATTCCAACATCCATTGGGATGATAGCTGCAGGAAAAGGTGAAACTGCTGAGACAATGGTTCATCAGGACAGTGGGGATTTGCATTATTACTGGACACTTGACCTGTCGGCCTCCAGACCTGATCAAATAAACTGTAAACTGTTAGCTGCAGCTGAGGAAATGTTGACAACTAGCCATGACATACAGCCACCAGAAGACTTGCATGTCACACTGAGATTTAAGACCATGCCTGGGCCTGATGAGGCCTACACAGATAAAGTGCTGAAATTAGGGCCACAGAGAATCACCATAAAAGCAATATATACTGATGGTGAAACCATGGCTGGATGTAGTGTGATCCTTTCTGAAGCTGCACAACAACTTTTTACAGGGCAAACACCACATATTTCACTGACAAAGAGTGGCACAGCTGAGTGGACAGACTTAGCATCTTTGGTGAGACAGGGGGAGAGTGTTGGAATGTGGCAGCAAGCTGGAGGGGGTTGGGAGACAGACGTGCAGCACAGCATCTTTCGTAAAAAGCTGGGATGGGTGACACATACTACACCACAAACACATTTAATGGGGGGTGAGGATGACACAGTAGAATGATATGTTGTAGATGTCAAAGATCACCCGGAGCTTAAACAGGTCCCAGAGAAGCTCTGGTCTACTGGGAAGACTGATGTGGGGTTAATAACAACAGCGAGTCCAGTAGTAATAAAGCCCAAAACGTCTTTTAGGCCAAGAGTGAAGCAATATCCCTTGAAGCCTGATGCAGTGGAAGGCATTAAACCAGTAATAGAGGATATGATTAAAGCAGGGATACTAGTTGAAGCTCCACAAGCAGTATGTAACACACCCATGTTCCCAGTTAGAAAGGCTGATTCACAGTCGTGGCGCATGATTCAAGATTTAAGAGCTGTAAATCAGGCAGTGGAGAGCATCGCTCCATGCGTCCCCGACCCCCACACCTTGTTAAATCAGCTTAAGCCAGACATGACACACTTCACTGTGGTAGATTTAAGTAATGCTTTCTTTTCCATACCAGTACATGAGAATTCACAAGGCTGGTTTGG
This sequence comes from Diplotaxodon limnothrissa, assembly GCF_057381915.1. Classification (NCBI taxonomy): domain Eukaryota; kingdom Metazoa; phylum Chordata; class Actinopteri; order Cichliformes; family Cichlidae; genus Diplotaxodon; species Diplotaxodon limnothrissa. The sequence goes on from NC_140605.1 coordinate 326,858, forward strand.
TTTCACGTATCAAGGCAAAAAATACACATACACTAGATTGCCGCAAGGTTTTTGTGATAGTCCTACAATTTTCACACAGAATATTACAAATTGTCTGTCTGATTTTGTGATTCCATCACATTCACAGATGTTGGTATATGTCGATGACATTTTAATTGCATCCAATTCAGAGAAGAACTGCAAAGACATATCATTGGCATTGCTGACTCACTTAGCTGAGACAGGTAACAAGGCCTCACTTTCAAAGCTACAGTGGGTAAAGACAGAAGTGAAATTTTTAGGACATCTGCTTAGTGCAGCAGGGAAAAGCATACATCCAGAGAGGAAAACAGCTATCTTGGCAGCACCTAGGCCAGTGACAAAGAAACACATGATGCAATTCCTAGGGTTGCTAAATTTCTGTCGATCGTGGATGCCCCATTACTCTGAAATTGCACAGCCATTATTAGATATGATGTACAGTAAACCTTTAGCTATGTCAGACAGTTTAAGTTGGACCCCTGAGGGGGAGCAAGCTCTGTGCACGCTGAAACAGATGCTGACAGGAGCATCGGTTCTAGGGCTTCCAGATTATAACAAGCCTTTTGTTCAAACTGTTGACTGTAAAGGACATTTTATGACATCCATGTTAGCACAAAAATGTGGAGGTGGAATGAAGCCAGTAGCTTATTATTCTAAGAGGCTGGATCCTGTGGCTTGTGCCTTACCTCACTGTGTGCGATCTGTGTGTGCAGCCGCTGAAGCCGTAAGGTGTTCTGGTGAAATTGTTTTGTTTCACCCTTTGACCCTGCTGGTTCCACATGAGGTTGATGTTTTATTGCTGCAGACTAAAATGACATTCTTGTCACCTGCAAGACACTTGTCTTTAATGTCACTGTTGCTCTCCCAGCCACACATAACTATTAAGCGGTGTACAACTTTGAATCCCTCTACATTGTTGCCCACGGAGGAGGAGGGTACACCACATGTGTGCAGTGAGCATGTAGAAACACAGTGTAAACCTAGAAGTGATTTAACGGACATACCACTCACTGAGGGCAGGGTTTGGTTTGTTGATGGTTCCAGTTTTAAAACAGCAGAGGGAAAGACTAAAATGGGCTTTGCTGTTGTGGATGATGTGCAGGTCATCAGTGCTGGGCAGTTATCACATTCCATGTCTGCCCAAGCAGCTGAGATAGTGGCTCTGACGGAAGCCTGCAAAGCAGCTGAAGGGCAGGCAGTGACTATATATACAGACAGTCAGTATGCATATGCTACACTTCATTTCTTTGCCGCTCAGTGGTCAAGACGAGGCATGACAACATCAACAGGGAAACCTGTGGAGCATGCGACACTTTTACAGGACCTGTTGAAAGCAGTCTTACTGCCTAGTAAAGTTGCGGTTTGCAAATGTGCAGCACACACACGTGGCACTGACCCCATTGTACTAGGCAACGCCTTTGCAGATAAAATTGCAAAGGAAGCGGCCCTTGGAACACATGGGGTTCATGTTCTGGCGTCTCAGGAGCAAACTATGCCCATCACACATGATGTGTTAGCAGACATGCAGTCACACTCACCTCCAGCTGAGAAGCAGCTGTGGCTCACTAAAGGAGCAAGCCTGCGAGGTGATGTCTACTATCTTTGTGATAAACCTATATTGCCTAAAAACTTATATAGGACTGCTGCAATTTTGAGCCATGGGCTCTGCCATGTCTCAACAGCTGGGATGGTAGCAGCAGTCGAACGGCAGTTTTTCACACTGGGATTCAATGCTTATTCAAAACATTTTTGTAAAGCATGTTTAATATGTTGTAAACATAATGCTCAGGGGAACCTCAGACCTAAAAGAGGAAGGTTTCCCAGACCCAGCTACCCATTTGAAGTAATCCATATGGATTTCATTGAGTTGTCTAACTGTAACACCTACAGGTACTGCCTGGTAATTGTGTGCCCGTTCTCAAAGTGGGTAGAAGTTGTCCCCACTAAGAAAGCAGATGCTATTTCAGTGGCTAAAGTAATATGCAAAAACGTGATCCCAGAGCATGGGATCCCCCAGACTATTTACAGTGACAATGGTCCTCATTTTGTGAATGAAGTAATTGAGAAAATGTCACAACATCTGGGGATAACGCTGAAAAACCACTGCTCATACCACCCACAAAGTGCAGGGCTGGTTGAAAGGACTAATGGCACAGTAAAGCTGAGACTCAGGAAAACAATGGAGGAAACAGGCAGAACATGGGTAGACTGCATTGAGCTAGTGAAAATGTATATGAGAATCACGCCAACTGATAATGGCCTAACGCCTTTTGAAATAATATATGGCAGGCCATTTAGAGTTCCAGTGTTCTGTAATGATAATGATAAAGCAGAAGAAGAAAACACACTAGCAGACTGGATGATTAAAATGCTTAAAAGCAAAGAAGTCATGAGTGCAAATAATCTGCCAGATGATTCTGTTTCTGTACAGGAAGAACGTCTGAAGCCAGGGGACTGGGTGCTGATAAAGGTCATAAAGAAGAAGTGCTGGTCGAAGCCACGGTGGGACGGACCATACCAGGCTCTGCTGACAACACCAACTGCTGTGAAGATTGCAGAACGACCCACCTGGATACACCAAAGCCATTGCAAAAAGGTGACACACATCCAGGCCAGCTCGGAGTAAGTGGCAGGAAGACCGGGTACAAAGGGGGGGGAAGCCTCCAGGGCCCCTCGTCTCAATCCGGTGAAGAAACCAACTGAGCCACAGGTACTCATCAGAATGGCTGGTAAAGTGTTGTCTACCCTGCTGGGTGTAATGGCTTTGATGTCATCATGGTCAGCTGTGGAGACCCTGTATGTCCAAGGAAACCACACCCAATACCCTCATGGCTATTCTACAAACTTTTGGTGGCAGTTTATGAATACAACTGCTCACTTGAACAATAGGACGGACTGCTATGTGTGTGCTCATATGCCGTTATCCGCATATACATCTGGACTGTGGCCGTACAGCATACCAGAGGACAGGAGTTGGTGTCTGTTGGGCTTAGCAACTCATCCTGGCAACAGAGTCCTCTAGTCCAAGGCCAATTACAGTACACCTCTGAACATCACCTGGAGTAAGTCGCCACTTCTGAACGTGAATTGTTCTGAGCAAACTGACTTATTGGCCTGGCCTCAAGTGTCAGACCCACTGCCAGACATAATATTGCTGAACAAGCTGAACGCAGCTCAACTGCCGTTGTGTGTGATGAACAATGGATCACTGTCAGTGGGGCAGCTCCCGCTTCATTTATGTGGGTACATACAGCGGGGCAAAAAAGTATTTAGTCAGCCACCGATTGTGCAAGTTCCCCCACTTAAAATGATGACAGAGGTCAGTAATTTGCTCCAGAGGTACACTTCAACTGTGAGAGACAGAATGTGAAAAAAAATCCATGAATTCACATGGTAGGATTTGTAAAGAATTTATTCGTAAATCAGGGTGGAAAATAAGTATTTGGTCACCTCAAACAAGGAAAATCTCTGGCTCTCACAGACCTGTAACGTCTTCTGTAAGAAGCTTTTCTGTCCCCCACTCGTTACCTGTATGAATGGCACCTGTTTGAACTCATCATCTGTATAAAAGACACCTGTCCACAGCCTCAAACAGTCAGACTCCAAACTCTGCCATGGCCAAGACCAAAGAGCTTTCGAAGGACACCAGGAAAAGTATTGTAGACCTGCACCAGACTGGGAAGAGTGAATCTACAATAGGCAAGCAGCTTGGTGTGAAAAAATCAACTGTGGGAGCAATCATCAGAAAATGGAAGACATACAAGACCACTGATAATCTCCCACGATCTGGGGCTCCACGCAAGATCTCATCCCGTGGGGTCAAAATGATCATGAGAACGGTGAGCAAAGATCCCAGAACCACACGGGGGGACCTGGTGAATGACCTGCAGAGAGCTGGGACCAAAGTAACAAAGCTCACCATCAGTAACACACTACAACGGCAGGGAATCAAATCCCACAGTGCCAGACGTGTTCCGCTGCTGAAGCCAGTGCATGTCCAGGCCCGTCTGAAGTTTGCCAGAGAGCACATGGATGATACAGCAGAGGATTGGGAGAATATCATGTGGTCAGATGAAACCAAAGTAGAACTTTTTGGTATAAACTCAACTCGTCGTGTTTGGAGGAAGAAGAATACTGAGTTGCATCCCAAGAACACCATACCTACTGTGAAGCATGGGGGTGGAAACATCATGCTATGGGGCTGTTTTTCTGCCAAGGGGACAGGACGACTGATCCGTGTTAAGGACAGAATGAATGGGGCCATGTATGGTGAGATTTTGAGCCAAAACCTCCTTCCATCAGTGAGAACTTTGAAGATGAAACGAGGCTGGGTCTTCCAACATGACAATGATCCAAAACACACCGCCCGGGCAACAAAGGAGTGGCTCCGTAAGAAGCATTTGAAAGTCCTGGAGTGGCCTAGCCAGTCTCCAGACCTCAACCCCATAGAAAATCTGTGGCGGGAGTTGAAAGTCCGTGTTGCTCGGCGACAGCCCCAAAACATCACTGCTCTCGAGAAGATCTGCATGGAGGAATGGGCCAAAATACCAGCTACTGTGTGTGCAAACCTGGTAAAGACCTATAGTAAACGTTTGACCTCTGTTATTGCCAACAAAGGTTATGTTACAAAGTATTGAGTTGTATTTTTGTTATTGACCAAATACTTATTTTCCACCCTGATTTACCAATAAATTCTTTACAAATCCTACCATGTGGATTCATGGATTTTTTTTTCACATTCTGTCTCTCACAGTTGAAGTGTACCTCTGGTGCAAATTACTGACCTCTGTCATCATTTTAGGTGGGGGAACTTGCACAATCGGTGGCTGACTAAATACTTTTTTGCCCCACTGTATACACCTACTGCCCTCCAGAGAATGAGAGCAGGTGCATGAAATGCTTGACCAGTGCGAAGTGCGCTGAGAACTTGACATCAAGGAGGACTGAATGCAAGTTCAACCGGGCTTACAGAATACCAGTAAAAGCAAAGAGTCAGAAGTGGACAGGCTGTGCAAGGACGGTGCCGAGCAGTAAAGGAACAAGAGTTTTGGCTGATTGGTATTTCCTGTGTGGACATAAAGCCTATCTATCACTCCCTGAAGGATGGGGAGGATTGTGTGCCGTGGTGAAGTTATCGGATCATGTCTTCTTCATGGACAGAGTTGAACATCACCCTGGCAACCGATTGATTGATTGATTGATTGGTAATTTATTTCAACATGTGAACAATATACAAGTACATTTAGAAAAGAAATAAGAGAGAAAAAAAATACTATACAAATTACATACAAAAAACCATTTTGATTAATTTACATGTTGAAAGGGAGTGGGAAGAAGTATACACTTATTTAATCCCACCCCTTTGCCATAAATTATCAGTGAATATTTAGTCAGCTTCCTTACTGATATAATTTGTAATAAAAATCGACGGAAGCGTGAGGTGAATATAGCCTCACCTAACTCTTTTGGAGTAACAGTAGACACTGGAGTGCCACGAGAATTTCGCATTTGGAGTGGAGGAGCTAAATTCTTCCAAAGTCTGATCCCAAACATCGGAGTTGCAGAGGTGCGGGATCATGTGGAGATCAACCGGTATGCCTTACTGCGACACATTAATCTCACTAAGACTCTGGGAACAGTCTTAGCGGAGGAGCAAAGGGCCATCAGAACGATGGTACTGCAGAACAGGCTGACCCTGGACTTGATAACAGCATCACAAGGAGGAGTGTGTAAGCTGATTGGAGAGACGTGTTGTACGTTTATCCCAGATGGATATACGACTGGAGGAGACATCTATGAAGCACTGCAGAACTTAACTGCTCTGCAGAAATATGTGGCGGACCACACATCAGGAGGAGACGCGTCACAAGGCTGGATAGCCTGGTTGACATCTGGACCATGGTGGAATATGTTTCTAAAGTTTTTGACTCCCATTCTTACATTATTGGCTTTGCTTTGCTTGTTTACAGGTTGCATCTTGCCATGTGTAAGATCGATGGTGAATAAAATGATTGCTAACACCTTTACCAATTTCATACTGTTGCAGCAGCGTGACATGGATGCTAAGGCTAATATGTGTGTATGAAATGAAGCCTGCACTGAAAATGTTGACAAGTGGTGTAGAGCTGAAGATATATATACGCCGTATAGCCTTAAAAAATGACAATACAGGGTGGTGATGATGGGTTTAGATTTTATTATTGGCATTTGTATTAGGAAATATTTAACCATATATTCTTAGAGGTGTATAATCAATTGTGTAGTGATAGGTTGTGTGATCTTTAACAAGCTACATCCTGGGAGCATGGGAAGAGGTCGTACCTTGTCTTATTGTTTTATGGTAGGATTAACGTAGCTACGTCTGTTCTAGTCTAAGTGCTTTTTGTTTAGATGAACTGCTGGACCTCCTCACCGGGGGGTCTACCCTCTTCCTGACCAAGGATGTTTGCTTGTGTGCTTTTATGACCCTTTGATCAGCAGTACCCCCCCCCCCCCCCCCCCCCCACACACACACACACACACACACACACACACACACACACACACACACACACAGTATTCTTTGTTCACATGTATACCTATGTGAGATGCTATATGTTAATGACCCTATGCATATTCATGTAACCACAATAAAAGGAGTGCTATGGGGAGCCTGGCTGAGAGTCTGATGGTGGTCAAGTGGTGGAACGACGCCTCCCTCATGCATGAGTAACGTAGCAGATTGTCCTTAACGTTCCAGCGGATGGGTTCAAGCTACAAACCTATCATTTCCCTATATGAAGTCATTCTTTTTTGAACAAAACTCAAAACGGAGCCTATTATTAATCTTTCAGTCATTTCTAACCCCCCCTCCCAAAAAAAAAAATAAAAAAAAATAAATCCCACATGAATACTACCCTTTAGGGCTAAGCCCCGGGTGTTTCAAATGTCTGGCTCCGCCTCTGGTTGGTGGTGGTGCTTGATGAGACAATCAGTGCCATCCCTCTGTCCAATGACATAGTTGCAAGGTGCCTATGTGATATTTGAAGTGAGGAACAACTTCTTGATGTAGTGAAGGACAAGCTTTGTCTTACAGGTGAACAATATAGATAGCAATCAAGGCTGTTTGCTTTGTTATGTCAGGGTCCCTGTGTGAGGACTTGCTGCTTTACTGGCTTGGTGTGGAGAGGGAGAATCCACTCACAGGACAGAGAGCTGTGGGCATTCTGCTTCCCTTTGCCACATCCTATCTCTGTGAGAGTGGGTTTTCTGCTGTTGCCTCACTGAAATTAACAATAATAATAATAATAATACATTTTATTTATAGGTGGCTTTCAGACCCTCAAGATCACCTTACAATAACACGTGAACAATAGCATTTAAAAAAAAAACATTAAAAAAATATGTATATATAATAAACATGGTCAAATAAAATTTAGACATAAACAGTCATAAAAGTATAAAGGCAAGTATAAAAACTGAGCAAGGTAAAAATGGACTAAGACAGATCAGGTGTATGCAATTCTAAATAGATGAGTTTTGAGACATGATTTAAAAGTGGTGAGACAGTGTGTGGTCAGGAGAACAAGTGGAAGTGCATCCAAAGTCTCGGGGCAGAACAACTAAAGGCTCTGAGTCCAATAGTAGTCAGGCGAGCAGGTGGAACTGACAGAAGGAAAGCTGAAGAAGAGCGGAGTGTACGAAGGGGCGAGTATGTATGGAGAATAGGGCTGCCACAAACGATTATTTTGATAGTCGACTAGTCACAGATTATTTTTGCGATTAGTCGACTAATCAGATCATCATCCATTGAACGTAAAAGTACAGCTTATTGCACCAGCAGCATCTGCTCTTATATAACTATCATTAGCTTACAGCTTTAAGTGTTTAAGGTCTGTGCTAACTAAAAATAAAGACAAGATGATAGTTAATTGAATTCTAATTAAATGTGCAGATTGTTTCGGTGGAGTTTAATAAACTCAGCCGATTTACTCAGGAACAAATAAAATACTGAAAAAAGCCAAACAATAACATTTTTAAGTTATCTAAGTGACTTGTATATGTTTAACCTGAGTAGGGCGGTGGGTTTGAAAACGATCTGCCGGGAGTCCGGTGCTCTCATGGCCCCCGGCTAGCTATCGAGCTAGTGGGTAACAGACGCCTCCGAAAACGTCGGAGCGCTTTTGAAAATATGTGGTGTCCTGATAAACTGAGCAGATATGAGGTTTACACAGCTACATTCTCGCCTGAAAATATGTTAAACGTTTATTTTGTGACCCAGAAAGAATAATAAGAGTAATATTAAAACTAACTAGCTGCCGCCATTGTTGACAACTGCGCTGGGCCGCGCTATGAATTCTGGGACACAGTTTCTTCTTCTTCGGGGTTTAACGGCAGCTGGCATCCTTGTACATGCAGTGCTGCCATCTTCTGTTTCAGTCCGTTATTACACTCTTAAATCCTGCTACTTATTCCTGCTTTTGGGATCTTACAAAGCTTCAAATGACGCGTCGACTATTAAATCAGTCGTCGACGATTTTGATAGTCGACGTAATCGTGACTAGTCGACTAATCGTGGCAGCCCTAATGGAGAAGATCGGATAGATAGGAGCGAGGTTATGAAGGGCTTTGAAAGTGAGAAGCGGGAACTTGAAATTGACACGGAGGTGAATTGGGAGCCAATGGAGCTGTTTAAGAACAGGTGTTATATGTTCAGTGGCTCTTGTTCTGGAAATAATACGAGCAGCTGTATTTTGAACTAACTGCAATTTATGGAGAGATTTTCGAGGTAGACCATAGAGAAGAGAATTACAGTAATCTAAACGAGATGTGACAAGAGCATTGACAAGTATGGCGGTACTGTGTGGAGTGAGTGAGGGACGAAGACGGTTAATATTACGGAGATGAAAGTAGGAAGACCGAGTGATATTATTTATATGTGCTGTGAAGGACAGAGTGCTGTCGAGGATGACACCAAGACTCTTAACCTGAGGGGAGGGTGTGACATCAGAGTTATCAACGGATAACGAAAGACTGGTTGGAACTGTAGTCAGTTTTGATCTGGTGCCTATTAAAATGAATTCTGTTTTATTGCCATTAAGTTTAAGAAAGTTGTGAGTAAACCAGACCTTGATTTGACTTAAACAGTCAGAAATGGATGTGGGTGGGAGAGTAGCTGTGGGTTTGGAGGAAAGGTAGAGCTGGGTGTCATCTTAGCAGTGAAACTGGATGTTATGCTTCCTAAAAATATTACCTAGGGGTAGGAGATAGATGATAAAAAGTAAATGACCCAGGACAGAGCCTTGGGGTACACCGGAATTAACTGGATTAGATACTGATCTGTGAGGGAGTAACTGAACAAACTATGAGCAGCCAGAGAGATAAGAGATAAACCAGGCGAGTACTGTACCATTGATGCCAATAGATGCTAATCTGTGAAGGAGGATGCAGTGGGAGATAGTATCAAAAGCTGCTGTAAGCTCAAGGAGAATGAGGATGGCAAGATGGCGCCGGTGTGTGTGGCTGCTCGTCTGTCACTGCCAAGTTTGTTCCTGTTTATATTATTTTTAATTTGTGTCATCCACGAAACAAAGTCTCTGCTGAGGTATGATCGGCAGACACTATTGGACCTCAAACCTGTGGTCCAAAATATTGTGTCGTTTGGAGCTGGTGGGCAGCAACCCTTGCCCCCATTTGCATCAGAAACCCCGGGTTACCTGTACCTGTACTGCCTCTGGGTTGTCACCACTGCCGGGGTAAACGAAGCAGTCGCCTGGTGAAGCTAAAGGTTTCTCTAAAGAATTATTCTGCTGTTTCCCGACCAGTGCATGGATTATTTCCAAGACTGTTTGTGTCTCTGTGTTTTCTGGATCCTGTTGATGCCTGTTTGGTGCCTATGGTCAGCTTTAACTTGTGCTGTTAAGAGGGAATGTCGTCAAGCAGAACGGAGATGGAAAAAGGATAAACTGCATGTATCATTTCAAATTCTAAAAGACTGCTGGCATCGCTACCAGAACACTGTTAAAGAGGCAAAAAGGGAATATTTTGCAAATATTATTTCTTCCAACTGTCATAACCCACATGGGTTATTTAGGACCATTGACACTGTTCTTAATACTCCATTGAATGTCTGTTTGGAAGTAATTTTCTGAACTTTTTTATTGAAAAGGTTGTCACCACCAGGGCTCTTATCACAGCTCCTGACTCTGACCCCTCTGTCTCTGACCCTTACGCTGCTGTTTGTACTCAGTTTGAGCTTGTGACCCTCTCCACTTTAGAGGATGTGGTTCGCCATATTAAGCCCACAGGTTCCCCCCGGGATCCTGTCCCTCCACAATTCTTTAAAGAAATTTTTCCTAGTATACAACAGTATGTCCTTGACATTATTAACAGCAGTCTGTCTTCTGGTATGGTTCCTGCAAATTTCAAACATGCAGTAGTGCAGCCATTGCTTAAGAAACCTGGCCTTGATCACACAGTTTTAGCGAACTATAGGCCTATTTCCAAGCTGCCTTTACTCTCCAAGGTTTTAGAGAAAATTGTTCTTAGTCAACTGAAAGATTTTCTAGATGATAATGGCATCTTTGACGTTTTTCAATCAGGTTTTAAAACCCTTCATAGCACAGGATCTGCATTATTAAGGGTTTTTAATGACATCCTTCTGCCATGTGATTCTGGTAACCATGCTGTTCTTGTCTTGCTTGGCCTAACTGCTGCCTCTGACACAGTAGACCACAATATTCTAATTTCTCAATTAAATGATGTAGCGGGTATTGGTGGCACTGCACGTAATTGGTTTAGGTCTTATTTGTCAGATAGAACTTTCTCTGTCAGCCTTCTCGGTTCCGAATCATCTTTTGCTCCTCCGTCATGTGGCAACCCACAGGGCTCAATTTTAGGGCCACTGCTCTTTTTATTGTATCTATTGCCTCTGGGTTCCATCCTTAGGAGGCATTTCATTGTTATGCGGATGACTGCCAAATTTATTTACCACTAAAGCAGAAGAATGGCATCTCCATAAAACCTCTCTTGACATGTCTAGATGACATGGTTGGCTCTAAACTTTTTAAATTTTAACGAAAAGAAAACAGAAGTGTTGGTGTTTGGACCTAGTGGTCCCTGTGAGTCCTCTGTTGATTTAGGATCCTTGGAAGTCTATTTTGAACCTGTTGTTACTGACCTTGGTTTTAAGTTGGACAGTGATTTTAAATTGGACAACCAAATCAGAGCAGTGGTGAAGTCCAGTTTTTATCATTTAAGGCGACTGGCAAGAGTAAAATCTTTTCTTTCAAGGCAGCACCTTGAAACAGTGATCCATGCTTTTATTTCTATTTTATTTCTATTTTTATGTCAGTCATTGCTCTCACGTCTGCAGCTGGTTCAAAATGCGGCTGCACGACTCCTAACAGGAACTCGAAAAAGAGAGCATATAACCCCTGTGCTAGCCTCTCTGCACTGGCTGCCTGTGTCTTTTAGAGTTCATTTTAAAATTCTTATGTTTGTTTTTAAATGCCTTCACAGTCTTGCCCCGCCTTACCTCTCTGAGCTTCTTCATCCCCACACACCCTGTCGGTCTCTCAGGTCAGCTGACCAGCTCCTGGAGGTACCAAGATCCAGGAGGAAGCTCAGAGGGGACAGGGCCTTCTCTATCGTGGCTCCTAAATTATGGAATAATTTGCCCTTGCACGTTAGAGAGGCCCCTTCACTGTCCACTTTTAAATCATGTCTTAAAACCCACTTTTATTCCTTGGCTTTTAACCTCAGTGAGACTTAGTTTCTCTTTTAATTGAAGTAGTTATTTCATTAATGATTTCACTCTTCTTTTATTTGTTTTTTATTTATATCTCATGTAATTTTATTTTACAGTTCCAATGTACAGCACTTTGTGTCGGCTGTGGTTGTTCTAAAATGCTTTATAAATAAAGGTGATGAGGATGGAGATAAGTCCAGAGTCAGCTGCAAGCAGAAGATCATTGATGATTTTTACTAGAGCTGTTTCTGTACTGTGACATGAACGGAAGCCGGACTGAAACTGTTCGTACAAGTTATTTCCAGTGAGATGACGATGAACCTGTGCAGCCACTATCTTTTCCAGAAATTTTTGCTAAGAAAGGGAGATTTGAAATTGGCCTGAAATTATTTAGATTGGAGGGATCTGAACCATTATTTTTCAGTATTGGGGTTATTATAGCAGTTTTAAGAGAAGAAGGAACAGAACCAGATATAAGAGAAGAGTGTACGATATTAGCAATCAGTGGGGCAAGAGACGAGAATGAGAGTTTAACAAGATTTGTCGGCAGTGGATCAAGTTTACACGATGATGACTTTAAGTTAGTAATTATGGAAGATAGCTGAGTTATTGTGGGAAGTTCAAAATTGGATAGATAGGATGACAGCTGAGAAGGACAAAAAATGCATATAGAACAATTGACCATATCCCAGGATGAGGGCAATTGTTGATAAAGATTCTCAATCTTGGTGTAAAAAAAAGTCCATAAATTTATTGTAAACTGCGGCAGAGTGTGTATGTATGGCAAAGGTATCTGGGGGTTTAACAACATTGTGCAATGTAGAAAACAAAGTGCGAGTGTTTCCTTCAGCGGATTCAATAACAGAGGTGTAGTAGGCAGATTTGGATGGATAGCTTCTTTATAATGTTGTACATGACTGAGATACATGTCCTTGTGAATAGTAAGTCCTGTTTTCCTGGAGAGACGTTCCAGGAGGCGTCCAGTAGCTTTAAGTTGGCGAAGTTCAGGTAAATACCATGGCGCAGAGTGAGAGAAAGAAACAGAGTTTTTTGGGGAGCCAAGGTATCTTTCTTATAAATCACACATCAATAACCTCACCCGTTCTGCCTACTTCCATCTACGCAACATTAACAGATTGCTTCCTTCTCTTTCCACCCAGTCTACGTCCATTCTTGTCCACAGTCTTGTTACCTCCCGTATTGACTACTGCAATTCTCTTCTGCATGGTCTCCCCCAAAAATCCCTCCATAAGCTTCAACTGGTTCAGAACTCTGCTGCTCGCATTATCACCAGAACCCCCTCCTACCAGCACATTACCCCTGTTCTTCAGGAACTTCACTGGCTCCCTGTGAAATTCCGGATAATTTTCAAACTACTTCTGCTCACCTTCAAGGCCCTTCATAACCTCGCTCCTTCTTACCTTTCTGACCTGTTAACCACCACTTGTTCTGCCCGTTCACTTCGTTCTTCTTCTTCTGTCCAGCTTACTGTACCTTCCTTCCGCCTCACCACCATGGGAAGCAGAGCTTTCAGCTGCTCTGCTCCCAGGCTGTGGAATTCTCTGCCCCCTGAAATAAGAAATATTGGTTCTCTCCCCCAGTTTAAATCCCAACTCAAAACTCATCTGTTCAAATCTGCATATTCACTGTGAATACACTGTTTGTTCATTTTATCTTGTGCTTTATTTTATTGTTCTTATTCTGCCATTGTTTTACTAATTGTTTTATCCTATTGTAAAGTGTCCTTGGGTGACTTGAAAGGCGCTCATAAATAAAATTTATTATTATTATTATTATAAGAGGTTGATAAGTTCATTGTTATAGTGAGATACCAGGTCATCTATGGAAGCTGAGGCATCAGTGATAGGTAAATTATTAATGCCATGGGAAAGATCTGATAGATCAATGCCCCTAATATTTCTAAAAGTAATTGAGCGGTTTTGTTTATTTTTGTATAGTGGGAGACTAACAGTGAATAAAACTAATTTATGGTCTGAAAAAGGCATGTCCAATACAGCACAATTTTTTTTTTTTTTTTTTTTTTGTGTCCCGTTTGGATCTTTAGCCATCAGAATTGTTGTCTTAAGGCCAAGAAAGATGCCAAGCGGATTTATTTCACCAAGTGGATCATCATGGCCTTGCCATATTGGTCCATTTGATTGACCTTTATTATAATTATGAATTTATTTTATTTTCGGTTGCTACAAACGGGACAGACATGACTGTGGGATAGGACAGGGAGAAAGAATGAAAGAAAGAGAGGGAGAGAAAGAAAACCAAAGGGAAAAGAGACGGTGAGAAAGGGGGGAAGAAGGAAAGAAAAACAAACAAAACACCTGGATCACCTGTATGGAGAAAAAAAAACAGAAGAGAAAGCAAACAAAAAAAAAGAGCAACATAATAAAAAACAGCACCATCACAATAAACTAGCTAGCAGTAGATAACAGTAGATACTAAATATTAAACGATATTGTGCAGCACGCAAGATAGACAGCGCACAATGTGCTTTGAGGCAGCAGCCAAGAAAGCTGTAGTCCGCGTCTGTAAACACCCGTGTGTACACCTGTGTGCACACCTGTGTGGATCAGCATGCTTGTAAAAAGGTTTCTCCATGTAACGATCTGCTAGGGAGTGTGGGGAGCCATAGCCCCGTCCCCCAGGGCATGAAGCAGGTATGGAGGAGATCCAGGCCCCAGATATCGAGAGGCCCCAGAGTACAAGGACCCGAGGAGGACCACCAAAAGGGGGGGAACCGTGCCACCCTCCTGGGAAGAGCTGAGTAGAGCCCCAAAGGAGAGGTCACCCCGCAGCTACGGAGCAGAGGCCAGAGGGGGTTGCAGTGGCGTGCCCGCGGGCTCTGCCGGCAGCCAGCTGTGCTAGAGAGGACCGAGCTTCAGGCCCAGAGGCCTAAGGGCATCCCACCCCCCGGAAGGATCCCAGCCGGGCCACAGGCGCCCGGCCCTGCCAATCGGCCACCAGGAGTGAGGCGGTACATACATGAGCGCCCAGCGCCAGACGACAAGGACCACCAACACACCAATGTCTGAGGGCATCAGCCACCGGCAGGGAGTGTGGTGAGGGGAGATAGGCCTCCGTACTTTAGAGGGCCTGAGATGTACCCAGAGAGGTTGAGTCTAAGACCCAACCTGACATATAGACACAGACGAACAGGCACACGTGGACACAAACGTGCATTCCCACCCCCATATACACAACCAAATACTCGGCACTCACCCAACGTGTAGACAGACACAAATAGACACTGCACAGACAGTCACACTCCCCAAACATACTCTATATCCCAGGTCCAGGTACCCCCGCCCCCAGAGGGGCAAGCTGCACCTAGACCCAGGAGATGTAACCCTTCTCTCTGGGGTGGAGGCAAGCGGACCACCTCCTTATCTGCAGTAGCAGGGAGGCCCCGCATCCCAGACCCCAGTCTGACGGCCAGCACCTCCTCCCAGCCCCCCAGCCCTGACGGTTAACAGAACCGGGGTGAGTGAAGACCTCAAATCTCCCTACGCCCGCTCATATGTAGTGTTGCTGTGTGCTGTTCTAAAGTGCATTTAAAACTCAGGAGAGCATGGTACTTGCTTCCTCTCAGAGAGCAGCACAGCTCCTCCCGAAAACCCTTAGTGTCTAAATGCATTTAAAATTGAGGGTAGGGCACCAGCGCCAGAGGTGGGTTGGAATACACCGGCCATCCTCTGGATGCTGTGAAACGTGCCCACCCCCAAGGCCCTATATGTATGTGTTATGTGAGAGTGTGAGTTGTCCAATTCAGCACAATTCTTAGGGGTGACACCAATACAGCAAACAAGATCCAAAATGTGTCCTCTGGAGTGTGTGGGAACGTCCATATATTGGTGTAAGCCAACATTGTCCAGACAGGATATAAAATCTCTTGTGGCTGAATTTGATGTGTTGTCCATGTGGATTTTAAAATCGCCCAGCAGTAGTATATTTGGAGATAAGAGTAGGATTACGGCAAGAAAGTTAGAAAAATCAGTTAAAAAGTCAAATTTGATTTTCGGTAGACAGTAAACAGCAGGATCGGACATTAAGCAATCCGATGGAAACGGGATAGTCGCCGCTAGCTTTGTAAGCTGACCGGGCAGGGCTAGCAAGCACACTACGGTCAGCAGTCTGTCCACCAGGCTTCCTAGCGGAGCGGCGGTGAGATGACCACAAGGATGGTATCGGGTTCCTGCTGTCAATCCTGTAATTCCGTCTGGATCCGCAGTGGACATACTTTCGACGCGGGACCAAGGGGATGCCAGGGTGTAGCCGGCGGAAAGGTCGAGAGGTGCTGGAAGCGCAGAATGAGTTGGTCTGATGTCGAGTATCTCAGCGTGGAGGAGACGGGCCGGAGTATTAGGGTGGAAAATAAGTATTTGGTCACCTCAAACATGGAAAATCTCTGGCTCTCACAGACCTGTAACGTCTTCTGTAAGAAGCTTTTCTGTCCCCCACTCGTTACCTGTATGAATGGCACCTGTTTGAACTCATCATCTGTATAAAAGACACCTGTCCACAGCCTCAAACAGTCAGACTCCAAACTCCGCCATGGCCAAGACCAAAGAGCTTTCGAAGGACACCAGGAAAAGTATTGTAGACCTGCACCAGACTGGGAAGAGGGAATCTACAATAGGCAAGCAGCTTGGTGTGAAGAAATCAACTGTGGGAGCAATCATCAGAAAATGGAAGACATACAAGACCACTGATAATCTCCCACGATCTGGGGCTCCACGCAAGATCTCATCCCGTGGGGTCAAAATGATCATGAGAACGGTGAGCAAAGATCCCAGAACCACACGGGGGGACCTGGTGAATGACCTGCACAGAGCTGGGACCAAAGTAACAAAGGTCACCATCAGTAACACACTACAACGGCAGGGAATCAAATCCCGCAGTGCCAGACGTGTTCCGCTGCTGAAGCCAGTGCATGTCCAGGCCCGTCTGAAGTTTGCCAGAGAGCACATGGATGATACAGCAGAGGATTGGGAGAATGTCATGTGGTCAGATGAAACCAAAGTAGAACTTTTTGGTATAAACTCAACTCGTCGTGTTTGGAGGACGAAGAATACTGAGTTGCATCCCAAGAACACCATACCTACTGTGAAGCATGGGGGTGGAAACATCATGCTATGGGGCTGTTTTTCTGCCAAGGGGACAGGACGACTGATCCGTGTTAAGGACAGAATGAATGGGGCCATGTATCGTGAGATTTTGAGCCAAAACCTCCTTCCATCAGTGAGAACTTTGAAGATGAAACGAGGCTGGGTCTTCCAACAGGACAATGATCCAAAACACACCGCCCGGGCAACAAAGGAGTGGCTCCGTAAGAAGCATTTGAAAGTCCTGGAGTGGCCTAGCCAGTCTCCAGACCTCAACCCCATAGAAAATCTGTGGCGGGAGTTGAAAGTCCGTGTTGCTCGGCGACAGCCCCAAAGCATCACTGCTCTCGAGAAGATCTGCATGGAGGAATGGGCCAAAATACCAGCCACTGTGTGTGCAAACCTGGTAAAGACCTATAGTAAACGTTTGACCTCTGTTATTGCCAACAAAGGTTATGTTACAAAGTATTGAGTTGTATTTTTGTTATTGACCAAATACTTATTTTCCACCCTGATTTACGAATAAATTCTTTACAAATCCTACCATGTGGATTCATGGATTTTTTTTTCACATTCTGTCTCTCACAGTTGAAGTGTACCTCTGGTGCAAATTACTGACCTCTGTCATCATTTTAAGTGGGGGAACTTGCACAATCGGTGGCTGACTAAATACTTTTTTGCCCCACTGTATACCCATTTCAATTATTCATTTTTACCAGTGACACCAATATAACATCTCCACATTCACAAATATACATTTCTGACATTCAAAAACATAACAAAAACAAATCAGCGACCAATATAGCCACCTTTCTTTGCAAGGACACTCAAAAGCCTGCCATCCATGGATTCTGTCAGTGTTTTGATCTGTTCACCATCAACATTGCGTGCAGCAGCAACCACAGCCTCCCAGACACTGTTCAGAGAGGTGTACTGTTTTCCCTCCTTGTAAATCTCACATTTGATGATAGACCACAGGTTCTCAATGGGGTTCAGATCAGGTGAACAAGGAGGCCATGTCATTAGTTTTTCTTCTTTTATACCCTTTCTTGCCAGCCACGCTGTGGAGTACTTGGACGCGTGTGATGGAGCATTGTCCTGCATGAAGGATGCAGACTTCTTCCTGTACCACTGCTTGAAGAAGGTGTCTTCCAGAAACTAGCAGTAGGACTGGGAGTTGAGCTTGACTCCATCCTCAACCCGAAAAGGCCCCACAAGCTCATCTTTGATGATACCAGCCCAAACCAGTACTCCACCTCCACCTTGCTGGCGTCTGAGTCGGACTGGAGCTCTCTGCCCTTTATCAATCCAGCCACGGGCCCATCCATCTGGCCCATCAAGACTCACTCTCATTTCATCAGTCCATAAAACCTTAGAAAAACCAGTCTTGAGATATTTCTTGGCCCAGTCTTGACGTTTCAGCTTGTGTGTCTTGTTCAGTGGTGGTCGTCTTTCAGCCTTTCTTACCTTGGCCATGTCTCTGAGTATTGCACACCTTGTGCTTTTGGGCACTCCAGTGATGTTGCAGCTCTGAAATATGGCCAAACTGGTGGCAAGTGGCATCTTGGCAGCTGCACGCTTGACTTTTCTCAGTTCATGGGCAGTTATTTTGTGCCTTGGTTTTTCCACACGCTTCTTGCGACCCTGTTGACTATTTTGAATGAAACGCTTGATTGTTCGATGATCACGCTTCAGAAGCTTTGCAATTTTGAGACTGCTGCATCCCTCTGCAAGATATCTCACTATTTTTGACTTTTCTGAGCCTGTCAAGTCCTTCTTTTGACCCATTTTGCCAAAGGAAAGGACGTTGCCTAATAATTATGCACACCTGATATACGGTGTTGATGTCATTAGACCACACCCCTTCTCATTACAGAGATGCACATCACCTAATATGCTTAATTGGTAGTAGGCTTTCGAGCCTATACAGCTTGGAGTAAGACAACATGCATGCAGAGCATGGTGTGGACAAAATACTCATTTGCCTAATAATTCTGCACTCCCTGTAGTATTTATATAGCACTTTCAGATCAGCCCCCAGCTGAACACAAAGTGCTGTACACTTGACATGCCAGAAATGATACATTGAACATGTTAAAAAATAAGAAAAATAAATAAAATAAATAATAATAATAATAATAATATAAAATGAATAAAAAATATTTAAAAAATAAAAAATAAGATGATTATTAAAATGACATTTAAAATAATAATATTAGCACAAATAGCAAAAACAATAATAAAATAGTATAAAAATGTTGATGAGAATTACATTTAAAACAATAAAATCAGCACATTAGATTAAAATAATAAAATCAGGGTCAGACTGTGTCATAAGCCAAGGAGATAAAATGGGTTTTAAGACGTGTTTTAAAAGTGGACAGTGAAGGGGCCCCTCTAATGTGCTGGGAAAGATTGTTCCACAGATTAGGAGCAACAAATACAGTCCAGAAACCGGCTATCCGAAGACAGCGCAGCGGCTAGCAGCTGATGCTGACAGCTGGTGCTAATAGCTAACAGTAAATGTGTCCAATTGCTGCGGGCCATTCAGTCCTTATACAACCGTTGCAAGAGCTTGGTCCGCATAGCCGGCAATAAGTAGGACTCGTTCCTGATGGGTGATGGGCTCCGCCAGAGCTGCCTTTTGTCACCGATTCTGTTCATAATTTTTATGGACAGAATTTCTAGGCGTAGCCAAGTGGCGGAAGGCTTTCACTTGGGTGGTCTCAGGATCTCATCTCTACTTTTTGCAGATGATGTGGTTCTGTTGGCTTCATTGGTTGATGGCCTCCAGCTCGCCTTGGAATGGTTCGCAGCTCCACTTCCCCTGCCGGTGGCGGACTCCCTCAGGTATCGGTGCGTTGGTGGTTCTTTGTATCTGGGGGTGGGCGTCCGGGTACACACCGGCTCACTCCTTGGCGGCCGCTTATTGGGGCTCGCTCGGGCCACTTTGGAGGTGGGGTGCCCCCGGCCTCTCGGCCTGGGGCTCGGTCACTCAGGCACAGCTGGCTGCCGGCGGAGCTCACGGGCGCGTCACTGCAACTCCCCCTGGCTTCTGCTCCGCGGCTGCTGAGTGAGCCCTCATCTGGGACTCTCCTTAGCTCTTACTGGGACAGTGGCGCGGCTGCCCCTCTGTGGGTCTTCCTTGGTCTCTTGTGTTCTGGGGGCCTCTGGATGTCTGGAGTTTTGATCTCCTCCATACCTGCTTGATACCATAGAGGACAGGGCTGTGGCTCCCCACACTCTCTAGCAGATCATTACATGAAGGAACCTTTGGAATGCAAGCATGCTGATCCACACAGGTATGCACACAGGTGTACACATGGGTATTCACAGATGCGGACTACAGCTTTCTTGGCTGCTGCCTCAAAGCACACTGTGCGCTGTCTATCTTGCGTGCTGCACAATATCGTTTATTATTTAGTAACTATTGATATCTATGACTAGCTAGTTTATTGTGATGGTGCTTTTTTTTTTTTATTATTATGTTGCTCTTTGTTGTTTGCTGTCTCCCCTGTTTTTTTTGTTTTTCTTTCTCTCCATACAGGTGACCCAGGAGGTTTTTTTTGTTTTTTTTGTTTTTTTTTTCTCTCTTCCCCCCCTTCTCACCGTCTCTTCTCCCCTTTGGTTTTCTTTCTTCCTCTCCCCCTCTTTCTTTCATTCTTTCCCCCTGTCCTATTAAAAAGAAAGAAAAAAAAAAAAAAAGGATGACAAAGGATGAACTGAAGCTCCGCCATCACGTGATGTCACATGCTGCTGTTTCTGATGTCACTTCCAAAAAAAAAAAAAAAAAAAAGGAATGGTTCGCAGCTGAGTGTGAAGCGGTGGGAATGAGAATCAGCACCTCCAAATCTGAGGCCATGGTCCTCAGCCGGAAAAGGGTGGAGTGCCCACTCCGGGTCAGGGACGAGTTTATTGTCCCGCAAGTGGAGGTGTTTAAGTATCTCGGGGTCTTGTTCACGAGAAGGAAGCAGGGAGCGGGAGATTGACAGACAGATCCGGTACAGTGGATGCAGACGCTGTACCGGTCTGTTGAGGTGAAGAGAGAGCTGAGTGTAAAAGCGAAGCTCTCAATTTACCCGTCGATCTATGCCCCTACCCTCACCTATGGTCACGAGCTGTGGGTAGTGACCGAAAGAATGAGATTCCGAATATAAGCGGCGAAAATGGGCTTCCTTTGAAGGGTGACTGGCCTCTCCCTTAGAGATAGGATAGGGTGAGAAGTTCGGCCATTCGGGAGGGGCTCAGACTAGAGCCACTGCTCCTCCACATTGAAAGGAGCCAGTTGAGGTGGTTCGGGCATCTAATAAGGATGCCTCCTGGGCGCCTCCTGGGTGAGATTTTTGGGGCATGTCGCACCGGGAGGAGGCCCTGGGGCAGACTCAGGACACGCTGGAGAGATTATATCTCTCGGCTGGCCTGGGAGTGCCATGGTGTTCTCCCAGACAAGCTGGAAGAGGTGGCTGGGGAGAGGGAGGTCTGGGCTTCTCTGCTTGTGCTGCTGCCCTCGCAACCCGGCCCCGGATAAGTGGAAGAAAATGGATGGATGTCTTTTCCTGCTACTATTTAGGTTGCTTTCAGTTTACACTGGATCATTGAAATAGTTAGTGAATCTGGTTCTCTTGTTTGTTGTTGTGGTCTGCCTTCAGCCTGTAAGTTACTTAACTTGTTTGTTCTGTGCAGAAAACCCTGGAGATCAGAGAGAGAGGTCTTCTGTGAAGACTTCTATGAAGTTAAGGAGAGGTAGAATTCCCTGTTTTGTTTGGACATTAGACTTCACTGACAGAAAGCCTTTGCCTTGTGAACTTTATTGTATAAATAAACTTGTTAAACTTTTGCTGGGTCTATGATCCAGCATTTTGTGTTTATTTTTGTATTTATGACTTCGTATGTTATATTGAAAGGATGCTAAGTTCTAGGATTATTATTTGTTTGCCTTGAGTTTAATTTATATTTCTCCTAGGTTTTCTGTGTTAGTCTCATGTATTTTTTGTCTGTGTGTTTCATATTGTCTAGCCGGTGTTAATATGTGGACTGGTGCCAGCTGAACTACCTCCAGATCAACGCCAGTAAAACCAAGGAGCTGGTGGTAGACTTCCGCAGGCACAAGCATTCTCCACTGCAACCACTGAACATCCAGGGTATGGACATTGAGGCTGTGGACAGCTACAGGTACCTTGGTGTTCATCTGAACAACAGACTGGACTGGACTCATAACTCAGACGCCCTCTACAGGAAAGGGCAGAGCAGGTTGTACCTGCTGCGGAGACTCAGGTCGTTTGGGGTGGAGGGCCCACTCCTGAAGACCTTCTATGACTCTGTGGTGGCTTCTGCTATCTTTTATGGTGTGGTCTGCTGGGGCGGCAGCATCTCTGCTGGGGACAGGAAGAGACTGAACAGGGTGATCCGAAGGGCCAGCTCTGTTCTAGGATGCCCTCTGGACCCAGTGGAGGTGGTGAGTGACAGGAGAACGGCGGCTAAGCTGTCATCCCTGATGGACAACATCTCCCACCCTATGCAGCAGACTGTGACAGCACTGAGCAGCTCCTTCAGTGGGAGACTGCGGCACCCACGGTGTGGGACGGAGAGATTTCGCAGGTCTTTCCTCCCCACTGCTGTCAGACTCCACAACAAAGACTTTAACTGAACAAACACACACATCCACACATGTGCAATAACACTAAGTGCAATAATCTTTTCTGGCATCGTTGTATTTTTACTCAGTTGTATATAGCATTCGTATTCTATTTTTATCTTATTGTATATTTTTATTCTATTTTATTCTACTGTATATAGTATATTATTTTATTCTATTCTGTACAGCTGTGTACTGTATTTATTCTTATTGTATTCTAATTTTTGCGTCATAACTTTTGCACTGTCCACTTCCTGTTGTGACAAAACAAATTTCCCACGTGTGGGACTAATAAAGGTTATCTTATCTTATCTTATCTTTACGTCTCTTCATGTTTCCTGTTTTATTCTGAAAGTCTTGTGTTTCCATTTTCCCTGATCACCTCTTGTCTGTAATAAGTCCTCTGTCTTCCTTTGTTCAGTGTCAGGTCATTTCTTTTCCTTCCATGTCTTGTCATAGTAACCTTAGTAGTCATAGTCACCATAGTCATCATAGTTATCACAGTTGTCATAGCTGATTTATAGTTTTCATAGTTACCTCAGCCATGTCACAGTTTTCATACTATATTTTCTACACTATGAGGCAAACTTAAAATCCTTTAATTTTCTCAAAAACCAACAGTGCGCCTTATAATCCGGTGCACCTTATGCATGAATTCTGGTTGTGTTTACTGACCTCGAACCGATTTTATGTGGTACACGGCACTCAAAAATCTGTCAAAAATGTTTTAGTATGACTTTGGTAAGCTATGAAGCTGCACCGCTTGATGGATTGTCAGAGCATTACGGCTACGGTAGTTAGGAACCTCGCAGAGTAATCTGGGTCCTAAACTCTGTCCCTTCAGGTCCCGAACACTGCGGCATCACTGACAGTTAAAAACTATCTAAATTCTTTCATCTCATCCAGGCATCCACGAAAACAGAATGTATTAAATTTAACGGAGATAGAAGTTAGCAGGAAGTTAGCTTGCTAGTTTCCACCTAAACATGATATAGCATGTTCTGACTGAGAGATTTCTGAATAATTAAAACGCACAGCTCTGCTAACACTTCCAACATAAATGAAGACAAAAAAAACCCTAAACAGCAGTGACTTTTGTAGGGTTACTTAAGTTGGGCTAGCTGGTATATAATGAAATGATGTGCTATGTGATCACTAGCTACACAGCTATGTTAGTATAACATACACAGTGAAGATGGAGGATGAACACTAACTTTTTTCCATACGATAAAAGTTACCGTGAGGGTTCCTGATGGTTAGGGACTAATGCAATTGCATAGCAGGATGCTATAAACGGACTAAAGTTCAGTCAGGAGAACAACTGAGATAATCCATCCACAATACGAGGTTAGTCATTAATATACTGCAACAACATGGGAATAGAGCCACTGCAGAGAATTCAACATTAATGAATCAATGGTACGGAAGTGGAGGAAGCAAGAAGAATGAGTTGAGTGAGGTTTTTTTGCCTTATAGTCTGAAAATACAGTAGTTTTTTAGTTTTCCCATTTTAGGTTTCAGTTTAGTTGTCGCTCCTGTTTTGCCTTTGCTCGTGTTTTATGTTCATGTCCACCAGCCATAATAAATAGCTCACTCTTGGTTTCAACTTCAGTTCACCTCTCTAGTGTCTGCTTTTGGGTCCTTTTCACAAACTCACTGGCATACCCCGCCGTGACAGAGTTCTACCCATTTTGGTGGCCTTGACATGTTGATATTAAAAGATCTAGTAGAAATGATTAAGAAGAAACTATGTGGAGTGTAAGTAGTATCATTGCAGACAGGTCCAGTTCCTTTCAGTAAAACCCCATTCCACATAAAAAGGCAGCTAAATAATTCATATTCTTAAATGTAGAATTTAAGTCAATACCTAAAAATTATACTCATATAAAGTAGTAGGTACAATTCTCGCTCACCTCGCTGAATGTGCCCCGGCCAATCACCTTCAAGATGTGAAAGTCTTCTCTTTTGATGCGGGTTTTCTTAACCTCCTTTACTAGAGGCTCAGCTGTGAGAAAGGAGAGAAGAGACAATGATTTCAATTATTTTACTTTATTATTTCAGTGTTATTTGAAATAATGGACCTAAAAATGGTAATGCAGTGGCATTATTTTAAAAATATCATTTTTTCCTAATTTAACAATTTTGCAGTAATTTATCAGTGTGGGACAATTTATTAGTGTGCTCTAAATAAATTTTTTTTCTTAAATATATATTTATTAGATTGAAACAACAAAGAAAAAGAGATACACACAACTGTTATACAATAAGTAAGTAGGTTTCACAATTATTGCTTAAGCTGATGTAATAAATTACAGCTTAATAACACATTCTCATATCTTTTAATTGCTTTTATCACTTTACCCCCTACCCATCCCACACAATAGCCCTGTCCCTTGAGCCAGTTTAAAAAAAAACCCACAACAAAACAACAAAACAAAACAAAAAGCAGAACAAAACAACAACAGCAACAAAAACAGAGAATTTACTGAGTAGTGCTAGAAGTGGGGAAAAATATTTCAGGAATTGCCCCAACACCTTGTAAAATTTCCTGCTGGTATTACTAATTGAATAATGGATCATTTCGAGGCCTAAATAACACATAAGGTCCCTCAGCCATTGAGCTACTCCATCTTAGCAGGGTTGCATGCCTAGCCACAAGGGAAGTGAAAGACGGTGTGTGACACTGTGACAAGATCAACTGTGCATCAGTCTCTCCAGTGGTGCCAAAAAGTGTAGCTAATGGATTAGGACCCACATGCTATCCAAGAATTAGTGCCAAAGTTTGAAATGTGTCTCTCCAGTATTTTTCTAGATTAGGACATTTCCGAAACCTTGGGGGTGGGCACGCTACACAGCATCCGGATGACCATCAGGGTGTACAACCTCACCCCTGGCGTCGTTGCCCACCTCTCAATTTTAAATACACGTATACATTGAGGGCTATCAGGAGGGGCTATGCGCTTACCTGCTGCTCTCTGGCAGGTAGCTCCATGCCCTCCTGGAACACACATGCATCAACACTACTTATGAGCGGACGGAGGGAGGTTTGGAGTCTTCACAACCCCCCGTTCTCTGTTGCCTGTTGGGGCGGGGGAGCTGGGAGGAGGAGTCGGCCATCCAATTGGGGTCTGGAATGTGGGGCCTCCCTGCTGCTGCGGAGTTGGGGCGGTCTGTGTCTCTCCACCCCAGGGAAGAGGGTAACACTACCAGGGTCTGGGTGCAGTTTCCCCCTCCAGGGACAAGGGTACCTAGATCTGGGGCTTAGAGTACGCTTTGGGAGTGTGATTGTGTGTACAGTGTCTATTTATATCTTTCTCCACATTGGGTGAGTGCTGAGTAATTGCATATGAGAGTATGAGGGTGGGAATGGATGTTTGTATCTGTGTGTGCCTGTATGTTTGTGTCTATATGTCAGTTCGGGTATCAGACGTCACCTCTCTAGGGACATCTCAGGCCCTCGAAGGTATGGAGACCTATCTCCCCCCACCACTCCACGTGCCAGTGGCAGATGCCCCCACACATTGGTGCACTGGTGGTTCTCTGTGTCCGGGGATGGGCGTCCAGGTACGCACCGTCTCACTCCTGGTGGCTGCTTGTCGGGGCCTGGAGCCTGGGGCTCGCTCGGGCCCCTTCGGGGGGTGGGGTGCCCTTGGCCTCGGGCTTGGTCACTCTGGCACAGCTGCTCCACGGCTGCTGAGTGACCCCTCATCTGGGACTCTCCTCAGCTCTTTCTGGGATAGTGGCACGGTTGCCCCTCCGTTTGTCTTCCTTGGTCTCTTGTGCTCTGAGGGGCTCTGGATGTCTGGAGCCTGGATCTCCTCCATACCTGCTTCATGCCCTGGAGGACGGGGCTATGGTTCCCCCACACCCTCTAGCAGATCATTACATGAAGGAACCTTTTAAATACAAGCGCGCTCATGCTCACAGGTGTACACACGGGTGCTCACAGACACAAACTACACCCTCTTTGGCTCCTACCTCAAAGCACACTGTGCACTGTCGATCTTACGTGCTGCACAATAATGTTTAATATTTAGTATTTACTGTTACATTCCCATAGATCATCGCGATGATGTTGTTTATTATATTGCTCTCTTTTTTTTTGCTTGTTTTCTCTTTTTTCTTTCTCAACAGGTGATCCAGGTGATTGATATATGTATTTTTGTCTGTTTGTTTTGTTGGTTTTTGTTTTTTGCCCCTTTATCACCGTTCCTCTTCCCCGCTGTTTTTCTTTCCCTCTTTCTTTCTCCCTTTTCTTTTCCCCAGTCAAGTCTGTCCCGTGTTTAGCAAGTGAAAATAAAATAAAATAAACAATAAAAGCAAAGGTGAATCAAATAGACCAATACGGCAAGGCTGCAATGGTCCATTTGGTAAAGTAAATCCGTTGGGAATCTTTCTTTGCCTTTAGACAGTAATTCTGATGGCAATAGAGCCAAACGGGAAAAAAAATACCAATACCAATAAGTTTGATGTGTCACATGGCCCTCTTCCTATTGAAAAAACAAAAGTTGTATCCAAGATGGCCGACTTCTAAATAGCCACCATGGTCACCACCCATCTTGAGGAGTTTGCCCCCTCACATATACTAATGTGCCACAAACAGGACTTTAATATCACCAACCATTCCCATGTTATTACGGTGTATCCGTATAAATGGCCCACCCTGTACATTAAGGTGCATATCCCTGACATTGCAGCTGCTGCTATTGGAAAATTTAGTGTCTGAGAATGTCTGAGAAAATGTCTGATCTGCAGATATCTGAAAAAATGTGTATATGGGTGTGGTGGGGCATGGTCTGCAATGCTGCTGCAGGTGAGATGGATGCACCTGCGTGGCATCTGCTATCACGCCTTGCACAGTCTGAGTAGTTGTGTTGTGGATGTGTCGCCTGGCAGCTGGGATGCTGCAGCCA
Source organism: Diplotaxodon limnothrissa (assembly GCF_057381915.1). Classification (NCBI taxonomy): domain Eukaryota; kingdom Metazoa; phylum Chordata; class Actinopteri; order Cichliformes; family Cichlidae; genus Diplotaxodon; species Diplotaxodon limnothrissa. The sequence goes on from NC_140605.1 coordinate 354,272, forward strand.
TTCATGTGTGTAATTAGCAACCATGTGCCTCAATAAAGCATGTTGAAAAGCTTGAAAATATCTTTGGGTCTGCCTTGTTTTATCACAGTGGTGCCGAAACCCAGGATGGGGGGCACGGCAGACCCACAAACTGGCCGCCAAGGGGAGGAGTTGGCCTGAATGGTGGCCAAAATGGCCAGCACAGAAGAGCTGTAAGACTGGACCCAGCAGCATCTACAGGTAATGAAGAATCTGGCACTCTCACTCTCACCGGCATTCCCCGACAGCGTTGGCGTGGAGGAGGTCCAGGCTGTTCTGACGACCATGTCAGGCCCCAGGATGCGACAAGCCAGGACATAGCCGGCCGCCGCACCCATCCCTACTCATCAAGTGGTAGCAGCTTATGCCCGGCAGGGATCTGTGCCCGTTCCTGCTCCCTGGAGGAGGGCTGCGGAGCATCTCCTGGGCTCGCCACCAGCTCAACCACCTGCTCAGCAAGAGCCGGAGGTCAGCTCATGGAGAGCGCAGGAGGAACCTGCCACACTGTTGCTGGAGGTGCCCAAGGGTCCGCGACTGCCAGTGTACAGGAGGCATGCCTGCTGGCGGTGGAGGAGGTGGACCAGCTTTCGGTGAGCCCCGGCTCACTTCTACGTCTACTGCGCTGTCGCTGCTTGGCCCCCTGGACCAGTTCCAGGGCTGCCGCTGGGTACGCAGGGCGTCCCCTGGATCCACATTGTCACTGGCGCTGCTGGATATGTGGGCGACCGCCAGAGTGGTCACATCCCTGTCCCTCACCAGGGCCCAGGAGCACCAACGGTCTGGGCGGGGGGAACAGTAGGTTCGGCTAGATGGCTTGCCGGCCTGTCGGGCAATGGGGGTATATGGCGGGGCGTGGTCTGCAGTGCTGCTGTAGGTGAGATGAAAAGGCTTTGCACAGTCTGAGTTGTTGTGTTGTGGATGTGTCGGCTGACAGCTGGGGTACTGCAGCCATTCATGTGTGTATTCAGCAACCGTGTGCCTCAATAAAGCATCCTGAAAAGCTTGAAAATGTCTTCGGGTCTGCCATGGTTTATCACAGTGGGAGATACATATTTTAAGATGTTAAATTTTTTTAAGCCTAAATGCCTCCTCATCTGAGCCCACACCCTCACCGTGAGCCAGACAACTGGATTATCAGTTGCTCTTGTTTGGGGGTAGGGTGGGTGAAAATCCAATCAGAGCCAGAATAGATGAATCTGTAGCCAAGTTCAACTCCATGGACACCCAGGAAGGGCAATTATCTTTGTTTTGGAAATAGACCCAAGATATAAGCACGTATTTGCTGCCCAATAGTAATACCGGAAGTTAGGCAGTGCCAGGCCTCCATTAGTCCAAGACTTTTGATGAAGAGCTTTATTCAACTGGGGGTGTTTACCTCTCCATATATAAGATGATATAACTGAATTTAAAGAATCAAAGGATTTGGGAATAAATATTGGCAGCAGCCTGATTGAATGCCTTCTTCCCATCTAAGCAAAGAATGCACTCAGGATTCTGACCGGAACGGGTGTATAATATATCTAATAGACAACAGATATTGAAATAAGAGTAAAGATTCTTAATGAAACCAGTTTGATCTTTTGATATAATGGATGGGAAATTATTTTCCAGCCTGCGTGCCAAAAATTTAGCCAAAATATTACCATCGACATTTAATGTAGAGATTGGCCTGTAGGACGAACATTCCACTGGACATTCCTCTTGGGACAAGAGTGATACTTGCCTTGAAATAGGATGGCGGAAGTTTACAACACGTGCATGAATCCGCTCCGATTCATGCACATTAGACATAATTGAGGTGAAAGCATTGATGAAAATGCTTTGAAAAATTCTATGGGAAATCCATCAGGTCCAGGTGATTTTCCACACTGCAGTGAGGAATTAGCTGCGCTCAGCTCCTCTTGCATTATGGGTTTGTATAATCTATTTTTACTATCAGAGGAAAGCGTAGGAATGTTCAAAGCGTTAAAAAGTTATCCATTAAAGTGCTTTCCTGTGGGAGTTCAGAGGTGTAAAGTTGAGAGTAAAAAGTCTTAAACATATCATTAATTTTGGAAAAATCCAAGGTGATATTACCATTATTCATTCTGACTTTTGTGATATGTTGTTTTGCCTGAAAGCCCCTTAACTGGTTAGCTAGCGTCTTACCTGATTTGTCGCTATGAATATGAAACAAACTCTTACTCCTCAGAAGCTGACCATCAATTTAGTGTGTTTAAAGGAGATCAAATTTAGTCTGAAGTTCCACGCGCTTGTTGTATAAGTCTGGGTTTTTTACCGTAGCGCAGAGCAGATCTATTTCTTTAATTTGGTTAACTAAAGTAAGTGATTATATACGGGCCTTTTTTTATATTTGCTGTTTAGGAAATAGTTTGACCCCTGAGGAAGGTTTTCAGTGTATCCCAAATTATTAGGCTATAAGTTACTCCTGTGGTGTCTGTGAAGGTTCTCAGTCATCCAGGTCTTCATAGTCTAAGGAGCTAAAGAAAGAAAAGCGTCTGGACTTCTTTACAACACCAAACTGTCTGCCATCTATAATCCAGTTTTGAGATCCCTTCCCAGGTGCCTTAATGCCCACACATCCTGGGCCTGTTGGCCTCAGTAAATCACATGATAGGGTGGGGCTAGGTTTCACAGTGGGTTCACCCGAAACCTTGGCTGATTGTGACCCACACTCGCGTTCACAGCTTGGCTCGTGTGACTAGGTTGAGGATCAATAGGGGGTCCGTGACCCTCTTGGGGACACTCCCATAGGGCTCAAAATCTGGGACTCTCCACCAATTGCTCTTAGAACTGAAGAAGCTTCTCAGATGAAATGTCTGCAAGAAAGTTCAAGAAGTCCAGACGCTTTTCTTTCCAAGCTCCTTAGACTTTCTCCTGTGGTATTTATTTGTAAAAACGAGCTTATTTGTTCCTAAATGAATTCTAGGAGGTTGTCATCTGCCGTACAGTTGAATTAAAATGCCAGTGTCGTCTGGATTGAGGAACATCAGGAAAAGTCTTTGATAACACATTTTATGGTATGATATTACTATCCTCTGGTATTCACGGGATTGGACCCACGAAGACAACCGATTATCTGAGAAAATAATCAATCCTAGAATAAGTATGGTGTACCTGCTTGTAAATCGTAGGAGAGAAGAGAAAAGAAGATGAATCTGTAATGCTGAAACATGAACAAAAGTCCTTGCATATCCCAAGAGTAGGAGAAAATCAGAAAAATCTACTCACAGGGCTGTCCCTCAGCCCTCCGTAATGACCAGATAAACAGGCTTTCAGGGTAATCTGAAATCTGGCAATCTCCAGCCGATCCTGTCTTTCCTGAAGACCTCACTAAGCAGGTCCACAAAGAATTCTGTGGAACGAACCTTCAACGCCTTCAAGTCCCAGAATACGCAGGTTTTGACATCTATTTCTTTCTTTCTAAGTCCGTTACTTTAGCCAAAAGTTTAGTATTAGACTTGCTGAGGTTGGAACAAACATTGTGGAGCTCCCTAACCCACTGACTTAAATAGTTTCTAAACATCTGAGTCATTGACCATGATCTTTCACTGCAGACCGGACTTCGTCAAACTTCGACTCCAGTAGGCTGAAAGATGTTTTGAAATCACTCACCAATGCCTTCCTGTGCTGCTCCAAAAGTGAGGAAGTGGCTGCCATTTTTAACTTTGGTGCCTCATCCTCCTTTTCTTCTGCTATAGTGTGGTTTGAGGCCAATTTATAGCAAGCAAAAACCAAATTCAGAATGCTTAACAGAAAATGTACGCAGTTCAATAGCTTTGTCCGTGGAGTGGATGATTAAGGAGTGGAAAAAGTAGAGAAGAAGTTCAAGACATGTTGAGCAGGTAATTTAGCCATTTAAATCAGCTGTGTTGGATTAAGGACACATCTAAAACCTGCAGGACACCGGCCCCAAATCCAGGTAAATCCAGGGCTGAACCTGGGTTGGCTTTGGGGACCGGGGCTGGGTCACCTTCCTTTTAACCCTTATGTTGCACTTCTGTACCAGTAGACCGTGATGTAACAATTTAAAAAAAAATATTAAAAATATTCCCCTCTCACCCCTGCACGCGGTCTATCCTTCAAGCTCGGGTCATCTACCAGAGGCCTGGGAACTTGAGGGTCCTGCGCAGTATCTTAACTGTTCCTAGGACTGCACTCTTCTGGACAAAGATCTCGGATGTCGTTCCTGGGATCTTGAGCCACTCTCCTAGCTTGGGAGTCACTGCACCGAGTCCTCTGATTACCACTGGGACCACCGTTACCTTCACCCTCCACTTTTTTTCAGCACTTCTCTGAGCCCTTCTTGTGTTCCTTTCTTCTTGATGTTGCTGTCATTCGGTATCACTACATCTATCACTACAGTCTACCGGCACTATGTCCGGTTGGTTAGCCATCAACAGTTTGTCCGTCTGTATCTGGAAGTGCCACAGGATCTTAACTCGGTCTTTCTGCACCACCCTAGGGTGTGTCTCCCATTTTGACCTCAGGACTCCCGGGTCATACTCGGCACAGATGTTTCTGTACACTATGCCAGCTACTTAGTTATGGCGTTCCATGTATGCCCTGCCCACTAGCATCTTGCACCCTGCTGTTTAGTGCTGGATTTTCTCAGGGCATCTTTACAAAGCCTGCACCTGGGGTTTTGCCTGGTGTGATAGACCCCAGCCTTTATGAATCTTGTGCTCAGAGCTTGTTCCTGTGCTGCCATGATTAGTGTCTTTGTCGTATCTTTCAGTCCAGCTTTGTCCAGCCACTGGTAGGACTTCTGGATGTCAGCCACCTCCTTTATCAATGACCTGAACCTAACCCGAAAGATAGGATCATGGCGAAGCTTGAAGAGTTGTGTGTTTCCATGTTCAACGTGTTTTGTTTTACTTCCCCTGTGGGTTCATTATGTTCATTCCAGTCAGCTGTTTCTCCATGTGTTTCCACTTCCCCTGATCAATTCCTGTGAGTATTTAGTCAGTGTGTTTTCATTCCATCTTTGTTAGGTCATCTGTGTTGCTTCCCTCTATGTCATGTAAGGTTAAAGATTTCATGATTCTGTTCAGGTTCAAAAATTTTAGAGAAGTTATTTGTTAATACACTTGATAAATATATTGAGAAGCATAATCTCCGAAGTGATAACCAATATGGCTTTAGAGCGAAAAGGTCCACTTCGATGGCAGTGATGGAACTTGTAGAAGGGATATCTACTGCAATAGATAATAAGGAATATACTGTTGGTGTTTTTATAGACTTAAAGAAACTGGAGAAACTGATCAGGAGGGCTAGCTCTGTGGTCGGCATGAAGCTGGACACTCTGGTGACAGTGGCAGAGAAAAGGACACTAAAGAAACTGATGGACATTATGGACAATGCCAGACATCCTCTGCACACGGCCATTAACAACCAGAAGAGTCTGTTCAGTGACAGGTTGCTTCTCCCAAAGACAAGAACTAACAGACTTAAAAACTCCTTTGTCCCACACGCCATCAGACTGTTTAACTCCTCCCTGGAGGGGAGAGGGAGGGGAAACAGGAGGACAAAGGAGGGGGGAACAACTAAGCTGTAGTGCCTCTTCACCTCACTGTGCAATACCTTTTGTGCAATACTTTTGTAAATAGTCAACGGTGCAATAGACTCAATACTTGAAATGTGCAATTCACTTGTATTTTTATTTTTATTCCTATTTATTCTATTTATCCCCTTCGTATACTTTATTTATATTGTCTCTGTATATATATATATATATATATATATATATATATATATATATATATATATATATATGTGTGTGTGTGTGTGTGTGTGTGTGTGTGTGTGTGTGTGTGTGTGTGTGTGTGTGTGTGTGTGTGTGTATTATATATATATATATATAATATTCTGTAACTCTGTAACTTCTGTCGGTGCTGTGCTTTTTTGGAAATCGAATTTCCCAGAGGAACCCACCCGAGGGATTAATAAAGTTCTATCTAATCTAATCTAATCTAATCTAATCTAAAAAAGACGTTTGATACAATTGGTCATTCTATAATAATGAATAAACTAGAGAGATATGGTATAAGAGGGATGGCATACAAGCGGATGAAAAGTTACCTGGATGACAGAAATCAATAAGGTAAAATCTAAGAAGTTGAAGGTAACTTGTGGTGTTCCTCAGGGCTCTGTGCTGGGACCTAAATTATTCATATTATATATAAATGATTTATGTAGTGTTTCCAAACTGTTAAAATGTGTATTATTTTCTGATGATTCCACTCTGTATTGCTTAGGTAAAAACCTAGAACAGCTTCTGACTACAGTGGAAAAGGAGTTAAATATATTAAAAAACTGGTTTGATATAAATAAGTTATCGTTAAATAGAAAGAAAACAAAATTTATTATTTTTGGCAAATATCGGGGTTAATGGAATTGAAATTGAAAGAGTATATGAAAATAAATTTATTGGAGCGATAATTGATGATAAGCTGAGCTGGAAGTCTCATATAAACCATGTGAAAACAAAAATGTCAAAAACCATTCTCTACAAAACTGAACTGTCCTGAACAAGAAATCCTTATACACACTTTATTGTTCTCTGTTGCTTCCATATATGACTTACTGTCTAGAGATATGTGGTAATGCATATAAAACAAATACTCTTCCTATTTTCAAGTTACAAAAAAAGAGCTATAAGAATTATAAATGAATCAAACTATATAGAAACAAATAACATTTTGTTCTGAATACCCTGAAATGTTATGATTTAGTTGAATATAAAATGGCACAGATAATGTATAAAGCACAAAATAACTTGCTTTGCCATAGTACTGTCAGGGTCCTGGGTCTCCTGACCCAGCATGTTTAGTTCTTTGTGATTTTTGTATTATTGTACTTGTGTGAGTTATTCTATGGTTTCTAGTTTCAATCCCTTGCCCTTCATGTTTCTGTGTCCCCTCTGTTCTGTGTAAGTCTGTGTCTGCCTGTTTGAGTTTCCCTCTGTGTATTTTGGTTCTTCGAGTCCTCTGCCTTATGGTTTATGTCTCTGTGTTTCTTAGTTGCTGTCTCCACCGTGTCAAGTTCGCGTCTCTGTGTGATACTTCCTGTTTTACTTTGATGGGCGTGTCTTATGTGAATGCGTCCTGCTTTGCTTGTCTCGTCAGTCCTGATTTCTCCCAGCTGTGCCCTCCTTCTGTGTCTCATTCCCCTCGTTACTTAAGATAAGATAAGATAGATAAGATAACTCTTTATTGTCATTGCACAGTCATACGTCATACATAGTACAGTAGTACAATGAAATTGGAAAAACTGTCCTACGTCGGCACTACATATAACACAACATGACACGATATGACACATCACAACGTAACAAACAACACAACACAGTATATTAACTTAGTATAAAAAAGAAGAATAAGTGTATGTGTATTGCACACTGTTATTATTGCACATTAATTATTATTGCACCTTGTTATAAATATAAATATTATTGTTATCGTTTTAAACATTGTTACCTCCCCCTAAAAAGTCCAGGGAGGTATCCAGTCAGGTCAGCTATTTACATTGATCAGGGCTATTGCCCTGTTGTAAAAGCTGTCCTTGAGTCTATTTGTTCGGGACCTCAGCAGCCTGAACCTCCTGCCAGACGGCAGCAGCTTAAACACCCAGTGTATTTAAACCCTGTGTTTCTCTGAGTCAGTGTCGTGTTGTCCCTCTTGCTGTGTGGATCTCCCTGTGTGTTTTAGTTTATTGTTTCCCAGTTTAGTTTACTTTGTATGCCCATTTTTCTGTGACCAGCAAATAAGGCTGTGGTTTTGAGTTCATCCCTTGAGTCTGTGAGTCCTGCACTTTGAGTCCTCATCTCCTGCCTGCCACACGGCGTTTCATGACAAGTACTCAGAAGCTGTTTGAAGTCAGAGTTTCAATATGACTTAAGGGGATCAGATTTGTTTAAAAAAAACAAAAAAAAAAAACAAGATAAGGACAAACATAAAGCAGAGATGTGTTTCTGTTAGAGGAGTTAACTTGTGGAATAGTTATGACAGTGATTTAAAAAGGTGGAGTTCATTTTCCTTGTTTAAAAACGTGTAAAAATAGAGTATTAGAAAAATATATAAATCAAGAATGAAAAGAGCAAAAATAATAATACTGAAACTCTTGTTTTGCATTGATTATTTTTATGAAATTTAATTTAATGTAGTTACTCATGTGAGGTGGAAAGTTTTTTTTTTGTTTGTTTGTTTGTTTGTTTGTTTTGCTTCATTCTTTGCTTCGAGCCCTATGTACATGAGCTGCATGCTTAAAAAGATCTGTTGTTAAAAGGGTTGGCGTAATAAGCATATTCTTCAGCCAATACCTTTTGATTAGCCTTGTCTCGTGCTTTCTTGCTTTGTGGTAATCTTTATGTATTCACTGAGATATTTGAATGCTAATCAATGGTCATGTTCATGTTTCCTCATTGTAGTTTCTCGCATGCAGTGTGGGATGAGGGAGATCGTGACACAGACAAAAGAAAACACAGGGCTTAAATACACAGAGAGAGCAATCAGGGAATGGGATACTGGAGGGAAACACAGCTGGGACAAATCAGGACTAATGAGACAAGGGAAGCAAACACAGACACATTAACATGAGACACGGACTTTCAAAGTAAAACAGGAAACATAACACAGAAAGATGGAATTGACAAGGGGATACAGCTGACAGGGGAGACAGAGCAACCATTGAACACAGAGACTGAAACCAGAAGGCAGACAACTCTAACAAAGAAACCAAAAGACTAGAAATGATAAATAATGGCAAAATCAAAGTTCAATAATATTGTAAAACTGAAAACTCTGGGTTGACGACCCAGACACCCTAACATTCCCTCGTTTTACCTCGTTTTGTATTTTATGTTTAATCAGCCATAATGAATGGCTCTCCTTTTGTTTAAACTCATTTCTGTCTCCTTCCGTGTCTGCACTTGGGTCCTCCTTCACAGTCTGCTTCTGCAGACCATGACAGAATTATGGAGTACTGGGTGGGATTCATACTTGTTTTGCTTCCTGGTTGGTGTAGAGTTTTTGTGTGTGTGATTTTTTTTTTTTTTTTTTTTTTTTTTGCTTTGTTTTGTTTTGACTGATGGGAAATGAACTAATTAACTGATAAAAACCCAGAATGGATTTCTTTTTCTTTTCTTGTGAATGACCTGAATAACAATAATTACTGATTCCAATGGGAAATTCATGTCTGACATAGCTCATCTGCTATATGTATTTGAGTTAAAAATATGTGGGGGCAAATTATTTTCTGCCTCTGTCTGTTTTACGTTATAGAGAGTAGAGTCTTCTTGTAATGATGGGATGTTTTTGTTCCATAAAGATATTCGTGATCAGGGTTATTCAGGATGGCTTCTAACATATTTAGATTGCATCTCTCCAACACCTTCCCCAGTGTGTCCAGTATGACTCCAATTACAGAGCCAACTTTTCTCACTAGTTTGTCCAGTCTCTTTGCATGCCTTTTCTGATCCTTCCTCTCCAAACGGCATAGAACAGCACACTTGTCACCACAGGCTGACAGAACAGCACCTGCAGGAGTTTACTAGAGATGTTAAGTGATCTTAGTTTCCTTAACAAAAAGAGGTGATTTTTCCCCTTTTGTATAGTTTGTCTGTATCCAGGGACCAGTCTAGTTTGTTGTCTAGATATAAACCTAAATATTTATATTTTGTTACCATCTCTATGCCCACCCTAAAAACCTTGACAGCAGGAGGCCTGAATCTTCAGAAATCTACTATCATGTCCTTCGTGTTAGAGACTTTAGATATAAGGTTGTTTTTGTGACTTCAGTTGCTGAAAGTTTTTGAAAGCTTCCCAGTCCATTCCTGATACACACACCACAATGGAAGTGTCATCCAAGTATTTCTGAATGGGGTAGGTCTCAAATTTGTATTTGAAGTCTGCTGTATATTTACAATGTGAAATCTAATGGAGCCAGGACAGTCCCTTGTGGAGTCCCTGTTTGTGAGATGATCTATGGTGATTCAAGACCAAAGTCTAAAAGAAAAGAAAATTCATAGAATTCAGCACTAACTTTTCAAAACCTTTCGATGTACTAGGACAAGTGGACACAAATAATGCCACCAAATTGCTTTCTACAGCATAAGATGGAGTTAAACGTACCTAACTGTTATAAATCAAACAAACAAAAAACACAAGTTAATAGATGGACATGTGGTCAGCAGTTTGGTTCAGGGGTCTTATCACAGTAAGACAACTCTGGGTTTAAGTTGGCTGAGACTGTTCTGTGTGAAATTTTCATATTCTCCTTGTGCTAGCATACAGTGACCTGCATATACTCTGGCTTGTTTTCACAGCTCAATAATCTGCATCTTGGGTTGATTTGTTGATTCTTAGCATGTATGGCACTCATAGGGTGGTACACACCTGAGTGCCACGATAAGGCTCTGTGTAAATAAAGTGGTGCATAAATATGCGTGAATGTTTGCTTGTAACGTGGCTTGGAGTAGTTAGAACTAGAAAACTCCTATGTAATTGACAGTCCATTCCATTCCAGTTGGACCCAAGTCAAATATTCTTAAGCAGAATACTATCAGGTATGTACACTTTTTACATATGTGAATGGAGATATCCCTAAAAGTGAAATTTGCATTCCTTTCTTTTTTAGATGTGGCCAACTGGTTCCCAAAAAACACAGATGCCTCTTATAACCTGTGAGTATGCATACTGCTCCCTGTTCTGTGTCCTTGCTGTTAAGCATAACATTGTTCTGTTTTCCATAAATGGAGTTCCTCTTCAGCATAGCAACTGTCAGATTTGGACTCAGTCTTTACAACTAAAAATAGCAGCTATCGTTTATGAATAGAGGGAAGTTTTCCAGTCCATTATTTTTTGTTTCATTCTCAGGTCCAGAGAGGAATATGGGTGACACAGACGTACAGCGTAAACTTTTTAGATGAAGAAAGAACAGTTTTAGATATACAACGTATTGCAAAGTTACTTCACAAAAGTGTGAAAAGTCACCCTCATATTTAATTTAAAAAAGCAACAAACATTTAAAAAAACAACAAGCCAATTCTCTGGGTTAGTAGACTAAAAGTAATATATAGAGTCCTGTGGTGCTTTGATGCTTTTTATTTTATATAATGAGATTGTTATTTTCAGAGGTTATTTTCATGTCATCCACATCACTGATCCTTGGACAGTCACTGCACATGACCTAATAAATAACCTAGTTCTATCAAGGCTAATAACCGCCAAGGCTCTGAAAAAATGTCTCTCTCCCAACTGGATAAAACATTTAATTGACCCAGAAGGAAAAGGATGTAACTTGTGACTTGTGGTCTAAAATCACTCAAGGTGATTTTTAAGACTAGGAAAGTGCTATATAAATGCAAATGCGTTATGTTTTGAACAGGATATGTTTGAAAGCAGTCCATTGGACTAGAGTTGATACACTTGACAACAAGCTCCAAACTGTGCAGCATACTGCCTTAGCCTGAGGAATGTGTCTAACTGCACTGGTTTCCACACTTTCTGTTAAAGGTGTGTTACGGTCCGGGCCATAATTCGGATCCCGGTGGCTGTCTTTTTTTGTTCTGTGTTTAAAAGTCTACAGGTCATTCCAGAGCTGACGGCTGCTGATTGGCTTCCTGATCAAGTGGCTGTTTTGAAAAACCCTCTCCAGCAGTTGTCTCGGGACAGCAACTGACAGCAGCAGCAGATCCGTCCTTGGCCTCCAAACTCTGTGACTTTTGTGCACATGTTTTGCTAAGGACTGTTGAGCTTTGTAAATAGATTACTTTTCATGTGTAAATGGGTGCGGAAGCAGATGGGGTGAACTGCCTTACTATTGTCTGTAATGTTTTCTCCTTACTTATTCAGTTAGGAGTAGCACTTGACTTTTGTTTGGTTTTTGTTTCACCTAGGGTTTAGATAGCACCTCCATTTCTGAATAAGCTTGTTTTGTTTGTTCTCCCTAGAGTTAAGCTTCAGTTTAGACAAAATAAACCACCTTTAACTTGTAAATCGGCTTCTGTGTATGGTTTTGGGAACCAGGGCGGTGTCACTTTGCTTTTAACCCTTATGTTGCGTTCCGGTACCCCTACACCGGGACATAACAGGCGTTAAATATATTAAACAAAAAGTGACAGTATTCTACAGTAATAACAGACACTGATGTTATTAGAATATCATGTGTATGTGTGTGAGAAATACAAAGATACAGTAATTGTACTGCTGTGGGTCATTGTAAAGAAGCAATTGGAAGGAACAAGCTCCTAAATCCCTCCCTGACACACTAGTTGCCACAGCCTGTCGCTGAAGGAGTTGCTCAGTGCTGTCAAAAAGACCTGCATGGGGTGGAAGGTGTTCTCTAACAGGGATGACAGCTTGGCCACCATGGTTGACACCAAGCTTTTTCTATTTTTTGGAGCTGTAATAGAAAGTGCCACCAACATATGTTTTTATTTTTATATTGGATTTTGCATTTGCTACTGAAATGGTTTTTGCTACCAAAACTTCTGTTGACCAGTGCTGTTAAGATAGCATTTTAAGAGTATACAACAAAGAGAAAAGAAAAGAAAATGCAGTAATGGAGTCATGGCTCGTTCCTGTAAATATTGACACTGGCTTGGTACCCATCAATGACATCTTCTGTTTAGGTAGCCATGTAGGGAGGTAAGACACCATAAGCAAACCAGACAGAAAAAGAGATGGCACAAGAGGACTATGAAAACACACTTTCCTTTTGTAGAACTTGGTTTGATGTGGTTTGTTAATGTGTGTGTATGTATGTGTGTGTGTGTGTGTGTGTGTGTGTGTGTGTGTGTATATATATATATATATATATATATATATATATATAAATATAAAAAAATAAAATAAAATACTGACCGGTCTCTAGGCCTGTGTGACTGAGGTCTAGGAGCCAAGTTAAATTGCATTTTGTGCTGCTCTTCCACAGACATCTCCTATTGCACTTTTGCACCTCTAATGTACAGCAGACTAAGTAGAAGGGAGAGCAATAAATGAGTCATTTATCCATAATAAGAAAAAAAGATCATTAACTGTGCTGTGAGAATGCCTGATTTACAGTTTAGTTATGTAGAATCAGAAAAGTGCAACAAAAAATCCAAAATAAGCTACAAATTATAATTTGTATATGTAGAATTAGAGCTGAAGTGCTTAGCGAATTAAAACACTGATTCTGTATTAATTCTTGTCTAATCATTTAATTACGTGAAATTCAAAGGGACTATTTTCTTGCAGTCAGTGGTGTAACTCTGAATACTTTAAGTAATTTCTAAATATACTTGCATATTTTTGTTAGTTAATGATTTAATTGTAGAAGTTATTTTTACTGTAATATTTTAGTGCTTTTTTACACTTCTTCCTGCCTACAGTAACTATTATTGTACTTAACCATTTTAGTTTTCTATTAAAATTGTTTTATTGAAAGAGATACTTGTGATGCTCTACCATCTCAGCATAGAATAATTGAATATTTTCCCCTTAGCTGTCATGCCCATGAGTCTTCCACCTGTGTGAAGCAAGATTATTTCTTGTGACGTTCACACTCTTTAGTCCAGCTAAAAACAGAAATCTGCTTGATTGTTGATCAGGTGGTTTCCTGAAACCAGATCCTCATTCTTGAACACATGTTGTGTTAAATTTGGAATGTCACGTCACTGAAAAGATGATAGCTTCTCCACCCTACTGGAAAATACAGTTGGTATACTTATAGCCAGTCACACGTATGGATCAATTCTGTCAATAATGAGGAAGAAAGAGGGGATGCAAAATCAAAAGACGAACACAAAAAGCAGCTTTATATGTAAGCTGTGATTCTCTCTGTGGGATTATATCATTATATCTGGTATTAAATCACTGTATTCTTGGCAACCTATTGCCTGTTCAACCATCCTTGGGGTGACAGTGAATTCATAAGGGAATCATAATGTATATAAGTATGATTCCATCAAACTTATTTACACAGATAATGAAAAATTCCATAGATTATGCCCACTTTGCTACTATGTTTGAAGGTTCTCCATGCATGATCCCTGTTCTGTAAATACTTATATCCTAAAATCATTGGCAGTTTCATTATACTTCAATTCCACAGCCTGCTGCTACGTCTAAACTACAGATTATATGACCAGTGAATTATATTCGAATGAAGCTTAACTGTTTAAGATGGGAAGAATGTGGATTCTAAGTTACACATATTTACACCAGTGAGTCATACTTGTATGTCCATCCATTAATGAATAATAAGTAAAGTTCTGGTTTTCTGTTCTGAAATGTAGCTCTTAAACAGCACGAGTACAAGTGAATGAGAGACTGAGAGCAAAACAAAATGGTTGCCAAGAAGCATATAATGTCCAGCAGAGTAATATTTAGAGATATTATAAAGGAGCAATTGTGAGGAGTTGGCTAATTACATACTTTTATATACAAAATAAAATACCTAATCACACACACCTAAAACAAGAGGCAAGAACTCACCCCACTGGAGAAAACCAGAGACATACTTCTCCCTTGCAAAGGGTGAAGAGTAGAATTCCTGATAGACGCCAACCAGTAGATCCAACAGTGTTTGGAGTCCAACAGGTCCTGTGGTCCGGTGGCCCTCTGCCAGATCAGATGCACCTAGGTCAGGCCCCGCTGACATTTTTCCCAGGGGGTGAGGGCTTGGTTGTTTGTTTTAGTGCTGTAGTGAAGCCCTGGTGTCCATGACTTTAAATCTTCAGTTTGCAGTTTCTCCGGTTTGACTCTTTAAAATTATGTCTATAGTAACGGCTTTCTCCAGATCACGACCTAATTCTACTGCAAAACCCTCCTCAATTGCCTTTCCTTTCTAGCTGTTCTGCTTGATCACAGAACATGAGCAAAGGTTTTCATACAGACATCCTCTTTTTTATCATATTCTCTATCCCTCCCTCAGTTTACTGTCACTTACACTCTCCCTCGCTTGTATGTCTTTCAGATGCCTGGATGTCTGTCGGGGTCTCTCCTTTTTCTTCTCTTCCCATAGCCGTGCGTCTGTTAAGCCTGCAGTTTCTCCAACTCTGACTCAACACCTTTTTTGGTCTGGATCTCCCTCTCGCTGTCTTTCAGCTGCCCCTTTTCAAAGTAATCCAAAGTTCCTACTGCAACAGTTTAAGGTAATAGCAAAGCACTGAACTGTTCAGAAACAATTCCTCTTTTCATTTTGTGCATTAGTAGCTCTTTGTATTACCAGCCCTTGTTTGCTTTTATTCCCTGTCCTTCCTCTTGTGATAGAGCAAAGAGGAACTGCTGACCAGAATCAGTTCTAGATTTTGCTTTTGTTTTGAAAATGTAAATCTCTTATTTTGTCAACTGTCCAAAATCTTTTTTTAGTTCTCTTCATTTTTTCTTCTGTCCCACCCTTCTCGTCTCTCTGTTATCCTTCTCAGTTCTCATCATGTCATATTTTTGTCACTCATTCTCTCAGGAATGCAGTAGAAGCCGTTTCCTCTCATCCAGTTCAATGGAGTTGAAAAATTGTATTGTTAGGGTTAAAATTGTTTGTTCATCTGTTACTACTGTTTGTATCCCTCTTTTGCCCTTGGCTGCCTGAGCTGTAGTGGTCTGTCTGTACTCTCTTTAACAAGATTTTTTTTCTTGTCCCCAACTTTTCCTTCTTTGACATTCCAAACAACCTGCCTCTTTTCCTCTCTCTCTTTTCCTTTTCTCCCTTTTCTCCTCCTTATTTATAAATACACTCACCTTACACTCAACATCACATACATTATATATGTGTATATATGAGTGAGAGAGAGAGAGAGAGAGAGAGACAGTCAAACCTATAATTATTCACACCCCTGGCATATTTTGACTTAAAGTTGTTTTTATTCAACCAGCAAGTGTTTTTCTTTTTACCAGAAATGACACAGGCATATGTACAATGTACAAGAGGCATCATTGTGGGAAAAAAAATTCTCAGCTTTTGACATTTGAGCAAAACGTTTTATGTCCAGAATTATTCATACCTTTCACAGTAACCTATAGATAAGCCTTTATTGGTTATTGCAGCAATCAAACACTCCCTATAATAACAGACCAGCTTTTTGCATGTCTCCACAGGAATTTTTGCCCATTCGTCTTTAGCAATGAGCTCCAAATCTTTCAAGTTGGAGGGTCTTCTTGCCGTCACCCAGATGTTTAGCTCCCTCCACAGATTCTCAGTTGGATTCAAGTCAGGACTCTGGTTGAGCCACTGCAAAATGTTAATGTTTTTGTCTCCTAACCATTTCTTCACTACCTCAGCTATGCGTTTTGGGTCATTGTCGTGCTGAAATATCCACTGGTGCCCAAGGCCAAGTTCCTCTGCAGACTGCCTGATGTTGTCGTTGAGAATCTTCATGCATTGCTCTTTTAATGGTCCCATTTACTGTGAATAGGTTCCTTGGTCCATTGGCTGGAAAACACCCCCAGAGCATTAGGTTCCCACCACCATGTTTGACAGTGGGGATGGTGTTCTTTGGGTTAAAGGCTTCTCTTTTTTCGCCAAATGAAGGAAACATAATTGTGACAAAAAAATTCAATTTTTGTTTCATTTGACCATAGGTCAAATGACCATAGGTTTACACACCCACATTCTAACCTGAAAATATGATTAAAGTTTATTTTGTGACCCAGAAAGATTAATAAGAGTAATTTTGGTCGTGTCCAAATTCATGGGCTGCATCCTCCTGAGGCCGCATTTGCAGACCGATTACGTCACAGCGACGCGCCGAAGGCTGTAAAAATTCGTAGACTCCTCCGAATGCAGCCGACAAATTTGTCCTCCTTTCCCCCGAATTTGAAGGATGGGTCGGGTGTGTCCTTCGTGGCCTATCACATCCCAGAATTCATAGCCAAACTCCAGTTTCCAATAATGGCGGCCGCTACTAAGTTTTAAAATTCCCCTTCTAATCTTTATGGGTCACAAAATAAACTTTTAACATATTTTCAGGCGAGAAAGTAGCTGTGTAAACATCAAATATCTGCTCGATTTACCAAGGTATTGCATATTTGTGAAAGTGCTTTGACTTTTCGGAGACGTCTGCTACTATTAAATTCCGGTTCTTTTTCCTGAATTCCTTTGCCGACAGAGAAAGACTGGACTCAGTGGTCAAGCTCAAAAAAAATCATCTTTATTGTACATTTCCGGAAACGGAGAACTGTAGACACGAACACGCACCCACAGTTCTAAAAACATTGCAAGCCAAAAGGCGTATATATAGTTCTGCTATATGTCACACACAGTTTTGATCTGGAGTGCACTCTGCTTAGTTTCACTTTCTGTATGCCATGCTTCCTGTTCTCTGCACAAAGCGTGCAGTCTCCTGTCAGCCTCCGACCTAGTTTATACTCAAAGTTGGCCCTCTCTTAAACTGGAAGCAAACTATATTAAAACAAGTAACAATAAGCACTAAATATATATTTATTTCTTACACTACCCACCAGCTCGATAGCTAGCCGGGAGCTCGAGGGTCACTGAAGCCGCTGAGAACGGCACAACTCCCGGCACATCATTTTTAGATCACCGCGGACTTTCACTACTCAGGTTAAACGTAATATATAAGTCACTTAGACAACCTAAAAATGTTATTGTTGGGCTTTTTTCAGTGTTTTATTTGTTCGTGAGTAAATCCGTTTGGGTGAGATTAAAGTTATTAGATTAGATAAAATAAAACTTTATTAATCCCCTGGGTGGGTTCCTCCTTGGTTTTTACACAGCTGAATAAACGTCAAACAGAAAACTGATTAAACAGAAGTATGAGACAGTCGAGAATTTACGCCAGTGTCCTGTTATATTTTAGATAGCAAGGAGCAGACGGCGAGTTTATTAAACTCCACCGAGACAGCGGTGACGCTAATCAGAAGGCTAGACTGTCCAATTTCCCCAGCCTTTTACTTCGGGCCTACCCGACCTTCTGAGGACCCGGCCCACGTAGACCGCGAAGGCCGGGTCCTCAGGAGGATGCAGCCCATGAATTTGGACACAACCTTTAAAACTTAGTAGAGCCACCATTGCCGGAAAGTGGAGTTTGGTTGGGCCGCGCTATGAATTCTGGGATATGGTGGGCCACGAAGGACACACCCGACCCATCCTTCAAATTCGGGGAAAAGGAGGACACATTTGTCGGCTGCATTCGGAGGAGTCTACAAATTTGGACGGCCTTCGTCGTGTCGCTGTGACGTAATTGGTCTACAAATGCGTCCTCAGGAGGATGCAGCCCATGAATTTGGACACGACCTTTGTTGAAATGAAGGAATTACACAGCGGTCTTTTCCTGTTTCATATGTTAGCTATGCTCTTTCTATTTTTGGTAATTCCATGCTGGTGGAAACCCAAACAAAACACGCATTAAGAGGCTGTAATACCTGTGTCTCAATCTCGCGGCCCATGTCACCCCTACTTGCAGCCCGCATAATGATGTGACGAAATATTTTTTTTAATTATTGTTCAAAAAATTATCTAATATCTAATATGGAGGCAATAGGCAGAGTGTTACAGGCATAGACCTAAAGAATGTAGCCTCATGGGCCCAGTTGTAAGTAAGCTATTAAGACTCGACTGTACACTGTGTTCGTGTTTTCCTCCGAAACAATAAGTTCCGTTGCAGCAGCCTTTCAACGCCTCTCTCTGTCTCTTGCTAGCAAAGTTGACCCAGACAACAAAGTAAAGCTAGTTTTCGGCTACGAGGCCAACACGGAACCCGACGTATTAGCCCTTTACTACGGTTCGGAGCTGCAGACCTGTTTTATATACAAATAGTTTTCTATACAAGATCGCTGCAAAAAGTGCAGCCGTACCTAATGTCCACCCTACTGTTACTCATTTTATATTAAGATTTAAAAATCTAGTTGGTATCGGTATGGCAAGTAGCCTTCAGTAATAGTAATAAATCACACAGCAAAAGTACATGTAGTTGTAAAAAGCATGATAATACAGTATATTAAGTAATCCAAAGTATTCAGAATACCTTACTCTCAATGAGTTACGTAACGGAATACGTTACAAAATACATTTTGGGGCATGTAAAGGTAACCTTCCCAACACTGCTATTGGAGTATGGAGAAGTTTATTTTAAACAAAATAAAAGTTTTGGTTAAAAGTGATCTGGTGTTCACCAGGCACAGGCTGGAGCACAGGCGTCAACAAGTCCAGAAACCCGACGCAACGGTCTCAGTTTTCGGCAAGGTTCACAGTGGAGGTTTAGCCTGGGAGACCATGGGCAACGAGGCCGAAGAGCATCATCAAAGCCAACCATGGGCACCAAGCAGGCATCAACAGCATCCAGGAAACACAGACACACAAACAATCTTGGGAACAATCCAGGCGCTGGTCGGAAAACACCAGAAAAATGCCTTAGGGAAAACCTCAGCTTCACCAGCCGAATCCTCCTAAGCTACAGCCGAAATTACATCATCAAATTAAACTATTGGAAGTATTCTTTAAATTCAAAATTGTATTATAGGTCTTATTGATCTTGATCTTATTTTTAGGCAACGTAATGGCTTTTACACACGTAAAATGCAAAATTTCATGTGAAGAGACATGCCGACCGAGTCTAATATCAGGATGAATGCCCCTTTTCAGGCTGTCATTTTCAGGGTCTATATGAATTTTAAAATCAATCAAACTGTGGTTGATTCCTGAGCTGGAGTGGAAGAGGGGAGTGCTGATTCTTTCCTTTCCTTAACTCATAACATATTAACCCTGCTGTAGCCAGGTTTCTGTAAGGCAGCATAAATCAATATCCTGATCATTTATTAAATCGTTTACTAAAAGGGGCTTAACATTAGAGATTATTGTCCACATTTCACCATTTTATTCTTTGGTTCAGCTAAGGATTATATTATTCATTCTTTTTATTTTTTTCTTTCTGCTGATTTTTGGTTGGTTTTTTTGTGGTCTGGGAACTGGGGGTTTGCAGACGAGATGCTCCAGAGAGAGACAGCTTCTCGCTCCCAACTCGGGACGGTCATGTTTTATAGGGTTTATTAAATTTGGCCAGATTCCTAGAAATAAAAGCAGCTCCGTCCAAAGTGGGATGGATGCTGCCTCTCCTAACAAGAGGTTTCCCATTGGTCCAAAAAGCTCACCTCGTTTTTTGGATGCAACTCAAACAGGCAGCACTTTAAGGAGAAATCAGGCTAAACATGTCACTCCTGGTCTGAGTGGGGAAGGGACCTGAGAAAACGAGCCCAACATTTTGATGCATGCTCAATCATCCAGGTAAGAAAATCTCCAAAGGTTGATTCTGTTCATCTGGACATAGTGTTTTTTTTGGAAGAAACATTTCATCACCCATCCAAGTGACTTCTTCAGTCTCTGCAGGTTTCCCCAATCTTATAAACAGTACATTTGCATAATGACTGAAACCAGCCCACTGAAGGAACAATGGGCTAGGAGGTCAGTTCCTTCATCATAATTATGCAAATTCTCATGACCATTGATCAACAATCACTGATCAATGGCCATGAGTACCATTCACAGAGAGTTGGGGAATGGCTGTAATCCCAGCATTGTAAGATAGCTTCAGATGCCGACAAAACAGGATTACTCCTAAAATTCTATAAATGAGCTCTTTCAGTTAAAGGCTTCCGGGCAACAAAAATCCTCCAGAAGGCACAGCACCAGCTGCTTAATGAACAGGTGAGGCAAACAAATTTTACCATTGATGTGGGTAGGTGGGGATGGTGCACAGTATTGCTAAACCAGAAAGACTATCATGAGAAAATTTTGTCACTGCTCCGTGACGAAAATACTTATGAGCCCCTTAAACGAGACCCAGGAAGTGGCTACAGGAAGAGGGTGATAGACTGTCTGAAGCATTTAGAACAAGACAAGGCTATTGACCGGACCTCATACCTCAGGCTATACCCAGGGGAAACTACACAAAGTCTGTATGGTTTATCAAAGATACATGAACAGAATGCACCTTGAAGACCGATTGTCTGTATGATCAACTCGGTCACCTAAAACATCTCTAAGTTTCTGGCTTCGACTTTCAATCCGCTGGGAGGCAGCTCTGAACACCACATCCAGAACACCTTGGATTTTTTTGAGAAGTTGAGAGATGTCATTATGGAGGCAGGTGAAACCATGGTCTCGTACGACGTTACATTTCTCTTCACTTGCATCCCAATCACGGAAGCATGTGTTTGCTTTTGGAACTGTGTCTTAATTCCAGCTACTTCACATACAAGGGTCAGCTCCACAGGCAGAAACATGGGTGTGCCATGGGTTCCCCAGTTTCACCCATTGTGGCCAATTTGTACATGGAAGAAGTGGAAAAGAGGGCTTTGTTATCCTACCCTGGAACACCACCAAGTCATTGGTTCAGGTATGTGGATGACACCTGGGTGAAAATCTAATTTAAACCGGGTCAAGTTGAACTACAAACACCACCAAGTGTGGTTCAATTTCTTACTCTTAAAACCCCAAAATTACTTTCCAAAAAATACAGAATGCTTTCTAAAACAGATGAATCAATATCACTTCCTATTGCAAAATGGGAAGCGGATTTATCAGTTAACTTAGACCAAAACTTCTGGACTCAGATTTGCTTAAAAACCTTTCATCTAATTAGAAATCCCAGTCTTCAATTAATTCAATACAAAATACTACATAGAGTGCACTATACAGGTCATAGGATGTTCAAGATGGGTTATACATCTACCAACAACTGCTCACACTGTCAAACCAATACACCGGACAATTACATCCAGGCTCTTTGGTTCTGTCCACCAGTTCAGAAGTTTTGGCGCGAGACATGTGAGGACTTGTCAAAGTGTCTGAAATGTAACATTCCAACTTCCCCTTTAGTGTGTTTGTTGGGCAGCTTAGATAATGTCACTACAGATAAGAATATAGCCCATATGGTTTTCACTGCCCTATGCATAGCCAAGAAAACAGTCCTCATGAACTGGGGAAAAAAAAAAATCTTAATTCTAACCAATATAGAAATTATCTATTAGATTACATTAGTCTTGATACAGCCTCTGCCACCACATCAGATCAATTGCTCTGGGCTCCTTTGATTAGGTCCATCACCTAGTGGGGATGGGGGGTCATAGTTTGGTCCCACCTTCGCTGGGGTAGGGACAGGCTTAGGGCGTCAGGGGGGTTCCCCAGGAGCATCTTCCTTGGGGGGCTCAACCCGGGGTGGCAGTCATGGCCTATTAAGGACTCTGTTGGCTCTTAGGTGACGGTTTCCGTGTGGCTGCATGCAGCGGGGCTAGGGGAGGGTCCGTGCTGACGGACGTGGGTTACTGACCTGGTAGCCTGGCTGCCCCTGGGTGGGTCCCGGACCGGTGTAAGGTTCTGGAGGCACACCGTCTCTGGGCTGGAGCCCTAGCCGGGCCTCGGGTCCTGGTTGTTATGTTGCCGGGGTTGTGGGCGGGTGGGTGTATGGGGGCCCGGGCCTGGCGCAGCGTTCCGCCAGTGCATCGAGCCACCTTGGGGGCTCTTCAACTGGTGGGGGAGGTTGTTACATCTTGCAGGAGGTCTCCTCTCTTCAGGAACTGACTCTGCAGGAGGGGGGAGATACAGGAGAGGTGGAGGAAGATCTCAGCCTGGGTGTCTATTGTCTTGTGTAGTCTGGAAGATGAGTGGATGACAGGGTGGGTGCAGTTTTCTCTGTGGTGGGGTCAGGTGGGCTGTCCCGGGCTCTGTGGGGCCGGGCGGCGCTGCTGTTCTGGGCCCCGGTCCGGATGGGCCTGGGCCCCCTTTCCCTGGCGGGTTGCGGAGTATGGGGGTGCCTACTGGGTTCAGCGGGGGAGCTGGCCCCGGGAGGGGTCACTTGCCCCTCCCTTCCTTCCCTCCCCGTCTCCAGCTGCCTCCCTCTACCCGCTCCACCACAATCACCCACACATGCAGGGCCTTGGGGTGCAGGTATGTCACCAGGGTGCAGGGGAGGCATCCCCCCTCTGTCCCCTTCTGGCTGCCTCTGCCTCAATTTTATCCCACAACTTAGACATTCACATTACTCACACTCTCATAACACATACATATAGGATCTTGGGGGTGGGCACGCTACACAGACTCCAAAAGACCATCAGGGTGTACACCTCACCCCTGGCGTCGTTGCCCACCTCTCAATTTTAAATACAGGTGGACACTGAGGGCTATCAGGAGGGGCTATGCGCTTACCTGCTGCTTTCTGGCAGGTGGCTCCATGCCCTCCTGGAACACATGCATCAACATTACATATGAGAGGGCGGAGGGAGATTTGGAGTCTTCTCACACCCCCGTTCTCTACGACCTGCTGGAGCGGGGGGTCAGGAGGGGGAGTTGGCCGTCCGACTGGGGTCTGGAGTGTGGGGCCTCCCTGCTGCTGCGGAGTTGGGGCGGTCTGCTTCTCCCCACCGCAGGGAAAAGGGTAACACCACCTGGTTCTGGGTGCAGTTTCCCCCTCCAGGGGCAAGGGTACCTAGACCCGGTTCGTAGAGTACGCTTGGGGAGTGTGATCGTGTGTACAGTGTCTCTCTATGTCTGTCTCCACATTGGTTGAGTAATTGTATATGAGAGCATGAGGGTGGGAATGGATGTTTGTATCTGTGTGTGCCTGTATGTCTGTGTCTATATGTCAGGTCGGGTATCAGACGCCACCTCTCTGGGGACATCTCAGGCCCTCTAAGGTATGGAGGCCTATCTCCCCACCACCACTTCCCCTGCCGGTGGCAGACGCCCTCAGACATCAGTGCGTTGTGGTTCTTTGTGTCCGGGGATGGGCGCCCAGGTACACACCGGGTCACTCCTTGGTGGCTGCTTGTCGGGGCCTGGAGCCTGGGGCTCTCTCGGGCCACTTCGGGGGTGGGGTGCCCTCGGCCTCTCGGCCTGGGGCTTGGTCACTCTGGCACAGCTGGCTGCCGGCAGAGCTCACGGGCACGTCACTGCAACTCCCCCTTGGCTTCTGAGTGAGCCTTCATCTGGGACTCTCCTCAGCTCTTTCAGGGATAGTGGCGCAGCTGCCCCTCTGCTGGTCTTCCTTGGTCTCTTGTGTTCTGAGGGTCTGGAGTCTGGATCTCCTCCATACCTGCTTCAGGAGGACGGGGCTGTGGCCCCCCCACACCCTCTAGCAGATCATTACATGAAGGAACCTTTTAAAAACAAGCGCGTCCATGCTCACAGGTGTACACACGGGTGCTCACACACACAAACTACACCCTTTTTGGCTCCTACCTCAAAGCACACTGTGCGCTGTCAATATTACGTGCTGCACAATAATGTTTAATATTTAGTATTTACTGTTATATTCCCATATATCATCGTGATGTTGTTTATTGTATTGCTCTCGTTTTCTTCTGCTTGTTTTATTTTTTCTTTCTCAACAGGTGATCCAGGTGATTGATATATTTATTTTTTGTCTGCTTATTTAGTTGTTTTTTTTTTTTTTGCCCTTTATCCCCATCCCTCTTCTCCGCTGTTTCCCCCCCCCTCTTCCTTTCTCCCTTTTCTTTTCCTCATTCAAGTCTGTCCCGTATCTAGCAAGTGAAAATAAATAAATAAAATAAACAATAAAAGGTGAATCAAATAGACCATTACGGCAAGGCTGGGATGGTCAATTTGGTAAAGTAAATCCGTTGGGCATCTTTCTTCGCCTTTAGACAATAATTCTGATGGCAAAAGAGCCAAACGGGACAGGCAGAAGAAAGAAAAGAAAAGAAAATGCTAACATTGGAAAAACAATGTTACATTCATAAATTCAATATTGATTTTAAGCAACCTCCAGTTGATGTAACTGAGTACTACTAATGTGAATTGTTATTTGACAGAATCGACATTTGTCCTTAGCCATCAGTTTCAGGTTTCCTTCAGTGTCGCCTACTCTGGCCCCAGAAAACAAACAACTAGGGTTGCTGGTATATCTTTGTATTTCTAAAATTTGCTCCACGGTCAGTGTGTCAGCCTGTTTTTTCTGTCAGGTGTCGCTGTGTGCAGGCAGGAATAGGACCCAAAGTGCAGGCTCACGGCAGGCAAAAGTGTATTTCAAAACTCAGCTTTTATTGCTGGATGGCAAAACGTAACAAAAAAATCCAAAATAAACTTACATGAGCAGGCAGACGGAACACACAGCATAAATGAGGGTAGATCACAACACGGACACAGAGAAACACAGGGCTTAAATACACAGAGGGAGCAATCAGGGAATGGGTAACAGGAGGGAAACACAGCTGGTGCAAATCAGGCCTAACGAGACAAGGGGAAACGAAACCAGATACATTAACATCAGACATTGACTTTCAAAATAAAACAGGAAACATAACACAAACTGAACTAAAGACACAGACTCACACGCAGGCACTGCAACAGAGGAAACAGAGATGTGGGACCAGGACAGACACAGACACTGACTGGACACGGGGATGTCGCAGACAGGGGAGACAGCAACTAAGGATTACACAGAGACAAACCATAAGATATAACTCTAACAAAGAAACCAAAGCATAGAAATGATAAATAATATATAAACTCAAAACCCTGGGTCAACGACCCAGGCATCCTAACATTTTCAGCTATTTGGGGCAATCTGAGATGAAATATCTTAAAAAAAACTTAAAGTCCAGTTGCAGACTACCATGACCTGGATGACTGAGAACCTGCATAGACTTAACATAAGAATGTTTGTCATTTTCTCTGTCATGTGCTTTGTCTTCCTTTCATTTTCTTTGGTTTGCATTCATTCGAAATTACATTTTGTTCATTTCATCCCAAACATTTACAAACTCTTTTAAACTGTTCACGTTCATTAAGTTTTTCTTGGTTTGGTTATTTTCACTACTGATAAGCAGAGATGGGCAGTAACTGTAATCTGATTACTTTTTTCAAGTAACGAGTAAAGTAAGGGATTACTATTGCAAAAACGGTAACTAGATTACTGTTACTTTCCCGTAGGAACGCTGTGTTACTGCGTTACTAAAACCGTGATTTTTTTTTTTGCGAGAATGTATCATGACAGTGACGTAAGCGAGTGCGCCGTTTGTGACAACAGCTGTGTGCAGATCAACAATGTTGTGATATTTTGATACCATGGTAGCATTTACAGGATATTGTTTTATTGTGATATTATACAGAAAAGAGTTACTCAATAAGGCCCATTTACTAGTTGTTTTTCTCTTTCTCTCTGACCCAAGAATTGATGTGTAAGAATCACAGGCTGGTACCCCAAGGTCGAAAATACCACAGAGACGAGACCACTTCCTTACTCCCATCCTCCCTTCCTTATCTTTTAGAAAAGAGCTTGTTAAAAAGCCAGGTGGTTTGTTTCAGAATTCACTAATGAAAGAACTCTGTATTCTATGTCTAGGAGTGTATTTTGCTGGGATGATCATAAATTGTAACTGAAGAGATAAACTACACAAAGGATACTTCTTTGCTCACAAGGCAGGAAGACGTTTCCTTATTTGGTCTGTACCGGTTTGAACTGAGAACCTGCTGACACACGAACCTTTTTTTCCTCTATATAAGCTGTTTTGTACTAAATAAACCTTTGAGTTGGTTTGGGAAGGCAACCTGAAGCAGTCTGTGTTTCCTTGTTCTCCCAAGCTACTCCCGGCGCTGTAACTAACCCAGCTGAACGGCATACTTGAGTGTTACTTTGAATAATTAGGAGTCTTATAAGGAAAGGACAAAACTCTGCTTATCGGTGCTCACGCCTTGGAGGGAAACCGGGACGGAGATTTTCTCTTCAAACAATGGATCATATATCGAGTGCGGAGAGAGTATGAACGTGCAGCGTTTAAAGCGTGGAAGTACTGACCTTACTTTGAGTTTGATTCCATAAAAAGTGACAAAAACATTAGTGTCCACTGTGCGTGGGAAGAAAACTTCTTTTTACAGCGAAAAAACCCCCTAAACTTCCGAGCAAGCACCGAGTAGCTACGACGTAATGGGAAACTCACAGAGAAACTCGTGGATTCTTCCACTGACCGCGGCACACCTGCACCAGGGTAAACCTCCGCCTACCCTACTCCTGCTTTACAGGTGAAAATAGAGTAAAAGGACCCCTAGTCTTTGACTTTATTTATTTTCTGCTGTGTTTTACTTGCATCTATTTGAAAGACTGAGTGTAAACACAAAAAAAAATATTTTATGTGCTGGAATGTGCAGAAAATAGGTTTAAATGTTAAACAAATTTCTTCCAGTCAGAGAAACAAGTTTTAAAAAGGGACTTTTCCATTTGATTACATTTTGTATGATGGATTATGTAGAAAAAGTAGAATTGGGCTGAAAGATCTATCGCTTTATCACCTCTTCAGGTTGTAAATCGTGTTTTTAAAAAGTAACTAAGTAACTAAGTAATTAATTACTTTTGAAAATAAGTAATCAGTAAAGTAACGGGATTACTTTTTTGGGGAGGTAATCAGTAATTAGTTACTGATTACTTTTTTCAAGTAACTTGACCAACACTGCTGATAAAAGCACTGGGCTATCCAAACCATTGAATTCATCATATGGCACTGTAATGCCAAAGTATCTGTGGGCGAGATGTGTGGGCGAGATGTGCAACCCCAACGAATGTGTGTAAATTTTAGAATGTACTTGGGTGCAGAAAAACTCTATATATAACTGTGCCATAGCCTTCAATAGTTTGGGCCTTGGTGACTGCTAAAAGCATACAGATACAAGTATTCAAGTATTCAATTAGAATAATCAGTGGCAAGTCACTAAATAGACAATAGCACTGTTACAGAATAGCACTACCCCCTCGGTGGACTGGTGCTGAAAACACCTGTGATATGATTGAGCTTCACATAATTTATTAATATTTACTAAGGTGTTAGTAAAACATTATCTCAAATGAATTCCAACATGTTTCATGTGTTTAATTACATGAAACATGTTCTTATGATTTTAAACTAAATTCTGTTCTCATAATAGTAGTTCCCACAGCCTTAGCTGGGAATTTTATTACTATGACATCAACAACTCTGCTGACTAATACATATTTGAAGCTATATGGAGGTAAGCTTGTAGCATTAATTATGATGTAAAATAATCTCCCTAACTGGATGAATGTGTGCTGCCAGGACAGCTCACCTGTTAATCAGCACGTGCCAAGTCACGTGTTGCTGCACATGTTACATCAAGGTTTTGTTTGTAATTAAAGGTGACACTGAGACGGTCAGATTGGAAAGGAGGTTTGCACACCAGTGTGTATGCCAAGTGCTGCGTGCGTCACTAAACATGACACTGTTGGACAATGAAGGGAAGAGAACCAGAGGAGGAAACTGAACCTGTGATTAGCAGGAAGGACAGGAAAGTGACTGATAGCACCCAGTAACTAACTTTTAACTGAACTAGTGTAGGTTTTTCCATTTTCCTTGGAATACCTTTTTAGTTTTGTGCGCAAAGTCTTTGGGCCAAACATGAGCTGCATTCCTGCCTCACATAGGTAAGTTACAAGATTTAAATACTCTTACCTTCCACCTACCCACTTTCTAAAGGTTTGAGGATATGAATTGTGTGTTATGGTCTTTACCTTAATGATAATAGAAAATGCCTTGTGGTGACTGCAGTCTGAACTGGCAACAAATGAAGTAATTAATTATTTAATAAATGTGTGGAATAGAGCTGTGTTGAACTACACAGTGACTATACTAAATATTGCTGACCAGTATTTCAAAAGACCTAAATGAATGGCAATGCATATACAGAAACCTATTGTATGTTTATTTATATGTAATATGCCATAAAAGTCTTTATGAGTAGGTCTGGTCTTTCTGTTACAAATATATTAATTACAGCACATATATTTGAAAACTAGTAGTAGTGAAAACAAATGTTCTTGTACCCTTCCCCCCTCCATGGGGTTGAGGCATTAATCAAGCTTGTACTTAGTAATTAGCTGCAGATTAACTCAGCAGGAGAAGCTGTCTCCCTCCGTATACCTACAGTATACCATATAACACTTGACATTTTTCTCTACTGCAAAAACCCTGTAAATCATTCCTCAGTCCACTGCTTCCTGTAAACTTGAACTAAGCTGGACATTCCTAGAACCCTGTTGGAAATCTCTAGACTTTGAGAGTGTGAGGTCTCTGATAGTTAACATGCAGATTTCATCCTTACGCATTTCAGTCCAGTCTACTAATGCCCATCAGCACCTTGTATAAACACTACAGTTTCATAAATGTGTCATGTATATCTTATCTTTGATTTTTATACCTTGAGTTAGATATTCTTTCAAATCCAATTTAGAAATTTTGAACCCTATGTCGCCAAAGTGTTTCAAAAATATTTGTGACAGGATTAAAGAAATGATGGAATGTCTCACATCCAATGAGGCTACGCATGTAGGAATAAAAACCATATCTCAGAGAGGCACACTCTGGAAAGTAATTCATTTCCATTCAGTTTTATTTATAGAGTGCTAAATCACAGAAAAAGTTGCCTCAAGGTGCTTTATACTGTAAGGTAAAGACCCTACAATACTATGAAGAAAACCCCAACGACTCCCTGCTTGGTCCGCCTTTGGGCAAGG
The DNA here is from genome assembly GCF_057381915.1 of Diplotaxodon limnothrissa. Taxonomy (NCBI): domain Eukaryota; kingdom Metazoa; phylum Chordata; class Actinopteri; order Cichliformes; family Cichlidae; genus Diplotaxodon; species Diplotaxodon limnothrissa. The sequence goes on from NC_140605.1 coordinate 383,766, forward strand.
ACTTGGCAACAGTGCGAAGGAAAAGCCATTTAACAGCAAGAAGTCCAGGCTCAGGAAGAGGCAGTCATCTGCCTCAAGCAGTTGGGGGTGAGGGGAGGAAGACAGGAAAACAGACACATTATGGAAGAGAACCAGAGATTATTAATAACTAATGATTAAATGCAGTGTGATGTATAAACACAAAGAGTAAACAGATGTGAGCAAAGAAGGAACACTCCGGCAGCCTAGGTTTTCTCTAACTGAGGGATCAGGGTAACCCGATCAAGCCCTATCCACGAAGAGTGTTTCACCACTGCGGAGGCTGTGTCCTGCGCAAAATGTGAGGATGGCATTCAGATGACCAACACCAAATCTTTATCAAGTGAACGGGAACTGAGGAGATTACTAGAAGCCAAATACAGAGTGTGTTGCTAAAAGAAGTAAAACAATGGCAATCACACCCCTGGCTTACATCTTGTGTGTGTGTGTGTGTGTGTGTGTGTGTGTGTGTGTGTGTGTGTGTGTGTGTGTGTGTGTGTGTGTGTGTGTGTGTGTACGTGTGTGTGTGTGTGTGTAGTATGAACACCATTCTCACTCAAGTTGAATCTCAGATGGAGGAGTGTCCAGTTCAGAGGAGAGGAAGCAAAGCCTATCAGGTAGGTTTTTTATTCAGTTCAGTTTTATTTTTATAGTGCCAGTTCACAAAAACAGTTACCTTAACCTCCTAGGACTTGGCGTCTACATATGTGGACATCACATTTTAGGTTATTTAGACCAAAATACTCAATTTTGCTCTACATGGGCCTGATATCCACTTATGAGGACAATATACTGCTACTGTTCTATCAAAATTTTAAACGAATATCCTCATATGTGGCTCTCAATTTTCTTAAAAGCAAAGATGAGTAAAAATAAAATCTGGTAATTCTTTGTTTTTACATTCATCGGGCCCCAATAAGCCCAAATATCAAAGAGAAATTAAAAATGCATGCTGTCTATGGGTAACCCTGTTAAGAGATCTAAGGTTTTTACTCACTTGAAACGTCTAAATTCTGACATAGCATTTTTACAGGAGACTCATCTTCGCATTAAGGATCATTATAGGTTATATTGCCCTTGGGTAGGTCAGGTCTTTCACTCAAATTTTAATTCGAAAGCTAGAGGAGTGGCCATTCTCATTAATAAGAAAGTTCAATTCTCTTCGACCGATGTTATTGCTGATGGGAATGGTAGATACATCATTGTTGCTGGTACCCTAATGCAGAAAAAGGTTTTGTTGGTAAATGTATATGCCCCGAATTTTGATGATGCTGAATTCGCTAATAGATTGCTGAGTAACATCCCCTTTCTGAATACACATTTGCTGATCCTTGGTGGTGATCTGAATTGTGTTTTTGATCCAATTTTGGATCGATCTAGTCCTCGTAATTTGACTCCATCATCTATGTCTAAAACATTCTCAGATTTTATGAAACAGAATGATCTTGTTGATCCATGGAGATTTCGCAACCCTTCAATCAAAAAATTTTCGTTTTTCTCTCAGGTCCACCAGTCTTATTCCAGGATTGATTATTTTTTCATTGACAGAACTCTTAATTCATGTGTTAATTCTTCCGACTATTCTGGTATTGTAATATCTGATCATTCTCCTCTGCTATTGGATGTTCAGCTTTCTAACCAAAAACGTAGTCCTCCACTTTGGAGATTTAACTCTCTCCTTCTGGCGGATAAAGAATTTTGTGAATTTATTTCAGGCTCTATTGAAGAGTTCTTGTCCTTCAATCAGGATGATTCTGTTTCATATTCTCTGCTATGGGAGACTCTTAAATGCTACCTGAGAGGTCAAATTATTTCTTACTCTGTCCGTGCTAATAAAAAGATTAATGCCAGGCTTAAAGAACTTATAGCTGCAATTAGTAACCTTGATCAATGTTATACACTGAACCCTTCTCCAGAATTACTGAAGCAGCGCCTTGATTTGCAAGCAGAATTTGATCTTATGTCAACCAAAGAGGCTGAGCACTTATTTCTACACAGTCGTGGCTCATATTACGAATATGGTGACAAAGCTAGTCGCTTGTTGGCACATCAGTTACGACGTCAGGCCTCCTCGCGTGTGATCCCCATTATTAAACACTCTGATGACAATATTACTACAGATCCCTTGGAAATTAATTCTACCTTTAAAACATTTTACTCTTTGTTGTACAGGTCCGAATTTCCCACGGATAAAGCTAAAATGAATGCATTTCTTCATAATCTTTCAAACCCTGTTATTGGTGCTAATGATGCGGGGCAATTGGACTCCCCATTATCTGTTGAAGAAGTATTAAAAGCTATTACAGTTATGCAGTCTAATAAAGCCCCGGGCCCGGATGGGTTTCCAATTGAATTTTATAAAACATTTATTGGTAAATTGGCACCATTGCTTTTGTCTGTGTTTAACGAATCCTTGGAAACGGGTTCATTACCGCCTACTTTCACACAAGCAACCATAGCGCTCCTTCTCAAAAATGACAAGGACCCAACCTCCTGTGGTTCCTACAGGCCATTATCTCTGCTTAATGCCGATGCAAAGGTATTGGCTAAAGTAATTGCATCTCGCCTTGAGGATGTGCTTCCTCGAATTATATCTGAAGAGCAGAATGGCTTTATAAAGGGACGGCAATTGTTTTTTAATACCCGTACACTCTTTAATGTTATTTACTCAAAGCGTCTATCTGAACTTCCTGAACTTGTGATTTCTTTAGATGCTGAAAAGGCTTTCGATAGGGTGGAGTGGGAGTACTTGTTTGCAGTTTTAGAGAAATTTGGTTTTGGCGATAAATTTATTTCCTGGATTCGGCTTCTTTATTCATCCCCTAAAGCCAGTGTTCATACTAATGATGTTTACTCTGATTATTTTGCGCTGGGTCGTGGTTGTCGTCAAGGTTGCCCTTTGTCTGCCTTACTCTTTGCCATTGCCATCGAGCCTCTGTCTATTACATTGAGATCTTCTTCTGTATTCAGGGGAATCATCCGTAATGGAATTACACATAAAGTATCATTGTATGCGGATGACTTGTTATTATATATGACTGACCCTGCATGCTCCATCCCTGCTGTTTTAAGTATTCTGGAGAACTTCAGTTCGTTTTCAGGTTATAAATTAAATTTGGGGAAAAGTGAGTGTTTTCCTGTTAATACGGCAGCACGACAACTTCAACAGTCTGATCTACCCTTTCGTCTCAGTCCATCTGGGTTTAAGTACTTAGGGATTAACGTGATTCGCTCTCTAGCTGGCCTTAAATCAGAAAATTTGTCTCCTCTTATATCAAGGATCGCATCTGATATTCAAAGATGGGGTAATCTCCCCCTTTCTTTAATCGGTAAGATTAATGTTGTTAAAATGAACATCTTACCAAAATTTTTATTTTTATTTCAGTCAATTCCCTTACTTTTGCCGAAAAATTTTTTTGTTTCACTGGACAAGATTATTGGTTCTTTCATTTGGGGAGGGAAGCCACCTAGGGTCTCTAAAACCTTGCTGCAGCGATGCAGATTTAGTGGAGGACTTGCATTACCTAATTTTTTAGTCTACTACTGGGGCGCTCACATCCATAAACTTTGCTACTGGCTAAAATCTTCTGGTTCCTCGTGGTGTAAATTGGAGCTGTCATCATGTAAGGGCTCTTCTTTACCGGCTTTGCTCTATTCCTCTTTACCCGTAAGACCCTCTCTGTACACTGATAATCAGGTGGTTCTTAACACAGTCAAAATCTGGTTTCAGTTTAGACGTCACTTTAATTTTGTAATGCCGTCTTCCTCGGGTCCTCTAAGCGACAACCATTTGTTTCCCCCTTCACTTTTGGACTCGACATTTTCAGTGTGGTGTGACAAGGGTATAAAACAGTTCAAACATTTATATGTGGATGGTGTTTTCGATAGTTTTCCCAACTTGTCTTCTCGTTATAATCTCCCTATGACCCATTTGTTTCGCTATTTTCAAATTCGAAATTTTGTTGCCAAGTGTTTTCCAAATTTCCCCTCTTTGCCTCCAGAACAGCAGTGGGAAACTACGTTATCATTTATTCCTCATCACAGAGGAACCATTTTGAAACTCTATGATGCTATCCTGTCTTTTAGTAACCACTCTAATGTTAAGCTTAAGTGTACATGGGAAGGAGAACTGGGAATTCGAATACATGAGGAGTCTTGGGAACAGGCTATAGCGAGGGTACGATCTTCCACCTCCTGTGCTCGTCTTGGACTTATTCAATTTAAGGTCATACACAGGGTGCATTTCTCTAAGTCTAGACTTTCTGAATTGTATCCAGAAGTGGAAAATAAATGTGATAAATGCCACGGTTCTCCTTGTCACCTTAGCCACATGTTTTTTCTGTGTCCTGAGCTGGAAGGTTTCTGGACAGGGTATTTTGCTATTATGTCAACTGTTCTTGGGGTAACTCTTCATCCTTGTCCTCTGATTGCTGTATTTGGGATTCCTGTTCGTTGTTTTTTTTTTTCATATATATATATTTATGTATATTTACTTAGGAAAATGAAGAAAGGTTGATTGTATTTTGGTAACTGCAAGTGCTGTTGTTTTCTTTTTTCAATAAAAATATTTTCCAAAAAAAAAAATGCATGCTGTGGAAGAGTTCGGGTCTTAGGAGGTTAAGGCACATTAACATTCAACACAAGCACAAGCAGAGAAAATCCCAACAATCATATGAACCGCTGTAAACAAGCACTTTGGCAACAGTGGGAAGGAAAAACTCCCTCGTAACAAGAAGAAACCTCCTGCACAACCAGGCTCAGGGAGGGGCGGCTAACTGCCTCAACTGGCTGGGAGTGAGGGGAGGAAGATGGGACAAAGGACACCCTGTTGAAAAGAGCAGATTAATAATAATTAATGGTTAAATGCAGAGTGGTGTATAAACACATGAGTGGAGAAGAAACAGCAGCTTATTGTAGGACTCAGGACTCACCTGATCCAGCCCTAACTATATACTTTGCCAAAGAGGAACATTTTAGGCTGGATCTAATGACAGTTTTTACAGTTAACACCACCACATGAGATGTAATTAAAGCCCAGACTTTCATTTTAATTCAGTGGGTTTAACAAAAGTAAACCATTTAACAGTTACAGCCATTTATGTCACTGTGCCTGATGAAACACACGTTGAGCAGTCGCTCACTGATATTGCTATCACATGTAATGAAACCTTCTTCAAAGTCATTTAGGTCTGTTTCTCTCTTTATTTTGTTTCAAAATTTCAACTTTTCAGAATATCAGCCGTGTAATTGATGCTGCAGAGCTTGTCTGAGTAGCATCTTCACTGTGGTTTTCATTTCATTCCTTTTTATAATAATAATAATAATAATAATAATAATTCTGTTAATTTGTAACCAGTTGGCATTTATTTCAGTACCTGAAAAAACTAAGGAGGCTGAGAACGTCATCTACTGAAATAAGATTGTATTATTTATGAGCACATGACTTTCAGTCCTTACAGTTACTTATTTTCAATTTACATTTTTTAAGAGCATTATGAATTTGTTCCCTGACCAGATCTTCCCTGAAGCCAACATGAATGAAGAGTCAGATTATCCCGAAGACTTTGTTTATAGGAGGGAGCGTCTTCCCTCTATTGTTGTGGAGCCCACAGACCACAGTGAACAGGAGAGTGGGGAGCTGCGCTGGCCTTTGGGATGTCCAGTGGGTAGCAATGTGGAGGAAGAACTTGATGACAACAGAAGTGCTGATCACATGACAGAGAGCTCTGTGGATGGACAGCAGCAGGAGGACAAGGAAGAAAGGTAAAGAGCAGATAATTATAATTTCCAGCACTGAGTCTGGGTCCTGGGAACAGCCATGGAAGCAGAGGAATCTGCTCCCTGAGAAATCAAGGCACTTCATACAACTTGCCTCTTTAACCCAAGCACTTTTTTCACAAGTGCTTACTATCTAGCATTTATCCTCTATTGCAGTGGTTCCCAAACGGTTTTTGCTAGGCCCCTCTTTGTTTTACAAGAAAATCCCACTGCAGTTTATTTCACACCTCACACCTTTTGTAAACAATGAAACTAATAAAAGTAAACTGCAACAAATTACAGGTTGGAGTAAAATAAACTACTACCTCTTTTAAATAACAGAAAAACAAACCATCTTTATGGTGTCATTATTTTGCATGTGGTTGTTTTTTTTTTTACCGTGTACTAACATTCAACACTGCTATCAATTGATGCAATAGATATTTTTCAAAAAATGCCTCTCTGTGCAAAACAACTGTTGGAATCTGTTGGTCCATGATGTGGACAGCCCAGCGTGTGCTCCCGACGCAGGGGAAACAAATTCTGCCAGGGATACCTACCGTGGCACCAACGTTGTGCAGGTGAAGCCAAAAGCAAGATATCCTTCATCATATTTTCCAGTCTTTGGCTTGGAAAGAAGTTGGTTTGGAAGTGTATTTGGCGATGCTTCATCTTCCGCTTTGCCCCGTCTCTTATGCAAGCAATGCCCAAGCATTCTTTTTTTTGTTCATACCACGCCGCCCTTGCAATGGCTGTGCTCCCAGACTTTGGGAACCACTGCTCTAATGGATGCACTGTAGAGCAGCTTGGGGTTAGTATCTTGTCCAAGGATATTTGACATGCAGATTGGGGCAGCCAGGAATCAAACCACCAGCATTCTAACTAGTAGATGACTGCCTCTAACTCCTGACGTAAAGCCACCCCAAACAACAACCACTCTCTGAAAAAGGGAGGTGCTCTCACTTGGTGTTGGCTCTCTCTGTGCTGCAGCATTTTGGATACAACTACAGGCTTTTCACAGTTTTTACGACAACCTGATAATAATGTATGTTGTTGTTGTTCTTTCCTTTTTAATCACTGAGATAGAATTTAAGAGATAATGCGCAAATGGAAGAAAGCAAATATTTGTTTAATATGCATATTTAGGGACATTTATTAGTCAAGAACAACTTTCCTCACAGTCTGGTTAGACACCCTGTTTATAAGATTTTTAAGGTGAACTACAATCATTTTAGTTTTATCTCACTTTAGAAGCAGAAAGTTAGCGGCCATACAGGTCTTTATGTCTTTAAGACATTCCTGCAGTTTAACTCATTGGTGTGTGTTATCTGGCTTCATGGACAGATAGAGCTGGGTGTCATCTGCATAGCAGTGTAAATGTATGCTATGTCTTCTAATGATGCTGCCTAAGGGAAGCATGTATAATGTAAACAGAATTGGTCCTAGCACTGAACCCTGTGGAACTCCATAATTAACCTTAGTGTGTGAAGAGGACTCTCCATTTACATGCACAAACTGGAGTCTATTAGATAGATATGATACAAACCACTGCAGTGCAGTACCTGTAATACCTACAGCATGTTCTAATCGCTCTAATAGGATATTATGGTCGACAGTATCGAACGCTGCACTGAGGTCTAGCAGGACAAGCACAGAGATGAGTCCACTGTCAGAGGCCATAAGAAGATCATTTGTAACCTTCACTAAAGCTGTTTCTGTGCTGTGATGAGCTCTGAAACCTGACTGAAACTCTTCAAATAAACCATTCCTCTGCAGATGATCTGTTAGCTGTTTGACAACTACTCTTTCAAGGATGTTTGATATGAAAGGAAGGTTGGAGATTGGCCTATAATTAGCTAAGACTGCTGGGTCTAGAGATGGCTTTTTGAGTAAAGGTTTAACTACAGCTAGCTTGAAGGCCTGTGGTACATAGCCGATCATTAGAGATAGGTTGATCAGATTTAAGATCGAAGAATTAATTAATGGCAGGACTTCTTTGAGCAGTTTTGTAGGAATGGGGTCTAAAAGACACGTTGATGGTTTGGAGGAAGTAATTATTGAAGTTAACTCAGAAAGATCAATTGGAGAAAAAGAGTCTAAATAAATGTAACTAGTGTTAGCTGTAAATAGCTATAGGTCTGTGGGATGGTTATGAATATTTTTCTCTGATGGTTAAAATTGTATTTGTGAAGAAATTAATGAAATCATTACTAATTAAGGTTAAATGAATAAATGATGAATTGTAAAATTTCCTAGGTTTACGGAGAGCTGCTTTAAAAAACAAAACAAAAAAACAAAACAAAAAAAAAAACCAACAACAGAGCAATAAACTAATTTCCAAGGCTATGAATGAATGTGAAGATTTTTAGTTCCTGTATCAAGTCAGTTAACCATTACCAATTTTTATTTCGTAGCTCAGTTGCCAGGAAGTCTTCTATTGGCCCATCCCAGACTCACCTGTCTCTCATCCGGCTAACTCCGCCCACCTCCCCCACCACCCCTGATGCTGCCCCACCCTGCCTGAGGAACTGAAGCAGTACAAGCATTAAAATATACTGTGTGTAACGTTTTTCATGGATATTCATTATTAAAGTATATGCTGTTACAGCGAGTCCTTTACTACTAAAAAATAAAATAATTTGCATTGCCAGGTCATTATGGATGATTACGGTATAATAATAATAATGGGTTTTTTTTTTGGTTTATGTTTTTACATGTATCCATAAGCTCGACATTTATGGCAGGAAGTGCGCTGACTAAATCCTGTGCTGACAAATGATGGTAATCATAAAGTCAAGTCCACCTTTTAAATTCACAAATTTAAATTGAAGGTTTATGACAAATTATTTTAAGACTTTCAGATGCTAAACATTTACCTAAAAGATACAGAGATATTTTCCCTTTAACTTTTCTGGCTGTGTGCAATGACAGTTTAACAAGTCAAGTTCATATCCACTAGTCTCATCCTAGAGTTTTAACTTTTACCCCCTCGCTACAGAGCCTAGCAGGTTACTGCACTTGCCATGTTATTATAGTAGCTGTCCTCTAGAGGGAAGCACAGGAACACACATAACTGGTATCTTTTCATGGGACAGCACTGAAGATATGACTTTGATGCGATGTAAAGTAGTCGGTGTACAGCTTGTATAGCAGTGTCTTGATGCATGCTCAGTCATTCAGGTAAGTAAATCCCAAAAAGTTGATTCTGTTCATCTGCAGGTTTCCAACCTTATAAACAGGACATTTGCACAATGACTGAAACCAGCACCACTGAATGAACAATGGGCTGGGAGGTCAGTTTATGATCATTAATATGCAAACTGTCATGACCATTGATCAACAACCACTGATCAAAGCCCACTGACTTAATTTAATTATTTAATCTTGTAGTAAATTAAGTTATGAAATTGTGTTTAATATTTTTATATATACTCTCAGTTACCTTAGTGCAATCAAAAAGATCGACCCTCTGTGAAAGGGTCCTCTCTCTCTCTCTCTCTGGTTGTGTTACAATAGCAAGCAAACTGTACTGCTGAGGGGCTTTATTGAATGGACCCCAGCTCCTGTCTCTTGTTGTCAAATTCTCAAGCGAAACAAGGACAAGGACAACCAACCACTGACCACCAAGTAGGTTGGTTCAGATATTTCATGATGATTTCCTGCTGCCATTACCAGTGCCTTAATAATTGTTTTTTTTTTTTTTTTTTTTTTTTTTTTTTTTAGATGTAGGGGAGAGGTGGATTGAAATAACTTTCATGAACAAATGAATGGCCTTTCATGGCGAAACCAGATGAGGTTTGACTCCATCAAATAAATACTTCAAATGAGGGGAGAGAAAACAAGGGAAGTCAAACTAAAAACCAGACATGCAGAGCAGCAATCACCTGAATGGGGAAACAAGATTAACTTACATTTGTGTATAAAGTAAAGCAATTAAACATATTGGAACACATTTGAATGTTTAATCTTTATGATTAGAAATAAAGAAATAATTCACTGGGGGTGGATAGTATAGTCTGAGTACAGCACACCTCCAACCCCTCACCTAAACTGTTGAAAATGGAGTGTGTATTTTTTGGGGTGAATACTCTAAATAACATAAGCCACATCATATCAGTATAACTAACCACATATATTCTCTGTCTGTATTTACAGTAATAAGGGTCAGCTAATTAAAGTCAACTTCTTCTTTGTCTTTATCGAGGGATGAAATAGAAAGTTTCCAGCAGTGCCTAGTGTCGAAGATTAAAAGTCTGTCAGTCACTCACAAAAAAGTACACCTATTGTTTTGGTTTATTATGGATATAGATTACCTTAAGTAGGACAACTGCAATTTGTTTTCCTTACAGTTGTACACTCACCATGTTTTGCACATCACTTTACATTTCCCTTTCAACACTAGGCACTCCTATAACTGCACTTTCAGCTGTTCTTCAGGTGCTAAAAATCCTGCTTTCTTGTGGCAGCTACGTTCCAAGAAAAACAATGAAAGATTCCCGAGTGTCCTGCTGTGCTGTGTGTAACCTAAGGCCCTTATTCAGATCCACTGTAAAATCAAATTAGTTCCCACAGCTTTTAAAAAATTTAACAAAAAACAAAGTAAAAATTACTTAAGATAAATAAGTTAGGGCAACTTATTTATTCTGAGTTATTTCTCTGAACTTAAACAATGTATGGAAACTCGTTGCCTCAAAAAATGTAAAGCTTACGTAAAGATAACTATGTTAGGACAACATAGTCATTGCAAGTACACAGTACTAAGAATAACTTTGGTTTTTTTTGAGTGTGCAATACTAATTGTTTACCTACGGACAAACATTTCAAGTTCTGCTAAACTAAAAAACAATTTTTGGTACCATACTATTTTTGATTTTGCTTACATGACGACGAAGCACGAAACCGACGTTGACGAAAATGCCCTGGCCACCGCTGATGCTGTAGTGGATACCAGAGGCACTGCCTCGGGCCACCGGGTCGTCCACTACAGTCAAAAGGTGCGTGAAACCTTGCGACTGTGGCAGAGGACCAACCAGATCCACATGCACCTGATCAAAACGCTTCCCTGCGTTGGCATGGGATGTACGCCGCTGCCCAGTCTTTCACCGATTTGCGAGGGGCCGACCAAACGAACCTAGAGCTGACCAGCTTGACTGAGGCCCGGACACCTGGATGAGAGAGGACGTGTACTTACTGAGTCAAAAATGCAACAACGCCACAAAGAGGCGCCAAAAAGGGGAACTACCGGACGTGGACGGTCGGTGGAAACATCGCAAAGTAGGCTAGGCCCACCGTTCCACATGGGTCAGTCCTCCAGTGCAAGGCCCGTTTGCTCAGACTGAAAGGCAAGGACGTCCAGGGCCCTGTTTCAGGAAGCCGGTTTGGAAAACTCAGAGTGAAAAACGACACTCACGGTTGAGTAACCCCGAACTGTCCAACTCGGAATATTCCGTTTCAGAAAGGCTGATAACAATTAGTTCAGTCAACGCGGAGTTGCTTTAACCCCAAGTGAAGCGCGCGGACGAGGATACATAAAGCCCTGATAAGCGGAGCACAGATTAAGCGAGTCACCATGGAGACGGAGGGAAAGAAGGCGCGGTCAATGTATTTCACAGCGCTTGAGGCCGAAATTCTGATGGCAGCATATGCCGATAACATGCAAATTCCGCGGAAAAAAGTAACACAGCCACAGCTGCAAAAGAAAGGGAGCATGCATGGCAAAACATAGCCGACAGAGTCAATGCGTGAGTGTTAATATAAACATTGATCTAGGGATTTCCACCCATTTAACACGTTATTTTATCATATGTTATTTTATTTGTTATTTTATACATTTTATTTTGTGATGTGATGTGAGCGCAGGTGCAACCCAACAGGCCCCAAACGTGCCTGGCAGCAAGTAAAAATGAAATATAAAAATATAGTCCAAACAGGTAAGGTGTAATTGTATTATGAGCCATAGTGCTTGGTCTGTTTGTCCCATGTAAATCAATTGCAGTTAGAGGCTACATTAATTTTCTTTCTGTAAGCACTTATTGAAATTATCTGAGCACATTACAAGTACATATTTGCTTACTCTGTATGCTCAAATGTGGCCCGTTATAGCCAACAGAAAAAAAGCGGAGGCCCGAAAAACAGGTGGGGGTCCTCCACCACCACCACTCACAGAGGCTGAGCAGTTGGCCCTCAGCCAAAACAGTGGGCGCCCTGTGGCCGAAGGCATCTCTGCGGGGACATCCTCTGAGTCAATAACCCCGCAAGACACAAGTGCCTACATAAGGGGTAAATTCAAAATAATACATGATGTGCATACATCCTTTCTTCACAGTCACCTTTGCAGTGCTACTCATTCATTTGATAAACTCTTTACCATAATGAATTATTTTGTAGTGAAGTTATTTTCCGACTGATTTTGCCTTCCCTCAGCCTTGGTTGTCTTTGAGAGCATAATGACAATGAAGTGTAAGGTGCTTGGTATGTTTGTTAATTGCCATTTGGTCCCTTGTAAGTTATAAGTGACCTGTATAAACCTCATATTCTATCAGTTGATGGTGGTGGTGTACTGCATCTGGTGCAGCCTCCTGTTGAGCCAGACCAACATGCAGTTGTGAGTAATACTCCACAGATTATATGAGTTTACAGTAGAACAGCAATGTTGTCTATTTCTTTACTAGAGGAAAATAATGAAGAAACATTGACAGCTGTTACAGAGGAGGAAGCAACAGAGACACTTTATGAGGTTTACATCTTTTAATACTTTGTGTACAGGAAATACAGGCGACCAATAAAGCCAGTTGAACAAAAAATCTGTTTATTCTTCTTTCAACATGTTGAGGTGATGGGTCAAAGGAAATGATTGTGACATATGGTGTCTCTGACTGCGCTTCCATCTTGTATGTCCGTGGGAGGGCCAGGATGTTCATGGTTTGGATCACTGCTGATGTTTGGTTCAGAAGGACAGTGTTCTCCTCTAATTGTGGCAATGTTGTGAAGAATCACACATGCCACAATAATGTCACATGCCCTTTCTGGGGTGACCCTGAGTCTTTGCAGGCACTGGAACCGGGCCTTAAGCATTCCGATAGTCATTTCAATTCTGGCTCTTGTCCTGCAATTAGCCAGATTATATCGCTGCTGTGGGCCCGGTTCAGGGTCAGGGTAAGGGGTAAGCAAATAGGGTAAACATGGATACCCCCTATTACCAAGCAAATAGCCAGTGAACTCTCCTAAGACAGAAGGATACACTTCAGTTCAAATGTCCCTGAAGCAATTGGTCTTTATATATTTTAAAGTATTTTCAACTCACCATGTCCAAATTTTGTGCTCAGTGTACATTCAGGGAATATTTGTGAGTCATGGACAGAGCCTGGCCACTTGGCTTCCACATTTGTGATAATGTTGGCAGCATCACATATGATCTTCACAGTGCAGAGAACACAAATTAGCATCCATTACTATAATGAAATAATTTGTTAGTTTGACATGCTACAGGGAACTATGTACCTGTACATTAATGCTGTGGAAAGACTTCCTGTTCACATAGTCTCCTTCATTTACTGAAGGAGCAATGATTGGAATGTGAGTGCCATCTATACAGCCAATCACGCCTGGGAACCCTGAAAATAAATGTGAAATTTAAGTAGTAGTCCAAGTATCACCACATCATACATTAAGTTTTGGTCATCCTGATACCTGCAATTTTGTGGCATCCCTCTTTGATAAATCTTGTGGGTCTGTGACCGGGGAACACCACAAACGTGTACAGGAGATGTTTCAGTGCAACTGTAACATTCCTGACTGCCCGACAGACGGTAGCCTTGGAAACGTGCTCAGCGTCACCAATATTATACAGAAAGCTCCCGTTTGCAAGAAACCGAAGTGCAATACAAATAATATGCAATGAACTGAGAGCATGTCCGCGATGTGTCACATGCGTAATATATGGCCTGAGGATGTTATTCAAATAAATTATAGATTGTGCTGAGAAACGGTAACGTTCGCACAGAAAATCATCAGGAAATGATAAAATGTCCAAACGCGCTCTGATCACTCTCTCCCGGCGGAGAGCTCTGCGGAGAATTTGGGCTTCACGATCTACTGGCTCTTCAAGGAAGTGGCACGCCATGTCCGACACTTCCTACTGTCAGGTTTCCGACAAAGGGGCGGAGACAGTCAGGGTTAGTTGTAGTAAACCTGCTAGGGGGCAGGTTAGCTTCACGGAGTGTGTCGTCATAGTGACTCACTCAGGCTGCAGCTGAACTCGCTTTGTGAAACCGAAAACCCAGAGTTTTCGTTAACTCAGGGTATACTTACTCAGTTTTTCCACTAAACCGGCTTCCTGAAACAGGGCCCTGGTTAGCACGCTGGTCAGCGGCCATAGCGTCAAAGTCTATGCCGACATAAACGGGAGAAACCAGCACGGTCAACAGACAGTCAGCCACGCAGTTAGACTTACCAGCCACGTGCTGAATGTCTGTCGTAAACTTGGAAATGGCTGCCAACTGGCGCTGTTGGCTCACGCTCCACGGGTCAGAGACCTTGGACATTGCAAATGTCAAGGGTTTATGAAAGCTACGACCCTCAAAAATGTCGCGTCGCGAGGTGTAGGGCCAGTAACTTCCTGTCAAAAACACTATATTTGCGCTCACTGTCCCTGAGCGTGTGAATGAAAAAGGCGAGCGGTTGCCAGACACCGGAGACCCGCTGTTCTAACACGCAGGGGTGGATGTAGAGAAATTTTCTGAGGGGGGCAAAGAAATCAAATTGGGTGGCAAAATAAAGCCTTTTTTCAAACACATATGCAGGTGGTTACATATGGTGGAAATGATTCAAACGCAGTAAGTATACACGTTTTTCATATAAATATAGTCTGTAACTTAATTATTTTCTGTAGCCTACATAATTAAACACTTTAGTTATATAAAACATGTGAGTTTTGATTCTATGTACTATATAGCCTGTATAATAAATAAATATGTAGCCCAATAAGTATAAAATCCAGAAAGCTACACAACATGGAGCGGTTCATTTACAAATACAAGTCACAAGTCCAAGTTTTTTGGTAGAAAAAAATCAAATTGTTACATACTTAAATTACACAAAATGTCAGAAATCTGCACTGTCATGAACAAAAATGATTTGTTGGATTAACCCTCTGAGGACCAAAATATAACTGGCCATTTTTGACTCCTTTTGATTTTACATTTGTATTTCACCTTCAAATTGTTTCATTTTGGGGTTTTTTCCCCTTTGCCTTGTTTGGTATCATGTTTTTTTTCCAGCTCAACCTCACGTGTCTTAATTTAGTTGTTTTTTCATTGACATACTGTATTAGTATTACTCTCCTGAAGTCACACAAAAACTTAAAATCCTAGTAGTATTTTTTTTTACTGTAAAAAAACCACAGACATGTTGAGTAAATTATATATATATTATAACTTGAAATGCAAATATAAATTGTACATTTTGAAAACATATGCACACATTTTGTGACCATATACAACTATTTATCTAAAAATGCAGCCAATACACCTGCTGTTGTTTAATTTTGTACAATCAATCAAAAATATTAATAAAACTTAAATGAGAGAACAATCAGGTGTCGCAATAAGATGTCCCACAAATTATGTGTGCCAGTAAAAAAAAAAGTGTTTTTCCACAAAAAGACAGAGGAGAACACCACAGGGATAAACCTGCAGGTCTGACAACAGGAGGTGTATCACTCCATTGGTTTTCTACTTGGTGAAAGTGTTTACATTGCAATGTGCCTTTGTGACATTCATTAGTGCCCTCACTGACACCAAAACAAAACAGCACAGCACAGGAGTCCGAGCAGTACAGGTGGCCAACCCGGGGGCCAGCGACAGAGATGAAACGGGTCCGGAGGCCGGCCACGTAGAAGGCAGCGGCGGCGAGGAAACAATTCAGGCGGCCAACAACGCTGACGGCAGTGGCAGCAGCGACAGAGCCGGTCCGGAGGCCGACCACGCGGGAGGCAGTGGCGGCGACAGAGCAGGTCCGGAGCAGGTACTAGAGTTAAATATAAACGCTCCAACTAAAGAAAGAAAAGGAAGGTCGTGGGCTTCTTTGTCTACGAGAATATTATTGTGCAGCTCAATTAAGACCATTGATATGTCTCTGTTGTCCAGATTACACCGCCGGATGGAAAGATGTTGAAGGAACAATAGTTAAAGGAAAACCAGTTACAGCTTTAATATTGGACATAAAATTGCAGAATAAAATACACATGGCAGATGAACCCATACTACAAATAATAATATCTGCTTGGAAAAAAGTAATACAAATTTGCGGTTTGGAAAATGCCTCCAAGGTTTTAAGATGGTGTGCATATGATTCAGATTTTATCCCAAATCAGTACGATAATAGATTCAAAAACTGGATTTCAAAAGGTATAACTAATTATTATTCATTTGTCCACAAGGGGGCATGCCAAAGCTTTGAAAGGAGTAAACATGATTTAGGCTCAGACGACTTCTTTAGATATCTACAGGTCAGAAATTATTTTAATCAAAACTTAAAAGTGAACCTAAACGAATTACAAATTGTAGAAACATTTTTATTATTAACCAAATCTGGAGCGCAAAGTAAAATTATTTCCAAACTATATAACAGCATCCTGCGGTGTAAAAATGACAGCACTCTGTATATTACAGCAATGTGGGGAAAAGAAGGTAATTTGTCAATTACAGAGGAGTGCTGGGGCCACGCATGCATGATACAGTGGGCTACCACTGGGTCTAATGTTTGGCGTGAATTTTGCTGGAAAAGCATTATGAGATTTTTCATCACCCCTGCTCAACAAAGATATCGAGGAATTGGTGATAAATGTTGGAGATATGGGGGAGATGGAGCTAACCATTTCCATATCTTTTGGGATTGCAAAGTTATTCGCCAGTATTGGTCTCTAATCCATGAACATCTACAAATTGTTTTTTCATTTGTTTGTCCTTTAACCTTTGAGACCATATTTTTGTGTTATGTACCAGTGGATAAACTGAATTCCAGTGATAGAAGACTCTTGTATATCCTACTGGCCGCAAGTAAAAAGCCTCTTACGAGGAGATGGCTTAAGCCTGAACCACCAACGATGGAAGATTGGATACACTCTGTACAAGAGATCTATACGATGGAAAAATTGTCATTTTCTCTTAAAGTTCAGAGGGATACCTTTTACAGAATATGGTCTAAATGGACAGAATATGTTAAGCCTGTGAGGTGTGATTTTTTTATGAACCATGCTTTTTTTTACCTTAAAGCTCTGAGTATTATGCGAACTTACCCACCCTGCTACCTCCTAACCCAAGTCTTTTTCCCCCCTTTTTTCCCTCTTTTTTCTTTTCAACTATAAGTTAAAAAATGTGAAAGCAAAGATAGTGTAAAAAGCCATACTACTGTCGTGTTCAATTGCTTTCTCAATAAAAGAGATAATGTTATAAAATTTGCATTTTACAATTCACAGTTTAGAGTGGTTTAAAGTGAACAGTGTAGCAGCTTGTAAACTTGAGCAGATTTTCTTGGGAGTAAAAATTGTCCATAGAACAGCATGTCAGAGGTAGTGGTGTGTAAAGTGCAATAGAATCAGTTAATGGTTTGTGTGGGTGTGTGCGGTGGGGGGGAAGTGGGAGAGCCGGTAGTGAGTTCAAGAGTCTGATGGCTTGTGGGAAAAAGCTTTCCCGCAGTCTGGAGGATGTGGCCCAATACTGCGATAGCGTCCGGATGGAAGGAGAGAAAAGAGTCCATGTGAGGGGTGTGAGGGGTCAAGCACAATGCAGGAGGCCTTACTGGTGCAGCGCTTGTGGAAGATGTCCTGTAGCAGTGGGAGAGATGTTCTGATCTTGGCAGCTGCTTTAACAATCCTTTGTAGCTAGCTGAGGTCGCGACTTGGCAGTTTCCAAACCACACGGAGATGCAGCTGGTCAGAACGCTCTCTATGGTGCCCCTGTAGAACATGGTGAGAATGGAAGGAGGAAGGTTGGCCCGCTTCAGGCGTCTTAGGAAGTGGAGGCGCTGCTGGGCCTTTTTGGTGATGGAGGTGGTGGTCCAGGTGAGGTGGTCTGAGATGTCAACTCCCAGGAACTTGCGGTTGACATGCGGTTAACAGTCTCTGCCGGGTTATACATCTACCAACAACTGCTCACACTGTCAAACCAATACACCGGACAATTACATCCAGGCTCTTTGGTTCTGTCCACCAGTTCAGAAGTTTTGGCGCGAGACATGTGAGGACTTGTCAAAGTGTCTGAAATGTAACATTCCAAATTCCCCTTTAGTGTGTTTGTTGGGCAGCTTAGATAATGTCACTACAGATAAGAATACAGTGGGGCAAAAAAGTATTTAGTCAGCCACCGATTGTGCAAGTTCCCCCACTTAAAATGATGACAGAGGTCAGTAATTTGCACCAGAGGTACACTTCAACTGTGAGAGACAGAATGTGAAAAAAAAATCCATGAATTCACATGGTAGGATTTGTAAAGAATTTATTCGTAAATTAGGGTGGAAGATAAGTATTTGGTCACCTCAAACAAGGAAAATCTCTGGCTCTCACAGACCTGTAACGTCTTCTGTAAGAAGCTTTTCTGTCCCCCACTCGTTACCTGTATGAATGGCACCTGTTTGAACTCATCATCTGTATAAAAGACACCTGTCCACAGCCTCAAACAGTCAGACTCCAAACTCCGCCGTGGCCAAGACCAAAGAGCTTTCGAAGGACACCAGGAAAAGTATTGTAGACCTGCACCAGACTGGGAAGAGTGAATCTACAATAGGCAAGCAGCTTGGTGTGAAAAAATCAACTGTGGGAGCAATCATCAGAAAATGGAAGACATACAAGACCACTGATAATCTCCCTCGATCTGGGGCTCCACGCAAGATCTCATCCCGTGGGGTCAAAATGATCATGAGAACGGTGAGCAAAGATCCCAGAACCACACGGGGGGACCTGGTGAATGACCTGCAGAGAGCTGGGACCAAAGTAACAAAGGTCACCATCAGTAACACACTACAACGGCAGGGAATCAAATCCCGCAGTGCCAGACGTGTTCCGCTGCTGAAGCCAGTGCACGTCCAGGCCCGTCTGAAGTTTGCCAGAGAGCACATGGATGATACAGCAGAGGATTGGGAGAATGTCATGTGGTCAGATGAAACCAAAGTAGAACTTTTTGGTATAAACTCAACTCGTCGTGTTTGGAGGAAGAAGAATACTGAGTTGCATCCCAAGAACACCATACCTACTGTGAAGCATGGGGGTGGAAACATCATGCTATGGGGCTGTTTTTCTGCCAAGGGGACAGGACGACTGATCCGTGTTAAGGACAGAATGAATGGGGCCATGTATCGTGAGATTTTGAGCCAAAACCTCCTTCCATCAGTGAGAACTTTGAAGATGAAACGAGGCTGGGTCTTCCAACATGACAATGATCCAAAACACACCGCCCGGGCAACAAAGGAGTGGCTCCGTAAGAAGCATTTGAAAGTCCTGGAGTGGCCTAGCCAGTCTCCAGACCTCAACCCCATAGAAAATCTGTGGCGGGAGTTGAAAGTCCGTGTTGCTCGGCGACAGCCCCAAAACATCACTGCTCTCGAGAAGATCTGCATGAAGGAATGGGCCAAAATACCAGCTACTGTGTGTGCAAACCTGGTAAAGACCTATAGTAAACGTTTGACCTCTGTTATTGCCAACAAAGGTTATGTTACACAGTATTGAGTTGTATTTTTGTTATTGACCAAATACTTATTTTCCACCCTGATTTACGAATAAATTCTTTACAAATCCTACCATGTGGATTCATGGATTTTTTTTTCACATTCTGTCTCTCTCAGTTGAAGTGTACCTCTGGTGCAAATTACTGACCTCTGTCATCATTTTAAGTGGGGGAACTTGCACAATCGGTGGCTGACTAAATACTTTTTTGCCCCACTGTATAGCCCATATGGTTTTCACTGCCCTATGCATAGCCAAGAAAACAGTCCTCATGAACTGGGAAAAAAAAACAAACTTAATTCTAACCAATATAGAAATTATCTATTAGATTACATTAGTCTTGATACAGCCTCTGCCACCACATCAGATCAATTGCTCTGGGCTCCTTTGATTAGGTCCATCACCTAGTGGGGATGGGGGGGTCATAGTTTGGTCCCACCTTCGCTGGGGTAGGGACAGGCTTAGGGCGTCAGGGGGGTTCCCCAGGAGCATCTTCCTTGGGGGGCTCAACCCGGGGTGGCAGTCATGGCCTATTAAGGACTCTGTTGGCTCTTAGGTGACGGTTTCCGCGTGGCTGCATGCAGCGGGGTTAGGGGAGGGTCCGTGCTGACGGACGTGGGTTACTGACCTGGTAGCCTGGCTGCCCCTGGGTGGGTCCCGGACCGGTGTAAGGTTCTGGAGGCACACCGTCTCTGGGCTGGGGCCCTAGCCGGGCCTCGGGTCCTGGTTGTTATGTTGCCGGGGTTGTGGGCGGGTGGGTGTATGGGGGCCCGGGCCTGGCGCAGCGTTCCGCCAGTGCATCGAGCCACCTTGGGGGCTCTTCAACTGGTGGGGGAGGTTGTTACATCTTGCAGGAGGTCTCCTCTCTTCAGGAACTGACTCTGCAGGAGGGGGGAGATACAGGAGAGGTGGAGGAAGATCTCAGCCTGGGTGTTTATTGTCTTATGTAGTCTGGAAGATGAGTGGATGGTGGGGTGGGTGCAGTTTTCTCTGTGGTGGGGTTGGGTGGACTGTCCCGGGCTCTGTGGGGCCGGGCGGCGCTGCTGCACTGGGCCCAGTCTGGATGGGCCTGGGCCCCCTTTCCCTGGCGGGTCGCGGAGTATGGGGGTGCCTACTGGGGTCAGCGGGGGAGCTGGCCCCAGGGAGGGGTCACTTGCCCCTCCCTTCCTTCCCTCCCCATCTCCAGCTGCCTCCCTCTTCCCGCTCCACCACAACCACCCACACATGCAGGGCCTTGGAGTAGGGGTATGTCACCAGGGTGCAGAGGAGGCTACCCCCCCCCCCCCCCCCCCCCCCCCCTCTGTCCCCTTCTGGCTGCCTCTGCCTCAATTTTATCCCACAACTTAGACATTCACATTACTCACACTCTCATAACACATACATATAGGATCTTGGGGGTGGGCACGATACACGGAGTCCAAAGTACCATCAGGGTGTACACCCCACCCCTGGCATCGTGGCCCACCTCTCAATTTTAAATACACGTAGATATTGAGGGCTAGCAGGAGGGACCATGCGCTTACCTGCTGCTCTCTGGCAGGTAGCTCCATGCCCTCCTGGGTTTTAAATGCACCTTAGAACACACATGCATCAACATTACAATGAGCGGGTGGAGGGAGGTTTGGAGTCTTCTCTCACCCCCATTCTCTGCGACCTGCTGGAGCAGGGGGGCTAGGACTAGGAGGAGGAGTTGGCCGTCCGACTGCGGTCTGGAGTGTGGAGCCTTCCTGCTGCTGCGGAGTCGGGGCGGTCTGCCTCCCCCCACCGCAGGGAAAAGGGAAACACCACCTGGGTCTGGGTGCAGTTCCCCCCTCCAGGGGCGGGGGCACCTAGACCCGGTTTGTAGAGTACGCTTGGGGAGTGTGATCATGTGTACAACGTCTCTTTATGTCTGTCTCCACGTTGGTTGAGTGTGGAGTAAGTGCATATGAGAGCATGAGGGTGGGAATGGATGTTTGTATCTGTGTGTGCCTGTATGTCTGTGTCTATATGTCAGGTTGGGTGTCAGGCGCCACCTCTCTGGGGACATCTCAGGCCCTCCAAGGTTTGGAGGCCTATCTCCCCCTACCACCACTTCCCCTGCCAGTGGCGGACCCCCTCAGACATCGGTGCGTTGGTGGTTCTTTGTGTCCGGGGATGGGCGTCCAGGTACACACCGGCTCACTCCTTGGCGGCCGCTTATCGGGGCCTGGAGCCTGGAGCCTGGGGCTCGCTCGGGCCACTTCGGAGGTGGGGTGCCCCCGGCCTCTCGGCCTGGGGCTCGGTCACTCAGGCGCAGCTGGCTGCTGGCGGAGCTCACGGGCGCGTCACTGCAACTCCCCCTGGCTTCTGCTCCGCGGCTGCTGAGTGAGCCCTCATCTGGGACTCTCCTCAGCTCTTACTGGGACAGTGGCGCGGCTGCCCCTCTGTTGGTCTTCCTTGGTCTCTTGTGTTCTGGGGGCCTCTGGATGTCTGGAGTTTTGATCTCCTCCACACCTGCTTCACGCCCTGGAGGACGGGGCTGTGGCCCCCCCACACCCTCTAGCAGATTATTACATGAAGGAACCTTTTAAAAAACAAAAAACAAGCGCGTCCATGCTCACAGGTGTACACACGGGTGATCACACCCACAAACTACACCCTTTTTGGCTCCTACCTCAAAGCACACTGTGTTCTGTTGATCTTATGTGCTGCACAATAATGTTTAATATTTAGTATTTACTGTTATATTCACATATATCATTGTGATGTTGTTTATTCTATTACTCTTGTTCTCTTCTGCTTGTTTTCTTTTTTCTTTCTCAGCAGGTGATCCAGGTGATTGATATATGCATTTTTTTTCTCTGCCCGTTCTGTTGGTTTTTGTTTTTTGCCCTTCTCCCCCGTCCCTCTTCTCAGCTGTTTCTCTTTCCCTCTTTCTTTCTCCCCTTCTTTCCTCCAGTCAAGTCTGTCCCGTATTCAGTAAGTGAAAATAAAATAAACAATAAAAGGTGAATCAAATGGACCATTACCGCAAGGCTGGGATGGTCAGTTTGGTAAAGTAAATCCGTTGGGCATCTTTCTTTGCCTTTAGACAACAACTCTGATGCAAAAGAGCCAAACGGGACAGGCCAAAAAAAAAAAAAAAACAGTCTCTGCCGTGGAACCGTGGATGCTGACTGGCGTGTGGGTGGAGCGAGATTGTCACAGATTCGGACAGACTGAGGCCTCTCTGACAGGAAATCTAGTATCCAGTGGCAGAGAGAGGTGCTCAGTCTCAACTTGCTAAATTTGTCTAACAGTTTTTGTGGAACAGTCGTGTTGAATGCTGAGCTAAAGTCTATGAACAGGCATCTTTCTTGTCCAGGTGGGAGAGGGAGAGGTGAAGTGCAGTGGAAGTAGCATCCTCGGTCGACCTGTTCGGCCGGTATGCAAACTGCAGCAGATCCAGTGAACAGAGGAGGTTGCCCTTCACATGTGCCATGACAAGTCTCTCGAAGCACTTCACAGCTGTTTGATGCAGGCTTGTACTATCTGACGGCCTGAATGCCCTGCCATAACCTGCAAGAGTTTTTTTGTGTTGTGGAAGTGGCTCTGGATCTTTTGTGCATGTGCGCGCTTTGCTTGTTGGATGGTGCGAGAGAGGTAGGCTCTGGCTGTTCTGAGAGCCATTTTATCTCCAGACCGGAAAACAGCATCTCTCTCTCTCAGACATGCACGTACCACTGCAGTGAACCAGGGCTTCTCATTGGCTCTCGTGGTGATGTTTTTGGAGACCGTCTCTGTGCACTTAGTGATGTAGCAAGTCACAGTGAACTCATACAGGTCCAAGAAGCAATTTTGGTTGGCTGCCTCTGTACATGTTCCAGTCTGTGCACTCGAAGCAGTTCTGAAGCCCTGAGACAGCCCCACTCGGCCAGACTCTGATGGTTTTCCTGGCAGGTCTTGTGCGTTTCAGCAGTGATGTGTAGGTGGGCAGCAGCAACACAGTGGCATGGTCAGATGAGCCGATGTGCAGGCACAGAACTGCCTTGTAGGCTCCGCACACGTTAGTGTAAACTGTATCCAGGCAGTTCTTTTTCTGGTTAGAAAGTTCACGTGTTGATGGAATTTGGAGAGGACTGTCTTGAGATTCGCATGGTTGAAATCACTGACTACAAAAAGAAAAGCTTACTGGTGTGCAGTCTGGAGCTCGTTGATAGCTGGAGACAGCTCTGCTAGTGCCATGTTAGCATTAGCATTTGGTGGGAGATACAGTGCTATAACAAGTATCGAGGAAAACTCTCTCAGTGAATAGAAAAGATGACACTTTAATATTAAAAATTCCACCTGTGGTGAGCAGTGTTGGTCAAGTTACTTGAAAAAAGTAATCAGTAACTAATTATTGATTACTTCCCCAAAAAAGTAATCCCGTTACTTTACTGATTACTTATTTTCAAAAGTAATTAATTACTTAGTTACTTAGTTACTTTTTAAAAACATGATTTACAACCTGAATAGGTGATAAAGCGATAAATCTTTCAGCCCAATTCTACTTTCTCTGCATAATCCATCATACAAAATGTAATCAAATGGAAAAGTCCTTTTTTAAAACTTGTTTTATCAGTTTTAATCTTTTAACTTTATGCATCAAGTAAAAATTTAATTATATGCAACATTCTCTGACTGGAAGAAATTAGTTTAACATTTAAACCTTTTTTCTGCACATTCCAGCACATAAAATAAAATAATTTTTGTGTTTACACTCAGTCTTTCAAATAGATGCAAGTAAAACACAGCAGAAAATAAATAAAATCAAAGACTCAGCGGTCCTGTTGCTCTATTTTCACCTGTAAAGCAGGACTGCGGTAGGCAGAGGTTTACCCTGGTGCAGGTGTGCCGCAGCAGTCAGGTGAAGAATCCACGAGTTTCTCTGTGAATTTCCCATTACATCGTTGCGCACTCGGAGGTTGTTTAAGGTTTTTTTCGCTGTAAAAAGAAGTTTTCTTCCCACGCACAGCGGACACTAATGTTTTTGTCACTTTTTATGGAATCAAACTCAAAGTAAGGTCAGTACTTCCACGCTTTAAACGCTGCACGCTCATACTCTCTCCGCACTCGATATATGATCCATTGTTGATCTGCACACAGCTGTTGTCACTAACGGCGCACTCGCTTACGTCACTGTCATGAGACATTCTCGCAAAAAAAAAATCACGGTTTTAGTAACGCAGTAACGCAGCGTTCCTACGGGAAAGTAACGGTAATCTAATTACCGTTTTTGCAATAGTAATCCCTTACTTTACTCGTTACTTGAAAAAAGTAATCAGATTACAGTAACGCGTTACTGCCCATCTCTGGTGGTGAGCAGTGGCGGCTCACTTCAGCCGAGTTCGTGCACGTTTCCGTGATGATGAAAACACAACAGTTCTTTACGTCACGCTGGGTTGAATGCTGGAGCCACAGATAATCCATTTTATAGTCCAGGGAGTGAACGTTGGAGAGTAGTGGTGTGCGGATCGATATTGAAATATCGATTCTTCCGATACCAGTAATTTATGTTCTAGAATCGATTCTCATGTTAAAACATCGATATTTTAGTACTTTGGGGTAAATTTGTAATTTTTCATTAACAGGAACACCGTGGAAAGAAACTATATCATTCGGATCGTCTAAATGGGAAGAAACTACTTCCTCCTAGGCCTTTCACAGTCATATGCGAAATACGGCTGTATAAATGTGTCAGCCCCTGGCGTGCGCACTCACAACAATGGCTGATTGTGAACGGTGTCATGTGCGGACGTATTTTACCTCCACAAACGGCTGAGACGTGGTTTGCGATACATGTGGCAAGACAGTGAGGTGTTGTGGCAACACCACTAACCTAGTCAAGCACCTCAGAGTTAATCATATCACAGAATATGACGAGCTTATTTTGAGGCGAACTGAAGAGGAGGAGAGGGACAGGTGCTGCTAGGGGAGACAGACGTCTCTGGCGGAGTCCTTTAGTGCTGCAGGCAGGCAACATGTTCAAATAGCGCACAACTTCAGTTTTTTTTTATTTCTATAGGATAATTCTGCATTATTAAGCAATATGAACAAGTACTCTGATGTCCTGTAATCATTATGATGCTATATTATTACGATTACATAATACAATTATATATTGTATTATGAAATACAATGAAACATTAGGTTTTTGTACAGAGTATCGGTATTGGATCAGTATCGTCGATACCACTCTGAATTTTACTTGGTATCGGATCGGAAAGGAAATCAGTGGTATTGCACATCACTATTGGAGAGCAGGATGGATGGAAGTGCTGGCCGGAATGGGTTAGCCCTTTAGCCTAGCACTAGTGTTGGTGCGCTTCCCTCGCTGTTGTTTACATTTGCAGTGCTTGCGTTTCGGCCAGCTGAGCCTCGCTGCCTCGGTGGGGGTTGGGGAGTTAGCAGACGCAGGCTCCGTAGCTCTGTCAGCAGATTTGTCGGGGAAATTGTGCTGTTTTTCCTGATTTTGTCTGCATGTTGTGGGTGGTCTGCATCATAACTCGTTCATGAAACAAAAACAAAACAATACACCATAAAAAGGACTCTGAATTAGCCAGAGCACTATCAGCTGCTGCCTGCTCGTGGTGCCGCCGGAAGTATAGGGATAGGGAGGGCTTAGGCCCGTCAGTCTATTCATACCAGCTGTCCCCTATGCTATGCTCTTTTCACAGTAAGACATCTATAGAGACTGAATAGTCTTAAGATGCCACAAGAAAAAGGTTAAACATTATGTACTGACGAGACACAAGTTCTGCACAAGAAAAAACATAATGATGAGCAAATAATTTCTCTGAGGCTAGTTCTGCTGGAATGTTAAAGGGGAGTTTTTTTCCCCACTGTTGGCAAATTCTTTCTCACAGAGGTTCATCTGATTTTTGGGGTTTTCTCTGTTTCCTTGGTATTGTTGCAGGGCCCTTACCTTACTATATAAAGCACCAGGAGGCAACTGCTGTTGACTGCGTTCTAAGTCTTTTTTTTTAATATGTATTATTCTTTTGTAACTATATTTAAATGTTTTCTCTTGACTCTGCACTTAATTTCACTTAATAATAAAGATATTCAGATTCTGATTGTGACTATATAAATAAAATTGAATTGAACTGGCCACAAGATGGCAGTAATGAAAAGGATGAATGCACATGAGGAGCTTTATGACAGCACTGTCTGACATGAAAGTAGAGAGATGGCTTTATTATGGCGCGTTTTTATTTATATATTTTTAGATTTGACTTGTTCTGACTGAATGCCACTGTTAAACAGGCAAACATGACTTTCAAAAATTCAGAATCATCAAGACAGAGAACTGCTGCTATGTAGCACAGATCACCTCTTTCTGTCAGGGTCTTGGGCTTTGCACATTTAAATTCTTCTTTATTATTTAATAGTCCATTTGGTTCTTGCTTTGATTGCTTATTCTTGATTGACACTTGCCTAAGTATGTTGAGTCTTAGTTCTTTGTTTCAGTTAATGCTTATTTCAGTTAGTATTAGTATCTGAGCCTTTCCCTTCTGTGTCAACTTCATTTGTTCAGTCTGTGTTTTGTAACTTTGTTTATATTGGTAGTGCATATTATTGTATTAGTTCTACTTTTTGTTGCCTCATGTGTGGTTACTTTCAGCTGTGTTTCATTTGCCTGATTTTCTCTTGTATTTATTGTCTCTGTCATATGTCGAGAAACATGCTGCTGTATATTTCCTACTGTTTCTGGTCATGGTGTAACTACTCATCATGGCTCCTGGGTTTTGCTTTCTGTTTTTGGTCTGTATTTTCTTTTCATCATTCCTGCATTAGACGCTTATCCTCTGTGTTTTCCATTTGGGGCTTGTAAATATGCAACCAGAAACCACTTTCTACCAGAGTGTGGTGCTGTCACTTAGTGTTTGCCCTCTCTGCAGTATGACTTCCTGTTCCTGCTACAACACACAATAGTGTTTTGTGTAGCTTATCGGTGTACCTTTTTAATTCCAAACTTTTAGATAACAAATTTTTCAATTTCAGTTAATGTTCACAAAGCACACTCTTTGTTGAATCCTGCTGATTATATTTGCTAGCACCCTAACCTTGTATGTGAGGAGCAGGATTTTGAATTCTGGATTTAACAGGAAGCCAATGAAGGGAAGCCAAAACAGGAGAAATCTGCTCTCTCTTTCTAGTCCCTGTCAGGACTCTTGCTGCAGCATTTTGGATTAACTGAAGGCTTTTCAGGGAGTTTTTAGGACTTCCTGATGATAATGAATTACAGTAGTCCAGCCTGGAAGTAATAAATGCATGAACTAGTTTTTCAGCATCACTCTGAGACAGGATATTTCTAACTTTAGAGATGTTGCACAAATGGAAGAAAGCAGTCTTACACACACACACACACACACACACACACACACACACACACACTGAACAAAAATATAAACGCAACACCTTTGTTACTGCTCCCATTCCCCATGGGATGGACGTAGAGACCTAAAATTCATTCCAGATACACAATATAACCATCCCTCCCAAACAGTGGTCACAAATCAGTCCAAATGTGTGGTAGTGGGCACATCTGCTATATTGAGATAATCCATCCCACCTCACAGGTGTGCCACATCAGGATGCTGAT
Organism: Diplotaxodon limnothrissa; assembly: GCF_057381915.1. NCBI lineage: Eukaryota > Metazoa > Chordata > Actinopteri > Cichliformes > Cichlidae > Diplotaxodon > Diplotaxodon limnothrissa. The sequence continues at coordinate 411,845 of NC_140605.1, forward strand.
CTGACATCATGAGTAGTGCACAGGTGTACCTCAGACTGCCCACAACAAAAGGCCACCCTGGAATGTGCAGTTTTTTGCGCTATTGGGGGTCTGGGGACCCAGAACCGGTCAGTATCTGGTGTGACCACCATTTGCCTCATGCAGTGCAACACATCGTCGCATGGAGTCTATCAGATTGTCAATTGTGGCCTGTGGAATGTTGGTCCACTCCACTTCAATGGCTGTGCGAGGTTGTTGGATATTCGTGGGAACTGGTACACGCTGTCGTATACGCCGGTCAAGCACATCCTGAACATGCTCAATGGGTGACATGTCCGGTGAGTATGCTGGCCATGCAAGAACTGGGACATTCTCAGCTGCCATCTGCCCTGAACAATGTGAACCATGATTCATCCGTGAAGCGCACACCTCTCCAACGTGCCAGACGCCATCGAATGTGAGCATTTGCCCACACAAGTCTGTTACGGCGACGAGCTGGAGTCAGGTCAAGACCCCGATGAGGACGACGGGCATGCAGTTGAGCGTCCCTGAGACGGTTTCTGACAGTTTGTGCAGAAATTGTTTGGTTGTGCAAACCAATTGTTCCAGCAGCTGTCTGGGTGGCTGGTCTCAGACGATCTTGGAGGTGAACCTGCTGGATGTGGAGGTCCTGGGCTGGTGTGGTTACACGAGGTCTGCGGTTGTGAGGCCGGTTGGATGTGCTGCCATATTCTCTGAAACGCCTGTGGAGACGGCTTATGGTTGAGAAATGAACATTCAATGCACAGGCGACAGATCTGGTTGACATTCCTGCTGTCAGCATGCCAATTGCACGCTCCCTCATTGCTTGTGGCATCTGTGGCATTTTGCTGTGAGACAAAACTGCACATTCCAGGGTGGCCTTTTGTTGTGGGCAGTCTGAGGTACACCTGTGCACTACTCATGATGTCAGATCAGCATCCTGATGTGGCACACCTGTGAGGTGGGATGGATTATCTCAATATAGCAGATGTGCCCACTACCACACATTTGGACTGATTTGTGACCACTGTTTGGGAGGGATGGTTATATTGTGTATCTGGAATGAATTTTAGGTCTCTACGTCCATCCCATGGGGAATGGGAGCAAAAACAAAAGTGTTGCGTTTATATTTTTGTTCAGTGTATATATATATATATATATATATATATATATATATATATATATATATATATATATATATATATATATATATATAGAATTGTACAAGATCAATGGGACCCTAAGAGCCTTCATCAGGAACTCAATGGGGATGTGGCGTACAACACTAGAGGCCAACTCCAAGCCCATAGCACAAGTCACCATCAAGTGCGGGATCTACCAAGGAGATGCTCTGTCCCCACTGCTGTTCTGCATAGGCCTGAACCCCCTCAGTGAGATCATTAACAAGACTGGCTACGGATACCGACTACGGAACGAAGCAACAACAACAACAACAATCTTTATTTATAGAGCACATTTAAAAGCCTTGGGCATACCAAAGTGCTTTACATAAAACAATAAAAAATAAAACAGTTCACACATTAACATCAAATACATAAAGGTAACGAATTATGTTCACAGATAAAAGCCACCAATAATGGAAAGATAGCAGAGAATTTAATACAATAGGTCAATAGGTCACTGCAAGCAAGCCAGCATTTAACTGGTAGAAAAGGCAAGTTTAAAAAGATATGTTTTTAGCTGTGATTTAAAAGAATGAATAGAATCAGACGCCCGGATGCCAATCGGGAGATTGTTCCACAGCTCCGGTGCAACTAGAGCAAACGATCGATCACCTCTAGATTTCAGTCTAGATCTGGGCTGAACCAGCAGTAACTGTGAGGATGACCTTAACGCCCTAGCAGGAGCATATGGGTTTAAAAGTTCCTTAAGATAGCTTGGTGCAGTGTTATTGGTAATTTTAAAAGTAAACAACAAAATTTTAAATTGGATACGATATTTGACAGGCAACCAGTGCAGATCAGCGAGGACAGGAGTTTGGCACGAAGGGCATTACTACCAAAAATCATAATTTCGGTTTTCTTATCATTAAGGATAAGAGTATTTGCCAAAAGCCATTTCTTGACCTCACACATGCATTCTCGGAAGCTATTCAAAGACAGAGCAAGATCATCGTTTAACTCAAAATAGATCTGGATATCATCCGCATAATAGTGAAAAGCAATGTGGTATTTCTCAAAGATAGCACTTAAAGGAAGCATGTACAATGAGAAAAGGGTAGGGCCTAACAAAGATCCCTGGGGGACACCACAGCAAACAGGTACAGCCGAAGAAGAGGATGTGGCCAGATGTACCGAAGAGAGCCGATTGGAGAGGTAGGATTTAAACCAATCCAAGGCAGCGCCCTTGATGCCTACAGTGTGCTCTAGTCTCGCCAATAGGATGTTATGGTCAACCATGTCAAATGCCGATGAAAGATCCAATAGCACTAGGACAGAGGGGCGTCCATTGTCAGCCATTAGTAAAAGATCATTGAAGACACGAAGCAGCGCTGATTCAGTGCTGTGATGTTGTTTGAAGGCCGATTGAAATTTATCATTTATATTATTCTCATCCAGGTAGGTCTGCAGTTGAAGCAGAACCACCTTCTCAAGAATTTTAGCCAGAAAGGGAAGCTTAGAAATCGGCCTATAGTTGGCAAAATCACTATGATCAAGGTTCCTTTTTTTTTAGAACAGGTTGAATTATAGCATGTTTGAGAGCTGAAGGTACATAGCCAGAAAGCAAGGAAAGGTTCAATATGGACAATAAACAAGGTCCAATTGCATTAAAACAATCCTTGACTATACGGGATGGGAGAACATCATGTACAAAATTAGTATTGTTCAGTTTATCAATTAGACGCTTCAGAGTAGTGAGTGAAACGGGTTCAAATTGATAAAGAGTAGCAGAACAATCAGGAATAGACATACTATCAGTCACCAAAGGAAGAGTAGATTTAAGAGATAAAACTTTATCTAAAAAATAGTTTGAAATTTTTTCACAAAGACCCGGGGAGCACGGCAGTGGCATAGAGGGGCAGGGGTTCACCACAGAGTTAAAAATTTTAAATAGAATTCGAGGATTATCACCATTAGTGGTAATAATTTTAGAGAGAAAAGCCGCTTTGGCCATTCTGGCAGCAGTTTGGAGCTTTGAGCGGCTAATACGTAAAATATCATATGATGACTGGAGTCTATCATTCCTCCACTTCCTCTCATCCCGCCAACAAATACGTCGTAAAGCACGAACAGAATCATTTAACCAACATTGTGAGTAAGTTCTGGGGCGTTTCATTTTGATAGGTGCAACAATGTTAAGAATCGAGGAACAAGTAGTTAAAAGAGTATTAGTAAAATTCTCAAGCGTGTGTGGAGTAAAACAATCCAGCATAATAAATGGGGAGTTCACAAAAGACGTAGAAAAGTTGACCACAGTATCAGCATTAATAGTACGCGTAGGGTAAAGAGGAGCCTCTAAGTATTGTCCAGTGTTGCCCAGGTCAACATCGAAGATAACCGGGGAATGATCAGAAAGTCCAGTATTTCTAATTTCCTTAATGCAAATATCCACATTAAATGAAAAAACCAAATCAAGGGTGTGGCCTTTAACATGGGTAGGCTCATTCACCCACTGAATAAGATTAAAAGAGTCAGTCAGTGCAAGAAAATCTTTAGCCAATTGGTCATCCATACAGCAGACATGAATGTTAAAATCACCAGAAATAATAACAGAACCATATTTAAAAAGAATGGATCCCAAAAAGTCAGCAAATTCAGAGATAAACATCTTATGGTATTTAGGCGGACGATAAGCCACAACACACAGAGTAGTCCGAGAGCCAGTCAATTCCAATAGCTGAGCTTCAAAGCTGGAATAGGTTGGGGAGGGTAGCAGCCGTGCTTCATGTTTATTTTTAAAAACCGAGGCTAAGCCACCACCTCTACCATTAAGCCTAGGTGAGCTAAAGAAGGCACAGTCAGGAGGGAGAAGCTCAGAGAAGGGGATGAACTCACCCGGAGAAGTCCATGTCTCCGTCAGGAATAGAACATCCAGTCCCGTGGTGAGAAAAAAGTCATTAAGGAGGAAGGCCTTATTTGAAAGAGACCTAACATTAAATAAGGCCATCCGAGTCCGAGGAGCCAAGTCCTTAGTAGTAGCCCGTCGCAAGGTGCTAAGGTTGTTGTGTTGAACACCACGGCCAGGCGGTGTTATCCAAGATCGAGCAGAGTGGTAAGCCACTGGGCAGGCAGAGTAGGTTTGAAGGCCGACGGAGCATATCCAACGGTGGGTTAGCAATCTAGCCGCAAAGCGGCTACTGAGATAGTGGATGAAACGAGATAGCTCACGGCTTGTAGCAGGGTAATCCGTAGCCATGGCTCTGATATAAGCCTTGAAGCGGACACGGACACCACTCCTTCTACCCCGTTTCCTGAGACGTTTCCTGCGGAGCATGGGAAGAGGTAAGTAGGTCACATTGGTGGGGGAGACAGGCATCAGGGGGATAGCGGTACCCGCGGTCCCAAGGCTGTCCAGACGTTGAGAACAGGAAAACCGAAGATTCAGGAGCGTGTCTCTATCATAAGTTATTAGCGTACAATCACCTAGAGAACATAAAACCAAAGATAAAACAACGAGGAGTACAACGCCGAGGCGCAGACGGGGTCGAAGACGGTCAGCCATGCACACCGGCGCCATCTTGACACACATAAACAGTAACACTCATTTAGTGAAGCAGTTGTCAGCCACCTCCTGTACATGGATGACATCAAGCTGTATGCCAAGAGTGAACGAGACATCGATTCACTGATCCACACTACCAGGCTATACAGCAATGACATTGGAATGTCATTCGGACTGGAGAAGTGTAGTCGGATGGTAACAAAGAGAGGGAAGGTAGTCAGAACTGAGGGGATTGAACTACCAGAAGGCAACATTGCAGACATAGAGGACAGTTACAAGTACCTGGGGATCCCGCAGGCGAATGGGAACCATGAAGAGGCCGCTAGAAAAGCTGCAACCACCAAGTACCTGCAGAGGGTCAGGCAAGTCCTGAAGAGTCAGCTGAATGGTAAGAACAAGATCCGGGCCATCAACACGTATGCCCTGCCCGTGATCAGGTACCCTGCTGGGGTAATAGGCTGGCCAAGGAGGAGATGGAAGCCACTGACATAAAGACAAGAAAGCTCCTTACCATGCATGGAGGGTTTCACCCCAAGTCCAGCACCCTGAGGCTGTACGCTAAGCGAAAGGAAGGGGGCCGGGGACTGGTGAGTGTCAGCACCACAGTCCAGGATGAGACAACGAACATCCAAGAATACATTGGGAAGATGGCCCCAACTGACCGAGTGCTCAGTGAATACCTCAGCCAGCAGAAACCCAAGAAAGAGGAGGGAGACGAGGAACCATCATGGAAGGACAGGCCCCTGCACGGTATGTACCACCGGCAGATAGAGGAGGTGGCTGATATCCAGAAATCCTACCAGTGGCTGGACAAAGCTGGACTGAAAGACAGCACAGAGGCACTAATCATGGCAGCACAGGAACAAGCTCTGAGCACAAGATCCATAGAGGCTGGGGTCTATCACACCAGGCAAGACCCCAGGTGCAGACTGTGTAAAGATGCCCCAGAGACAATCCAGCACATAACAGCAGGGTGCAAGATGCTAGCAGGCAAGGCATACATGGAACGCCATAACCAAGTGGCCGGCATAGTGTACAGGAACATCTGTGCCGAGTATAATCTGGAAGTCCCGAGGTCAAAATGGGAGATACCCCCAAGGGTGGTGGAGAATGACCGAGCTAAGATCCTGTGGGACTTCCAGATACAGACGGACAAAATGGTGGTGGCTAACCAACCGGACATAGTGGTGGTAGACAAACAGAAGAAGACGGCTGTAGTGATCGATGTAGCGGTTCCGAATGACAGCAATATCAGGAAGAAGGAACACGAGAAGCTGGAGAAATGCCAAGGGCTCAGAGAAGAGCTGGAGAGGATGTGGAGGGTGAAGGTAACGGTGGTCCCCGTGGTAATCGGAGCACTAGGTGCGGTGACTCCCAAGCTAGGCGAGTGGCTCCAGCAGATCCCGGGAATAACATTGGAGATCTCTGTCCAGAAGAGCGCAGTCCTGGGAACAGCTAAGATACTGCGCAGGACCCTCAAGCTCCCAGGCCTCTGGTAGAGGACCCGAGCTTGAAGGATAAACCGCCCGCAGGGGCGTGCTGGGTGTTTTTTTTTATATATACACATATATATACATATACACATATATACATATACACATATATACATACATACATATATATTCTGTAAAGTTATTTATTTCATTTCATATTCTGTGTAGTTTTTCATATTTATATCCTGTTCATATCCTGTACATAGCTTGTACTCACTACAGCCTGTACATACTTATAGTTATAGAATATTCACAACATACTTCATACCGTGTACATTATAACATACCATAATAGACCCATTTCTGTAATATACTCACATATCTATATTATTGCTAATATATATTGTAATATATCTATATCACTAAAGCACTTCTGGATGGATGCAAACTGCATTTCGTTGCCCTGTACCTGTGCATGTGCAATGACAATAAAGTTGAATTCTATTCTATTCTATTCTATATATATATATATATATATATATATATATATATATATATATATATATATATATATATATATAACACCCAGCAACGATATTAGGGGTGCAACGATATTCGTATCGATATTGAACCGTTCGATACAGTGCTTTCGGTTCGGTACGCATATGTATCGAACAATACAACATTTTTAATTTATTTTATCAACTTTCCTTCTGTCGATGCTGTCTGTGTTGAGCGCTCAGTGGATCTGCGCTCGACAGTGCAGCCTAGGCGGAGTAGTCGAACGCAGATTCACTGAGCGCAGGGCAAGCTAGCCAGACAGAAGTTAAGCTCTCCTTGCAACATGGCAAACTGAACCTCCCCCACCCTCATTCAGATCTGGCGTTTGGAATTATTTTGGTTTTCATGTGACGTATGACCCTGAAGGTAAGCGCGTCACGGACTAAAGTAAAACAGTATGTTGGATGTGCCACGCAATGCTCAATTACATGGGTGGGAGCTAGTGTGTTAGCACAGTTAGCTCGTTAACGTGTTGGCAGTCCAGCCCCACGCACGGGGCGATCAGGGATAGCTCGTTAACGGAGATTTGCCGTGTTGTGGCGTTAACGTCATTTCAGATTAACCTGAAAACACTAGTGGGAACACAATAAATATGACTGCACATTTACGCCGACATCATCCTGGTGCAAAGACAAGTGGAAGCAGACAAAAACAACAAGCACGCATGCTACAAACTTTACCCGAGTCATTTAGACAGCCGTTAGCACATGATTCTCCTTATGGGGACCTGATATGTTTAATATGCTGCTGAGAATATAGCCCAGAAGAAGCGTATAGTAGAGCTTTTATTTTGGAAAGAGACATTTCTCTGTAATAAACTCTCTTTTCCAAAGATGAGTGATTCCTCAATCAGATACAAGGATTGCAATATCGCTAGCCCGACATCCCGGGGCTAGCGATTTTTCCAGTCGGGCTACCAAAATCTATCTCTGCCCTGCCCGTCGGCCTATCGTAGAAAGGAAAAATATATGTCAATGCTTTTGCATTCTTTCGGAAATGTAGCTGGGTAATCATGTCATTGGCATCGGTGAGCCACTGTCAATATGTGACATATTGAAATCGCGTTTGAATTTGCGCTTGTTTTTTGCTTTCACTTTGCAATCGTGCGAACTGTGTATAGAGAGCGACAGCACTGATTGGTGAGTGACGATAATTTGCACCAATTCCTCTGACATCGTCTTATCAATCGTTAGCTTACTATGCAAACATGACAAGTGAAATCTCCGGCAGCTTAAACATGTGAGAGGTTGATCGCGCAGAGAATCGCTGAGCTTATGTGAGTGTGTGTGTAAAAGCAGCAGGATATATATTTTAGTTCTGCTGAGCCAAATAAGACAGGTCAGGGTGAAGAAGTGACAGCCAAAGAAAAGCTTACCACAAAACGGAGAAGTTATGACAAATGAGACTATAAGGCAAAAAGAAAGTGCAGCTTTATGGTTTCATGGACAAAATAATTTCTGTGGCTGCAATATGACGAGCTAAATAACCAGGGCTGCACATAAGTGGTCCGCAGGTGCGCATTCGCTGTCAAAATAAAAAACACGCAAAAGGGTTAGGGTTAAATTTAAAAACTGTACTTTTGAGTTAAAATATATATTTATAATTTTAATAAATGACAGGTATAACACCCAGCACGCCCCTGCGGGCGGTTTATCCTTCAAGCTCGGGTCCTCTACCAGAGGCCTGGGAGCTTGAGGGTCCTGCGCAGTATCTTAGCTGTTCCCAGGACTGCGCTCTTCTGGACAGAGATCTCCGATGTTATTCCCGGGATCTGCTGGAGCCACTCGCCTAGCTTGGGAGTCACCGCACCTAGTGCTCCGATTACCACGGGGACCACCGTTACCTTCACCCTCCACATCCTCTCGAGCTCTTCTCTGAGCCCTTGGTATTTCTCCAGCTTCTCGTGTTCCTTCTTCCTGATATTGCTGTCATTCGGAACCGCTACATCGATCACTACGGCCGTCTTCTTCTGTTTGTCTACCACCACTATGTCCGGTTGGTTAGCCACCACCATTTTGTCCGTCTGTATCTGGAAGTCCCACAGGATCTTAGCTCGGTCATTCTCCACCACCCTTGGGGGCATCTCCCATTTTGACCTCGGGACTTCTAGGTTATACTCGGCACAGATGTTCCTGTACACTATGCCGGCCACTTGGTTATGGCGTTCCATGTATGCCTTGCCTGCTAGCATCTTGCACCCTGCTGTTATGTGCTGGATTGTCTCTGGGGCATCTTTACACAGCCTGCACCTGGGGTCTTGCCTGGTGTGATAGACCCCAGCCTCTATGGATCTTGTACTCAGAGCTTGTTCTTGTGCTGCCATGATTAGTGCCTCTGTGCTGTCTTTCAGTCCAGCTTTGTCCAGCCACTGGTAGGATTTCTGGATATCAGCCACCTCCTCTATCTGCCGGTGGTACATACCGTGCAGGGGCCTGTCCTTCCATGATGGTTCCTCGTCTCCCTCCTCTTTCTTGGGTTTCTGCTGCCTGAGGTATTCACTGAGCACTCGGTCAGTTGGGGCCATCTTCCCAATGTATTCTTGGATGTTCCTTGTCTCATCCTGGACTGTGGTGCTGACACTCACCAGTCCCCGGCCCCCTTCCTTCCGCTTAGCGTACAGCCTCAGGGTGCTGGACTTGGGGTGAAACCCTCCATGCATGGTCAGGAGCTTTCTTGTCTTTATGTCAGTGGCTTCTATCTCCTCCTTTGGCCAGCCTATTACCCCAGCAGGGTACCTGATCACGGGCAGGGCGTATGTGTTGATGGCCCGGATCTTGTTCTTACCATTCAGCTGACTCCTCAGGACTTGCCTGACCCTCTGCAGGTACTTGGTGGTTGCAGCCTTTCTAGCGGCCTCTTCATGGTTCCCATTTGCCTGCGGGATCCCCAGGTACTTGTAACTGTCCTCTATGTCTGCAATGTTGCCTTCTGGTAGTTCAATCCCCTCAGTTCTGACTACCTTCCCTCTCTTTGTTACCATCCGACTACACTTCTCCAGTCCGAACGACATTCCAATGTCATTGCTGTATAGCCTGGTAGTGTGGATCAGTGAATCGATGTCTCGTTCACTCTTGGCATACAGCTTGATGTCATCCATGTACAGGAGGTGGCTGACAACTGCTCCGTTCCGTAGTCGGTATCCGTAGCCAGTCTTGTTAATGATCTCACTGAGGGGGTTCAGGCCTATGCAGAACAGCAGTGGGGACAGAGCATCTCCTTGGTAGATCCCGCACTTGATGGTAACTTGTGCTATGGGCTTGGAGTTGGCCTCTAGTGTTGTACGCCACATCCCCATTGAGTTCCTGATGAAGGCTCTTAGGGTCCCATTGATCTTGTACAATTCTAGGCATTCCAGTATCCAGCTGTGGGGCATTGAGTCATAGGCCTTCTTGTAATCAATCCAGGCAGTGCACAGGTTGGTCAGTCTGGTCTTGCAGTCTCGGCTGATTGTTCTGTCTACCAGTAGCTGGTGTTTTGCACCTCTGGTATTCTTGCCAATTCCTTTCTGTGTCCCGCTCATGTATTGACCCATGTGCCTGTTCATCTTAGCCGATATGATGCCTGACAGGAGCTTCCATGTAGTACTGAGGCAGGTTATTGGTCGGTAGTTGGAGGGGACCGGTCCCTTCTTGGGGTCCTTGGGGATCAGGACCGTCCGGCCTTCAGTTAGCCATTCCGGGTGTCTCTCGTTAACTAGCAGCTGGTTCATTTGTGCTGCCAGACGCTCGTGGAGTGCAGTCAGCTTCTTCAGCCAGTAGGCGTGAACCATGTCGGGCCCTGGTGCTGTCCAACTCTTCATACTGGAGACCCTTTCTTGGATATCTGCCACTGTGATGGTTACTGGACCCTGTTCAGGGAGGTCGCTGTGGTCTGCCCTCAGATCCACTAGCCACTGAGCATTGCCGTTATGGGTTGCATCCTTCTCCCATATGCTCTTCCAGTATTGCTCCGTCTCCAGCCTTGGTGGTGCTGTTCTCTTATTGTTCCCTTGCCACTGAGAGTACACCTTTGCTGGTTCTGTGGAGAACAGCTGGTTTATTCTCCTGCCTTCTATCTCTCTGGTGTACCTCCTCAAGCGGCTGGCCAAGGCTGTGAGTCTTTGCTTGGCAGTTTCCAAGGCCTCAGGTATGGGCAGCTTGCTGTATTTCTTAGGCACTATATGTATATATGTGTATATATATATATATATATATATATATATATGTATTAGGGGTGCAACGATACACAAAATTCACGGTTCGGTTCGGTTCGATACTTTGGTGTCACGGTTCGATATTTTTTCGATACAAAAAAATGTTCATGCCTTTTTAATTTGTCATTTATTAAAATTATAAATATATATTTTAACTCAAAAGTACAGTTTTTAAATTTAACCCTAACCCTTGTGCGCGTTTTTTATTTTGACAGCGAATGCGCACCTGCGGACCACTTATGTGCACCCCTGGTTATTTAGCTCGTCATATTGCAGCCACAGAAATTCTTTTGTCCATGAAACCATAAAGCTGCACTTTCTTTTTGCCTTATAGTCTCATTTGTCATAACTTCTCCGTTTTGTGGTAAGCTTTTCTTTGGCTGTCACTTCTTCACCCCGACCTGTCTTATTTGGCTCAGCAGAACTAAAATATATATACTGCTACTTTTACACACGGACTCACATAAGCTCAGCGATTCTCTGCGCGATCAACCTCTCACATGTTTAAGCTTGCTGCGGGAGATTTCACTTGTCATGTTTGCATAGTAAGCTAACGATTAATAAGACGATGTCAGAGGAATTGGTGCACAAATTATCATCACTCACAGATCAGTGCTGTCATTGCAAAGTGAAAGCAAAAAAACAAGCGCAAATTCAAACGCGATTTCAATATGTCACATATTGACAGTGGCTCACCGATGCCAATGACATAATTACCCAGCTACATTTCTGAAAGAATGCAAAAGCATTGACATATATTTTTCCTACAATAGCCCGACGGGCAGGGCAGAGAGATTTTTGTAGCCCGACTGGAAAGATCGCTAGCTCCGGGACGTCGGGCTAGCGATTTTGCAAGCCCTGTATCTGATTGAGGAATCACTCATCTTTGGAAAAGAGAGTTTATTACAGAGAAATGTCTCTTTCCAAAATAAAAGCTATACTATCCGCTTCTTCTGGGCTATATTCTCAGCAGCATAAGGAGAATCATGTGCTAACAGCTGTCTAAATGACTCGGCTAAAGTTAGTAGCATGCTTGTTGTTTTTGTCTTTGCACTAGGATGATGTCGGCGTAAATGTGCAGTCATATTCGTTGTGTTCCCACTAGTGCTTTCAGGTTAATCTCGTTGAAATGACCTTAACGCCACAACACGGCAAATCTCCGTTAACGAGCTACCGCCGATCGCCCCGTGCATGGGGCTAGACGGCCAACACGTTAACGAGCTAACTGCGCTAACACACTAGTTCACACCAATGTAATTAAGCATTGCATGGCACATCCAACATACTGTTTTACTTTAGTCCATGACTCGCTTACCTTCAGGGTCACACGTCACATGAAAACCAAAATAATTCCAAACGCCAGATCTGAATGAGGGTGGGGGAGGTCCATCTTGCAAGGAGAGCTTAACTTCTGTCTCGCTAGCTTGCCCTGCGCTCTTCCTCCTGACTATGCTGTCTGTGTTGAGCGCTCAGTGGATCTGCGCTCGACAGTGCAGCCTAGGCGGAGTAGTCGAACGCAGATTCACTGAGCGCTCAACACAGACAGCATCGTCAGAAGGAAAGTTGATAAAATAAATTACAAATGTTGTATTGTTCGATACATATGCGTACCGAACCGAAAGCACTGTATCGAACGGTTCAATATCGATACGAATATCGTTGCACCCCTAATATGTATATATGTATGTGTATATATGTATATATGTATGTGTATATATGTATATGTGTATGTGTATATATATATTTTAGTTATTAATCTTAAAATGAAAAAATCAATAAAATAGATTTATTTAAGCGATGTGTCCCTCAGTAATAGTCAGGTAACACAAAAACCTTTTGTTTATTAATATGATTCTCTTGAGGTTAATTTTCCTATTTTTTTTTGTATTGAAATGGAGGGGTATAGTGACAAAAAAGAGGCCCACACCAAAAGTATTAAAACCAACATTTTCATGGATAAGGAAGCCTAACAAGGTAACCAAGAGATGAGAAACAAATTGGATGATAACTTATTGTGTTTAGTGTATTTTATAGCTGATTTAATTCACGGGTCAAAACCGACCCGTTAACATAAGAGATGATAACAGGAAGCTAACACAAGAGGAAAGTTAAAGGGACAGGAGTGCAGAGACTTTGTCCAACTCCGGTGTCCTGCAGGTTTTAGATCTCACCTTGGGTCAACACACCTGAATCACATGATTAGTTCGTTACCAGGCCTCTGGAGAACTTCAGGACATGTTGAGGAGCTAATTTAGCCATTTAAATCAGCTGTGTTGGTTCAACGACATGTCTAAAACCTGCAGGGACGCCAGCCTTCCAGGCCTGGAGTTGCCCACCCTTGCCCTACGACATAACAATGAATGGATAAAGTTTTACAAACTCACACACTATAAATAAAAATCTCAAGTTTACACTTTGTAGAAGCCAAAGGTTTCAGCCTGTTCAGAGCTTTGCTTTCCACTGGATCATCTCCAAACTTTAAAGCAATATATTAGTCATTGGGGAACATAAGAACTTTCTTTGTTTGAGCTCTTTAAAACATGTTTCAATACACCATTTTACAACTTCACAGTAAAACAAGAAGATTAATACACTACACTAGATTTCTATGTTACCAAAGCTGACATGACCATTAAACATCAGTGTTTTAGTTTAGCTCTTGGCCTTTGTGGGGAGTTGTGGTCTCTCTCTGTGCTTTTGAGGTGGGGTCTGTCGCTCTGATGCACATATTTTGGGAGACTCACGTTGGGTTATGTCGTAGGTTTTCAAAGTGTTTCGCAGATAGGACACAGCCATGGTGGAGATTTCCTGCTAAACCATAAATCCTGAGTAACTGAGTTTAACATAATTATGTTTTTTGGACTGACTGCATTTTAAACATGACGTCAAAATATCAGTTGTGTTGTGTCCCTGGGGAGAAACTGTTAGAGGGGGATTAAACATTCACACCAAACCATTTTCTCTGTGTGCTCTTATTTTTTTAAATTCTTTGAACCTTTTGCTCTTTGACTACTCTTCTGATGGCTCTGTCATTCCCTCAGGACTTGGCTGACACGACTAGTACACGAGCTTTACATTGAAGGCCCAGAGCACCAAGATTCATGTTTTTACAAACAGAAAAAAGTTAAAATAATAGCGAAAAAAATGAGCCACGCCTTCTTGCTGTTCTGTTTACAGTGAAGGCAGGTTTAGAAAGTCGGTTCCAAGCTTTTGAAATGTAGATAAACTTAGTGAAAGTCAGAAAAACATCAAAATAAGAGAGAAATGTACAGTATCTCCAAAAGTGGCACATATACAAGCCCTCTGTCTGTCTGCCCTCACTTACCATCACCTTCTCTGTCTGGGTAATGAAAGCCAGATGTATGTGCATGAGGCCTTCGTTCACCCTCCTCCCACGCTCTAACTGTGCCTCTGTTTCTCTCTCTGGGGTTTCCTCTGCAGGCTCTATGCCTCTCTGTCCCACCACCAACTAAGCAGGAAATACTCTCGGTTCTTGGCCAGAAGGGAGGGTTCTGTTTCTAACTACTACCAGATGGAGGAATGAAGGAATGGAGAAAAAGCTATAAACGGACTGTAGCATAGCACAAAAAAGCTGAAATCAACTGGTTTCTGACTCAGTGTTAAATATTTTCAAATGTGGCTGCAAGTTTTTCTTTTGCTGCTGTGTTGACATGTTTTCTCCTCTCCCCTTCAGTTAACTGAAACAGCTAAATCCTAAAGTCATAAAACAGCCCAGCCCATAGAAATCCCCCTTTGGTCACACACACACACACACACACACACACACACACACACACACACACACACACACACACACAAATATCAGTTCAATTCAATTTTATTTATATAGCAGCCACCTAAAGGCACTTTGTTTGGTAAGGCAAAGAACATAAAATAATAACCACACCTTTTTTACTTTATTCCTGTCTTGATCACAAAATTGCTTTGAAGAGAGCAGCTGACCTTTGTTTGGTTACTCATAGGCACCAAAGATATTTGGCTAAGTTTGGGAAAAGAGCACGGTTTGATTTAACGTTACCAGAAAGCTCAGTTTTCCAGAGCAGCTGGGACTGATTGTCTGAGCAATCACCCCGTTTGAGTAGCCTGCTGGGACTGGAGACATGAGTGTGCTCAGTGCTGTGGTGTTGTAAACATTGTGAATAAATGGACACTCACCCTGCAAAGCTGCCTGTGTGTGTGCTGAGTCATTGTCACAATAGAAGCATTTATTATTTCATTTTTATGGTGATTGATTTCAAATAATCTGCTATTTTTAAATCCCTTGTCCAACTTATTGCATCCTTAATTTTGTAAAGTTGACATTACACACTTGAAAGAGAATATTAAGCCTTAGATATCAGAGACATCAGAGTCACACAGTGGTTGAAGATAGCAACAAAACTTAATGTTAAAAATTATTGTAAATGTGTAAAATGATAAACAGGCAATAAAGACAGAGTCACTGGTCTACTATCAGTCTGCCATCTCTCTGTGACTGAACTGGGGTCAAGTTATTTGCCAAATACATTTAAATACGATTGGCAATGACTTTATTTAAATGCTGCAGTCGTTCTACTAGCCTGTGCTCATCTACATACCTATAAATGAATGACTTACTTTCATACGACATACTAAACAATGCAAATATATTATATAAAACAAATTAATATTAATGTACTTAAGCTCTGCTCATAAGTGCTTTTGATTTACACATAGCACCATTTTGGGTGAGTAAAAGTAGGCACATTCAGACAGCAAGCTCACCAAAACCTTTGAAACTTGGTTTCTAGTGAAACCTTGTTGGTATGTTGTGCCTTAAGAGGAGTAGTGTTGTGAAATGAATTTCACACTACAGACACACAGTCTGTAGTGTTGTGATTTATACAACCAAGTCCCAAACAAAAGTCTTGGTCTAACATTAGGCCCCTTATCGTTTTCATTTGTGTCAGGGTAGTTCAAGTGAAGATATACATGGTTTGGAATATGATATACATGTGCATGCGTGACAGTGTTTCAGGACTTATCTGAACAAAGACAAGGACTTTTTTAGCGTGAGTCATCTATTTAAGACTTCTACTATCATGGAAAATGTCATTTCTACATCTTACTTTTGAAACAGAGATTGGAGATGCATAGAGTGACAGCCATTTCCTTCATTGCTTGTTGAGACTAAAACCCATTCATGTCCAAAATCAGTTCATTAGCATTTCCATGTAATATGTCATCACTGTACATAAACTCAAGGACTGCATCTCATGTTACTTCACTTTGGCATTCGTTTCACTTCATACAGTGGTCATTACTTTCAGTGAACCAGTACGGAAGCGCAAGATCTTCTTTTTAAGTGCATGTGAGGCCTTTATCTTGACAAAAGCCTTAGGCTGCAGAGGTGCTCCAGATGGAGCAAGTGTTGATGGGAGGGAAAGTCTTGGGGGTAATTGCTGTGGCCAAACCAGACCACCACTTTCATCTGAATCACTGGACAATGAGCTGGAATCTGGAGAGTCAGCCTCACTCATGCTCGACTCAGACTCTACCTGACCTGCGTGAGAATAATCATCGGTGGCCTGACACAGTTGCGTTTGGTCCCTTTCCAACTGAAACTCCATGTGCTGATGATGGTGGAAATGGTGCGAGGTTGTGGGGTAAGCATATGATGCGTGTGTAGGACGGGGTTTACGTGTGCGCCTAAGACAGCAGTTTTGGTTGCTTTGCACAGGTATTGTCACAGGTGGCTGATCAGCTTCATCTTGGCTGAGCTCCAAAGTGGACAGCGAGCGCCTGTAGCTACCGCTACTTTGTTGCTGCTTTTTGCTTCTGGGTTGATTACCGCGGCTTCCCCTTCCAGCGTTCCCACTTCCACTACCATCCTTCTCGACTGTATTAAACTTGCGCTCTGGAAACCTTTGTAAGCTATTCTCTGACTGAGACCTGCACGCCTTCTTCCCTGGCTTTCTGCTGGCACCACCTCTGTCTTCATTTGATCGACATTTCTTTGGGCCTCCTCTGTACCTTGGGGGTTGGATATGAAAAGCCGTGGGTTGCTGCTCCTGATGATAGAGTCTTTCTGGAGAATATGCACATCGGTTGGATTTGGACACCCCAGGACCTTTGTGGTGGTTGGTGTGGTGATGTGCATAAGCTCGGTTGGAGGTCCGACAAGGCTGACCCGGAATATACTCGGCACTGACCAGATGATCTTCGGGAGAAGATGGTTGAGTAGACTTTGCTGCTGCTGCTGCTGCTGGAGGCGACTGGTACTTGGGGAGACGTTGGGATAAGTCAGGCTCAGTAGTGCTGGAGTCTGGTTGGACATCTTTACCATGTGGATAGTCAAGCAGCGTCATGGAGGCTTGCCTGGGTTTGGTATAAAGCCCCTTTTGCTGAAGATGATATGGGAGTGGGGGATCTTCAGTAGGCCCTATCCTAAGGTATTGCTCCTGATCTAGGTTAAGGCCAGCCTCTGAAGCAATTCCTTCTGACCACTGGGAGGGTGCAATGATCTCTTGAGCCAACTCCTGTTTTGGTAAATGTTGTTCATCCTTTTGGCATAAACTACTCTGCCTTACCACATTAACAACTCGGGCATCATGTGCCAGGCTCGTACGAGGCTTTGAGGGCCGTGTGGGTAGAGTTCGTCGTTGAATCACTCCAAATATGTAAGTCTCAACCTTTTGGGTTTGTTGATAATCATACAGACTGGGGTCAACTTCTTTCAATTTCCCTAAAGCACCGGTAACGATGGCATGTCTTGTCAGGGTGGACATGTATGTTTTTTTTGTCTCTTTCTCACCACTCCCCTCGGGGGCTGAGAGGGAACATGAGGTCACGGGGTAGCAATTCATTTCAGAAGATCCATTTTCCTTGGCTACACGGGCTTTCCCTAACAAAAATAAAAAGCAGAGGTAATACATATGATCATTCTGATGTCAGTTCTCACTTTAATGAACATTTACCTGTAATTATGAATCTTGACCATTGCAGATAAAAATGAAAAACTATGGACCAGTGTGACACTTATAATTGATACACAAACAATACAGTAGTTTTCACTCAATAATCTATTAACCTTATTAGAGGAATAATATGCCTAGACTCTTCCATGTGCTTAAACTGCAAGGATTTAAAATAAAACGTCAGTGTGATAACCATTAAACATGTCTACACCAATGTTTTGTCTTTATTTTACAGCCATAAGCTAAATTTTCAGGTGTCAAGAAAGGCTAGGGTTAGACCTAGGATATGACACCTTTTATGTGCAGTAACTTGAAAAAGGCACCTTTCCACAAGAGTGGAATTATTAGAAAACCGATAAAACATCGGCTACTGTCTGTCGCTCTATGTTATAGATGTGAAACTGAACTGCTTATGAAAATATGATACAATTACAGTTCTAAGAAAAGTTGGCATGTATGTCAAATGTAAATTAAAAACAGAATCTTATAAATCTATAGTTTATTCATAATAGAAAATAGAAAAGAGGTCATTTTGAAGTTGATGGCAGCAACACTCGACAAATGGGACAGGGCCGTGTTCTCCTTTTAACAACAGTCCACCAGTTTCTAGGAATAAATTTCTTCATCACTATGGGGTTAAACTTATCTGAAAGGGCTCACAAATGTGTATGACATGATCCACAAACACAAGCTAAGATTTACAAATGCAATGATTTGTGAGTCATTTTGAATACTTGCAAACTTGTGCTTCAGTCCGATGACAAATACAAAACAATCTGAATGTATGTAAATCGATTTTACAAATCCATAAATAAAAACCTGAACAACTAGAGCTGTTCAACTTCACAAGCCTGGTCATTTTTTTTTCAAAATGCTTCCTGTGGATAGCTCGTCCTTCCTCCATCATACACACCAACAAATATATTGATCAATTATAGATTAATGCAGAGGTTCCCAAAGTGTGGGGCGCGCCCCCTAGGCGGGGCACAGCGCCATTGCAGGCGGGGGCACAGTATGAAAAGAAAAAAACAAAACAAAGAAAGAATGTTTGGACACTGCTAGCGTAATGGACAGGTTTTTGACGGGGCTCCCACACAAACGCAAAGCAGGAGATGAAGCATCGCCAAATTTGTTTACAAACAACTTCCTTCCAAGCCAAAGACTAGAAAATATGGTGAAGCATATCTTCCCTTTGGCTTCACCTGCACAAGTGCCGAGGTACAGTGGGGCAAAAAAGTATTTAGTCAGCCACCGATTGTGCAAGTTCCCCCACCTAAAATGATGACAGAGGTCAGTAATTTGCACCAGAGGTACACTTCAACTGTGAGAGACAGAATGTGAAAAAAAAAAATCCATGAATCCACATGGTAGGATTTGTAAAGAATTTATTGGTAAATCAGGGTGGAAAATAAGTATTTGGTCAATAACAAAAATACAACTCAATACTTTGTAACATAACCTTTGTTGGCAATAACAGAGGTCAAACGTTTACTATAGGTCTTTACCAGGTTTGCACACACAGTAGCTGGTATTTTGGCCCATTCCTCCATGCAGATCTTCTCGAGAGCAGTGATGTTTTGGGGCTGTCGCCGAGCAACACGGACTTTCAACTCCCGCCACAGATTTTCTATGGGGTTGAGGTCTGGAGACTGGCTAGGCCACTCCAGGACTTTCAAATGCTTCTTACGGAGCCACTCCTTTGTTGCCCGGGCGGTGTGTTTTGGATCATTGTCATGTTGGAAGACCCAGCCTCGTTTCATCTTCAAAGTTCTCACTGATGGAAGGAGGTTTTGGCTCAAAATCTCACGATACATGGCCCCATTCATTCTGTCCTTAACACGGATCAGTCGTCCTGTCCCCTTGGCAGAAAAACAGCCCCATAGCATGATGTTTCCACCCCCATGCTTCACAGTAGGTATGGTGTTCTTGGGATGCAACTCAGTATTCTTCTTCCTCCAAACACGACGAGTTGAGTTTATACCAAAAAGTTCTACTTTAGTTTCATCTGACCACATGACATTCTCCCAATCCTCTGCTGTATCATCCATGTGCTCTCTGGCAAACTTCAGACGGGCCTGGACATGCACTGGCTTCAGCAGCGGAACACGTCTGGCACTGCGGGATTTGATTCCCTGCCGTTGTAGTGTGTTACTGATGGTGACCTTTGTTACTTTGGTCCCAGCTCTCTGCAGGTCTTTCACCAGGTCCCCCCGTGTGGTTCTGGGATCTTTGCTCACCATTCTCATGATCATTTTGACCCCACGGGATGAGATCTTGCGTGGAGCCCCAGATCGAGGGAGATTATCAGTGGTCTTGTATGTCTTCCATTTTCTGATGATTGCTCCCACAGTTGATTTTTTCACACCAAGCTGCTTGCCTATTGTAGATTCACTCTTCCCAGTCTGGTGCAGGTCTACAATACTTTTCCTGGTGTCCTTCGAAAGCTCTTTGGTCTTGGCCATGGCGGAGTTTGGAGTCTGACTGTTTGAGGCTGTGGACAGGTGTCTTTTATACAGATGATGAGTTCAAACAGGTGCCATTCATACAGGTAACGAGTGGGGGACAGAAAAGCTTCTTACAGAAGACGTTACAGGTCTGTGAGAGCCAGAGATTTTCCTTGTTTGAGGTGACCAAATACTTATTTTCCACCCTAATTTACGAATAAATTCTTTACAAATCCTACCATGTGGATTCATGGATTTATTTTTTCACATTCTGTCTCTCACAGTTGAAGTGTACCTCTGGTGCAAATTACTGACCTCTGTCATCATTTTAGGTGGGGGAACTTGCACAATCGGTGGCTGACTAAATACTTTTTTGCCCCACTGTAGGTCTCTGCCACAGAATTAGTTTTTCCTGCGTCGGGAGCAGCGCTGGGCTCTCAAACTCACGGACAAACAGTACCCCACATTTTTAGTTCACAAACACTTTTTGTAATGACTAACTACACCTGACATTTTGGAGATGTTAGCTCTGTATACAGTAAAGTTACAGTGGGATACAAATAACATCAGGCTGATCCTGCCATAATTTGTTCCCCCGGTTCAAATCACAGACAAACAGGATCCCACAGCTGTTTATGTTTTTGAAACCATTTTGCACAGAGAGGCATTTTTGAAAAATGTATTAATAGAAATGTTGAATATTATTACACAGGAAAAAACAACTACACGTAAAATAATCACACCGTGACGCCTCTGCTTTTGTAAATGGAGGGACAGTAACTGCGTGTGTGTATGTAAGCCTGTAAAACCTGCAGATAGTCAGATTAACAATAACAGTATTTTGGCTCTATCTGCCATTGTAGAAATTCATCTCATGTAAACAATAAGATTGCTCTTGTAAAACAAAGGGGGGCTTAACCAAAAACGTTTGGGAATCACTGGTAAATGTATGTAATTGTGCCCCTGCATAGGAGAACACAGCATGACTGCACATCCCTGTGGCTTATCTTTGTCAAGTAAATGAAGTGAATGCATACTAGCTTTCTGTAAGCACTATGAATATACAGTGGCTTGCAAAAGTATTCGGCCCCCTTGAACTTTCCCACATTTTGTCACATTACAGCCACAAACATGAATCAATGTTATTGGAATTCCACGTGAAAGACCAACACAAAGTGGTGCACACGTGAGAAGTGGAACGAAAATCAGACATGATTCCAAACATTTGTTACAAATAAATAACTGCAAAGTGGGGTGTGCGTAATTATTCAGCCCCCTTTGGTCTGAGTGCAGTCAGTTGCACATAGACGTTGCCTGATGAGTGCTAATGACTAAACAGAGTGCACCTGTGTGTGATCTAATGTCAGTACAAATACAGCTGCTCTGTGACGGCATGACACCATGAAGTCCAAAGAACACACCAGACAGGTCAGGGATAAAGTTATTGAGACATTTAAAGCAGGCTTAGGCTACACAAAGATTTCCCAAGCCTTGAACATCCACGGAGCACTGTTCAAGCCATCATTCAGAAATGGAAGGAGTATGGCACAACTGTAAACCTACCAAGACAAGGCCGTCCACCTAAACTCTCAGGCCGAACAAGGAGCTGATCAGAAATGCAGCCAAGAGGCCCATGGTGACTCTGGACGAGCTGCAGAGATCTACAGCTCAGGTGGGGGAATCTGTCCACAGGACAACTATTAGTCGTGCACTGCACAAAGTTGTCCTTTATGGAAGAGTGGCAAGAAGAAAGCCATTGTTAACAGAAAACCAGAAGAAGTCCTGTTTGCAGTTTGCCACAAGCCATGTGGGGGACACAGCAAACATGTGGAGGAAGCTGCTCTGGTCAGATGAGACCAAAATGCAAAACGCTATGTGTGGAAAACTAACACTGCACATCACTCTGAACACACCATCCCCACTGTCAGATATGGTGGTGGCAGCATCATGCTCTGGGGGGGCTTCTCTTCAGCAGGGACAGGGAAGCTGGTCAGAGTTGATGGGAAGATGGATGGAGCCAAATACAGGGCAGTCTTGGAAGAAAACCTCTTGGAGTCTGCAAAAGACTTGAGACTGGGGCGGAGGTTCAGCTTCCAGCAGGACAACGACCCTAAACATAAAGCCAGGGCAACAATGGGATGGTTTAAAACAAAACATATCCATGTGTTAGACTGGCCCAGTCAAAGTCCAGATCTAAATCCAATCCAGAATCTGTGGCAAGATCTGAAAACTGCTGTTCACAAACGCTGTGCATCTAATCTGACTGAGCTGGAGCTGTTTTGCAAAGAAGAATGGGCAAAGATTTCAGTCTGTAGATGTGCACAGCTGGTAGAGACAGACCCTAAAAGACTGGCAGCTGTAACTGCAGCAAAAGCTGGTTCTACAAAGTATTGACTCAGGGGGCTGAATAATTACACACACCCCACTTTGCAGTTATTTATTTGTAAAAAATGTTTGGAATCATGTATGATTTTCGTTCCACTTCTCACGTGTGCACCACTTTGTGTTGGTCTTAACATTGATTCATGTTTGTGGCTGTAATGTGACAAAATGTGGGAAAGTTCAAGGGGGCCGAATACCCTTGCAAGCAACTGTAGGTATGATCCAGCTAACTGTAGCTGAACTTTACTACTGTTTAGACTTAATCAGTTTTGCTTATTCCACTGCACTGTACTGAAACAACAAGCAAAAAAACCCAAACACAATGAATGTGGCATATGTAATTCTAAAATTTGTCAATTTTTGTTTACTACAAATCTTTCTCCTACACAGCAAAATCTCCAGTACTGATTTTCAAACACTGGAATATTTCTAACATTTTGAGTTATGTTCCAGTGTTAGAAAATCAACACTGCTCAGTGTTAGTCATTGTTAATCTTCAAAACTGACTAGGTTACTTTTAAAAATATAACACTATCAAAAGTGTTCATTTAACACTCAGAGGAGTGGACTCATATAGACACTCTCTAGTGTCACTTTAAGAATAACAAAAATCACACAGCAAAATCTCCAGTTTTAAAGACTAAAATGGAGTGAAATCACCTGTTTAAAGCTGAGGTGTGTCAAATGATCATTTACCATATCGTCCATTTCTTCTGACAGTGGCACCCAAGATGGCTGAAATAATTTGGGTTGTATTATGCATCAGTTCAAAGCACTAATTAGTGTTTACTGGCTAATACAGTGCAGTGGGAAGCAAAGGATGTTACAAGGTGGCAGCCAGGGAAACACTCTGAAGGTCAACATGAATATGAAAATGGGCTCTTCCTGTGTGTTTTACTAGTTTACTAGTAATTAAGACACATTTTAAGAGTTGTACTACATGTTTAAATTGGGAAATAAAGTCATTTTTATACATATGTGTATACATTTTCCTTATGAATTAAATTTTACTTTTTCAGGGTTTTACTCAGTCATATCTCCTCCACTGACGAAATCAGGTAGTTTTTTCTGAAAAATATTATTTCCTGACCCTGCCATTTGTCCAAAACGCCTGCAAACCTGTTGATGTCAATTTGTTTTGTGATACGGTGACCCCGTTCAGTCCTTCTGAACTGAGTCGTTAATGGGTCTCTCTCTCTCTCTGTGTGTGTGTGTGTGTGTGTTGTTTTTTGTTCATTTAGCAAGACTATATCTGCATAAAAGGCCCCAAGTTCAAAGGATAATTCTATTTGAGTTCTTATACAGGTGTTTGTAAGTTTATATACTGTTCATTTAATGTTTAACCTTCTGTTAGTTTGAGCCAGCCCACCGTCAGGTGACGTCATCCAGTTAGTAAGGTGGCCAGTTTAGTGTCGGACGAGAGGTGGATTTGTCGATGGGATGTGATGTGTGCGTGAATAATAACAAACCACACACGCACACCCGTGTTTAGAGCCACAGGAACTGAGTCGTGAGAATAAAGTGCCTCAAACCAAACCTCAAGCTGTTTCTTCTGTACTCTGGGACAATTTGGCCTTCAGTGGTGTTCTGGCCGACACACCAGGGTGACCATAGTGCTAAAGAAGGAATCAGTGCCATAATGCTGTGTATTTCTGATACCTCCACTACAATATCTGTTTTTGGCTTAGTTGAAGAGGATGGTGTGAGATTATAGCATATTCTTAGATTGCTATTGATATTACTGATTATGCTTTTGCACACTAGTAATTCTCTTCGCATCTATTTTCCAGTCATGGTTGTGAGTCTACTAGTCTCATACATATAACAAACGAAGACCTGTAAAATCATTCTGTCTTTGTTAAAAGTAAACTGTGGTACTTACACAGATTAGGCCTATTGACCAGCTGCCAATTATGTTGTGTTGGTCCCCGTGTTGCTGCCAAAACAGCAAACATCTGTGATGCACTGTGATTCTGACACCTTTCTATCAGAACCAGCATGAACTTTTTTCTGCAATGTGAGCTACTCTATGTTGTGTGTTGGATCAAAGCACACGGCCCAGCCACTGTTCCCCACATGCATCAATGAGCCTTGGCTGTCGCTGTCACTGGATCACCACTATTACTGTTACTGAGGTGTCAGTACTGGTAAACAGTCCCACAAGAGCTGCAGTTTTGGAGATGCTCATTGGAAAAAACTGACCTTTAAGTGTTTGAAGGGCGGAGCCCAAAGGAAGCGGGGTATTAATGTGATTGGTCACTTGATGGACCAGTGTACCTCAGTTTGTGGCAGCAACATTGAGCTCTGTTAGAAACTATATTTCTTTACATTTTGGAAAATGAAGTTAGCCAAATTAACTGTCAACACGTATTGTTTTCTGCGTAGCAGTGGAAATGCTGACAGCTGTTACTGGATTACTTTAATGGTAAACTAGAGGTTTTTCTTCGTTTGGGCACTGCTGTCCGAAAAGTCTAAATTCAGTTGATTGGTGCGTGCAGGATTCAGCTTCAAGAGCAGGGAGTTACTGCAGGAGTGTGCATCTGTTGCAGTGTTCACAAAGCAGACACTGTCGCATGCAACATGGCTTGTTTGCACGCGTAGCTGTTGAGCTCTACACTTGTTGAATTAGCACACTGTGCTGTTGATTTCTTTCCCGTGTGGAACTTTTGACATTAATAGAATTTCATGCTCCCATGACAGATCTAAATTACTCACAAATGCATGCTTTTGTGAGTAATCCACACACAAATACAAAGTAATTCAAACACATGGAAAAATGTAGCCTTAATTCCATAATGCCCCAGTTTGAATTTGACCTGTGACCCTTTGCTGCATGTCTTTCCCCCTCCCTCCCTTTTCTGTCTATTCTTCACTCCTAAACTGTTAATAAATGAAAATAAATAAATATGATTTTAAAACTTACACAAATGATTGTATTTTTCAATCTTAGTTTCCAGTTCTGGATCATATAATAGAGATATGTGAGCCTTTCAATGTAATAATGTATACTTTATTGATCCCCTTTATTGGGGAAATTCCTCTCTGCATTTAACCCATTCACTCAGTGAAGCAGTGGGCAGCTATTGGGCACCCGGGGAGCAGTGTGTAGGGACTGTTCCGTGGATTCGAACCATGGAGCCACCACTCTACCTACTGAGCTATCCCTGCCTTGAATTTTACCTGAAATGAGCTGGCTGGCATCCAGATCAGTGGAATCTGATGATTTGACTTCACAGTCCACCTTCAGCTCTGCCACCTGCTCTTCTAAAGATGTGCTTAAACCCCAGGGAGTAAACTGCAGACTGCTCTGTAATACACACAGAAAGAAATTCAAATTGTCAAAAAAAATCATCAAAGACTGAACATTCATTCCAAAGCTGTGTGCTTCTATTTGTGTTCACATTTTATGTCACATTTTCTTCCCATACAGAAGCTACTCATCGCTGTGGTGTATATTAAATGTAACAGTGGCTTTGGCATTCATGGCTTTGGGCTGCCACAGCAGCTCTACATGTTTACTTTGCTAGTTTTACGCTGAACACCCTTCTTGATGCAACCCCCAAGCAACGTCCCCTCTAATGTTTCATGTGTGTGAGCGAACACACAAACTCCCTGAGCGTCCCTTGGACCACTGTGAGCAACAGCAGACGTGTGCACTGTGGTCACGCCAGCATCCAATCCATCCAAGTTACATGTTTATTAAAATAATCAAATTACAGCATTTATGTTAGACTACTTTTAATTACCTGCTTTAGCCCACTTACAATGAAAATTTAAATAAATCTAGTTCATGACCTGTGCAGCATGTTAACACTATTGGAAGAAAAAATAACCTGAACTCCAAGTTTGAAAAAAAAAACTTCTTCTTTTTTATTTTTTTATAAAGCTCTGACTGTATTATGAGTCTGTGGTCTGGGAGAGAGTCTGTAACTCTGTCTGCAAATACAGTAAATAATGACCAATGTTGGGCAATTAATTATGTAGTTACTTCTTCAAAAAAGTAACTGAGTTATGGAAACAAAGTTTTTTGCAGCTGTTTACCTAAAAATGCAGCCAAGGCGTTTTTAAATAAACATTTCAAACTATTTACAGAACAATCAGCTGTTCTGCATCAAATCTGATGCCACACAAATTATTTGTGCCGCTCCAAAAAATAATTTCTGTCCACAATGAGATGAAGGAGAACAACAGCCTGATACCTGCAGGCCTGAGAGCAGCAGATGTGTCACTGCTGTAACACCTGTAACACTCAGCAGGCGCCTCATTGTTCTGACACACAACACAACTATTGACTACACTACACACTAACTACACACTAACTACACACTAACTACACACTAACTACACAAGATTTGTGCTAAACGTCTCAAATCTCTCAAAACACGCCGTCACTCCTAAAACTTCCCCCTTCCTAAACAACTAAATGCCATGTTGCCATATCATTTTTCCACCAATAGGAAAGGCTGGGGGAGGGGGGCTGTTTTGCTCACAGGCTTTCGAGCGTTTTCCTTATAAAACGCTGTTTTCACCGTTTCTTCCCGCAGTAAATAGAAACAACGACAGTATTCAGGAAGAAAAACAAACATTGCAGATATTTTATCATAACTCTGGTTTTACGTGGCCGATCAACACGATTTAAAAACTGGTATAAAGTCCACACTTTGTCCGTCAGTTGTTCCGTCTGTCCTGCTCACATCTCCAATGGTTGGACACGTTGTCATTAACGTGGCTTCACTCCACATCAGCCGCTTTGCTAAAACACCGGTGTCGCACATAAGGACGCTGTCATAGCCTGTCAACCACGTTGATTAGCTGCATACGAATGTGAATCGCATCATTGGCTGGACTGTGGGATAAGGCGGCATCGTTCTGATCCCATACGGGAGCAGCCAGTCACTGACTAACATGCAGAACAGAATTGTTAAAGTTTTCATTTTCATTTCAATTCAGGTTAGTTTTTTTTTGTGTGCAGAGAGCGTGCCAGCAGTGCACAGCTTAGAGGGAACATTGCCCCCAAGGGACCCTATAATCATTAATAATATAAGTAAATGTAATAATTTAATAATTCGTTGAAGTTGACATCATACATACTTTTAAATGAAGTCATAGGAATCTCTTGGAATCTCATACAACTACTCCCTAACTGCACAACTGTGTGAGCAGATGCAAAAATACTTTCTAGTCGTTCCCGGGATGAGAGTAGGTAGAAACAGACAGAGCAGTGACCTAGACATTAACAGACAGCTACACCCACAAACACTTACTATCACAATTAAACTACGTCATGTACAATAACAGGTACCTTATAGCTTAGCAAGTGAACATGCAGTTCACTTGTTAAGCTATAAGAAACATGGTTTATTCACAGGGAGTAAACATTTAGCCAGTATGCCACTGTAGGCCGCAAAATGCAATTTTTGAATTCTAAAGTTTATAGTTAATTTAGCTTTCACTATAAATAGAGGCCCTAATAATAATAATGCTGGCAGTAAACGGAGTCTTTCCTATTTTTGCAGTGCATTTATACAGATTTGAATGTGTCCCCCTACCTTAAGAAAACTGTCCTTCCCATATTGTTCTGGTGGTTTATTGAGGGAGGAACACAATCAGACCTTGTATTCAGTTATGATTAACATAGTTGTTAGATAATGCAGAGTGCATTTATGAAGCGCCTAGAGGCGACTTTTGTTGTGATTTGGCGCTATATAAATAAAATTGAATTGAATTGAATTGCATTCACACAGACACACTACACATTATGCATTCACATTGCCTAATACCCTCTCATTAATCTCTTTACACGCTGGAGGCCACTGTGAAGGTTGCTCTGTTTCCCCACCTGCTGTCAGCTGTCAGCAACTCCTCACTAATAAACACAGATACCCTCTCTTCATGCATACGCATCATTTTTTTTTCAGTCTAGTTGTCTTTGTTCCCACATTGCAGACATAAGGCCTTTTTGTCCCTTTTTTCCAGTACTGCCACACACATAAACAAATACAAGGGAGCAAGGGGTGAATGACTAATTTCAGTATTAACCTCTATAAGTCCCAACCAGTCCAAATTATATATGAAACCAATATGAAGCCATAGTGCCACTGCATTAGGTGTCATGGTTTAGGAATTAACCGATGAGCTACATAAAAAACAGAAAGAAAAACCAAGAGGCAAATGTTCCAAGTCACAATATCTTCTCTTGGGGTTAGGGCAGAGTGTTGTGTGCAACCTTAAGAGTAGTTTGGACATTTTCTAAATTCTGTAGATAGAGAGAAAGTCACAAGATGGAACTATTTGTTTCTTTACAATCAAGCCCTGTATTCCCAGTGCTCCTAGTGTTGTGCAAAGTCATATAAAAAGAATTATATGGCATAGTTGTAACATTTAAACTATTTATCCCGAGTCGGACAAACTCCACCATTCACCATGTAGCACGTCTTACACTGTTCACTGTCACAGTCAGCAGCTCATCTGCTGCATCCTTTTACAGGAGGACATTTGTCTCACTCCTGTTTTAAGCGCACACTAGATTTATTGATAGAAATGGCAGCTACTTGTCTTTCAGATGTTACCTCGTTTCAGTAAGAGTTTCAGATTTGCACAGAATGAATATGGCTCTTTATAATGTGAAAAACAGTGTCTTATACTTCAAACTACAAACTGTTGTTGACATGGTTACATTTTTTAAATTGCATCTTTATTTCTGGAAGTGAAAACCAAGACAAAGTGCAGCATCCTTGGAGATAATAATAGTGTATTAAATTCCAAAACTGTAAATGATTATCCCATGCTACATTGTGCTGCAATATATAGCATAATGTATAATTTACAATGATATAAATATATAAGTTGATATTTGAATGAGAATCCGAACTGCATCCTGAGGCCACAGAGCAACTTCTTATCTGCTGTTGATTCGTGGAATTCATTTTAAAGAGTCAAAGATGGTTTGGTGTAATGCCAAAATAATGACCTCAGTCTTCATGTGAGAAATGATTCAAACTCAACAGACAGATCTCTGGATAAGCCACTGTGTTCAGCATAAAATGGATAATGTAATGAAGCTCCCCCAAACTGACCAAAAATGGTAATGTATGCCTGGCTCTCCACGTTTTCATGCACTAACCCCGCACAAAGAGCAGCCACCGACATTTTTCGCGTTCTAGGTCGTTATAGTTACCATCGTAATGTAAAAGCAAGAAGCTATTTCAAAGCCAATCAATCCCTACAAGTCAGCGCAAGTAAATGCTAAGAAACGAGGCACGGGTATTAGCACTACACACCGCTACCCCCCCCACTCACACACACACACACACACGCACACACACACACACACCCTTATGTATGGGATCAGCTGTCTTCGTATGCGAACTTTTGGAAAACGGATCAACTGAAATTTAAAGTAGCTGGCTTTCACATCGGCTATACTAACTTTAATATTAATTTGGCTAATAAGCTAGGACAAATAGAACTTACATGGTGGAGATTGAGACCACAGCTTTCCTTCCCTTTCGGTGCGTCCATAGCACAAAGTTCCGAGCATAGAGCTCCCCAATCCGGGCCCCCGGTTGACGAAGGGTCCTTGATCCCAAGAGCGCGCAACACCCTGCTTTCCTGTCTCTGTTTGAGAAGCCCAAGCTCGCATAACCCGGCCAGGCTGGCTTGCAATCGCTCTTTATTCCGACTGCGCCCCGTTTTCATGTATTGCGAGAACGTTTCAAAAGAGTCTCGAAGGTCTTGGAAAGACATCACAGAATACCGTTTTCCTAAAAATTCAAGCTGAATGAATTCCCTAAAAGTCTGGCTGTCTCTTCAAATTCTTCGAATACCTGTTGTGGAACGGTATCCGTTGTGTGTTTGTCCTGATGAACTCACTGCTTTAGCTCTCGGTCCCATTCCCCTCCTCTAGCCTGCGCTCTGCCGGACAGTCTCACTTGGACAGCTGTTGGCGGAGCCTACAGGAATGCTGCTGGGAATCCTGCACAACCACAACTTAGTCTCATACTGCTCAGTGAATGCCTCATTCCAAATAAAAACGACACTCCAAGATAAAGAAAAGACATAAACACGTTATATTACTGCGATGTATTCCCGTGAGTATTCCAGTGTATTTTAGGAGGATGATGAGGTTGTATACGCCGCACTAGTTTTGCACACTCAAAACATCTGGAGGCAGGCCTTTGGTATAAACTGTAAGCACTTTGTCTAGCTTAGTGAAGAGCCATCAGCTCAAATTCGCAGGACTTTGGACTGTGGGAAAAGGGCGAATATTTGGAGCAAATACACGCAGGCAGACGGAGAACACGCAAATGCCCCACAGATATCCACAGCAGACATGGAACCATAAAGTTTCTTGCTGTGACAGCGCTAGCTGCAGCGCCACACTGCGGTGTGACTTTGGATCGCCTTCTTAGTAATATTACTGTTTACTGTTAATACAGCTCGTATTCTGTCTGGCACTTATTATAGATTCATGCATACACAGATAATCAAACGAGTTTGTTCTTGTGTGTGTATTTCTGTGTCTCAATATCCAAAAGGCTGGGATATAAAATGCTGTGTAGTCCCAAATAAAGCAGGGCAACGTTTCACCCGTGTAATATCTCAGGAAAAGACTGAACTAAATTGAATAATACAACATATTACAACATTGACAAAATATAAGAAGTAGCTCTAAATGTATACGACTAGCTCAATTACAAATATTCAGAATATTACAGGTGAAATATATATGTAACTCTTGTAACTCTCAAGCTTATGTATGTATTTTTGTCTCATTTTTATATCTATTTATTAGCTTGCTTTGCACTGATGTAACTAGAGCCTTGTCGTCTCATCTCTCTGTATGCTGCACTGGATATAGCAGAGATGACAATAAAGTTTACTTTGTCTTGACTTGATATGATTGCCATTTCACTCTAACCTGTCAAACTTTATTCATTGTTATTTTCACTGTATTTTAATTGATGGCAGAAAGCCATGGCTTAATTCCTTTTATTTAATAATTGCTTTTTAACATGTATGAAAAAGCATATCAAAATGAGGCTCTCACTCTGAGACAGGCAATGGTTACTTTGAAACCTCATCATGTAGACCAATAAGTCAGACGGGTTTGGACACTGAAATACTTTGTAAAGTTTTAGCAAGAAGATTAGTATCACACATTTAGTTCATAATGATTAAAATGGCTTTGTACTAGAACGTCAAGGGTTTCACAACATAAGAAGGGTTCATGAGAAATTTGATGCTAAGGATACAGCTTTATTATCACTGGATGCTCGTCAGGTCTTTGACAGAATAGAATGGTCATATTTATGTAATGTTCTCCCAAGAACGGATGGATGTGGAAATAATTTTCTCAGATGGGTTAAACTTTTTATACAAATCCCAAAGCCAGTGTTTTAACAAGCACCATTTCAGTCACTTCATCTGCCTCTTTTCTGATAAGTTCAACAGTATCTTTAATAGATTCATTTGGAATAACAACAAACCTAGACTAAGATTTTGCTTGTTGTACCTGCCATATGAAAGAGGGGGGTTTCAACTCCCAAATCTTAAACTTTATTGCTGGTCTGTACAGCGGCATCAGCAATGTTCTGTTTTTCCACTGAGACACCCCCAGTCTGCATAAAACTGAACAAACATCAGTAACAAACCTTCAATTGAACCTGTATTTATACTCTGCAAGCCCAAAAAATGAAAAATAATCCTTTTTTTTAAAAAAAAAGCACAGATGATATTTGTTATAGGGCATGTGAGACAGTCTTCTGTCTCTTGTTTTTCACCTATTTGGGGCAACACATGTTTTAAGGCAGGAAGAGCCGATCAGAGTTTCAAAATTCAATTTAATTCATTTCAGTTCAATTCAATGTTATTTATATAGCGCCAAATCACAACAACAGTTGCCTCAAGGCGCTTTATATTATAAGGTAGACCCTACAAAAAAAATCATATGATCCCCTATGAGCAAGCGGGAAGGAAAAACTCCCGTTTAACAGGAAGAAACCTCCGACAGAACCAGGCTCAGGGAGGGGCAGGGCCATCTGCTCCGACCATGTTTGCCACCAGTAGGCAGACATGTATGGAACGCCAGGACTGCCATAATGAATTAATTATTGCCACATTTAATTAAATAATTAATTAAATGTGGCAATAATTAATTCAAATTGGAATTAATTAATTAAATAAATAGTTATGACACATGTAATTAATTAATTATTGACACATTTAATTAATTATTTATGTATTTCACATTTTAATTAATTATTGACACAATTAATTAATTATCGACACATTTAATTAATTATTTATGTATTTCACATTTTAATTAATTATTGACACATTTAATTAATTATTGACACATTTAATTAATTATTTAATGATATATTTATTTATTTCATTTTGGCAGTCCTGGTATGGAACTCCAAAGCGTTCAAAATTAAATAAATAAATAGGTCAAGATGAAATAAATAACTATGTGAATAAATAAGACACAGATATGTAATGTGAGAATGATATTGTGAAATAATGGAACACATTTTGAAAAAAATGCTCATTATTGTGAAATATATTGCATTCTGCTATATAAATTTACTTATTATTGTGAAATATTATTTCATGGTCATCATTTTTCACAATAACAGATTATTCCTGAGGCATTTTATTTATTTCCAGCCGTTTATATTCCAAAATGACCTTTTTTCAAAGTCAGTCTTTATTTCAAAATCCCGTTTTTCCCGATGGTCTATTTATTTCATAATGCGACTTTTCAGCAGAATGACTTTGTCTGTCAATCAATGTAAGTGGGCTGGACCTTTGCACCTATTGGCTTATCGTTTACCATCGACTAGTTTTCCTGGATACCGGCTCCGCGGACGGCTACTGCAGCTAGCAACAGCATGCTAGGTCAAAAGTCACGGAGGATGGCGGACTGGTGTGAACTTCAGCCAGTTCTGCTCATTTAAGCAAATCAGATAGAGAGGGATCATTTACCTGTAGATACTGTTTTGAGTCGTTTAGATGTTTCTGAAATGCTTGGGATGATAATTGCTCTTCAAGATGTTCGCATCGATGACAGCATTGTCAAAGGTTTAAGATCAATTCAGCACCGTGTTCGTTTGGAATACGCCGAGGAAGAACAGTCTTCAAATGTTGGCCGTCCACGTCTAGAAATCCCAGTGCAGCACTCAGGACTTTAGTGCTGTCCGGGATAACCGTCGGGGTAATTGCCGATACATTTTCTGTGTCTCCGAGCACAATTAGGAGGAAAATGACGGAGGATGGTCTAAGGTAAGTTTATGCTGTAATTGAGCACCTGTGTGATTCTGTACACAGCATTGTTTAGGTGTTGACCTTAATTATGACGTTTGACAATGAATTATTATCGCTTACTTTTTTTTGTTACTGTCTAAACTAAGTGGGGCAGCTACGGCTAAAGCTATCGGCGCCATCTCGGCGTTGAGACACGTTTAGCAGTGTTAGCTGTTAGTGTGTTAACTCGGAGACTGGGGTCAGTGGAGCCTGTAGGAACCTTTTACACAGAGAGTAGACCCACCAGCTTTCCACAGTCTACTTACTTATCACATCTTGTTAGACAGCAGGGTCATTAGTGCTTTAAATAGTACATAGTTGAATGTTTCATTGCTGTTTGCAGTTGATTGTTCTCTGATAACGCATAACAAGGTTGATGTTAAATAGCGAGTTTATTGAAATGGTTTTGTCTATTTCAGCAGCATTATAGATATACTTTCTCTGGTGTCTTCGGTAAAGCTAAAACAAGAATACATTTACATCCTTGGTTCTTTCAGCATTAATTGGAAAACTTTGAGATTTGCTGTGCGCCTCCCAAGCCATTCTCTTTTATCCCACCTGTCAGGTATAGATGGCAATACTTTAAACAAAGTTAAATTTGTTATACCTGAAGAGAACCAATCCTGACCTAGAATGGGTGAATGAATAATTAGTTGGTAGCCAATGCCTAAGCAACTCACATAGGCCCTGGCAGACTCAATAAGTCCATCTAGGAACAGCTGCAGGAAACACCTCTTCAGTTTAGATTTAAAACATGTGCATGCTCTTTCAGGTTGATGAGGATTATGGTGTGGACTGGACAGGACAACATAATCGCTGCCCATCAAATGAGATCACCATTCCTGAGATTCAGCTCCCAGATGCACTGAATGAACAAGACCCTGCTGTGCTACCAATACTTCAAAATCACTTGTAGAAAGACATTATTACATTTAATCAGTTTCTATGTCAGGAGGATTTTTTTTTTTTTTAAATTTCTACAGCTTTGTAGCTAATACTGACTCAAAACAGCATAACCAATTTCATTTTCAACAAAACAGCGAGTGGCTATAAAACAGGATTTGTTTTATACAGCTGTCACTTTAATGATATTCATTTCTTGGTTGGATATACAGTACATGTCAACTCTGAGCAGATTTAATACAATGAACACAGTAGAGTAGTGTAACATCTTAATTCAAATAATTTTTTCTAGAAATTTTTTTTGTATCAGTAGCGAGTATAAACAAAACATATTGTGTAATTTATAATGTACAGTGAACAACTGATTTTGATATCTGAACTCTTCATCAGTTTATATTAAAAAAGCCATAAATGCACACCTGTACTCTGTATTTTTCACTGTCAAGTGTATTAAAAAGAACTAGAACTCACTAGATTGTCCGTTTCTTTGAACACCGAGTACAGTAATGTGATGCAAGAAAGAAGAAATGGTCTAATTTTACCATGTGGTTATGGAATCAATCGTAAACCAGACCAAAACCTGAGTCAGTAGAGTTGAGACACACCTGAATGTCCATTAGAAATGATTCATAGGTACAGTAGTGTGCAGGAAGACGTAGTACTTCAAAACCGGTGGAAGACTTTGGAAGATTGCTGTTGACCACTTCCACAGTCATTTCTCGGCAAGACTTCCCATCCTGTCCAAAACTTGATGAGGGCTTTTTGTTGTGCACAAGATGCTGCAACAGAAGATTGTTTTAAACTATAATGACATCCTATATTCATTATTTTGAATCTTTTATGGAGAAATACCATAAAGATGACCACTTACATACAGGGCACCAGACATTTTTGCCCCACTCAAATTGCTGTTGTAGCTTTTATAGATATTTTTATGTTAACAAAGCTAAAAGTAGTCTACATACAATTCTAGTGCAACTGATAATGCCACCACTCTTATGTATTGCATGGAGCAAATAACAAAACAAAATTATACTATAGCGTAGAGCTGGGCGATAGAACGATAACGATATGTATTGCGAAATAACTTTTTCTCAATAGAAAAATTAAACTATTGCGATAGACCTCACCGCTCTTGTCCTTTTTATAAAAAAATAAATAAAAATAAATATCGTGATATGAAAAAATCTCATATCGCCCAGCTCTACTATAGTGTACTTTGTTAATGACCCAAGATCACTGGACTGTATGTAATTTACCAAAGTATAATCAGAGAAAACCAATGGCAAAATACCTATCGCAGCAGACTTACCATTTTCAATGAAGGACCGAAGGTAACCTGCCACTCTGCATTTATCCTCGAGAGCATTCATCTTCTTCCTCATCTTCATCTTCTGTGGCAGGCCACAGTCATTTTATAGCTTTACTTATCTTGTAGTCTTAAGAGCATCAGCAACATTAGGTGTATTTTTATTAAATGTAACCCAGCTGTTCAACTAACCCACGCATACAAAACAGTATATTGGTGTTTTGTGTCAACAATTAATGTTCATCCTTCATAAATTAACCAAATAGCTTTACTATTCAGATGTTAAAAGATGTGACCTGACCTTACCTCACAACAGGGAGCAGTCTCTGATTCCCTTGGTAAGAAAGGAGGAATGATGTCTGATCTTTCTGTCAGAAGTGGCCATACCATGGTTTCCTTAAGCCCTTTCCTCAGCTGCTTGACTTGACGACTTGTTTGTGTTATGACCTACAACGGTGAGACCAAACCAAAACTGAAGTTGGAGTCTGTAAAGTGACACACACTTTAAATGTTAAATATTTAAAGAACATCCACTGTACTAGTAAAAGCATTTTCAAATTATACCCACTTACAAAATCACTACGTTGAACTAAAATTGCTTTCTTTTCTTTCACATAGATTACTTGTCTTCCATATTAGCACAGAAGATAAGCCACTTTAAAACAGTCATGAATAACTATTACCTACAACAATGTAAATAGTAATACAGACATTAACCCAGAAGACAATTATTTTCTCTTACCTAATTTATAGAATTCTTTGCTATGATAAAAAAACAGTATTAAAAAAAATCTGTGACTAAACTGATTAAAAAGCTCATTTTTGCCAGACAGACAGACTAACCAAGCAATAATAACATATCGTTACTTACCCTGAACAGCGTTTCGTGGAGTGGAGCTAGCTGTGATAGCGTTAGCATTTGCTAACGTTAACACTGTGCGGTTGTGATGAGAACTTGGACCAGGGACCACTTCATCTCCAGTACACTGCTGCAATACGCAGACTGAGGTGAAGACGTTCAATCTAAGCGGTTAGCAAGTTCTCTGAGTAACTCAGAAACGGACTTGTTTCCTGCAGCCATGCCCTTCACAAGAATTGATACACCTGTAACGTTATTCGCGCCCAGTGTTTTGCATTTGTCGGTGCCTTAAGTTTATTTTGAGCTGCATACTGCCGCCAGCTGCATAGGAGACGCATTGCACCATTAAACCTAAATCGACAATTCATGTGCTATTACTTATGTCTGAGTAAAGGAGCAACCAATCACACAACTGGCTCCGCCCTGTCTTTCTTGATTGACAGACAAAGTCATTCTGCTGAAAAGTCGCATTATGAAATAAATAGACCATCGGGAAAAACGGGATTTTGAAATAAAGACTGACTTTGAAAAAAGGTCATTTTGGAATATAAACGGCTGGAAATAAATAAAATGCCTCAGGAATAATCTCTGTTATTGTGAAAAATAATGACCATGAAATAATATTTCACAATAATAAGAAAATTTATATAGCAGAATGTAATATGTTTCACAATAATGAGCATTGTTTTCAAAATGTGTTCCATTATTTCACAATATCATTCTCACATTACATATCTGTGTCTTATTTATTCACATAGTTATTTATTTCATCTTGACCTATTTATTTATTTAATTTTGAACACTTTGGAGTTCCATAAAATGTGACCACATTTCTTTTATAATCTGCTCCCTTTCCTCTGAGAATATAAGCAGGGCTGGACTGAGACAAAAAATTGGCCCGGGCATTTTGACTAGAGACCGGCCCATCAGGCATTATAGGAAAAGCCATAAAGCCTTTGCATGAAAACAACTGCTTTGATGTACACTGATACGAATGTGGCAGGATGAATGTTATCCCTCGGTCCAACCCACTTTCAGCCTGGCACCTTAGGGGGCGCTGGTATAAATAGTGGCCATTTGAGTGTCCCTGGGTCGCTTGCCTGTGATCTCCTTTTCGGTCACCTGACTTCCCCCTTGGTGTGGTAGAGATCATTTGCGGGTTACTCTTCTGAAGTCTCCATCGCGGCTGGTCGTAGCTATAGAAGCCTCCTCTGAGCTATTCTGCTTACGTTCTATGACACGGCTTACTTGGTACGTAATCAACTTTTGTTACGCTCTCTGCCTTCTATTGTTCTTTTATAGTAATTATTTATTATGTTTCGCAGGAAGTGTGGGCCTTAGTTTTGCGCCAAGCTACGCGAACTGAAGTGCTGCTGTTTTGCCTTGCTGTGCTTTTACCGTCTGTTCCCGTTGTGAGATTTCTTTCCCTGCTGCTGTCAGCTTTTACAGTGGACGTCGGCGTGGACAACGGCCATATGCATGCCAGTTATCGGAGTCAGCTGGCGTGCATATTGATTGACTGTTAACTTGTCGTCGTGTGACGGCAAGTTGGAGCAGTACGGCGATTCCGTTTGCTCCAGATTTTAGAGTTTTATCCAGATTGTATGTTGTTTTATTGCTTTTGATTTGAAGTTTGGATTTTTGTTACACCACTGGTGGGAGGCCCTTTTTCTAGCTGTAGATCACCAGTGTGGTCTTGCAGTTGGGTTATCCCCCGGTGCTACACATTAGTTTGTTGTAATATATTAAAATTTTCTTTGTTTCTTTTATTCAGATGCGGAGTGCCGACGTGGAGGAGACTAGGGTGCCTTGGTGGTGGGATCCCTTGAGTGTACACACCCGCCTTGTTTAGTTTATTAGTGTGATAGTGTGTTGCACCTGTGTGTTGGTGTGTTTTCTTTCTTTAGTTTGTGTGTGGCATCCCTGCCCCTCCACTGGTAAGCCTCAGCTCTGAATACCTTTTTAAGCATATTTGTACGTGAATATTTATGATTGTGTTTTTATTTGGTGTTTTAAATAATTATTAATAAATTGTCAATTTGTTTATCATTGAACCTCGTCTCTGGACTGAGTATAGCGAACCTAGGCGCCTTTTCTGTGATTTAGTGTTATTTCCAGTATTCTCTGGGCGGAATTCCCAGGGTGGTGTTGTCTCTTTTAAAAAAAGAAAAACTGTGAAGAGTATTTATTTTATTTCTACCCCGTCTCGCCACAAACTTGGCGTTGTTGACAGGATATACTCTTTAACACAGAGACGTGTGTTCTTTTTTTGTTGTCTGGTGTAACGTAAACTGTTTTTTATTTTATTTTGTACAGAATAAAGGCAAAGCAGCAGCTACTTTGGTGTGGGGTTTCACAGCTGTGTTACAGAGATGGAGGAAGAGTTACAGGAACTCAGGGACTTGATTGCGCAGCTGAAAGCAGACAATGAGAGGCTGCGCCAGGAGAGGGCTGTTGGGTCAGGTACTAGTGCTACACCTTCTACTTCAACTGCATCATCTGTTAACCCCCAACGGCTGGTGTCTCTGTAGCAGAGAGACTAGTTTTTGTGCCCCGTGACAGAAAATGCCCTATGTTTAGAGGAAAATCAGGTATAGGGTTGAATGAATGGTTGGAGGAAATAGAAGGTTGTGCTAGAGCACGTCATTTGTCTTTGGCTGATAAAGCATTTTTCCTGTTTGACCACCTAGAAGGGGAAGCACGTGAGGAGATCAAATATCGCTCTAGTGCAGAGAGGACTGATCCTGCTAAGATAATTACTATATTGCAAGAACTTTATGGCTGTTCAGACTCCTATGTAGCATTGCAGGAAGCTTTCTTCTCTAGAAAACAGCAGGAAAGTGAGACACTGCAAGAGTTTTCCCTCGCTCTCTTGGGTCTTATGGAAAAAGTTAAATCGAGTGCCCCCAATGGCATGCCCAATGCTGACGTTTTATTAAGAGATCAATTTGTTGAACAGGTCTTAGATAGTACCTTGCGGCGGGAGTTAAAGCAGCTAGTAAGGAGGCAGCCAACACTGACATTGCTGGAGATTAGAGGGGAAGCTATTAGGTGGGAACGTGAAGGGTTGCCTAGTGGCGTTAGGCATAGAAGCAGTTCTGTCCCTTCTGTTTATGGCATTCAGTATGGGGTCCATAGCGGTCTGTAACGGCGGACCCAAGAAATACCAGCCGGAGCGACTTTGACAATGCAGAACTTTTTATTAAACTCGGGGTTGTACGTGGACACATATGCTCCCGCGCTCTCTTTCTCTGCTGTCACCTCCGTCTCCGTCTGTCACTGCCAACATATAAAGAGACACAATCACTGTCAGATCCCAGCACACCTGTTCACCCCGCCCCTGCACCGCCCCGGGAGCTCACTGCGTCACTCCTCCTCTGCAGCTGGCCAAGGACCACACCCACGCCACACATCCCCACCGCCCGACTGAGGCCGGGGCCCATCCGGCCGAACCTACTCCCCCCCCGCGAGCGAGA
Organism: Diplotaxodon limnothrissa; assembly: GCF_057381915.1. Lineage (NCBI taxonomy): Eukaryota > Metazoa > Chordata > Actinopteri > Cichliformes > Cichlidae > Diplotaxodon > Diplotaxodon limnothrissa. The sequence goes on from NC_140605.1 coordinate 452,350, forward strand.
GAGGAAATCGGCCACGACCATCTGCGCGCCCGGCCTATGGATCACCTTGAACTTAAAGGGCTGCATGGCCAGATACCACCGAGTGATCCGGGCGTTGGCATCCTTCATGCGGTGGAGCCACTGCAGCGGGGCGTGGTCCGAGCAGAGGGTGAACGGGCGGCCCAGGAGGTAGTAGCGAAGGGAGTCGACCGCCCACCGGATCGCCAGGCACTCCTTCTCCACGGTGCTGTACCGTGACTCGCGGTCCGTGAGCTTCCGGCTGATGTACGCGACCGGCCGGTCAACTCCCCCCACCTGCTGGGACAAAACGGCCCCCAGCCCTCTGCTCGAGGCGTCAGTCTGCAGACAAAAAGGGAGGGAGAAGTTAGGTGTGAACAGCAGCGGCTCTCCACAGAGAGCCCGTTTCACCTGCACAAACGCCGCCTGGCACCGCTCCGTCCACTGGACCAGATCTGGGGCACCCTTGCGGGTGAGATCAGTCAGGGGGCTGGTCAGGTCCGCGAACCCTGGGACGAACCGCCGGTAATAGCCGGCCAGCCCCAGAAACCGTCTCACCTCTTTTTTCGTCTTGGGACGCGGGCAGGATGCAATCGCCGCCGTCTTCTCCACTTGAGGTCGCACCTGCCCGCTCCCCAAGTGGTACCCCAAATACTGTACCTCCCTCCGTCCAACCGCACACTTCTTCGGGTTGGCCGTGAGCCCCGCCTGCCTCAGGGACTCCAGCACCGCGGCCACACACCGCACATGCCCCGCCCACGTGTCACTGTAAATGATGACGTCGTCTAGGTAGGCGGCAGCATAGGCAGCGTGGGGCCGCAGCACCCGGTCCATGAGGCGCTGAAAAGTGGCAGGGGCGCCGAACAAGCCGAACGGAAGCGTCACGAATTGGTACAACCCATACGGAGTGGAGAAGGCCGTCTTTTCCCGGGACTCTGTAGACAAGGGAATCTGCCAGTAGCCCTTGGTTAAATCCAGAGTCGTAAAAAAGCGAGCGGTGCCCAACCGGTCCAGGAGCTCGTCGACCCGGGGCATGGGATAAGCATCAAAACGTGACACCTCATTCACTCTGCGATAATCGACACAGAACCGTATAGACCCATCCTTCTTTACTACAAGGACGATGGGGCTACACCAAGCACTGTGTGATTCTTCTATTACTCCCAGCCTCAGCATTTCCTTCAATTCCCGGAAAACAATTTGCCTTCTATGTTCCGGCAGCCTGTAGGGCCGTGAACGCACCGTCACGCCAGGCCGCGTCTCAAAATGGTGCTCTATGAGAGAAGTACGGCCGGGCAAGGGGGAGAACACGTCGGCAAAGCGCTGTTGCAATGCAGCAACATCCGCCCTCTGGGCCTGTGTGAGATGGTCACTGCAATGGAGGGAGGCGGGGATGCTAGACTTTGGCGCCTCCGGCCCCAACTCATCTCTCCCTCTTACCAAGCTCACTAGAGAAGCGGTCTCCGCCTCCCTCCAGGCTTTGAGGAGGTTGAGGTGGTAAATCTGCGTGGCCCCGCCCCTGTCCGACCGTACCACTTCATAATCAACGTCCCCCACTCGCTGTGTGACCACGAAGGGTCCTTGCCACTTGGCGAGTAATTTAGAGCTGGAAGAAGGAAGTAACACAAGCACCTTATCTCCTGGTGAAAATTGCCTGAGTCTAGCCCCTCTGTCATACAGGCGTCGCTGCCGCTGCTGGGCCTGGAGCAAATTCTCCCGTGAGAGCCTCCCCAGTGTGTGCAGCTTTGCTCGCAGGTCCAGCACGTACTGAATTTCACTTTTCGCAGGGCTCGGACCTTCCTCCCAGTTTTCCTTAATCAGGTCGAGCACCCCCCGCGGCTTCCTGCCGTATAACAGCTCGAAGGGAGAAAATCCCGTGGAGGCCTGGGGCACCTCCCGCACTGCAAACAACAGAGGGTCTAACCAGCGATCCCAATTGCGTTCATCCTCGCGAATGAACTTACGAATCATGGATTTTAAAGTCTTATTCAGCCTCTCCACCAACCCATCAGTCTGAGGGTGGTAGACGCTGGTCCGAATAGATTTAATACCCAGTAATTCGTACAGTTCCCGCAATGTGCGCGACATGAACGACGTGCCCTGGTCAGTCAGTATTTCTTTCGGAATACCGACTCGGGAGATGACCTGAAACAGTGCCTGCGCCACGCTCTTCGCTGAAATGGTGCGTAGCGGCACTGCTTCCGGGTACCGCGTTGCGTAGTCCACCAGGACCAGCACAAAGCGATAGCCGCGTGCACTCCGGTGCAATGGCCCGATGAGATCCATGCCAATACGCTCAAACGGGATCTCCATCAGCGGTGATGGGCGCAACGGCGCCTTTGGCATGGCCGGCTGGTTAACCAGCTGGCATTCGGGGCACGACGCACACCAGCGGCGCACGTCGGCCCAAATGCCCGGCCAATAGAATCGGGCCATTATGCGCTCCAGAGTTTTCTCGCCACCCAAGTGCCCTGCCATGGGGTTCGAATGAGCCGCCTGGAAAATCATTTCCCGGCGGCTTTGCGGCACCAATAACTGTGTGCGGATTTCATTAGTGTGAGTGTCACGGCTCACTCTATAAAGCCGATCGTTCCGCAATTGGAAATGAGGGTACGTTCGCGCAGCGTCGGGGCGCACCGAGCGACCATCAATATCCATCACTTGGTCATAGGCTGAGCGTAGGGTGTCGTCCCGAGACTGCTCTAGTGGAAAATCTTCCGTGGGGTACACAACGGGAGGCGGCGGGGCTTCCGTGGAAGTCCCCGCCTCCTCCTCCCCCCCAGAGTCAGCGTCGGTCGACCCCGCGTCACCGCCGAGCGCCGCGCAAACGTCACACGAATTTACAGACCGCGATCGCATCCCCGCGTACTGCCCCAGTAAGCTGTGGAACCCCGGCCAATTCGTACCCAAAATAAGGGGATGCGACAGGCGCGGGCTAACCGCCGCCTTCACTCTATGCGTTTTGCCCCCGAATTTCAGCAACAGTGACACTACTGGGTACTTGTGAATATCCCCGTGCACACATTTAACCTCCACCCAGTCAGCCTCCAACAATGCCCCGGGGCGAACCAAACTTTGGTGGACCAGAGTCTGCGTGCAGCCCGTGTCCACCAAAGCATGGCGAATACCCCCTTGACACCTTACCGGCACGCGGTACGTCACTCCTGGACCGGGGGCGGGCGCTGGAGCGCCGGCAACGCGGAACACCTGCCCCACCTCCATGAGCGGACAGTCTCGGCGCAGGTGCCCCGGCCGCCCACACTTCCAACAGTCCGGCCCCGGCGTCTGTGCGGCTCCCCGTGGCTCCGGGGCAACCTCGGCGGCCGCCGGGGTTCCGGCGGGAAGCAGCGGCCGGAACGGGTTCCTGGGGCTCCACCCTGCTGCCTGCTCCGTTCCCGCAGGGCCGCCGCCTCTCCTCTGCGACGCCGCCGCCGGTGGCCTGGGCGGCGGAACACGGGCGCCCCGCCGCGGCTCCTCACGGCCCGGTACCGGGTCGGCCGCCAGATGGTCCTCTGCCAGCGTCACCGCCGCCGTCAAATCCGCCGGGCGGTGGCAGCGAACCCAACGAGCCGTCGCCTCGGGCAGGCCTCCCACGAACTGCTCGAGGACGACCATGTTCAGCATCCGCGTCTCCCCAGCCGAGGGGCCCGGTCGCAGCCACCTCGCTGCCGCATCCTCCAGCTGCCGAGCCCAGGCAAACGGCCGCTCCCCCCCCGACATCCTGCTGGCCCGGAACTGACGGCGGTAATCCTCTGGGGAGAGCCCCAAACGATCCAGCACCGCCCGGCACACGTCCTCGAACACCCCCCGCGAGCCGGGGGGCAGGCTCAGCGCCGCCGTCTGGGCCTCACCCGACAGAAGCGGCAGCAGCCGGGCGGCCCACTCCTCCTCCGGCCACCGACAGGCCACCGCCGTGGCCTGGAAAGCCTCGATGAAAACCAGCGGGTCCTCCCCATCCCGCATCCGGTGCAACGTCACCGACAGCGGAGGGGCGGGAGCCGGCGCGGCCGCATTCCCCAGCAGCTGCCCCAGAGCCGCGGTCTGCTGCTCCGATTGCAGGCGAAGCAACGCCAACTGTTGGTCCTGCGTGGCCGCCTGACGAGCCGCCATCGCCGCCATGTCCACCATCATCTGGCCCAAGATCTGCAGCGGCTGGGCGGGCGGCGGGGCGGGCGGCGGCGCCGCCGGGGGAGCAGGGGGAGCCGGCAGGGGACCGGACATCACGCCAGGGTTTCGGCACCAGTGTAACGGCGGACCCAAGAAATACCAGCCGGAGCGACTTTGACAATGCAGAACTTTTTATTAAACTCGGGGTTGTACGTGGACACATATGCTCCCGCGCTCTCTTTCTCTGCTATCACCTCCGTCTCCGTCTGTCACTGCCAACATATAAAGAGACACAATCACTGTCAGATCCCAGCACACCTGTTCACCCCGCCCCTGCGCCGCCCCGGGAGCTCACTGCGTCACTCCTCCTCTGCAGCTGGCCAAGGACCACACCCACGCCACACGGTCCTTCAGGAATAGCCCAGTCTACCCATTTGTCTGAGATGAGCGAGATGAAGGAATTGTTAAAGTGCCAGCAGGAGCAACTTAATCAGCTCACTCAGAGCATTGCTCGATTGCAGGGCCCCCATCGAATGCCTCGCTCAGGACGGGGCGATTCCATTATATGCCGTCGTTGTCAGCAACCTGGACATTTTGCTCGGGAGTGTGATGGGGAACGCGTTCCTCGTTCCCGGCCTCCTTCGCAGGCCCCTCTGCATAATCGCAGGCACTCTCCTTTAAATACGGCTTTGGAAAACTAGCACCCTCCGTATTGCCGAGCCACAGTTCGGGTGGGGTGTCTATTGGCTCAAGGGTTGCTTCTAATGGTCCAGAGGCAGTCTCCAAATTAATTTCATCCTGTCCTCATATAGATGTGGACATGGGCGCTATAAAAGTACCTTGTTTGGTTGATACGGGGTCCATGGTCTCCACCATTACTGAAAGTTTTTTCCGCCAGCATTTTGAGTCCTGGGGTCAAGAGCGTCTCCAAGCTTGTCATTGGTTGCAGCTTAAAGCGGCTAATGGGTTGTCCATTCCTTACCTTGGCTATATCGAGCTAAGTGTAGAGCTCTGTGACAAGTTTCTTCCACAGTGTGGCGTGTTGATCGTTAAAGATCCTCCAGGTGCAGGACCTTCCACGGTTCCGGGTGTATTGGGGATGAATGTCATTCGGAAGTGTTACCACGAGCTTTTTGGGCAACACGGTGAAGCATTGTTTAGTTTGGGCTTTGTCACAGAGGCCCCTAAACCCCTTGTGCAGGCGCTGCAAGAGTGCCATGACGTTAGTATAAGAGCCCCACTGGAATTGTCTGGCCATGTGAGAGTGAGGGGTAAGCGAGCATGTTGCATTCCGGGTGGTGTAATGAAAGTAGTGGCCGCCACCTGTTCTGAGCAATATTCAGGTGCCACCGTGTTATTTGAACCTACTGATGTTAACTTGCCTGCTGGACTTTTAGTTGGTTCGAGTGGTTAGAGGTACTGCATACATACCAGTTGTTAATGTGGGGACTACGGCGGTCTTGCTTTACCCCAGGACCGGGGAAGATGTTCATGTGGTCAGTTTGCCCGCTGGTGTGACAGAAATACCCCCTAATGTAGCCACAATGGCATCTCACACCGCCACTCCTACTGTGCAGGATCAGATGGAAGGGATTGATTTGTCTAAACTGTCAGCGGAGGAACGGGGACAGGTGAGGTCTCTCCTTAAGAAATACAGCTCTGTCTTTTCTGCTCATGACACTGATTTGGCTTGCACTAACTTGATCTCCCATGACATTCCACTCTTAGATGATATCCCCGTGCGGCAGCGCTATAGGCGTATCCCCCCCTTCAGAGTACGAGGTTGTGAAAGAGCATATTAACCAGTTATTAGGGGCCAAGGTGATTAGAGAGAGTAGCAGCCCCTATGCTTCTCCCATTGTGCTCGTTAAGAAAAAGGATGGCAGCCCGCGCATGTGTGTTGACTATCGGCAATTGAACAACAAGACAAGGAAAGATGCATTCCCCCTGCCGCGCATTGAAGAATCCTTAGATGCGCTGACTGGTGCCCGTTGGTTTTCCACCATGGATTTAGCAAGTGGCTATAATCAGGTCCCAGTTACGGAAGAGGATAGGCCCAAGACTGCCTTCTGTACTCCTTTCGGCCTATTTGAGTGGAACCGAATGCCATTTGGGCTCTGTAATGCCCCTAGCACCTTCCAGAGACTAATGCAACGCCTTTTCGGTGATCAACAGTGCCAGTCTCTGCTTCTCTATCTTGATGACATTGTAATCTTTTCATCAACAGTACAGCAACATCTTGAGCGGCTGGATGTGATGCTAGGTCGGCTTCAGCAGGAGGGTTTAAAAGCAAAGCTTGCCAAATGTGCCTTTTTCCAGCGGGAGGTTCGCTACTTAGGCCATGTCATCTCCGATCAAGGTGTCTCCACGGACCCTAGCAAGGTGGAAGTGGTGGCTAACTGGCAGCCTCCTAAGACTGTCTCGGAACTACGCTCCTTTCTTGGGTTTGCCAGCTATTATCGCCGTTTTGTAGAGGGTTTTGCCAAGTTGGCGGCACCTCTGCATAGACTGGTGGCAGAGTGGGGAGGCAGAAAATCAAAGAAGAGGTCAGAGCATGGTGTCGCGGAGAACTGGACTGCAGAGTGTGCTCAAAGTTTTGAGACATTAAAGACTAAACTGACAACAGCACCAGTGCTTGCTTATGCAGATTTCTCTTTGCCTTTTATTTTAGAAGTGGATGCCAGCCATGCCGGCCTAGGGGCAGTGCTTTCCCAGGAGCAAGGGGGTAAGGTGAGGCCAATAGCCTATGCCAGTCGGGGTTTGAGGCCCACTGAGCGCAATATGCTAAATTATAGCTCAATGAAGCTGGAGTTTTTGGCACTTAAGTGGGCCATGACTGAGAAATTTAGAGAGTACTTGTTGGGCCACAAGTGTATTGTTTACACCGACAACAATCCTCTTAGTCACTTGTCTTCTGCTAAACTTGGGGCTACTGAACAGCGCTGGGCAGCTCAGCTCGCTTCGTTTGACTTCGACTTAAAGTACAGGTCAGGAAGGAGTAATAAGAATGCAGACGCTTTATCTCGCCAGCATCCACCTGATCCTCAGGAGATTAAAGCCATGGTTCCTGGTACAGCCTTGCCTGGACCTCTTCAACAAGCCTTGCGGCTGGGACCAGCTGAGGTATCACAAGCTGCCATTACAGTTTTGCCCCATCTCACTACTCCTGATCTTCATACCCTCCAACAGGCCGACCCAGTGATAAAAGAGATCTTGGTGTTCTGGAGACGGAAGCAGCGACCCAGCTTTGAGGAGCGGCAGCAGCTTGCTCCACTTGCTCTGGTGCTGCTACGACAATGGGATCGTCTGATTGAAAGGGAAGGAGTTCTGTATCGTCAGGTTCATCGCCCGGACGGTGCCGAGGTGGTACTTCAGCTTTTGCTGCCTAGTGCACTATTTGAGCAGGTGTTGACTCATGTTCATCAGGAGCACGGCCATCAAGGTGTGGAAAGGACTCTAGCACTTCTCCGCTCACGGTGCTACTGGCCAGGTATGTCTGCTGAGGTAGCTCGTTGGTGTCAGAGATGTGAACGTTGCCAAATTGCAAAAGACACCCAACCAGCAGCTCAAAGTTTCATGGGACATCTGTTGGCTTCTCGACCAAATGAAATCTTGGCCATTGATTACACCTTGCTCGAACCTTCCCGGAATGGGCTGGAGAACGTTTTGGTGATGACTGATGTTTTCAGCAAGTATACATTGGCTGTCGTGACCAATGCGCTGCTACAGTGGCCCAGGTTCTCGTGACTGAGTGGTTTTCGAAGTTTGGTGTACCAGCGCGTATCCATTCCGATTAGGGTCGTAACTTTGAAAGCTCCCTGATCCAGCAGCTCTGCAGGTTTTATGGTATTGAGAAGTCCCACACTACTCCTTATCATCCGGCTGGAAATGGTCAGTGCGAACGTTTTAATAGGACTTTGCACAATTTGTTGCGGACCCTGCCAGTATCCAGAAAAAGAGACTGGAATGTATGTTTGCCCCAGTTACTCTACTGTTATAATACCACTCCCCATCAGGCTACTGGGGAAACTCCATTTTTATTGATGTTTGGGCAAGAACCCAGGTTGCCAGTGGACTTTCTGTTGGGCAGAGTACCGGACCCCATCAGTGGAGATGTGCACGAGTGGATTCAGGAGCATCAAGCCCGGCTACAGGTTGTACATGAAGGAGCCAAGGAACTATTGCAATTGGCTGCCGACCGCAGAAAGAGGCACCACAATAAAAAGGTGAAAGAGGCACCATTGAACGACGGCCAGTTGGTGTTCCTGCGCGATTTGAGTGGAAGAGGGAGATGTAAAATCCAAGATCGATGGAAACCAGTGGTATATAGAATCCTGAGGGCACCTAAAGGAGGTGGGGCAGTATATACCATTGCACCTGCAGATGATCCCAGCAGCGTGAAGCATGTTCATCGTACCTTGTTGAAGGCTGTGGTAACGGCAGCTACACCATCAGAAGGGCCTGCTCCAAGCAGTAGCCCACATGGCCCAGAAATATCCTCCCCAGAACCAGGACATGACTCATCAAGTGACATTGACCTGTTATTCCTGAGCATAGGAGCTCCTCAAGTAAATGTTTCACCATCTTACAGCCCAGTGGCAGTGATTCCAAGTAGCCCTGAGTTGTTGCTCCCGCCAGAAGACCGAACATTCGATGTCCCAGCCACTTGTACAGTTACTCCGAGTGTAGCACCAGTTCCATCTAGCTCTCTTCCTGCTCCCTCTACGAGTTCTGATACAAGAAATGTGGTGGTGCGAAAAACAACCCGGTCCACAGCTGGCCAGCATTCAAACATCCATCGTCTCCCAAGACCAACAGGGGAGGTGGCACAAGGGGCTGCTAACTCTATTTCTGAGCTTAGGGTACATGCTGTCTCTGCATCTTTTAGGCCTTGGGACTAATCTGGGTGTCTTTGTAATTCATCGTCGGGGCGACGATGCAAGAAGGAGGGGTAGAATGTGGCAGGATGAATGTTATCCCTCGGTCCAACCCACTTTCAGCCTGGCACCTTAGGGGGCGCTGGTATAAATAGTGGCCATTTGAGTGTCCCTGGGTCGCTTGCCTGTGATCTCCTTTTCGGTCACCTGACTTCCCCCTTGGTGTGGTAGAGATCATTTGCGGGTTACTCTTCTGAAGTCTCCATCGCGGCTGGTCGTAGCTATAGAAGCCTCCTCTGAGCTATTCTGCTTACGTTCTATGACACGGCTTACTTGGTACGTAATCAACTTTTGTTACGCTCTCTGCCTTCTATTGTTCTTTTATAGTAATTATTTATTATGTTTCGCAGGAAGTGTGGGCCTTAGTTTTGCGCCAAGCTACGCGAACTGAAGTGCTGCTGTTTTGCCTTGCTGTGCTTTTACCGTCTGTTCCCGTTGTGAGATTTCTTTCCCTGCTGCTGTCAGCTTTTACAGTGGACGTCGGCGTGGACAACGGCCATATGCATGCCAGTTATCGGAGTCAGCTGGCGTGCATATTGATTGACTGTTAACTTGTCGTCGTGTGATGGCAAGTTGGAGCAGTACGGCGATTCCGTTTGCTCCAGATTTTAGAGTTTTATCCAGATTGTATGTTGTTTTATTGCTTTTGATTTGTAGTTTGGATTTTTGTTACACCACTGGTGGGAGGCCCTTTTTCTAGCTGTAGATCACCAGTGTGGTCTTGCAGTTGGGTTATCCCCCGGTGCTACACATTAGTTTGTTGTAATATATTAAAATTTTCTTTGTTTCTTTTATTCAGATGCGGAGTGCCGACGTGGAGGAGACTAGGGTGCCTTGGTGGTGGGATCCCTTGAGTGTACACACCCGCCTTGTTTAGTTTATTAGTGTGATAGTGTGTTGCACCTGTGTGTTGGTGTGTTTTCTTTCTTTAGTTTGTGTGAGGCATCCCTGCCCCTCCACTGGTAAGCCTCGGCTCTGAATACCTTTTTAAGCATATTTGTATGTGAATATTTATGATTGTGTTTTTATTTGGTGTTTTAAATAATTATTAATAAATTGTCAATTTGTTTATCATTGAACCTCGTCTCTGGACTGAGTATAGCGAACCTAGGCGCCTTTTCGGTGATTTAGTGTTATTTCCAGTATTCTCTGGGCGGAATTCCCAGGGTGGTGTTGTCTCTTTTAAAAAAAGAAAAACTGTGAAGAGTATTTATTTTATTTCTACCCCGTCTCGCCACACATATATACCAACAAGGCAATCTAATGAACGTAAACCTACACCATCCTCCCTATTCTGGATTTTAAACAGTACATAGCGGAAACAAAAAGACTGCTTGGTAGAGTTAACCTCCTGAACTATCTACAACACATGGTAGAAACCTGAAATTAAGACCAAGAACACTAGAGGTGAGACATGATCATTAATTAATATTAAAATTAATAAATGACAGATTTAGTGATATTTTCATAAACTATTTATTTACCAAAACAATACAAAACAGCATGGTAGCACAATATATTTTTTTAACACAACAAGGAGACAGAGAAAGAAAGGTGAGAAAGAAGAATAAGAATAACACTTAATTGAGTTTTTGATGGCATTTTACACACAGTACTAATACAGTATCTAGAAAATATGGGAAAATACTGGCATCATATACAGTACTTACTTCTGAAGAAATTATATGGGAACCTGAAAAACAGGACACAAGTGAAAGGACAAAGAACAGTGAATGGCAATTGATGGACTTGCTCAGATGATCACAGTACTGGTCGTTGTGTCCTTGGGCAAGACACTTTACCCTACCGCCTACTGGTGTTGGCCAGAGGGGCCGATGGCGCGATATGGCAGCCTCGCCTCTGTCAGTCTGCCCCAGGGCAGCTGTGGCTACAACCGTAGCTGCCTCCACCAGTGTGTGAATGTGAGAGTGAATGAATAGCGCTTTGGGTGCCTTGAAAAGCGCTATATAAATCCAATCCATTATTATCATTATTATTATCATTATTATTATTATTAACTGTAGCCCTGCTGTCAAATTTAAGTAGACGGGTGCTGAGGTTTTGAAATGCATTACTTGGAAGAGAAACTGTTCTGACCTGGCTAAACTTCCTGGGGTCCAACCATGCCAAATCCGCAAGAAGAGGGCCATGTATGACAAATCGTCTGTGGATTGCTTGAATAACTGTCCAGGATGATGTTGTGCACTTTCACCTCATATGATTTCTCAGCATTGATTTGCAACTCATCTTCAGGCATCTCTCTGGCCTTTTCTCTTCTTGGCTCTCTTTTCAGGTAGTTCAGCCTCCACTTCCATGTCTGTGTTGTTCTCCCTCTCCTCTAGTTTTTGATTTGTCTGTTTCACAAATGTGTCTGCAGCTGCCTTCACAGTTGGAAAGTCCCTGGCGATACTTTTGAGGCTATCTTGTGCGGCAGTCACCACATGATGGGCAGAGATAATGTCCATCCCCTTTGACTGGAGGTACTTCGACAGAGAAGTTGTTGCTCAAACACTCTAAGAAATATCTGTGCTGTTAACACAGTTTCATGCTTCAAGAGACACTCTTTAAAGCCTCGTGCTTTGGCACGAACAGCTGGCTTTTCTTTTTCCCTCTTTTCAATGGCTTCCAGCGTCAGCACTACATCAACGAAGAGGCCATCATCTGGTTTTCCAAAATGTCCAAAGAGTTTTTGGAGGGCATCATGCTTGGCCCACCACCGTGTCTCACCTATTGGACTGAGGCGTCTGTGTCTTGTCTCTTGGGTTTGCTTCTCCCACAGATTAACCCTGTGATAGGACTCCTTGATGAACACAGCTATGTCATTAAGTAAATTAAAGAGTGATCCACTTTCAATGACACTTTGTGTTGTGTCAGCAAGCACAAGATTAAGTATGTGTGCATAGCACCACACATGCACATGAGTTGGAGACTGGGCAGTCATAAGTGCTGAAAAGCCTTTGTACTGGCCCTGCATATTTGAAGCACCATGTGTTGCATTCCCAATGCACATGGCCTTGTCTAGATTCAGATGCTCTAAAACTCCGGAAAGTAAGTTTACAAAGTACTGCCCCGTGGATGCTTCGCACCTCACTATGGAGACAAGCCTCTCCTGCACAGCCTCAGTAACACACCTGATGATTACTGAACACTGATCATAACCTGTGATGTCTTGGGTTGTGTCTAGCTGAACAGAAAACACCCCAGCTGTCACAATCAGCAGGGCTGACTGTGTGTAGAGTGAAGGGTGGACCCAAATGCAGACGGAAACAAAATGTGAAACATGACTTGAATAACAGAAAACGAGCCATTTATTGAGGCTGGCAAAATAACTGTAAACAAAAGGCAAAATGCAAGGCTAACAAACTAAACTGGGTGAGCTAAATTAACTTAAAAACCTACAACAGGAACATGGACTTGACATGAGGAAACTTGACGCAACTTCTTGGCTTGCAAACAAAGCAGACGATCTGACAATGACACACTGAAAACACAGGACTTAAATACACAGGAGGTGATTAGGGGAAGTGGGAACACATGGAGGAACAGCTGACTGACATGAACCTAATGACAGGACAGGGGAAGTGAAACTAAATACAATGAACAAAGAACACACGACTCCTTCAAAATAAAACAGGAAACACTGAAACTAGACATGACAACACAAGCTTAACAGACCTAACACGTGATGAACGATACAAGAACTCAAACATAGAAACCAAGGAAACAATAAATAATAACTGCCTTTTCTTAACTAAAGCTAAATAGGAATGACACAAACTAATCACATATCTAAAATGAGACAAATACAAAATGAACTCAGAGCGCTGGGTCAGAGACCCAGCCTGTGACACCAGCTTTCTGGACATCACTGGCGATGCTCTCTTGAATGAGATGGCCAAGTGCATCAATCACTGAGTTAACAGTTGTTTTGGAGAGTAGGGTGATGAGAGATCCTCTACCTCTTGATCCACTGGTCTGATGCAACTTCTTGCTTTTTTCAATGCAGTCATTCAAATGTTCTCCAAGGCACATATCATACTTGCCTATCAGTTCCAGAAAGTTACCATGATCGATGGTGTTATCACCCAAAGTGTATGCAGCCTCATTCTCCACATGCCTATAGCTGAGTCCCCTCTTCCCAAGTACTTTGATCACATCCACTATACGCTCTAAAACTTGCCGTCTCTTTTTCACTTGTGCTCTGTGAGCTGACAACTGACTGCCAGCAAACAAGCTCCTGATGTTGCCTTTTGAGCACCTTGAGAAAAAAGCTTCAGCACAGGTCTGGTGTGTAGTGCTCTTTTCATGCTCCTCTGTGTGCAGATGTATATGTCGCCAGTCACTCATGCCTGTTATAAATCATCAGAATACTTTATTGATCCCTGGGGGAAATTATTTGTGTGCTGGTGTCAGTCCACCTTGCAAATGCCAGACACACAAAGCTGAACAATAAATGGTGTTCTTTGCCACTTCTGTTGGTGCCATCTTTACAGCTGAACACCCTCATCACAACTGCACTGCTGCTGTTCTGCTGTGGTTGGTAATCTAAGAAGGCCTGTAATATGGCAGGTTCAGGGCGAGCAAAGTAATCTATGCCCTGGCTCTCACTCTCCTGCTCTTCCAACTCTCTCTCTTGCTCTTCTGTATGTCCCTGCTGCTCCGTCTCTCTCTGCTGCTCTTCTGTCTCCTCTGTCACAGACTTCTCCACTTTTGATGATAAATCAGCCTGGTGCAACATGTAAGGATTGGCACAATTTGTTAAGATTTTGAAGAGTTTGAGAAACCAACCATAAGCATAAAATAAAATTCAGTAACTATATCAGTAACTTCATAGCACCCGCCCAGCACTATAGAAACTCCGTCATGCTAGCTAGTACGCAGTACGAGTTATTCTAAGCGACTGTAAAAACTCAGCACAACGAAAATAAACTACAACTAAACTTGGTTTATATCTGACCCAGATAGACTGCAGGTCATAACTTCTTACCTGAAGTTCAGTTCACCTGACAGTCAGACCGGCGGCCGCCTCGGGGCTCTCCTCCTGCCTCACCTTTCCCTCATCCACCTGCTGGCCTCCACCACTTGCTGATGTTGCTAAATCTGTGGAATCTCTGCCATAGCTACCGCCAAACAATTCAATTATTTTTACACATTTGGCAGCGTCTGCCTGAAGGGCTTGTTTCTTTTTGGCCCTAATTTTTTCTTCACCTCCTTTCCTTTTTTTGTTCTCCATTTTCTTTAGTTCGTCTATAAGATTGCTAAACAAGGGGGAGGGTGCATCCGACCTCCTCGGCTGTAATTGGTCCAGCCCAGAGTCGATCATGACCAATTGGCCAATCCAGCACCTTTCATTATTTATACCCTTCCAAAAAAAAAATAAAAAATCCATCGGCCCATAAAAACAAAAAATCGCCAGCGGCCCGCCGGGCAAATGCCTGGTATGCCCGATGGCCAGTCCAGCTATGAATACAAGTCATTCCAATACAATACATGATGCCATCTTCTTCACCTACATATGACTTGAGGGTACATCCATTTTCTTCCAAAACAAAGATATGAACCACGTGGCCTGCAGGAGTCCAGAATCAATCAGTTTTAGCTGTCTGGAGCTAAAAACACAGTTCTCTCGATCCAATATGCACATTTTTGCAATGATCTTAGAGTTTATATAATTGATTTCCAGTAATGCTGTAATATTGGACAGCTACATACACGGTTAAACTTTCTGTCTAAACATTTACTACAGCTATATGGGATGACAGGGGACCAGTGGTTCAGTTTGACTGGGGTTATGTAAGTTCTCATCAACCACTTATATCAGAGGAGTTTCATCCTTGTATTAATTGATTACCTTTGGGCTTTTAAACATGCAGTTTCCCAGTCCGCCTCCTGTACAACTTATCAGTAGTGAGTTCCTTATCATGTGTTGTGGGTGGCTGTAGCTCAGGTGGCAGAGCAGGTCAGCCACTAATCAGAAGGTTGATGGTTCGATCCCAGGCTGCCTCCTGGCTGCATGCCAAATATCCTTGGGCAAGATACTAACCCCATGTCTATGGAATGCCAGGACTGCCATAATGAATTAATTAAATACACCATTAAATAATTAATTAAATGTGTCAATAATTAATTACAATTGGAATTAAATAAATAGTTATGACACATGTAAGTAATTACACATTTAATTAATTATTTATGTATTTCACATTTCATAAGTCACAAGATGGCGCCAGTGTTCACGGCAAGCCGTCTCCTCCGTTTTTGTTTGTTGTTTATTGTCCTTCTCTCTATGTGCTGCCCTGATGTCTCCACGTTACTTGTCTATGATCGCCAAACTCTTTTGAATCTCCGGCCTTTGGACTACCAGACACAAGATTTTAAATGGAGATCTGACGATCCTCCTCCGCTTTCGAAGGACTTTCCTGATTACCTCCGCCACTTACCATCTACCTTCTCTCAAAGGAAATGTTCACGGAGACGGGGTAAACGTGGCGGCATCCGTGTTCGTATCAAGGCCCTTTTAAAGTCCTATGTTGCAATAAATGATCGCTATTCTACAAACATTTTGTCATGTATTTCTGCCCTCCGAGACCATGCTAACTTCACACTGTTCTGTCATTGCTGGATTCGCCCTGTCGGACCTTATGGTTACCTGGACCTCCCAGCTGATCTTCCACCCGGTCGGTGCTGGGTGCGGTCCTCCAGAGGAGGCCTGAATCTCGGCAACCTTCGCCTGCTGCGGCGTTCTCCTACCAGTAACAGTGTGACCACTCTCCGTATGGCCTTATTAAATACAAGGTCACTGACGAATAAGACTTTTATTTTAAATGACCTTATTCTATCGTCGGGACTGGATTTCTTATTCCTGACGGAAACTTGGCTTCGCCCCGGCGAACTTTTTCCCTTCTCGGAGCTGCTCCCACCTGACTATGCTTTTATTAGCTCACCCCGGACCACTGGAAGAGGTGGAGGGCTAGCTTCAGTTTTTAAAAACAAACTTCGATGTCGGCAGCTGCCACCTGTTCTGTACCGCAGTTTCGAGGTGCAGTTATTGGAAGTGAACTGCGTCCCCTCCATCCTCTGCGCTGTGGTGTATCGTCCCCCGAAACTTATTAAGGATTTTCTTCCAGAATTTGCTGATCTACTGGTGCCACGTTATGACCGTATATTAATTGTTGGTGACTTCAACATTCATGTTTGCTGTGAGGACAGTTCGCTAGCTAAGGATTTCCTCGCTCTTATTAGCACCCTCAATCTCACCCAGTGGGTAAGTGAACCAACTCACACTAAAGGTCATATACTTGATTTGGTCTTATGGTCTGGATATTTGCATCACGGACATAGAGGACTTTGGGATTTCAGATCACTTTCCGGTTTTGTTTAATACTGTAGCGAGCGATGTGGATTTGAACAGTGATGGTCCTGTGCGGCAATCGCGCACGATTAACTCCCAGTCAATCGCCCACTTCATTGATGCTTTCCTTGACTCTCCCCTCTCTGATGCTAACTGTAATGGGGTTTTATCAGCGGATGAGCTTGCTAACCTCTTTTATACTACATGCGCTGACATCCTTAATTCTGTGGCACCTCTGAGAATTAAACGTGCCAAATCCTCACAACCCTGGCTAAATGATACTACTCGCGCCCTTAGGCGTGAATGTCGTCGTGCTGAAAGAAAATGGAGGAAAGACAAACTCCACGTCTCTCTGGACATCCTCCATAATTGTCTATCTAAGTATCAAAAGTCTGTTAAAGCTGCCAAATCTGCCTTTTTGTCTAGCATTATTATGACTAATAGCCACAACCCCCGAGCACTTTTTAATACTTTTAATTCTGTGATAAACCCTCGCACTACCACTTATAGGGATGCCTCCCCTGCTCTTTGTGATAAATTCTTAAAGTATTTCTCTGATAAAATCTCAGCTCTAAGGGCTTCTCATCCATCTCATCCATCATCAGTTTTAGACCCAGTTCCAGCTCCTGAATGCTTGACTGTCTTTCAACAGTTTGAGCCAGTGTCTTATTCTGCTTTAAAAGATATAATTGATCATCTCAAAATCTCTGGTTCCCCGCATGATATTCTTCCTTCTCGTTTCTTTAAGGAAGCTTTACATGTTATTGGTCCTTGTATCTTATCTCTGCTGAATGCATCATTGTCATCAGGTTGTGTACCGTCTGTCTTTAAGCATGCTGTTGTGCAACCTATTATGAAAAAGAAAAATCTTGACCCTAATGCTCTCACTAACTACAGGCCGATCTCTAAACTCCCTTTTATTTCCAAAATATTGGAAAAGGTAATTCTAAAACAACTTCAGGCCTTTTTAGATGCAAATGGTATTAATGAAAAGTTTCAGTCTGGTTTTAAACCTCGCCACAGCACAGAGACAGCCTTACTTAGAGTTTTTAATGATCTTCTTTTAACTGTTGATTCTGGATATTCTGTGGTCTTAGTTTTACTTGACTTGACTGCTGCTTTGACACGGTTAATCACAACATTCTTCTATCAAGATTGGAACATGTTGTTGGTCTCAAAGGTACGGTTTTATCTTGGTTTAAATCCTATCTCTCAGAGAGGTCGTTCTCTGTTGCTATGGGGCAACACTCCTCGGCTTCTGCCCCTATTTATTGTGGTGTGCCTCAAGGGTCCGTGCTCGGTCCTGCTCTTTTCTCTTTGTACATGTTGCCGTTGGGATTAATTTTTAGAAAACACAACATCTCCTTTCACTGTTATGCCGATGATATCCAGATTTATTTACCTTTGAAATCTGATGTGACTGCTTCTTTGCAACCTCTGTTCAACTGTTTGCATGAAGTAAAAATTTGGTTATCACATAATTTTCTTACATTGAACGAGAATAAGACCGAAATCATAGTCTTTGGTAGTCACACTCCGCTAGACCAGTTAGTTGATGCCCTAGGCCCTCTCGCTAGCTATCTTTCGTCCACTGTAAGAAACCTCGGAGTGTTCCTGGATGGCTCTTTTAAACTCGAGAAACAGGTGTCCACTGTGGTAAAAAACAGCTTTTACCAGTTGCGTCAGATTTCCAAAGCAAAGCCGTTCCTTCCTTTAAAGGACCTTGAAACGCTTATCCACGCATTTATTACATCCAGATTGGACTACTGTAACTCCCTCTACTCGGGCCTCCAACACTCCTCTCTTTGCCGGCTCCAGTTAATTCAAAATGCAGCGGCGCGTCTTTTAATATCTTCCAAAGTCTTCCACCGGTTTTGAAGTACTACGTCTTCCTGCACACTACTGTACCTATGAGTCATTTCTAATGGACATTCAGGTGTGTCTCAACTCTACTGACTCAGGTTTTGGTCTGGTTTACGATTGATTCCATAACCACATGGTAAAATTAGACCATTTCTTCTTTCTTGCATCACATTACTGTACTCGGTGTTCAAAGAAACGGACAATCTAGTGAGTTCTAGTTCTTTTTAATACACTTGACAGTGAAAAATACAGAGTACAGGTGTGCATTTATGGCTTTTTTAATATAAACTGATGAAGAGTTCAGATATCAAAATCAGTTGTTCACTGTACATTATAAATTACACAATATGTTTTGTTTATACTCGCTACTGATACAAAAAAAATTTCTAGAAAAAATTATTTGAATTAAGATGTTACACTACTCTACTGTGTTCATTGTATTAAATCTGCTCAGAGTTGACATGTACTGTATATCCAACCAAGAAATGAATATCATTAAAGTGACAGCTGTATAAAACAAATCCTGTTTTATAGCCACTCGCTGTTTTGTTGAAAATGAAATTGGTTATGCTGTTTTGAGTCAGTATTAGCTACAAAGCTGTAGAAATTTAAAAAAAAAAAAAAAAATCCTCCTGACATAGAAACTGATTAAATGTAATAATGTCTTTCTACAAGTGATTTTGAAGTATTGGTAGCACAGCAGGGTCTTGTTCATTCAGTGCATCTGGGAGCTGAATCTCAGGAATGGTGATCTCATTTGATGGGCAGCGATTATGTTGTCCTGTCCAGTCCACACCATAATCCTCATCAACCTGAAAGAGCATGCACATGTTTTAAATCTAAACTGAAGAGGTGTTTCCTGCAGCTGTTCCTAGATGGACTTATTGAGTCTGCCAGGGCCTATGTGAGTTGCTTAGGCATTGGCTACCAACTAATTATTCATTCACCCATTCTAGGTCAGGATTGGTTCTCTTCAGGTATAACAAATTTAACTTTGTTTAAAGTATTGCCATCTATACCTGACAGGTGGGATAAAAGAGAATGGCTTGGGAGGCGCACAGCAAATCTCAAAGTTTTCCAATTAATGCTGAAAGAACCAAGGATGTAAATGTATTCTTGTTTTAGCTTTACCGAAGACACCAGAGAAAGTATATCTATAATGCTGCTGAAATAGACAAAACCATTTCAATAAACTCGCTATTTAACATCAACCTTGTTATGCGTTATCAGAGAACAATCAACTGCAAACAGCAATGAAACATTCAACTATGTACTATTTAAAGCACTAATGACCCTGCTGTCTAACAAGATGTGATAAGTAAGTAGACTGTGGAAAGCTGGTGGGTCTACTCTCTGTGTAAAAGGTTCCTACAGGCTCCACTGACCCCAGTCTCCGAGTTAACACACTAACAGCTAACACTGCTAAACGTGTCTCAACGCCGAGATGGCGCCGATAGCTTTAGCCGTAGCTGCCCCACTTAGTTTAGACAGTAACAAAAAAAAGTAAGCGATAATAATTCATTGTCAAACGTCATAATTAAGGTCAACACCTAAACAATGCTGTGTACAGAATCACACAGGTGCTCAATTACAGCATAAACTTACCTTAGACCATCCTCCGTCATTTTCCTCCTAATTGTGCTCGGAGACACAGAAAATGTATCGGCAATTACCCCGACGGTTATCCCGGACAGCACTAAAGTCCTGAGTGCTGCACTGGGATTTCTAGACGTGGACGGCCAACATTTGAAGACTGTTCTTCCTCGGCGTATTCCAAACGAACACGGTGCTGAATTGATCTTAAACCTTTGACAATGCTGTCATCGATGCGAACATCTTGAAGAGCAATTATCATCCCAAGCATTTCAGAAACATCTAAACGACTCAAAACAGTATCTACAGGTAAATGATCCCTCTCTATCTGATTTGCTTAAATGAGCAGAACTGGCTGAAGTTCACACCAGTCCGCCATCCTCCGTGACTTTTGACCTAGCACGCTGTTGCTAGCTGCAGTAGCCGTCCGCGGAGCCGGTATCCAGGAAAACTAGTCGATGGTAAACGATAAGCCAATAGGTGCAAAGGTCCAGCCCACTTACATTGATTGACAGACAAAGTCATTCTGCTGAAAAGTCGCATTATGAAATAAATAGACCATCGGGAAAAACGGGATTTTGAAATAAAGACTGACTTTGAAAAAAGGTCATTTTGGACTAAAAACGGCTGGAAATAAATAAAATGCCTCAGGAATAATCTCTGTTATTGTGAAAAATAATGACCATGAAATAATATTTCACAATAATAAGTAAATTTATATAGCAGAATGCAATATATTTCACAATAATGAGCATTTTTTTCAAAATGTGTTCCATTATTTCACAATATCATTCTCACATTACATATCTGTGTCTTATTTATTCACATAGTTATTTATTTCATCTTGACCTATTTATTTATTTAATTTTGAACGCTTTGGAGTTCCATAACATTTAACTGAGATTTCGAGGCATTATGAAGGGCATTAATTTAGAAAACGATGCTTGGTGCTAAGTTTTTTTCTAAATCTTATTTTAACTGTACTATCATTTGCTTGTTTTGTAATATAAAAGAACTCAATAAATATATTGTTAACATTTAAAAAAAAAAGAATATAATAATATATAATTATATATAATATATAAAATAATAATGTCCACAGATTATTTTAGCCTATATGTGAAGTGCATCTATGTAACTGTATGGTTTATTAAGAATGTAGTTTAAACTTAACTCAGAAATGTATTTATTCATTTTATTATTTATTTATTTGTTATTTATTTTTAATTTATTAATCTATTAATTTTGCCTTGATGACTCTCAGGTTACTAGAACAAAATTTTCTTAATGAGTAGATTTTTTTTCTTTTAATTCTCCATCATTAAGTTTGAGTTCTGATAAATTGCACTACAACTCTATACTGTATTCATTGTATTATCATTTTTACATGTAAATAGTTAGTGTTTGCCCCCTGACCTTTTTGTTTGTTTCTTTTGCATATTTGTCACATTTAAATATTACAGATTGTCAAACGAACTTTAAAACTAGTCAAAGGCTGAGTAAACATATCAGTAAGTGCATATTTCTTTTAATGATGATTTGATTTATTAAGGGAAAAGAGTTGTCCAAAGCGACTAGGCCCTGTGAGGGAAGTAATTAACTACCACAGCATTTCAAAACAAGAACATCATACCAGCAGTAAAACAGTGGTGATGATGTCATGGTCTTTGGTTGCTTTGCTGCTTCAGCCTGCTCTTTACCAGAAATTCCTTTAGAGAATGTGTGGCTATCAGCTCCTGACGGATGGATTATATGGTATCAGTCACTAACAATAATTAGCAGGGCAGTCATGTATTCTACAAACAATGATTAACTACTTTGCTTTAGCTGTACTATAAAGGAGAATTAAAAAATAAATATCACAATTTAAAGTTACAAGGTTAAAGTTAAAATACCATCGTCTTCACATTTGCATTCAGAAATGCTTCAGAAACGACATTTAAAGGTAGAGGAGCAGCAAACGCTTGAACAGCAAGTGATAAAATTCCTTCAAACGAAGAATGTAAGTATTCAGAGCCATCATATTGCAGCATGCCACACGCTCCCCAGAAAAGACAGTAAAACAAAGCCAGCAATCATTCTTCGGTTTGTGAGTCGCAAAACAAAGATTGAGTTACTGAAACAGGGTAAGAAGCTAAAAGGGACTGGTGTGTATTTAAATGAACATTTAACGAAAAAGACTGCTGAAATTGCAAGACAGGCACGCATCCTGAGAAAACAAAATAAGATACAAGCGACATGGACGAGGAACTGCAAAGTAATGATAAGACTAAATGGCAATCCCGAAGAAGCGAAAGTTGTGATGATAAGAGAACTCAAAGACTTAGAGCAATATAAATAATCAGGAATCTGCTATGGAATCTATTGGAAAAGTGACGATTGGATAATGAACAATGGGTATGGAAAGTATTTCTGGCCTTATGGCTCAAAAACAATGGAAACAACAACAACAAAAACACATAAATGACAAGTTTGGACACAGATTATAGGTTTCCATTCGGAGATATTGAAGAGGAAGACTTTGATTATGAAAAGGACTGTCAAGGTGGTTATTTTGCCACACACGCTGAGAAAACGAACTTCAAAACGTTTAACTATGCAGAGCACAACATGAATGACCCTGAAAGTAGCATTGACCCAGATACCCACTTCTACAATAACACCAATAATACTTGTGAGTACTATACAGATGACCAATTCAATGTGAATATTAAAATGGCAAATGCATTGTCGGTCATACATTTCAATAGTAGAAGCCTGTATAAAAAATTTTCTAAAATTACAGAATGTTTAAGTAAGTTAAAAAAGTTTAATATAATTGCAATATCAGAAACATGGCTCGATAATGAGAAAGTTAGTGAAATGGGACTGGAAGGATACGAATTATTTACAATGAACAGGGTGAATAAAAAAGGAGGTGGTGTTGCTTTATATGTAGATAAAGTTTTGAAATGTAGTCTGATTGAATGCATGTCAAGCACCATAGATAACATATTGGAATGTGTCACTATTGAAATTCATGTTGAAAAAGCTAACAATATAATTATAAGTTGCATCTATAGGACACCAGGTTCATGCCTTGAGATATTAAATGAAAAACTTGCTGCTATGTTTAGCAACCTAAATGATAAAAAAGTGCAAATAATTTGTGGTGATTTTAATATAGATTTGCTAAACCCAAATGGACATCAGAAAACAACAGATTTCATCAATACAATGTATAGTAACTCCCTTTCCCCTGTAATTATAAAACCAAGTAGAATAACAACTGATACAGCTACATTGATAGATAATATATTCACAAATAAAATTGACCATGAAATAGTAGGTGGACTTCTTATAACTGATATAAGCGATCATCTTCCTGTTTTTGCAATTTTTCAAAATTATTTTGGGATTAAAACTAAACAAAAGAATCAAATATTTGATATGATACGACATAGAACAACAAGAGCCATTGCTGCCCTCCAGGTGGACTTAAAGGAACACAATTGGAATGAGGTTTTTGCAAATGAAGATTCAAATAGTGCATATGATGCATTCTTATCAACTGTAATTTCACTATATGAAAAACATTGTCCTTTAATGAAAATCACTAGAAAGCATCACAGATCAAATAAGCCATGGATCACAAAGGGGATAGAAGATGCATGTAAAAAGAAAAATAATCTATATAAGAGATTCATAAAACAGAGGACAAAAGATGCTGAAATAAAGTACAAGTTATATAAAAATAGATTAGTAAATATTATAAGAACAAGTAAGAAAGAATATTACCACAAATTATTGGAGCAAAGTAGTAACACACAAGAAACATGGAGGATATTAAACAGTCTAATCAAAAAGGGCTCAAAAAATAAGAATTATCCAGATTATTTTAAAAAAGATAAAGATATTGTGCTTGATAAAACTAAAGACATTGCAAATGAATTTAATGATTTCTTTGTAAATGTTGGCTTTAATTTAGCAAAAGAAATTCCAGAGTCAAGAAATAATAACGACCTAAATAAACATATTACTCAGAATGTGTCCTCCATGTTTATTGGTGCTGTAACTCATAGAGAAATAATTAACATTGTGAAGACATTTAAAAATAAAAAGTCCACTGACTGTTTTGGTATTGACATGATATTAGTTAAAAGTATTATAGAATATATAGTGCAACCTTTCACATACATTTGTAATCTGTCCTTTCAAACTGGTGTGTTTCCCTCACAAATGAAAATAGCAAAAGTTATTCCAATCCATAAAAACGGAGAGAGATGTCAGTTTACCAATTATAGGCCAATATCACTACTCCCACAGTTCTCAAAAATTTTAGAAAAGTTATTTGTTAATAGACTTGATAAATATATTGAGAAGCATAATCTCCTAAGTGATAACCAATATGGCTTTAGAGTGAAAAGGTCCACTTCAATGGCAGTGATGGAACTTGTTGAAGGGATATCTAATGCAATAGATAATAAGGAATATACTGTTGGTGTTTTTATAGACTTAAAAAAGGCGTTTGATACAATTGATCATTCTATATTAATAAATAAACTAGAGAGATATGGCATAAGAGGGATAGCATACAAGTGGATGAAAAGTTACCTGGATGAAAGATATCAATATGTCGAATTCAATAATGTAAAATCTAAGAAGTTGAAGGTAACTTGTGGTGTTCCTCAGGGCTCTGTGCTGGGCCCTAAATTATTTATATTATATATAAATGACATATGTAGTGTTTCCAAACTGTTAAAATGTGTATTGTTTGCTGATGATACGACTCTGTACTGCTCAGGTAAAAACTTAGAACAGCTTCTGACTACAGCGGAAAAAGAGTTAAATATATTAAAAAACTGGTTTGATGTAAATAAGTTATCATTAAATATAAAGAAAACAAAATTGATTATTTTTGGCACTAGACAAGTGAAAAATGTATCTAAAATCAGGGTTAATGGAATTGAAATTGAAAGAGTGTACGAAAATAAATTTCTTGGAGTGATAATTGATGATAAGCTGAGCTGGAAGTCTCATATAAACCACGTGAAAACAAAAATGTCAAAAACCATTGCTATTCTCTATAAAACAAAGCATGTCCTGAACAAAAAATCATTATACACACTTTATTGTTCTCTGTTGCTTCCATATATGACTTACTGTCTGGAGATATGGGGTAATGCATATAAAACGAACACTCTTCATATTTTCAAGTTACAAAAAAGAGCTATAAGAATTATAAACCAATCAAACTATATAGAACCAACTAACATTTTGTTTATTAATCTGAATACCCTGAAATTTTATGATTTAGTTGAATATAAAATGGCACAGATAATGTATAAAGCACAAAATAACTTGCTTTGCCCCAGTACTCAGAAGCTGTTCAAAGTCAGAGAGAGTCAATATGACTTAAGGGGAACAGATTTCTTTAAGAAAAACAAGATGAGGACAAATATAAAGCAGAGATGTGTTTCTGTTAGAGGAGTTAACCTGTGGAATAGTTATGACAGTGATTTAAAAAGGTGTAGTTCATTTTCCTTGTTTAAAAACATGTTTAAAAATAGAGTATTAGAAAAATATATATATCAAGAATGAAAAGAACAAAAAGGAGAAAAAAAACAACAACCTCTTGATTCTTTACTTTGATGTAGTTACTTATCTAAGGTGGAAAGTTTTTTTTTCTTTGTTTTGTTTGTTTGTTTGTTTGTTTGTTTGTTTTGTTTGGTTTTTGCTTTGTTTTATTATTTTCTTCAAGCCCTGTGTACAGGAGCTGCATACAAAAAGATATTTTGTGAAAAGGGTTGGCGTAATAAGCAAATGCTTCAGCCAATACCTTTTGATTAGCCTTGTCTCATGCTTTCTTTCTTTATGGTAGATTTTTGTTCTGTTTTCACTGTTTTTTGTTTTTTTTTTTCTCACTGTTTTCACTGAGATTTGAATTTGAATGCTAATCAATAAAATCAAATCAAATCAAAAACATTAAACTGGTAAAGTTATTAGTAAACTTACTAACTCCTCGACCCAGACTGGGCACTGAACCTTTTTCCCACTGGGAACCATGGTATCTAAGTTGGAGATAGTAATTTTCATTCTTGCCACTTCTCATTCAGCTTCAAATTGAACAGACCTGATGACAAAGGGGAGCCACCGAGTCCAACACTCACCGTTAATGAGTTATTGCCAGCAATATGAACCAAGCTCTCACTATGGTTGTACAGGAACTGAATGGCCTATAACAACAGGCCAGACGCCTAATGCTCCCAAAGCACCCTCACACTCCTCACAGGAGACCCTGAGAGATCCGGGCTTTTCCAAACCTACAAAGACACACTAGGTACTGGATACATGTTCTAATGAATGCAAACAACTATTTGACTAACATGTGTGTCTCACCGGCTCTTGTTCCATCTCTGTTCTGTCCTCATTTTCCATCTCCCTCTCTGTTCCTCTTTGTGCTAACTAAAAAGCCAAACACCAACATCATCAAATATTTCTAAGCTTTTCAGGGCCGAGTACAATAACCTCAGTTTGATCTGAATTAAGAAGCAGAAAGTTAGCGGCCATCCAGGTCTTTATGTCTTTAAGACATTCCTGCAGTTTAACTCGTTGGTGTGTGTTATCTGGCTTCATGGACAGATAGAGCTGGGTGTCATCTGCATAGCAGTGTAAATGTATGCTATGTCTTCTAATGATGCTGCCTAAGGGAAGCATGTATAATGTAAACAGAATTGGTCCTAGCACTGAACCCTGTGGAACTCCATAATTAACCTCAGTGTGTGAAGAGGACTCTCCATTTACATGCACAAACTGGAGTCTATCAGATAGATATGATACAAACCACTGCAGCACAGTACCTGTAATACCTACAGCATGTTCTAATCGCTCTAATAGGATATTATGGTCAACAGTATCGAATGCTACTGTCACGGTCAGCGATGGCCGTGGAGTTGAGGAAAGTAGGGCCCAAACGCTAGACTCTTATAGTGAAGGACAGTGGATTTATTTATGGTGAGTGGACAAAAACAACAACTATGTCCAGTACTGTAGCTCCCGTGGCGATTCCTCTGTGAATCCCATACCGTGCACGTGTCCATAAACAGTGAAAAAGTGACGACTCCAAAACCCAGTTTCCCCTCGTGACGACACTCCTCGCTCCCGACTCCTGGTGACACAAAACACACACAGCTCAGCAGGAAACACACAGTAGCGATGTCGTTCACATAAACACTCATCAACGGAGGTACTTTACAAGTTTAATATAGAATAATCCCGTGCTGACTGGAGCTCGGCCACCTTCTTAAATAGGATGCTCTTGATGAGGCCATCGGCTGCAGCTGGTGAAGGCTAACGAGCAGCACGTGTAGCAGCTTCCAGTGCGGGAACACTTCCGGTTCGCAGTCCCCCTCAGCAACCCAAAACATCCGGGAGCACACAGGGAGAAGGAGGACAAAAAAGGAGAGAATACCACCAAAAACACACATAATAACAATAATCATAGTCCACACTGCTCAAGGACCCTGGGTCCCTCAGACCCAGGTCCCTGACAGCTGCACTGAGGTCTAGCAAGACAAGCACAGAGATGAGTCCACTGTCAGAGGCCATAAAAAGATCATTTGTAACCTTCACTAAAGCTGTTTCTGTGCTGTGATGAGCTCTGAAACCTGACTGAAACTCTTCAAATAAACCATTCCTCTGCAGATGATCAGTTAGCTGTTTGACAACTACTCTTTCAAGGATGTTTGATATGAAAGGAAGGTTGAAGATTGGCCTATAATTAGCTAAGACTGCTGGGTCTAGAGATGCTTTTTGAGTAAAGGTTTAACTACAGCCAGCTTGAAGGCCTGTGGTACATAGCTGATTATTAGAGATAGGTTGATCATATTTAAGATGGAAGAATTAATTAATGGCAGGACTTCTTTGAGCAGTTTTGTAGGAATGGGGTCTAAAAGACACGTTGATGGTTTGGAGGAAGTAATTATTGAAGTTAACTCAGAAAGATCAATTGGAGAAAAAGAGTCTAACTTAACATCAATGGTACTAAGAGTAGCTGTAGATAATATTACATCTGTGGGATGATTATTGGTAATTTTTTCTCTAATGATTAAAATTTTATTTGTGAAGAAGTTCATGAAGTCATTACTAGTTAACGTTAAAGGGATGGTTGGCTCAACAGAGCTCTGACTGTTTGTCAGCCTGGCTACAGAGCTGAAGAGAAACCTGGGGTTGTTCTTATTTTCTTCAATCAGTGATGAATAGTAAGATGTTCTGGCTTTGCAGAGGGCTTTCTTATAAAGCAACAAACTATTTCTCCACCTAAATTTGTGACACGCCATTTCCTCTCCAGCTTACGAGTCATCTACTTTAGGCTACGTGTTTGAGAATTATACCACGGAGTCAGGTACTTCTGATTTGAGACCTTAGTTTTCACAGGAGCTACAGTATCCAGAGTTGTACGTAGTGAGGAGACAAAATTATTAACAAGATGATCGACCTCTGTTGGAGTAGCGTTCAGATAGCTGCTCTGCTCTATGTTGGTACAGGGCATTGAAGATGATAACAGTGGGTGGATTATATTCTTAAACTTAGTTACAGCGCTTTCAGAAAGACATCTACTGTGATAAAGTCTACTCTCCACCGCTGTGTAATCAATTATTGTAAATGTAAATGTTATCAGGAAATGATCAGACAGCAGAGGGTTTTCAGGAAACGCTGTTAAATGTTCAGTTTCTATGTCATATGTTAACACAAGATCTAGAGTGCGGTTAAAGTGGTGGGTGGGTTCTTTTACATTTTGACAGAAGCCAATTG
Source organism: Diplotaxodon limnothrissa (assembly GCF_057381915.1). Taxonomy (NCBI): domain Eukaryota; kingdom Metazoa; phylum Chordata; class Actinopteri; order Cichliformes; family Cichlidae; genus Diplotaxodon; species Diplotaxodon limnothrissa. Next base: position 480,991 of record NC_140605.1, read on the forward strand.
AGCCTAATAACAGATTAAATGTCATGTTGAGGCTGTCATTTTTAGCATCTACATGGATGTTAAAATCACCCACAATAATTATTTTATCTGAGCTCAGAACTAAATTAGATATAAAGTCTGAGAAATCAGACAGAAACTCTGTGTAAGGCCCAGGTGGACAATAGATGATAACAAGTAAGACTGGTTTCTGAGTTTTACAGCTGGACAAGGCTAAGCATCAGGCTTTCAAATGAATTGAAGTCTGTCTTGGTCTTTCGTTTCGGCTGCACCAGCTACAGGGGCCTGGCTATCTACGGGTGAATGAAGGGTGCGAAGCCGAGTCTCCAATTCAGTAATCCTGGCCTCCAGAGCTGCAAATATGCTACATGTGTTACAAGTATCACTACTACAAAAGGAGGCCAAGGAGTAACTAAACATCTGACACAATGAGCAGGAAAGTGCAGGAGGGACAGGTGAAGAGGCCATGCTGCTAGCGAGTCGGCTACAACCTAAGCTAAGCTAGCGAAACAGTAAAGACACGGTGAGTGAATACTTTGGCTATAAATTAGGTAGTGAGTACACAGAAAGTGTGCTTCAGATGAAGCACGTGAAGATTATGCTATGAAAAAAGAATGTATCTAAAACTTTTTAATTAAACTGCTAAGCAGATAAGCTACTCAAAGACACCACTGTGTTTGAGCAGGAACAGTAAGTGATGCTCTACCGCAGAGAGAGCGAACACCAAGTGACCTTCTTGTTGCTCCAAACTTCTCCAAGGCTTTTAAGATTGGGGTTAGAGCAGGTCATCTATTAATTAGAAAGTTGGAAGGTTGATCCCTGGCAGCTCGTTTTCATGCCAAATATCCTTAGGCAAGAAACTAACCACAAATTGCTCTCTGATACCTCCAGTGGAGTTGGAATGTTAGATAGAAAGCACTTAAGCATAGAACAAAGTGCTTGTGTGAATGTATGAATGAGGCATATTGTATAAAGCGCTTTGAGTGCTCAGACAGAGGAAAAAAGCGCAATAATAATAACGAGCCTTAGCATAGTCTTTAGTATTTAGGGTAGTAGCTCATTCTTTATGAATAGAGGCACCATTTCCTCAAAAACACTCATTGGTATAGAAATGCTTAATCATAGATTAACCTGTTAGCCCTGTAAAACCACATCCACTTAAAGAGTGCCTGGTCCCAGACCACCAAAAAAAGAGAACAATATAGTACCCAAATAGTAAAAACTATGACTATTAAACATTAAGTCTTTCTCTCTTTTAAGTTCTTGTTAGTACATGAATTAATAAATGATAGACATACTGATTTACTCTGCCTTATTGAAACCTGGTTAGAGCAGGATGATTATGTTAGTTTAAATTAATCGACACTCCTGTGTTTAATCTAATTAGACAGAATTAGACTAAGTTTGTTTTTCTCAAATTGTAAAAGAACCCACCACTCTAGATCTTGTTCTGACATATTTAACAGTATTCCCCAAAAACACATCATCCAACATGCAATCAACATGAACCTACATTAAACTACAAGATTAGCATAGCAGTGAAGAAAATGACACAGCATTGATCAAACATCTGTTAACGACATCAACCAGTAGTCTGTGAGCACAAAGAAAATCTGCGCCTTTTCACCAAATGTTTTGATGGGGGAGCCATTAGCCGCTGCTAGTAGCTGCACACAGCCCTTAGCTAGCCTCTCAGAACCAGCCGAGGGCAGGAAAATGTCTCCCCAAGTGTGAGTCTTCTATGAAGCTACAGACCACTGGCGGGCTCATTTCCCTGGGTCTTAAATCTTCACTTTGGCGCTGAAACGTCGTGCCGTGATCCCAGCCACTGTCACTGAGCCAGAGGCCTCTGGGAGAATTAGTGTGGGTGCCAGCCCACACAGAAGCGGACAGTTGTCGGAGATAACCATGTGTGAAGAGGAACTCCATGTCATCCATCCCCAGTAAGCACAGCATGTTCTCCATGAGCTTGAAAGTGGTACCATCACGTAAGCCTGAGAGAGAGGAGTTTCTTTTCTCTGTGTCGGAGTGGGAGTGGCGCCGCAGCAGCAGCGCCTTGAGAGCGGTGTATTTCCTTTGGCCAAGGGGATTCTGGAGGAGGGTCATTGGACAGCGGAGTCCAATGAGGCCAATGAGGCCACCACATGTTTTTCATGTCTTCAGATAAAATTCCACAAAGAGCAAACTGAGCTTCGACATGCACGAACCATGAAGGAGGGTCGTGAAGCCAAAAGTCCTGTACTTTAACTACCAAAGCAAACGCAGGTGCAGGCAGAGGTGGGAGTCTGGCAGCCACAGATGCTTCTGGGAAAGGGCCGGTTTCCTCTTCAGGCCTCAGCATGTTTGTCTCAGGGGTCACCAATGTGGAGGTACGTAAGGATGACACAAGACCTCATCACGTTTTACTCCAACTTTAATTTCAGCTTCACACAACTGAACTCACAAGGCAGAAAACACCTCCTACAACCCAAAAACATTACCCCTCCCTCTTCCCTTATTGCTGGATGTGAGTGGAGTCCCCTGGTGGTCCCACACAAAGCAAACAAAAAAAACTCTCAGACGGAAGTTTTTAGGTCCTGTGACTTATGCAAGCACCACTACGTAGTTCTTTCTGCAGTGGAGCTTGATCCAACTAAAAAATACAATATTTAACGTCCATGGCCACAAATTAGTTTGTGGCCAACAGTATTTTACAAACTGCAATCAGACTGTGTTGCAGGTATTTTTGCATTTTCATGTAAAAGTGAACAATGGTAAGAACTGGTCCATGAACCTGAATTAAAAAATTTTCAATAAGTACCTCTGAGACTGTGCATCATATCCAAATCTATAAAAACCTAAACTTTTGTCAGAAAGTAAAACTACAGGTGTTAACAGATGTATGTGAGATTGTTAGGTTGTTAAAAGTATACTGAAATATACTTTTAACAACCTAACAATCTCTCTCTAAAACCTACAGAGGTGACTGTGTACAAATAAATGACACCAGAACAAAACTGTTTTTATATTGCAGAAATTCTTCAAGAGTTAAGTTGCTGAAAGTGTTTTGTCACAGTGTGAATGAAGTAAGTTGAGGAACTGGATTTTTCTTCTACACGGCTTGGAAGGCCCTGGTTTGAGCTGGTTTGATCATAACAGCAGTGACTGGGTTTGGAGTGAGAGGTAGACATGGAAGTGGGTGCAAAAGATGTTCAGGGATCTTGGGAATCTTCTGATGGCATTCAGGTGGAGACTGTGGGAAAGCCTGGCAGTTCTCGTTAAGGGCAGCCACAGCAGGAACAAAGGCACGCTGACATTTAGGTCCCATGTTGTGCACCATGGACTGGGTGGAGGAGGTGCCCGAATGGGAACTGCCAGAGCGAGATGAGGAGAGGGAGTTGGGCTTCACTAGTTTGGCTTTGGGAGCTTCTGCATCCTCCCTGAAATGAGAACATAGCTGCATGATTTACTGGCAGGACGAAACTGAAATTGATCATGAAAGTTTAGCTTTAGTAAAGTAGAAAGTATACTTTTAGTAGAAAAGTACCAGTCAAAAGTTTTAAAACACCCCAATTTTTCCAGTTTTTTATTGAAAATTATGAAGTTTACTGTCACATTGCACTCTGTAATGAAGCATAGTACAAATAAGCAACTGGAGTCAAAAGAAAAAATTCATGGAATCAATTTGTAGACCAAAATGTGTTCTAAACCAGCGGTCCCCAACCTTTTTTGCGCCACGGACCAGTTTATGTCCAACAACATTTTCACTGACCGGACTTTAAGGTGTCATGGATAAATTCACCAAAATAAAACCAGTACCGGTACCAAAAAAAGAAGATTTATTCATGACACACGGGAAAAGACGGAGGAGGAGACGGACGAAGGGAAACCAAGTTAATGATAAAAATGATTTAAAAAAAAATAATGATAAAAATGCCTAAATTTCACACCCAAGCCTCAAATCTCACCGCCCAGTACCAAAAGACTCAAGGGCCAGTACCGCTGTTCTAAACTTTTGACTCACCAGAGTAGCCTCCTTTGGCAGATATAACAGCTGAACACACTCGTGTTATTCTTTCTACAATAGAAATCAAATATTCTCACATATCTGTAGCAGAAGTTCCCATAAATGTGGACCTTGTAGGCTGCTTTGCTTTCACTCTTCTGTCCAGTTCATCTCAAACCAACTTGATGGGGTTTAAGTCTGGAGACTGTGCTGGACACTCCATGTTTTCAAGTTTTGGGTCATCATCTTGCTGTAGGATGAACTCCTGATCAGCTAGGTCCATACCAGAGGCTACTGCATGGAGCTGCAGAGTGCTGTGGTAGCTGTTTTGGTTCAGGGTGCCTCTCACTTTGTACAAGTCACCGACCCTGGATCCAGCAAAAAGCCCCAAACCATCACACTTCCTCCTCCGTGGTTTTTTTTTTTTTTTTTTTTGGATAATTTAATTTTAAATTTTTAAAAATATAAAACAAAAGCTGTCGTGCTAGCAATGTACCAGGTTTATCCCCAAACTCAAAGTGCTTTTGTCGCAAAATCCAGAGTAAATTGCTGACTAGGCCACTCATAATGCCATTATATTAATATTTTAATTTCAGTATCTCTTTATAATCCATAGACGATTTAGAGGTTTGATACATTCTTTCCAGGACAGGAAAGCTATTGATTTCCGACAGACGTTTCTCTCTTTCTCTTTTAAGAGCTGAAGTGTAAGAAATTATCGCACCCCTCAAAACAGTCTTCAGTGCTTCCCATAAAGTACAGGGTGGGCCATTTATATGGATACACCGTAATAACATGGGAATGGTTGTGAGGGGGCAAACTCCTCAAGATGGGTGGTGACCATGGTGGCCATTTAGAAGTCGGCCATCTTGGATACAACTTTTGTTTTTTCAATAGGAAGAGGGCCATGTGACACATCAAACTTATTGGTAATGTCACAAGAAAAACAATGGTGTGCTAGTCACGTGGATGATGTATCTAAGAAGGGGTCAAGATAACAGTTAAGGTCTCCAGCCACTATTATATTAGAATCGTTGTTATTAGTGATGGGATTTCCGGCTCTTTTTAGAGAACCGGCTCTTTCGGCTCCCAACCCGCTCTTCAGGTTGTTTTGTTGCTTTAATTAATTTATTATTAACAAAAATATAAAAGATAAAAAAATATATAAATATATAAATGCACAAAAGGAATTATTCATGTAAAAAAAAAAACGTGGTTTTATTTATATATGTTTATATATAAATATATACGGTGGCCCCAAGAGACAAAGCACGTACAAACTCCAAAACACATTTCTAGCGTTAACTGAACTTCCAAAACAGAGCTACCTGGATCACTTAAATTATACAATTGAAAGCATATGTGTATTGTTTGTGTGTTTGTACACAAGCACTCAGATACATTCAAATAATTTAAGAAAAAACGTTCATTTACCTGTTACTACCACACACCAAATCTGGTCGTTGGTACTTCCTGCCTTGTAAATATACTCATATTTATTCATTCCACATAAAATGTAATAAATAAATCATATTATACAAAAACCAACTATTCACATTTCAACTTTTATCTATTTAAATTTTCAGCTTTTACCTTTTAAACAAATTTAAAGTGAAACAACACAAAACACTGCAAACCACAACACAATTAAATATAAATTAAAATATGAAAACAAAAAAGATGCACATTCTCTGTCATATGGGCCTGCATGAATAAACTTTCTGAATCCTTTATCATCCGTTTCATCCGGGCATTGTGATTCCTTTAAGTGAGGTTCACAATTTGCCCAGCAGCCTCGGTTTGGTTTACTAGGGGATAGATGCATGTCATTTTTGGGAGCAGCGGGGTAGGCGGGTGATAGGCGCTGGGGTATTGTTTTGTTTTGTGGCTTAGATGCGTGTATTCTATTGCACTTACTTAACTAATATAATTATATAACTATGACACATTACCAGATGATCTTACTGAACTATGTGCTTTCTGGAAAAGCTGATCGGCGCCAGTTTGTATGCAAACTGTGGATTGACAGTTAGCATACAGATAAAGAAAACAAAACATTTTTTAAAAAGTCAGAAATTAGGAGCAACACAGTGCAGTCTGTTTGATAGTCCACAGCGTGAGGCACAACACAAACTAAAAGCTCGCTCACCTTATTAGACAAAAAGAGAGAAAAACGAAGAAAAAAGAAGACATGCAATCACAGCTGATACGCAAGTTACTCCTTCTCTGTAGCACTATAGTTCTAACGCTGGCGAGCCACCTCTGCTTGTTCTGGATCATTGAAAACCTCCGGAATATCCTCATCTTTCTAGTGCACACACAGCTTTGTTGGGTACCATAGCTGGAATTTAATTCCATCTTCTCTCAGGGCTTGCATCACATTCCGGAAGGAACAGTGCTAGCTCATTACTTCGCTGGTGCAGTCTGGGAAGATCAGAACTTTATTCCCCTTGTACTCCATCGGTTGCATCCTGGCGAGGCATAGAATAAGCTCTTTCATCTGAAAGTGATGTATTCGGGCGATGGTGGTATGCGGTTTCTGTCCCGCTGCCAGCCTAGGCCATAGGGATCGATGAGTGTGGTCGACCTTAAGTGGATGTGGGAAGTGTTGCTTACCCAATAATTCGGGGATGAGGTTGGAAATAAACTCTTTCGGACTCCCTATCTTCTGAGCGCTGTTTTATGCCAACAATTTTTATATTAAGTCTCCGAGTACAGGCCTCCAAATCCAATAGTTTGGGTTGAATCTTTACAAGCTTTGCCAGGTCCTCGCATTTGGCTTCAAGCGTTCCCATTCGCTATTCCCGGGGCGTTGACCGCTAATTTCCTGACCTTCCATGCGGTTCTGTAAGTCAGTCTGTATGGATAGCACCAACTGGAACTTGGCCTCAAAAGCATCAAACTGCTCATCAAGTTTTTCCAGGATTGATTCAGATATTGTCTTACATGTTTCCTGGCATATCTTATTCTACCTTGGTGTTCATCTGAACAATAGACTGGACTGGACTCATAACTCAGACGCCCTCTACAGGAAAGGGCAGAGCAGGCTGTACCTGCTGCGGAGACTCAGGTCGTTTGGAGTGGAGGGCCCACTCCTAAAGACCTTCTATGACTCTGTTGTGGCTTCTGCTATCTTTTATGGCGTGGTCTGCTGGGGCGGCAGCATCTCTGCTGGGGACAGGAAGAGACTGAACAGGGTGATCCGAAGGGCCAGCTCTGTTCTAGGATGCCCTCTGGACCCAGTGGAGGTGGTGAGTGACAGGAGAACGGCGGCTAAGCTGTCATCCCTGATGGACAACATCTCCCACCCCATGCAGCAGACTGTGACAGCACTGAGCAGCTCCTTCAGTGGGAGACTGCGGCACCCACGTTGTGGGACGGAGAGATTTCGCAGGTCTTTCCTCCCCACTGCTGTCAGACTCCATAATAAAGACTTTAACTGATCAAGCACACACATCCATACATATGCAATAATACTAAGTGCAATAATCCTTTCTGTCATCGTTGTATTTTTACTCAGTTGTATATAGTATTTGTATTTGTATTCTATTTTTATCTTATTGTATATTTATTTTATTTTATTCTACTGTATATAGTATTTTATTTTATTCTATTCTGTACAGTTGTGTACTGTATTTATTCTTATTGTATTCTAATTTTTGCCTCATAACTTTTGCACTGTCCACTTCCTGCTGTGACAAAACAAATTTCCCACGTGTGGGACTAATAAAGGTTATCTTATCTTATCTTATCTTATACATTTCACTCTTGTCATCCGGAGTGACAACTTTAGGCTCAGCCAAAGCCCTGCTGGTGCAACTATCATTAGCATCAAGCTCGATGCTCGACCATTTGTCGATGGTCTTATTCTTGCCTAGGTTCGAGGCTTTCTTTGGCGGAGACATTTCAGATATGCTGGGCAATGATTAAGCCAAAGGTACAAATCGATTATTTCAGCTCCTGAATGGTTTTATCGTGGTATCTTGCGTTTTGTGGAAACTGGGGTGTTTCTGAGTGTCTTTGATGGTGAAGGAAACTGTACTCACTGACACCTTGACTTTCTTTGCAGTTTCTTTGTAGGACAGACCTACATTTATAAATGTTATGATGGTCTGTCTCTCTTCCATTGTTAATTCCATTTTTCTCACCATTTCTGTACAACACACTACTTTCTGCAGTACAGTACTGTTCAAGTGATGCTCACGAGGGTACATCAGTGTGCTCCAACACTGCTTTTATGCAGACAGAGGGAGCTGGAAGTAATCCAGAGAAGTTGGAACACCTGTAGGAATTAGTAGCACCAGCTTTCAAGGCTGGATCAACCTCCATTGTTGCAGAACAGATTTAAATTGTTAAAACCATGTTGTGTTCCCTGAAAAAGGCCATTTTTCTGAAATGTACATTATTTTTTAGTGTTGGGTAACCTTACCTTTTTTTAAACCTCTGGCAGTTCAACACTTACCTTTGTACCATTTCAAGCTATTCATTGGATTTGAACGACTTGAATTGCAATAAATAACTGGAAGGATTAGAGTGTTCTAAGTCTTCTGATCAGTAGTGAATACTTTCAACTTTCTTGTTCTGTAACTGGTTAATTAATAGAAAAATTCCACAACAGTCTGAATTATTGCAATTCAAACTAATACAATCACTTTGTGTAAAAAGTGAGAAAAGGTAACTGCTGTTATAACCAATACAGCCATAAATTGAAAATATCATTTTGGGATTCATCTATTTGAAGTTTTTATTTCATGCAGAAACATTGATGGATCAGAAAGGCAGTCCTACAGGTATACAGGTTATACATATATTTCAGTGATTCTGGTAATGAGATGGCTGAAACGATGAAATGAATGATTGTATAACATGCAGCAATTATATTAATATATTGAATAAAACTGTAAAAGTAAAGTTTTTTGTCATGGGTAGTTATCATGTGCAAAGAAATATTCTAGGCATTGTCTACCTGATTTCATTGGGCGTCTCCTCCTCTTCATTTTTTTCCATGTCCTTTTTGCAGAATACCAACCAGATGATGAGTAAGATAAGCAGAATGGCGAAGGACACACCAACCACTACACCTGCTACCACACCAATTCCCTTCACATCTACCAAAAATAACAAAAAATATTGATGTAAGACACACTATTATGCTACAACCACCAATGCATCAAATTCACCATTGCTATTTTTCAGTTGCATGCAAGTTTCAGTAAAATACTTGTCTCCCCGTCTTTATCATTTTCAGAAACCTATATAACACACCCCAGTATTATAAAAGCTAAAGCCAGATAAAAAAAAAACCCAATTTATCCCTTCAGCTATTATATATTATAGCTATAATATAAAATAATTGAACCTTGAAAATCAATACATTTTAAAATTGTTTTAAATAATGCTATTCCAGAAGTTCCAAGTTGTCGACTATAGTATTGTGAGAAAGTCTTGAGTCATCACTTTTTATTTATTGAAAAGTTGGAAATATGTTCAGTGATTTACTGAAGTATGTGCAAATATAAATGCAAATACTTATTCTAAGAGGTGGTTGTGGCTCAGGAGGAAGAGTGCATTGTCTACCAATTGGAAAGTTTGTAGTTTGTTAAAGGCCTGCCACCTCTTTTGTCTTCCACTTGTCCAGTTTCCCTCAAATTATTTTAAAGACACACAGCACACCATATTGAGCTGTAACAGATTTTTGGCTGTCTTTTTAAATCACCTTGTTGTTGATTCAAGGTGTGTTTTGCACCAGGCTGCTAGTAACAAGGTGTCTAAAGATTCCATTTAAAATGGGTTCTTTGATAAATTGTTTGGCTGGCACTGGTTCTGTCACGGTCCCCGTGTCTCTCTGGCTGGCTCACGCTGGCTACAGGTTTTGTTGTTGTTGTTCTTTTTTGTTTTTGTTTTCTTTGTCTCTCCTCCTCCTCTCTGCCTGGGTGGAGCTCGTTACGGGCTCTCGCTCTTGGCCCACGCACCTGTGTGATTGTCTCCACCTGCTGCTGATCTGGCTGATTTCCCCAGCTGCTATTTAAGGCAGTGGCACAGAGCAGCTCACCGCTGGAACGTTGAACCGCCTGAGTTCGTGCTCTCGGCATTATCAAAAGAATCCCGTGTGTATTTTGTAAGTATTTGTATACTTGAATGATTCAAGCATAAAACACAAAGGCTTAAAAAATATTAAACAGATATGCTCTCTTCCATTTGCACAATATCTAAAATTAGAAAAATCCAGTCTTAAAATGATGCTAAAAATCCTGTTCATCCAGTTAATCTTCTAGACTGGATTACTTTAGTTCATTATTATCAGGTTGTTCTAAAAACTGACTGAAAAGCCGTCACTTGATCCAAAATGCTGCAGCAGGAGTACTGACAGCGACTAGAAAGAGAGAGCAGATTTCTCCTATATTGTCTGATGAGCTTGGAAAAGAACGAACCTGGACTTTTTAAAGTTTCTTGAAGACACTTCACCTCTCATCTGAAAGCTTCTTCAGTTCTAAAACCAAATGGTGGAAAGTCTCAGATATTTAAACCCTAGTGGGGGTTGTCCATTAAGAAGGTCGTTGAACCACTATTGATGATGTGCCTTGTCACATGAGCCAAGATGTTAAAAAAGCTGTAAGTCATTAACAGCAGAGTTCATCAGCAGAACAAACCTTCCCTCACCCTATATCATGTGACCCATTGAGATCAACTGACGCAAGATGTAAGTAGGGCTTGAGGCACCTTGGGAAAGGGATCTCAAAACTGCATTGTAGGTGGCAAGCAGTTGGTGTGATAAGCCACCTCCTCTGTTGAAAGATGGCTGTTCACAGTGGACATAGAAGGCCTCTTTCACTTCTCTGTCAAACTATCTGTCTTGTCTGTCTAAAATGTGAACACTGACATCCTTGAAAGAGTGATCTTTATCCTTTAGATCGGGGTGTCCAAATCCAGGCCTCGAGGGACGGTGTCCTGCAGGTTTTAGATCTCACCCTGGATCAACACTCCTGAATCAAATGATTAGTTCATTACCAGGCCTCAGGGGAACTTCAAGACATGTTGAGGAGGTCATTTCAATCAGATCTCACAGGTATAGGAATGCTTGGCACTATACAAGGCTTAAAGTACACTAGTAATGTTCCTTAGGAACTCAGTGCACTGGAAGACAATACTGGAGACCAGAGATGGGCAGTAACACATAATCCAATTACTTTTTAATGTAAGGGATTGCTATTGCAAAAAGGTAATTAGATTACTGTTACTTTCCAACGTCCATGGCCACCAACAGACACATGTGTAGATCAAGAATAGAAAACATGGGGCGCGGGATAGAGCAGCACCATGCAGCATTTAATGTTGGGAAATACTGACATTACTTTGAGTTTGACTCTTTAAAAAGTGACTAAGTAACTAATTACTTTATTCAAGTAATTTGAACAACACTGCTGGAGACCAACTCCAGGCTACTGCACAAGCCACTGTCAAGCGTGTAATATACGTAGGACAAATATGTCCCACAGATGACAGTGCTGACTCAATGTCAGAGGGAGGACTGGGAGAGTAGTTTATGTCCTGTGCCAGAACATTTCCCATGTGGCCACTGAGGGTTTTTATTATGTTCAAATCAAAAGAGCTGCATTGCTAGTGGTATGAGGAAAAGAATGGATTGGTACAGCAGATCCGGGAAAGTACTGACAAGCACTTAAGTTGTTCCAGGTTTTTTCACAATATTCATATTCATAATGGATGAAATTCATTTTTTACCTCAAATACCTACACACAATATCTCATGATGTTTCTGCCCATAGTTATTCCCTCATTGTCTTCAGTTGTGTTTTGATCCCTGTCTGCTCCAGTCTGCATGCCAAATGTCCTTGGGCAAGATACTAACCCCATGTTGCTCTCCGAAGTAGGATTTAGATAGAAAGCATTTACATAGAAAGAGCATAGAAAAGCACTGTATAAGAATAAGTCCATTTGCATTACATTAAAGTTTGAGGGAGGCTTTGTCACACCAAAGCCCCAGCCAATCTAAATTTAAACCACTAATGCAAGGTGATAGGGTGAACCAATGCACCACCTTTCCACTCAGAATCAACAAAAAAACACTATCATATATGGAGTCTAGTGTTAATTGATGGATCTGATCAATAATGAGTGTAGAAAGCCCCTTCAAGTGTGAGTTTACAATGCAATGTATTATTTTGAACTATAGAGAAAAGACTGTCTTCCCATCCACTTCAACAAATTTCATCCACATTTTTGCTAAAAGAAAAATGATCAATGATTTTAGGAAAATAACTGAGATTCCACTTAAGAAGCAGTGAACTTAAGGTTGAGAAGCACAGACAGACCACAAATTTTGAGAGATGTTGTGATCTGCAATTTAAAAGAATGTCACGTTCACCTACAGTTTCACTATAGCACTTCAGGCAGTGTGTATGAAAATAATTTGCAGATGAGCTCTACAATGACATGAAGAGGGGATTTTATTCTGCAAATCAAAAGCAGCAATTGTTAACTTATTCAGTGTTCAAAAAAAGTTCTTCACTCACAGTGTATCTTGACTTCCACTGTGCAGCTCTCTTCTCCCACATCATTGCTGGCTGTGCATTTGTAGAGTCCGGCATCGTCCTTGGTCAAATTCCTCAGTGCCACAATCTCTGGGGTTTTGAAATCTGATGTACCAAGAATGACAAGACAGCATCTAAGAGTGCACTACTGTTTTATGGTGTTGTTTGAAAAAGAGTTGATTTCTATTGAAATAAATGTACCTAAAGATGAGTTAACATAAAGAAATAGCCATGGCCTTTGTACAAATCTTTGCTGTTTTTAAAAAGTAAATACTTTTGACAGATTCTTTATGCAAGCTAAATGTACTTGAAAAAGATAAAAGGAGAACAGAATAACTTAGATTAGTCAGAAGTCTTCATTTATTTAAGAGCTGAAACATGACTATGCAGTAAAACGAGTATGTAATCGGTTCTGTTTGTTTGTCTTTATGTTAGCATGCACAGCATCTAGTGTCCACAGTTTAGCATTTTTCAGATTTGGCATCATGGTAGAATTTTTTTGAAAAGTGGTTGAAGGTCAGTAACACCAAATGTGAAAATCATTAAACAGTTTATATTACCTGCAATTTTTTTATAGATCATCTTCAAATTCCAGAACAATACACTTGACCTTGGGGGACGTGAGTACCGAGGTTGGATAAACAAAGGTCAAAGTTGACCAGATCGAGGTATATATATTTTGGGCATGGAGAGAGCTGTACAACACACTTTTTATGTTTTCATTATGATGCCCTACCACATCACAATGATGTGTGTGTTTTGTTCTTTTTTGCTTCGTTTCAAGGTTTAAATTTTTGTTTTAAAAAGCCCTAGGTACATCTGACAGACTTACCTATCAGTGTCAGTGGAGGCAGCTTGTCTACATATTTGCCTTCGTCCAGTACTTTTTCCCATTTGTAATGGATAGGATCAGAGCCATCAGCGGACTTGCAGCTCATCTTAACATCACTGCCTTCCAAGAATTTGCCCTCCATCCAGCACTGTGGCTCAGATGGCTTCACTGTGGACATACAGTCAGACAGACACACAGACATTCTCAAAATGCTGTTGAGTCATGTGGCAGGGTGTGGTTTGTGGCTCAGCTGCAGGGGAGGGGTGGAGCAGAGGGTTCAGGGTGCGGAATCAGCCTCAGGTGTGAGGCTGACTCAAACTTGAGCTCCATCATCTAGTCATGCCTCCTCGATAAAAGATGTGCTGGGACCTGAGGTGGGACCTAGGGCTACAAGCAGGGCAGATGAAAAGTTGTCCAGTTAAAAACAGTGCAAATAAAAACGTGTGCAACTGCAAACGCTGTTGGCGGGTACATCATTTCCACAGTGGTGCCAAAACCCAGCGCCTCCACTGGCAGAACCAAGACCGGCCCAGCCAGTGGAGGCGCTGGCCTGGATGGTGGGTGAGCTGGTGGGTATGCAGTAGGAGCAGGAGGTGGTGTTTAGCCACCAGCTGGAACAACTGCAGGACCAATCTGAGCACTGGATGGGGCTTTTGGGAAGTCTGGTAGCTTGGGCTGGCCCCCGCCAGTGTCCCTCTACTGTATGGGGGAGGGAGACGACCACCCCCCGCCTTCCTGGAGGTCTTGCGGGCCATGGCGGTTGTGTACCATTGGTTGGAGGAGGAGTAAGTGCTGATTCTGCTCCCGCTGCTGTCTGGCAAAGCCCATGCAGTGGCTCTCAGCCTGCCCGCGTGTGAGCAGCAGCTTTGCAGATGTCCAACAGGGCCTTGTACCACAGGACTATCGCTGGCGGTTCTGGGAGGGTCGGATGGGGCCGAAGGACTAGCCTTTCCCCTACGCTAGTCAACTCAGCGAGGCTGTGGCTGTAACCCAGGTCCGCTCAAGGGGAGGCTCGCATCATGGAGCAGGAGATCCTGGAACTGTTCATTGCGGGCTGCCCATGGAGACCACAGGATGGATCTGCTGCCATCGCCCAGGCAGCTTGAGCGCCTCGATTTATCTCTGCACAACTGGGGGAGGCGGCAGGGCAGCCCCCTATGCCACCTAGTAGCTGGCCTGGCTCAAATAAACCCATCTAAAAACAAAATTGATCAGTTTTTGGACAACATAACTCCTCCAAAATTATTAGACACTCAAGCAATGGCACTGGATTCGCCACTGACACCAGGTGAACTCCAGGAAGCCCTGATAAGTATGCCCAATAATAAGGCTCCAGGTCCAGACGGCTTTCCTGCAGAATTCTACAAAGAATTCTGGACGATTCTAGCACCATTTTTTTTGCAGAACGTTGTTGGAAATCAAAGAAAAGGGCAGACTTCCATCAAATATGAATTCTGCAAACATTAATCTCCTGCTAAAACCAGGCAAAGACCCTGTATATCCCTCAAGCTATCGTCCAATATCCCTTATACATGTAGACCTTAAAATAATCTGCAAAGCTCTCTCAAAGAGACTAGAGAAAATAACCCCCCTCTTACTTCATCCTGACTAAACTGGTTTCATAAAAGGTAGGCACTCATCAACAAATACAGGTAGATTACTTAATTTGATAGACTACTCATACAGTAAAAACATCGAAACTACAATATTTTCTTTAGATGCAGAGAAAGCATTTGACAGAGTTAACTGGAAATTTCTATTTGCAACTTTACACAAATTTGGTTTTGGATCCTCTTTCATTAACTGGTTAAAAATATTATATAATTCCCCAACAGCTTGTGTCAGAACAAATGACCAGACATCCTCCAGCTTCTGTCTCCTGAGGGGCACCAGGCAGGGATGCCCACTCTCCCCTTCACTGTTTACAATTTTTATTGAACCACTAGCAGCAGCAATTAGACAGAATACAGTAATTAAGGGCATAAAATACAAGAACGTGGAACATAAAGTCAGCCTTTATGCGGATGATGTGTTACTTTTTCTCCAAAATTCACAAACCAATATCTCTGGTGTGATTGAATCTACAGTCCTTCCGATAAATTGCTCCTTCCATAATTCTTCTTCTACACCACTGCAATCGGGAAATATAAAATATTTAGGTATTAATGTTTCTCCCAAGCTTGCAGATCTAACTAAATTAAACCATATCCCACTTTTAAAGAAGGTAGAAGGTGATCTGGCTAGATGGAAATCTCTACCCATATCACTCATGGGAAGGGTTGCCGCTATAAAAATGATGGCCTTACCAAAAATAAATTATTTATTCTCAATGATCCCAACTAAACCACCACAAGATTGGTTCAGATCCCTAGATTCATACATGTCCAAATTCCTTTGGAAAGATAAACCCCCACGTATAAGCTTAAAAACACTACAAAAGACCAAGGATAAAGGAGGACTAGAACTGCCTAACTTTCAGCACTACTTCTTAGCCAACAGGCTTCAGTTTATCTCAGGATGGCTAAAACATACCCTCTTAGATGAACCTTGGCTAGATGTAGAACAAGCACTTTGCAATAATCTAGAGATTTCAGACCTACCATTTATCAGCTCAAACATCCAACGAAATGAATGCTTCAAAAGCGTCAACATCAGCGCTTCTCTGACAGCATGGTGGGAGTTTCTAAAATTGACAGCGTCTTCATTAATCCCATGCAAAAAATAATAATAATAATAAACTAATATAATCATATTGCTGTAAGCGGGTTTCTGTAAGGCAGACTAAATCAATATGTTGATCAGCTACTTAATCATTTACTAACAGGACTCTTCTATGACAGCATGGTGGGAGTTTCTAAAATTGACGGAGTCTTCATTAATCCCATGCAAACGTACACCTATCTGGAACAACCCTGACATATTACAAAACAATAAAATGATAAACTTTTCAGATTGGTGTTGTAAAGGAATCAAATACTTGGAACATATATTAGAAGGAACAGAATTTATTCCATTTGACGGACTAGTTACACAATATAGGATCAACAAGAAAAGATTTTTAGAATATCAACAAATTAAATCCATAGTAAAAAAGAAATTTAAACCGGGTCAAGTTGAACTACAAACACCACCAAGTGTGGTTCAATTTCTTACTCTTAAAACCCCCAAATTACTATCCAAAATATACAGAATGCTTTCTAAAACAGATGAATCAATATCACTTCCTATTGCAAAATGGGAAGCAGATTTATCAGTTAACTTAGACCAAAACTTCTGGTCTCAGATTTGCTTAAAAACCTTTCATTTAATTAGAAATCCCAGTCTTCAATTAATTCAATACAAAATACTACATAGAGTGCACTATACAGGTCATCGGATGTTCAAGATGGGCTTTATGTCTATCAACAACTGCTCACACTGCCAAACCAATTCACCGGACAATTATATCCACACTCTTTGGTTCTGTCCACCAGTTCAGAAGTTTTGGCGCGAGACATGTGAGGACTTGTCAAAGTGTCTGAAATGTAACATTCCAACTTCCCCCTTAGTGTGTTTGTTGGGCAGCTTAGATAATGTCACTACAGATAAGAATATGGCCCATATGGTTTTCACTGCCCTATGCATAGCCAAGAAAACAGTCCTCATGAACTGGAAAAATAAAAATGATCTTAATTCTAACCAATATAGAATTTATCTAATAGATTACATTAGTCTTGATACAGCCTCTGCCACCACAATAGATCAATTGCTCTGGGCTCCTTTGATCAGCTCCATCACCTAGTGGGGGTGGGGGGTCATAGTTTGGTCCCACCTTTGCTGTTGTGATTGGTGTGGGGGTAGGGACAGGCTTAGGGCGTCGGGGGGTTCCCCAGGAGCATCTTCCTTGGGGGGCTCAACCTGGGGTTGCGGCCATGGCCTATTAAGGGCTCGGTTGGCTCTTAGGTGACGGTTTCCTCGTGGCTGCGTGCAGTGGGGCTAGGGGAGGGTCTGTGCTGACGGACATGGGTTACTGACCTGGTAGCCTGGCTGCCCCTGGGTGGGTCCGGGACGGGCGTGGGGTTCTGGGGGTGCTCCGTCTCTTGGCTGGGGCCCTGGCTGGGCCTTGGGGGCTTGGGTCCTGGTTGGTGTGTTGCCGGGGTTGTGGGTGGGTGGGTGTATGGGGGCCCAGTTCTGGCGCAGGGTGCTGCCGGTGCATCGAGCCACCTGGGGGGCTCTTCAACTGGTGGGGGAGGCTGTTACATCTTGCAGGAGGTCTCCTATCTTCAGGAACTCACTCTGCAGGAGGGGGAGATACAGGAGAGGTGGAGGAAGATCTCAGCCTGGCTGTCTATTGTCTTGCGTAGTCTGGAAGATGAGTGGATGGTGGGGTGGGTGCAGTTTTCTCTGTGGTGGGGTCGGGAAGGCTGTCCCGGGCTCTGTGGGGCCAGGCGGCGCTGCTGAACTGGGCCCCGGTCCGGATGGGCCTGGGCCCCCTTTCCCTGGCGGGTTGCAGAGTATGGGGGTGCCTACTGGGGTCAGCGGGGGAGCTGGCCCCAGGGAGGGGTCACTTGCCCCTCCCTTCCTTCCCTCCCCATCTCCAGCTGCCTCCCTCTTCCCGCTCCACCACAACCACCCACACATGCAGGGCCTTGGGGTAAAGGTGTGTCACCAGGGTGCAGGGGAGGCATCCCCCCCCCCCCCCCCCTCTGTCCCCTTCTGGCTGCCTCTGCCTCAATTTTATCTCACAACTTAGACATTCACATTACTCACACTCTCATTACACATACATATAGGATCTTGGGGGTGGCCACGCTACACAGAATCCAAATTACCATCAGGGTGTACACCTCACCCCTGGCGCCGTTGCCCACCTCTCAATTTTAAATGCATGTAGACATTGAGGGCTATCAGGAGGGGCTATGCACTAACCAGCTGCTCTCTGGCAGGTAGCTCCATGCCCTCCTGGGTTTTAAATGCACCTTAGGACACACATGCATCAACACTACATACCAGCGGGCGGAGGGAGGTTCGGAGTCTTCACACACCCCCGTTCTCTGCGGCCTGCTGGAGCGGGGGGGCTAGGAGGAGGAGTTTGCCATCCGATTGGGGTCTGGAATGTGGGGCCTCCCTGCTGCTGCCGAGTCAAGGCAGTCTGATTCTCTCCACCCCAGGGAAAAGGGTAACACTACCTGGTTCTGGGTGCAGTTTCCCCCTCCAGGGGCAAGGGTACCTAAACCCAGTTCTTAGAGTACGCTTGGGGAGTGTGATTGTGTGTACAGTGTCTCTCTATGTCTGTCTCCACGTTGGGTGAGTGTGGAGTAATTGCATATGAGAGCATGAGGGTGGGAATGGATGTTTGCATCTGTGTGTGCCTGTATGTCTGTGTCTATATTTCAGGTTGGGTATCAGACGCTACCTCTCTGGGGACATCTCAGGCCCTCCAAGGTATGGAGGCCTATCTCCCCCAACACCTTCCCCTGCCAGTGGCAGACGCCCTCAGACATCGGTGCGTTGGTGGTTCTTTGTGTCCGGGGATGGGCGTACAGGTACACACCGGCTCACTCGTCGGGGCCTGGAGCCTGGAGCTCGCTCGGGCCACTTCGGGGGTGGGGTGCCCTCATCCTCTCGGCCTGGGGCTCGGTCACTCAGGCACAGCTGGCTGCTGGCGAAGCTCACGGGCATGTCACTGCAATCCCCCCTGAGTGCGAGTGTAACTACCGCCCCCCCGGAGTGAAGCGGAAAAAAAGTGCGAGAGAGAGGGTGAGAGAAAGAGGGAAAAAAAACCACGGCTTGGAATAAGGAGCTGGCTCGCATCGTTCACTTCAAAGAGTCAGCTCTAAGAACCGTTTTGTTCGCGACCGACACATCACTACTGTGTTGGCTAAAGAAGCTGACGCTTGCATGCAATGCTTTGTTGCCAGCACAAACTAGACAGACCGTGGTTGGTTTTCTGAAAGAGCATTTAAATGGCCCGCCCCTCCCTCTTCTCCTGCCTCCAAAAATGAGAGAGCAGGCTACTATGGGGAACATGGCTGCCACTGCTGTAGACACCAGATAGGCAGGTCATGGGCTGGGTCCCCTCCCACACCTGTTGCTGATTCACTGCCTGTCCCTCCCACAGCGTCCTTCCCATGGCTCCGCCTCTGTGAGGCCCTGGTCGGTGGAGGTTGACTATCAGGTGGTGGATGTTGAAGAAGCTTCCATCCTCTCCTCCGGTGTTGCCCACCTGTCCCTGGGCTGCCCCCTGCTGGTCCCCAGGCACAGTGTCGGGTGAGATGGGTCCCTTCAGCTCTTGATTGGAGCATGCCAGGTGTGGGAATTAGCCCTTCCTGAGGTGCCATCTAGTAGAGTGGACCTCAAGGTTGATGCTATCATGCAGCCTCAGCACCTCCTGTCTCAGGTGCCGCTGCTGCGGCCTGATTGGTCTGGTTGCAGGCAGTCGTGTGCCCTGCCTCCCAGCATTTATGGTCCCCTGCCCGCAGTTGGTTGCTGCCGTGCATGGCGGGAGTAGTTGCCTTGCCTTTGGCCCCTCCTCCAACGCCCCCCCGGACAATGTTGATTGTCAGGAGGTTGATGTTTCTGACGCTTTGCTCCGGTCAGACAACCAGGGTTGCCTGATGGGACTGCCTGTCTACCCTGCGGCCACCTTGCTGAGGGGCCTATGCAGGCATGTGGAGATGGCCATGTTCAGTTGAGGCGGGGAGGACGCGGAGCCTAGGCTCAGCTGTCCTCCAGCCGCCCTCCTCCCTCCTGACATCCTTTGAGTTGGGCCTAGCGGCCAGCACTGCTGTAGGGTGTGTTCCCCAGGCGTATTGCCCGTGCTTCGCCGGTTTTATACGCCAGTCGGACCTCGCTGCGTCTGATGGATTGGCCAGCGGTTGACAGTTCTCCGGCCTGCGGCGCTGGCTCTCTCTCTGGCAGATTGCCCAAATGTTGTGGCTCTACGTGGCCGGCAGGGCCAGCTTAGTGAGCTGACACCCCCGACGAGCCATGTCCCTGGCTGCACTCCAGCTCTAGGCTGTCTTCCCATGGGTGCTCACAGACAAAAACTACACCCTTTTTGGCTCCTACCTGTGCGCTGTCGATCCTACGTGCTGCACAATAATATTCAATATTTAGTATTTACTGTTATATTCACATAGATCATCGCAATGATGTTGTTTATTATACTCTCTTCTCAATCGAGAATCTGTGACAAGATCTGAAAACTGCTGTTCAGAAACGCTGTCCATCTAATCTGACTGAGCTGGAGCTGTTTTGCAAAGAAGAATGGGCAAGAATTTTAGTCTGTAGATGTGCAAAGCTGGTTGAGACAGACCCTAAAAGACTGGCAGCTGGAATTGCAGCAAAAGGTGGTTCTACAAAGTATTGACTCAGGGGGCTGAATAATTACACACACCCCACTTTGCAGTTATTTATTTGTAAAAACTTTTTTGGAATCATGTATAAATCATACATGATTCCACTTCTCACGTGTACACCACTTTGTATTGATCTTTCATGTGGAATTCCAATAAAATGGATTTATGTTTGTGGCCGTAATGTGACAAAATGTGGAAAAGTTCAAGGGGGCCAAATACTTTTGCAACCACTGTATTAATCTCTGTCTCTCTTCCACAGCATGTCTTTATCCTGTCTTCCTTCTCTCATCACAGCAGATGGCCCCGCCCCTCCCTGAGCCTGGTTCTGCCGGAGGTTTCTTCCTGTTAAAAGGGAGTTTTTCCTTCCCACTGTTGCCAAAGTGCTTGCTCATAGGGGGTCATATGATTGTTGGGTTTTTCTCTTTATGTATTATTCTAGGTTCTACCTTACAATATAAAGCGCTTTAAGGCGACTATTGTTGTGATTTGGCGCTGTATAATTAAAATGAATTGCATTGAATCCAATGCACAGAACTGTATAGACCCATCTTTCCTCACCATAAGAACTATGGGGCTCCACTAGACACTGTGTGACACTTCTGCCACTCCCATCTCCAGCCTAGCAGCTGATTCTTTCTCATCTATTTGTCTAGTTATCACAAAAGAGTGAGAATGGAGTAGTGGAACCTACACCGATTTTTCAAAATAGTCAGGTTGTCCTACGCAACATACACATCTCTGGACTGCTACCAGGCCTGCTACATAACCTTAATCATCAGGCAAAGGTGAAAAATTGTTTTTTCAATATCCTTGTCATTTCCTAGGCTGTTGTCTTCACTCCTCAAGTCCAATATCTTGTTTGTTGCTGGCTCTATGTGCTGTAGGCATTTCAATTTCCATTTTTAATTTCAAACCTATGGTTATATTTCTGCTTCTTTGCCCGGGCCAAGTTAGGGTTACCTAGAACCTTTTGTTGCTTCTTGGTCACCACATGGTCTCAGGAATCTGCTTTGTATCAGGGGAATTATGCGTGGCTTGCTGCCTCCCTCAAGTCCCCAACAATGTCTTTTGATTCAGCATCTAGAGAGTTCCTGATTATATTAGGGATGGGTACCACCTCACCTCAAGATTCAGCCACACCTACTTCCAGTGATGGCCAATCCATCTGACTTTGGCAATGGCATGATTCCAGGAGACAGCAATTCCTCTCATGCTAGAAGATACTTGAATCACATTGGCCACACAATGCACATCTACATATGAATGGGTTCTTCTCTTTCAGTGACTAATTCCAGCCAAGTGGCCTATCTACCTCTATACCACTTTTTGTTATGGCTGGCTGTAGTCCTTGGCAATCCAGATACCAGCGATTCCAACCTCTTCTGAGTTACTCTTAGGTGTGAATCCTGATTTTTGAAGATGTAGTGATCTCCACTCCATTCACATATCTTTACTTCCTGATTTATGCCAGGACTGTTAGTCCATATCACATAGTTTCCAGTCAAATCCTAACATACAACCCACCAAAATGGATGAACAGCCCCTTTGGTTCCTGGTTTAGTTTGTTGGCCACTTTGATTCCTGGTTCCTTCTACCTTGGAATAGGCTAAACTGCTCTTCTTTTACCTGCACATCCCTCTTCTTTAACAAAATTGTCTCCAGTATGTCAAACTCATCACAACACTGCAGTGTCCTTTTGATGGTCACGTGCCTTTATCCACACTCTCTGCCCTGCATGGAACTGGTCCCACCCAGTCTTTCACAAAAGTGCATTGATTTAGCTCCTCTATTTGGGTCTTGAGACCGGTCTCGAGACCACTTTTACGTGGTCTTGGTCTCGCTGTCTTGGTCTTGCATTCTCAGATCAACATCGTCAGATGCCTGACTGACAACTGTATAAAACAAAAACTACACACAATATTCGAAGCACATAGCGCACAGTCGTAAATTCCCCCTAATTTTGGTATGATCCGAGCTCAGGCACTAGGCGACTGAGCACAGCACTTACGCATGTGAGCGAGGGGGGAGAAGCTGCTGCCTGCGAGTTTGCTGTAGGAGAAGCGCAGACAGGCAGACAGAGGAGAGCTTAAGTTTGACCAGGTACCAAAGCAAATCATTCGTACTGTACAAATAATGTAAATATGGCGGTGTATCACAAAAGATTGATATCAAACTATCACTTGACCCATATTACGTTACTTGCTCTTCAAGTGAATCAACAAATGGCGAAATGAAAAGCTGAACAACAACAATGTTGGTTTTTTTAGAGAGTCTTAGCTCACATGTGTGTGTTTATTTCATATTTTCAGTTGTTTCCCTCCACGGCTAAACAAACTCTCTAAATTGGTTTCAGTTATGTACTGATGAACACAACAATGGACATAAGGGGCTTCTTTCAAAGAAAAACTCAGGTAGATGTTATTTTATATATTATGCTTTGTATGTTGTTCAGTATATTTCTATGCAAAACAAGAGGAATTTCAATACACAGCAGTATATTCACAGCTGAAACCAGATATTTTAGACACTGTTGGGAAAAAACATCAAAAATTTTTTTTACTGTTAAACATGAATTTAGAGTAAACTTGTTTTGTTTTAGATAAATAAATATTGAAATATCTTTTGAATTAGTTGAATGTCAGAATAAAGAGAGAGAGAGCTGTCTATTTTTATCACTTTCATCAAATTTAGCAGTACATATACACTAAGTTTATTGTTAATTAATAAGAAACTCCAGACGATTCTATTCTGAGCTGAAGAAGCTTCTGATTGGTTTGTAGAGTCCATGTGAGTAAACTGGTGGCACAGCTGTGGATGCATATAAGGCAAAACACAGAGCCTGTTTCTGTGACATGGGAAAATCAAGAGATGTCAACCAAAACACCAGGAACAGAATTGTGGAGCTCCATAAGTGTGGCTCAGTTTGAATACAATTTGGTGCCATTTGCAATTAAGAAATACAGATAGTTTCTCTCTTTACTCTTAAAGTTAACAAATATGTTAACAAATCTAAAAAAATAAACATTTAGTCTGATTTGATGTTACAATTAAAAAAGTGTTTTTATCTGAAGAGTAAATATCTGGTTTCAACTGTATATTTGATGATGTTGGTGTTTGGCTTGATTGTCAGCACAAAGAGAGAGAGAGAGGAACAGAGAGAGAGAGAGAGAGAGAGAGAGAGAGAGAGAGAGAGAATGAGGACAGACCAGAGAGGGAACAAGAGCAGGTGAGACACACATGTTAGTCACATGGTTGTTTGCCAAAACTCATCAGAACATGTATCCAGTGCCTACTGTATCTTTTTAGATACAATATGTTACTTTCAAATTCTATATTTATTACGTTTTGCAGGCTTGTTCGCACAACAAGGCTAAGTTATTATATAAACATTTCTGAATCTAAATAGTGGACTTTGGTAGAATTAAAAAATAAGTGTAGTGCAGGTCTATGATGATTTTTAGTGCTACTATCATCTAGTTCTGATTCTGGTTCTGTCTTGGTTAAGTCCTCAGTAGTCCTGATTTTGAACTGTTGTAGTCCTGTTTTAATTCCGGATCAGTTCTGGCTCTGGTTGAATTGGGGTTTAGTCCTCGTGTCTTGATACAGCCCCGACTTTGTTCTGCCTCGCTGCTTAATTAAAAAGCTAGATTAAGGTGTCCTGCATATGTGATATATATTTTTTTCCTATATGAAGTCATTCTTTTTTGAACAAAACTCAAAACACAGCCTATTAATCTTTCAGTAATTTCTACCCTCACTTAATTTCCTTACGCTGCTCATCTCTCACACAGTGGCTCAGCTATGCTCCAATCCCTCCATATTGTGGCCAAGCGTGCGTCTGTCCTCTTGGTTTCACTCTCGGTCTCGGTCTTGGTCTCGTCTCGACTTGGTCTTGTCTTGGTCTCGGTTTAGGTGGTCTTGACTACAAGTCTAGCCAACAGTGCTAATCGCTGCACTACCATGCTGCCCAGAAATCAGATAAGCAATGGAAATTATTCTAACGCCTATATTTTGCTAAATGAATGATAGCCTGATTCTTATTTAGCACTTTTCTACTCTCTAACACTCAAATCACTTTATACAACATGCCTGACTCATTCACACTCTGAAAGATGCATCAGAAAGCAACTTGGGATTAGTATCTTGCCCACAGATATTTGGCACGGAGACTGCAGCAGTGGAGCAGACTGAACCACCAACCTTCTAATGAGTAGATGACCTGCTCCACCTCCTGAGCTACAGCCACCCTGTCTTTGTGCGCACAGACATGATCCAGCTTCACACTTGGCAGATTAGTGTCTGTGTGGCTGCAGGAATATGAAAGATAACAACGCATTATTACACATGATTCTGAATAAAACAAATGGTACTAAGTGTTGTAGCTGAACAGAGAACCATATATGATTTTGCTGAAATTTTTTTTGAAATGATATGATTTTTCTGATCTGAATATAATAAATAAAAATATATAATCTATGTAATAATTCTAATAAAAGGCCTTTCACTTAGATTTCATATGGAGTGGCTTGTTTTTGCAAAGATGACCTTGGAAGTTGTGTGTGCATGTGTTTATGTGGAAAGGATGGGAGGGGCAAGTGAGCGAGTGACACCAAGGAGCCACTTATCTAAAAGAACGTCTGACTTTTAAAATGTGTGATTTAATGAAAGTAATTATATTGTGTTGTGTGATTAGCAAGCACAGAGTTTTGAAGAGAAAAGGTGAGAGAAAGTATTTGAATGTGTTTAAAACAAAAAGGGATTTTGAAGAAATACATTTTCATATTAGAATGAGCTAACGATAGATCTAGTTAAAGTAAAATAGCATAAACTAAATTAAAGTATTTTCATATGTGACTGAATGTTCATACATAATGGAATTTTCTCTGTTCAGAGTATTAGAAATAAGGTATATAATGTAATGAAGTGATTTTAAAGTTTAAACTTTTTTTTAAACCATGTATGTGGAGCAGTCAGGTAGAATGAGAGAGGAAGATAAGGACATCAGCTGATTGGATGTCACAGTGGGTGAGGCCAGATGTCATTTCAGAAGATATCCAGAAAGACAGGGGGGGGCAGGTATGAAAGTTGAAAAGACACAGAGGTTCTTTCCTTTCAGGTGCCAGAGGGATCAACTGCTGCCCAAACTGTAAACCTGCAAATTGGTTTTGGCTTTTCTCTGCTCATTTTTGACAAGTTAGATTATGGGATAAAGAGGACTTTCCAGTCAACACTGAACACGGGAATAAATGCAGGAATATTAATGGTAGCTCCTCTATTGATCATGGCAATTGTTATTTCTGGGATGATTTTAGTGGCCTGGAAAGGAGGCTCCAAGGAATTATAAATTTATTAATATAGCTAGGATAACCTGTAAGAGCTATTTGCACCAATAAAGAAGAATCCTCAGACTTTTTAACCTTCTGTGAAACAGTAAAGTATATGTCCACCATTTAGACTTTGTTAAAGCGATTTAACAGGAGCAAAGCAAAAACAAAATGAAATAATAAAAACATCATTAAACAATTATTAAATACTTTAACTATGTTTATCTAACAACCTGCTCCGAGCTAATGCTGATTTTGTTCACCCAACAGGAAAGCAGATGGGCATTTAGTGGAAGTATGATGCAAATCAAAATACTTTTGAATGAACCATCAAACAGCAAAAATGAGCAGATGAAAATCCAGAAATTCAAAAATCAATTCACAGGTTCAGAGTTTGGACTCTATCTGCTGGAATCGTCTGAACTGCTCACAGAAGACAAAAGGGAAGAACCCAAAATCTCTTTTACATCTGCTCACCCTTTCTCCCTCATTTCCCTACTGGATGTCACATTTTGCATTTTGGACAGTCTAACTGTTGACGTTTAAATACCTTATCTATCTCTCTATCTGACTTACATGATTTAAAACAAAGCTTTTATTTATTTTTATTTTATTGATATTCAGCATGCCAGCTTTTACACTTTAAAATCACCTCATTACATTTTCTTTGTTATTCTTAACATAAAGAAATCATTTAAATTTAAACATTTAACTACAAATGGATATAATTCACTTCCTGCACACACACACACCAAGATCAGACTCTGTGCAGGCTCTCAGTGAAGCCTGTTATTAGAATCACTGTTACTGTATTTTCTGATTCATTATACTGGTTAACTTAAACATATTTATTTTATTTTATTGATATTCAGCATGCCAGTATTAAGCAACTAAGAATAATTAACCCTTAAAGTAAAGTAAAGTAAAATTGTATTTGTATACCACCTTTCAAGACAAAAATCCCAAATCCCAAAAAAGATCGGTTTTTAGCTGTTTTTTAAATGAAACCACTGAGTCCACAGATCTCGGGCTCAAAGGAAGGGAGTTCCAGAGTCTGGGGGCCACAGTTACAAACACTATCGCTTTTAGCCTCGTATGTTGGACGACCAGCAAGTCCTCATCACCTGACCTCAGGGACCTGCTGGGGATGTACTGATTTAAAAGATCTCTGATATAGGTTGGTGCTGAATGTCAAAGTCAAAATCTTGAAGTGGATTCTTAATTTTATGGGGAGCCAGTGCAACTGGATCAGCAGAGGTGTAACGTGGGAGTATTTAGAAGACTTGGTCAGAAGCTTTGTGGCAGCGTTCTGAACAACTTGGAGACGATCCACGGAGGCTTTACATAAACAAGTAAACAAAGAATTACAATAATCCAAACGAGATGAGACAAATGCATGGATGACCATTTCTAGTTCTGAGCGTGATATAATGGGACTCACCTTAGCAATATTTTTTAAATGATAAAAACAGGAGCGAACCAATAAATTAGCATGAGTGTCCAAAGTCAGAGCTGAGTCAAAAGTTACACCAAGGTTCCTGATAGAAGGTTTGGCAAATGTAGCGAAGTTTTCCCTCACCATAGGTACCAGTTTTTTGGGAGCACAAACAAGGACTTCAGTTTTCCCCTCATTTAGCTGAAGAAAGTTATCAGCCATCCATCCCCTAATGGAATCTAAGCACCTTTGTAAAATCGGTAGTTTGGAAAACATCTTGGGGCTTAAAGAAGATATACAACTGAATATCATCTGCATAGCAGTGATAAGAAATATCTTTAAAAGTGCTCAATAAGTGCTGAAGAGGGAGTATGTACAGCAAAAACAATAAAGGCCCCAAAACAGAGCCCTGTGGCACACCATATTCAAGAGAAGCAGAAGAGGACCTGTATTTAGAATTAGCCACAGATCATTTTTCTGTGGCTGATCCTTATGTATTTGCATTTAATATGTTATATTATATTAGTTTTAAGTGCAACTGTGTTAACCATCAGTACAACCACATATAAATCATGGTTTTGTGTTTTACACTTAAAAAACCTAATGCTATGGTTCTTCAGGATTATTTCTATGATGAGTTGGCAACACAGTTCTTATCTTCCTTCATTCCTTCAGACACACACAAGGTTGAGGCTGGCTCATGTGCACACACACAATTCTGACATTAAAACAATCATTTTCACTACTTAAACTATATTTTTCCTTTATATACTGATCAAACCTGTATTTTGAATTAATCCATTATTAACAATAAAAATGCTTTATAATTAGGAAATAGAGAAAATCCCTCTTTTAGGACTCTGGCTGGGAATTAAAACCTTTTACTTTCTCTTAGCTGTGATGTAGAGGGACCAGGTGTCACAACAAGCTCTTCAGCAAAGGCCAGACCTCTCTCAGGTATTCCACCATGCTCTCTCCTGGCTTTTTCAGTCAAACCAGGCTCTTTAAGGTCAAGGTCAAATTTGTTTAACTTTAACTTTTTGAATTCTGGGAAATCTTGGGTCTCACTTTGAGTTACCAGACCACTTTTTTGCCGCTGGTCCTAAAGACTGCAAAGCCGATTGAAATATCCCTGATGTAGCAAATCCACTTAGAAAAGAAAAGTGTACTTTATTGATCCCCGTGGGGAAATTCCTCTCTGCATTTAACCCATTTACTCAGTGAAGCAGTGGGCAGCCATTGGGCGCCCAGGGAGCAGTACCTTGCTCAGGGGTACCTCAGGGTAGCCGTTTAGTGGATTCGAACCACCGACCTTCTGATCATGGGGCCCGACTCTACCTACTGAGCTATCCCTGGTCCTATCCCTTAGCCAAGAAAACAGACAGGATATCTGTAAAAGAGACGATAGACTTTATATGAGACTTTAAAATGGTGGACAACATGAAACACTGAACAACAGAAGAGCACAAATTATAATGGCTTCCCTAATTTTTTTTCTTACTGCAAAGGATCCTGGAAAATGCTGTCTTCTAATGACAATTGACAGGATTGTTTTCACTCAGCATCCTGAGCTAACTGTATATTCTCTTGGTATCATGATGATTTAGTTACTGTTTAAAAATAGTTTAGTCTGGTATCATTTTCTGATATATTTGAGTTTTGTGGTTTGCATTCATTATGATTTATTCCTTGAGCTTATGTGCTTGTCTCACCTGTTGCCTGCCTGTGAAATCAAATGACTTCGTCTTTTATCGGCCACTCTAGTGGCAGAAACTGTTTACGTTTACCTCCCCGTGTGTCTTTGGTCTTCATGTTTATGTTTCCTGTTTTATTTTGATAGTCTTGTGTTTTATGTCCAATGTGTTGAGTTTTGCTTCCCCTGTGGTGTCATGTTCATTTGTGTCAGCTGTGTTCCCCATGTGTCTCCTCTCTGTGTATCCAGTGTGTGAGTTTCCTGTTATTCGTTGTCAGGTTATGTTCACACCATGTTTCCAAGGTTACCGTATCCTCGCCAGGTTTCATCTTCATGTTCAGGCCTTCAAGATACACCACAGCACTTCAGAGTGATATGTTGCCTCGGTCCCACAGACTCCCTCTTCTCAGAGGTCCACGTGTCAACTTCAAACAGTTATTCCACTTGAGTCTATGTCTCCTGTGAGTAGCACTGCCACCCTTTCAAACCCTAGTCTGCCAGCATAAAGACTCTAAATTCTTTCCGTGTCAGTAGCATTGGTTAAGACTGTGAACTCTTTTATCGGAGGCAAATTCAAGATGGGTTAGCAGTGGAGTTTCAGAGCTGCCTAATGAACTTTCTAGTTTAGTTACTATTAAACCATGTAGTGAACCTGAGGCAACAAGCAATAAGTCAGTGTGTCATTTTTCTACAGCTGTGTTGGACTTTGTAAAGACTTATTCAGCACCTCAGCATGTTCCTGTCCCAAGGGCGACTGCGGTCCAGCCTTTTTCTACACCTGTTCTAGTTCCCTGGGTAAAGGTGGCTAGGGCCCGGTCATTCCCTGTTCCTGCTACAAGGGTGGCAGTGAACTATGTTTTGGATGCTTATGCTCTTGTTTTTGGACTTTAGGCTCCTATTCATTTTGTTTTCTTGTTGATCCGTCTTATACCACCCAATTCCCTGGTGGGAATGTAAGTGGCTGCCTCATTTTCCTCATTGTGCACAAAAGTGAGAGGTCTAGAGTTCAGGGTAGCTTTGACTTCTGTTAGTACAGTGCACATTTCTTCAAAGCTGAGTGAAGCTCTTCCTAGTACGTTCTTGAGACAGGTTTTCACCAACTGGACAAGATGATCCCAATATTCACCCCACCAGGCTGTTTGCTCTGCAATGAACTTCCAGGTGATGCCCCTTTTTGAGAAAAACTTCAATAACTGCAGGACTTTATTGGTCTTTTATAGCCCTTTTAAGTCTTGGTCTGCTCTCTTAAATTTTGTCGAAATAGATAACGCCTCTCAGAGCAACAAATCTCTTCAATGCTACCAAAAATGTCTCAGTTGACTGATTCCAGACCAGCTCTAAATGGAGTGCTTGGATTGCAGGATGGGTAAATAGGGCAATGTTAGATTTTTTCACAGAACCATATGCTTTTACATAAAGCGGCCCCATCCAATATCTAATATCTCTCTCTTATTTGTACGAGAGAGTCGCTCACTCCTGAGTGCATCGTGACAGTCCTGTACAAGCATTTGTGAGAATCTGTGTTTGTTTGGCAGAATCCAAGGATATTGCCTTCTGAATGTAAATTCTGACTGTTCCAACCTCCCTCCAACACTAAGCAGCTCATGTGGAGGAATGTGGATGAACATGTGGAGTGGTCTGAAGACCATCGCAGACTACAAGGGAAACAGCGGCAGAGTGAGGAAGGTAACTGCTTCTCTACCCTAATAAGCTTAACACCTTCTATGCACGCTTTGATAAACATCTATCTCAAGAGCTTTTGCTGGAAGAGGACAGCTGCTGCTCTCTTCAGATTTCTCAGGCAGTCGTGTGTAAATACATCAGGAAAATAAACACTCGGAAAGCTCCTGGACCAGGCTGCTGTCCCAAAATGTTTTAAGAGGATCACCATCACCCCTGTCCCAAAGAAAACTAATGTGAGCTGCCTAAATGACTATCGAACAGTAGCACTCACCTCCATTGCTATGAAGTGCTCTGAGCACTCCAGTTTGCCTACAGGCCTAACAGATCTACAGACGCAATAGCAAGTGGACTTCACATTGCCCTCTCCCACCTGGACCAGAAAAACACATATGTGCATATGCTGTTCATTAACTCTAGCTCCGCCTTCAACACCATCATATCATCCAGACTCGTCCTGTCTGGATGATATGACCAGTGACCCGAACATCAGCTCCTCCCTGTGCAGCTGGATCCTGGACTTCCTGACAGACATCCACACTCTCACTCAGCACAGGTGCCCCCAAGGGATGAGTGCTCACCCCCCCTGCTGTACACCCTGTTCACCCACGACTGTACAGAAACACACAGCTCCAACACCATCATATATTGCAGATGACACCACCATCATCGGCTGCATTTCTGATGGAGATGAGATGGCATACAGGGCAGAAGTGAGAGCCCTGACATCATGGTGCCGCGACAACAACCTGCTGTTCAACGTCAGCAAAACCAAGGAGCTCATCGTGGATTACAGGAGACTGCAGAGAGGAGGCCACACTCCCATCCACATCGAAGGAGCAGAGGTGGAGAGAGTCATCTGCTTCAGATTCCTGGGCATCAACATCAGCGAGGATCTGAGCTGGTCACACCATGTTGGTGTGATCACAAAAGCAGCAAGACAGCGGCTCTTCTTCCTGCGGCGCCTGAGAAGATTCGGCATGAACCCCAGAATACTAACAAACTCATACCGATGCACCATTGAGAGTCTTCTGACTGGCTGCATCACCACCTGGTATGGAAGCTGTAACGCTCAGGACCAAAGCTCTGCAGAGGGTGGTGAGATCAGACAGCGCATCACCAGGACTGAACTGCCAGCCATGCAAGGTTTCCATAGACAGCGCTGCACGAGGAAGATGTAGTGGATCCTCTGTGATCCCAGCCACAGACTTTTCACACTCCTGCTGTCCATCCAAGCAGTTTAGGAGCATCCAGACCCACAATACCAGACACAGGGATAGTTTCTACCCACAAGCCATCTGGCTTTGGAACTGCTGACATTCTGCACACATCATTACACACTCACTATAGCTACTAGACTCTACACAGTGTCACTTTAACCACTTTAAATCCTCACTGCACAAGATTTTTGCAAAAAATGTAAATACCAAACAACTATCTTAAATTCTCTTATTATTTAATGCTTAAGTATTTTATTGTTGTTATTATTATTATTATTATTATTATTATTATTATTATTATTATTATTATTATTGTTGTTGTTGTTGTTGAGGAGCACGAGCCAAAGAATTTTACGCTGTTTATCTTTATATGACAGTAAAACTTGAAACTATTGTAGAACGACTGCTCTAATTCATAGGTTATGGATTTCATGGCACTTTATGTATCTTCTACCTATATATCTCTAGTTTCTGTGAACCAAGGGCTGTCTTTTACTTACCTAGCACTGTGAGACTGATGGTACTCCAGTGGTACCGTGGCCCAGTCTTGACTTTGCAGCTGTACTCTCCTGAGTCTGTGAGTGACAAGTCACTGATGAGCAGAGATGCGTCGCCTTTTAAGTACTCTCCAGCAAAAGCTACACGACCGCGTTGTCCTTCGTTGGGGTCAAAAACTCTTCCAGAAAAGTAGGTAATCACCTGGTAGGAGGATGTGAAACAGGTGGGTAGTAATGGTAGTGGTTTTGTAACATGTCATGCAAGATAATGCATATATAGAGGAACAACAATGTCCAGTTTATCTACAACAATGAGCAAATATATCAGAGAGAGAGTCGAACTATATGTGCTTAAGAATTTTAATATATATGTTTTTAATTATTTGAAAAAGTAATTATTTAAAAATGGAAGGATGCTGATAAAACACTGCTTTGTTGAGCCTTTGCATACTACCAATGTCAAGAACCCAATGTTGCCATTTCTTTGCTTGTTCGTTTGATTGCCTGGAGTAGGGTTACACAAAAACTACCATACTGAATTTCATGAAATGTAGTGGACAGGTAGACCATGTGGAGAGGAAGAAATCCTTTTAAATGTTGGTGAGGAAGGTTCTGGAAAAATATCAGGTTTTAATGTATTTGATTGCAGAATTTGCATCATAGAATAGCGAGCTGTTGGCTATGAACAGATCTTTGAAATGCTCTTTATTTTCTGTCTGTGCATTTAACAAGGCAATGCAAAATACATTAATTGCAACAGCTATGGATAAATGCTGTTTTCCATTTGCAAAAGGTATGCACTCTTTTGTAGTTTTTTTATGTACTACAAAATCGCTAAAATAGTTTTATATAGAAAAATGACTATAACTACAACTTAACTCATACAACCTTTGTGTGAAACTTTTCATGATGCCTAGAAAACCTGTGCAACTGAAAAAATTCAAAGTAACTTAAATATTAAAATATCAATTAAAAAATATTAATAAAAATAATATTTTACTAAAATAATAGTTTAAAAATGACTATGAGACTATGGAAGAGAACAGGTAACAGTAGGTTTGTTGTTGTCTATCCAAAATGGGCAGTGAACCTCATGCATTGAGAGACACATACCACTCTCTGCCTGTTGGTCGGCTTGAGGAGCAGCCACTCAATGTCCAGAGTGGGATGATCACCAACCCAGAAGTGATGGTGGCAGGGCAGCGTGGCATTGTCTCCAACAACCCTCTTCATCACTGTCTGGGCACATGTCATTAGCACACCCAGCAGAACTGTAGAGATACAGGCTTCTTCAAGATCATTGTTCACTGCATCAGATATCAACATAAATATAATAAATAATAAACATTCATGAAT
This sequence comes from Diplotaxodon limnothrissa, assembly GCF_057381915.1. NCBI lineage: Eukaryota > Metazoa > Chordata > Actinopteri > Cichliformes > Cichlidae > Diplotaxodon > Diplotaxodon limnothrissa. The sequence goes on from NC_140605.1 coordinate 514,899, forward strand.
CCTAGACAGAAATGTGATTTGAAGATATAGAAATTTAAAAGTGTAACAATTTAGCCAGCTTGCATATTTATGTTCTTAGTCCTTATTGTAAAATCTGAAAATGAACAAGAGTGTCTATTCAAAGAAAATAGATGCTTTAGCAGTGTAGTTTTTGACTTACATTAGATATTTTAAAACTCATGTCATTCAGAAACTGGTCAAGTTATAATGATTTGTTCAAAACTTATAATTGGATAGTCAAAGCCTTGGTTTTAATGTGAGATTTTAAGTGAGATCTGAATAACTATTCAGGCAGGTTCATTAACTCCACAAACATGGCCTCTATCAGCAGAGATGGGCAGTAACCAGAGGTGGAAAGAGTACTAAAATATTTTACTCAAGTAAAAGTACTATTACTTCGCTGAAATTTTACTCAAGTAGAAGTAAAATTACCTGTCTAAAAATGTACTCAAATAAAAGTAAAAAGTAGCTCATTTAAAATGTACTCAGAGTAAAAGTTACATAGTTACTTTTCTGTCAGCAGGAGGACAGCTGCTTCTGAGTAGCGCAAAAAAAAAGACAGTGGGATATAAATCTCAAAGTAGTTCTTTTTTAGTGAAAAGAAAAACTTTACATATTAAAGAGCAGTGGCAGTTAAACTGCAAGTCTATACATGAAAATGGATAATGGTCACCAAACCAATCAACCAAACTGTCAGGTATCACAGTGTTTTCAATACAAAACCATATCATTCTTTCACATGAGAATGTGTTCTAAACTGTCAAATAAGAGAACAAGTACTGAACTGAACGGCAGCTGCTTTAAAAATGTTTTTTAATTTTTTAAACTTGGCCCTTTTATTTATTGGACAGTAACAGGCTAGTTAACGGGAGGTTGCAAGTGCTAATTAACAAGTAACAGAAGTCAGCTGTCTTTGACTAATCTAAGGTAAGTGAGCGCTCTGTTATTCTTTTGCCTGCAGTGTGAACATATGTGGGTTAAGTAAGAAAGTAGCCGCTTCTGTCTTTAATTAAACTATTTTTTTAAATAAATTATTATTATTAATAAACAGGAAAAACGTAGGTAAACACATTTTCTTTTGGCAATTTACCAACCCAGTAAAAAAAAAAAAGTAAGTTGCGTGGACAACAACGTGCCCGATTACAGCAAGTTTCTAGTACCAACCAACGTTATCTGTGTTCTTCACAGATGTCTTAACTTAATGTGATTAATTTGAACCCAGCCTTTTTGCTACCATAACGGTACGAGTTGTATTTAACTTACCTCTACATGCTTGCGCAGGTTTGATGTGGAATTTTTAAAAGCTGCTAACTCGGTCTCTCTGGGCAAACACAGCTTACACTGCATAATAAAGCTATTGCCTTTCTTGCACTTAAAGCCGAAATGGTCCCTTAAATACGGCCAGGGGTTTACATCCGTTTCTTCGAGTTCAGGGTCAGCCGAATTCGACGGGGCTTCTTTTTTCACTGGATCCATAACACCGATGTCAGACTCCATCTTTAACGTGACCTTAGCGCCAATTTTTTCTACTACCCATCATTCCCTGCAGTATTTCCAAAGCGCAATGTTGTGGGTTTTTTTTTTAATTTACTCAGTAATGGGTGTGATTGAAAACGTAGCGAACTACAATACTTTAAAAAATATATACTTAAGTAAAAGTAAAATTACAGACTTGAAAAATGACTTTAAAAAGTACAAATACACAAAAAAAAACTACTCAATTACAGTAACGCAAGTAAATGTAATTCGTTACTTTCCACCTCTGGCAGTAACGCGTGACAAGTAACGCGTAACTGTAATCCGATTACTTTTTTCGAGTAACGAGTAAAGTAAGGGATTACTATTGCAAAAAATGTATTTAGATTACTGTTACTTTCCCGTAAGCACGCTGCGTTACTGCGTTACTAAAACCATGATTTTTTTGCGAGAGTGTCTCATGACAGTGACGTAAGCGAGTGCGACATTCATGGCAACAGCTGTGTGCAGATCAAAAATGGATCATATATTTAGTGCGGGAGAGAGTATGACTGCGCAGCGTTTAAAGCGTGGAAGTACTGACCTTACTTTGAGTTTGATTCGATAAAAAGTGACAAAAACATTAGTGTCCGCTGCTCACTGCTTGGGATGAAAACTTCTTTTTACAGCAAAGAAACCCCTAAATGTCCAAGCAAGCACCAAATATGCTGCGGCTGGAATGTGAAATTCACAGTAGTGATGTTTCAGTCGCGAACGAAACAGCTCTCAGAGCCGACTCTTTGAAGTGAACAACGCGAGCCGTGGGTTATTTTTTCTTTCTCTCACCCTCTCTCTCGCACTTTTTTTCCGCTTCACTCCGGGGGGCGGTAGTTACACTCGCAGTAGCACAGGAACAGAGCGGGAGGGAAAGAGAGCCAGGGACAACAAGAGACAACATTAGAAAGGTATAGTAATCATCCACAACTATTTTCAGTTGTGGATGATTAAGGATTCAGAACGTTTATTCATGCAGGCCTATATGACAGAGAATGTGTATCTTCTTTTTGTTTTGCATATTTTCATTTATATTTTATTGTGTTGTGGTCTGTGGCGTGTCCAGCGGGGTGGCCTGGGGGGGCACATACCACCCCCCCCAACCAGACTGGCCACCCCAGGTGCCAATCCGAAGCTAAAACAATAAAATTCAATCAAATATCAAATGCTCGATTATGTTTTCACAGTGAAGCTCAGATATCCGAGTGTAAGTGAATGCAGCATCGGCTTCTGTACTATGAGCATCACATTAGCAAAGGAAGGAGAGCCAAGCGCGAAAGACGGCAGGGCAGAAAACAAATTTTCGGCGAAAGAAAATGAGGAGAGAATAAATGTCCTGGTAAGTAATATTAAGTTTGTTGAGTTTAGTAAACTTTGGTGAAATTAGAATACCAAGGAAAAAATAACACTTAATAATAATGGATTGGATTTATGTAGCGCTTTTAAAGGCACCCAAAGCGCTTTACAATGCCACTAATGCGATCTTATAAATCGTCATAAAAATAATTCAAGAATTCTATTTGATACCATCAACAGTATTGTTTCTCCTCCAACCCAGCATGCTCTGTTGCTTTCTGATGAAGATTGTAATACTTTCCTTAATTACTTTGTAAATAAGGTGATGGACTTGAAATCTAAAATTTTCTCAAGTGCCTCCCCTTATGAAGATACCCCTTATTGTCCTGGATCATTTACCTCCTTTTCTCCAATCACACTAAATGACTTAATTATAGTTTTAGGTAAAATGAAATCCTTGTCATGCTCTGTAGATATATTACCTCCCTCTGTCCTGTCCAGGTCTATCACCAGCATTGGTCCCACATTACTATCCATCATCAACAGTTCACTGAGGCAAGGCTGTGTCCCGTCTTATTTTAAACATGCTGAGGTAACCCCTCTGTTAAAAAAACAGAATGTTGATCCTAGCTCTGCTAGTAATTACTGACCTATTTCAAAATTGCCATTTGTCAGTAAATTACTTGAAAAAATTGTTGAAAATCAGTTCAGGTCTCTATTATGTCAATTACAGATTCTTGACCCTTTTCAGTCTGGCTTTCAAAAGCAGCACTCTACAGAGACCGCTCTCTTAAGAGTCTATAATGATCTATTAATGGCATCTGACGCAGGGAACTGTTCTGTGATCATTTTTCTTGATCTTAGTGCAGCCTTTGACACCATCGACCACAAAATCCTACTTAACAGGCTCAAGGTTTTGGCTGGTGTATCTGGCTCTGCCCTAGACTGGTTTTCTTCCTACTTATCAGACAGGACCTTTTCTGTTAGGACTGATAGGTTCTCCTCTAACACTGCTGCCCTGACCTGTGGTGTCCCACAGGGTTCAGTTTTAGGTCCATTACTATTTTCTTTTTATATGCTTCCTTTAGCTGGTATCATTCAATCTTTTAGCGACCTGTCTTATCATTTTTATGCTGATGACATTCAGCTCCATATGTCCTTTAAGCCTCATCAGCTGGATAGGCTGTCCACCCTAGTCCAGTGCTTAACCCAGGTTTCTGATTGGCTTTCAAGCAACTACCTCGTTTTAAATACTAACAAGACCGAGACCATGATCATAGCTCCTCCTGAGCTACATTCTAAAATCAGGTTCTTGCCTCTTTCTGTCCATCTGTCAAGTCAAATATTCGAAATCTTGGAGTAATATTTGACTCTTCTCTGGGCCTTGACTCTCATGTAAAATCTTTGTCTCGTTCCTGTTTCTATCATTTAAGAAACATATCTAAACTGCGACATATGGTTTCCTCAGCTGAACTGGAAAAACTCATTCATGCATTTGTGTCATCACGCTTAGATTACTGTAATTCCCTGTTTACTAGCTTGGATAAATCATCTCTCTCTCGCCTCCAGACAATACAAAACGCAGCAGCCAGACTACTAACTCGCTCTACCAAGCGTGTTCACATCACTCCCATCTTATACCGGTATTCTTTACATTGGCTCCCAATAGAGTTTAGAATTTGCTTTAAAATTCTTGTTTTAACATACAGAGCACTAAATGGCCAGCCTCCAGATTACTTATCCAAGCTTCTTTTAAAATACACTGCTGCTCGTCATCTCCGCTCACAGACTCAGAGTCTCTTAGTTGTTCCCCGTACACGACTGAAGACAAAAGGGGACAGAGCCTTTCAGTCTGTTGCACCAAGGCTGTGGAACAGTCTACCACTACAATTACGTTTGCTTGACTCTGTGGATTCTTTTAAAAAGCAGTTAAAAACTCTTCTGTTCAAACAAGCCTTTTGTTGATCTACATATTTTATATTTTTTTACATTATTTACATTTGATCTTTTACATTGTATATAATGTCTATTGATTTTATTGTTTCTTTTATTATTTTAATATTTGTGTACAGCGCTTTGTGATTGCCTGTCTGTGAAAAGCGCTTAATAAATAAAGTTTACTTACTTACTATTCATTCACTCTCACATTCACACACTGGTGGAGGCAGCTACAGGTGTAGCCACAGCTGCCCTGGGGCAGACTGACAGAAGCGAGGCTGCCATATCGCACCATCGGCGCCTCTGGCCAACACCAGTAGGCGATAGGGTAAAGTGTCTTGCCCAAGGACACAACGACCAGGGCAGAGAGCCCAGGGATCGAACCGGCAACCTTCCGGTTACAGATACGCTTCCCAACCCCCTGAGCCACGGTCGCCACTTAAAGAATTATTGCAACCGTCAAATATTTCAGACAGTAGGCTACTGGGGGAAGCTAGCATAAGAGTTATGAGTTATAAGTAGGGATGGGTATCGAAAACCCACTGTTTCAATTCCTTGGAATTGTTTGCCATTTTTGCAAACGATTCCCTTATCGATTCCAGTCGCCCCGAATGACGTCACCACGTTGCTGAGCGTCATTTACCTGGCAGGAAACATGGCGCCTAAGCGGCTCAAACGCTCAAAAGTTTGGTTATACTTTACGAGAACGGATGACAACAGGGCAACTTGCAATACTTGCAAAGCAGATATTTCATTTAAGGGAGGAAACACTACGAATATGCAAAAGCATTTGCTCACAAAACACGCGATGACCTTAAATGAATGTCATGTTTTTAATTCCTCTCCGGACTCGTGAATCTCAACCCAGCAGCAGCGGTAACGTTTGCACGTCCTCTCCCGTTAATGCGGCAGGTAAATAATCAATAACAGTGCATATTATGTTAGCGCGATCTGCCTTATTACAAAACCTGCCATTACTGTGCATTTAGGTGACCGTGATGATGAGACAGACAGAGTCTGGCTCAGACGCTGGCAGTTCTCGCTGCAGTCTGCCGGCAGCGTCTCCTTTCAGGCCAGGATAGACGAATGTCACCGAGCAGAGACTCAGTTTGTGGTCAAAGGCTTGAACCCATTTGCTACAGCAGATGATTTTCAGTAAGTGAATGTGTTTAATTGTAGGCAGGGACATTACTGGATATTCTTGTGTAATTGCTACTGAATAATTTATGTTATACTTTGTTATTGCTACAGAAGAATATTTATTTTATTATTTTACATTTACAATTTTTTTCCTGGGCACCCTGTGACACCCCATTGAAGAGCCGTAGGCTGTGGATCTCTTAAGATCTCACTGTTGGGTTTGTAAGGCCATATTACTCCTAAATTTCTACCTTGTTCAAAGAGAAGATATAAAACAAAGTTCTAAGCTATTCGAACTTAGTGTTCTCCTTTTTAAAAAGAATCGATAAAGAATCGAATCGTTAAACAGAATCAAAAATGGAATCGGAATCGTAAAAATCTTATCAATACCCATCCCTAGTTATAAGATATAATCCAAGTCGTAACATTGCTGTATGGAGCTGCAGAATTGGTTGCAGGTTAATACTGGCAGTGTCACCATGCCAGCTGATTGTACACACATCCACACATGTGCAATAACACTAAGTGCAATAATCTTTTCTGGCATCGTTGTATTTTTACTCAGTTGTATATAGCATTCGTATTCTATTTTTATCTTATTGTATATTTTTATTGTGTGGATGCTTTAAGCATCCACACTATTGAGTTCCTGTTTCTCTTTATTGTGTGGATGCTTTAAGCATCCACACTATTGAGTTCCTGTTTCTCTTTATTCTTTATTGTGTGGATGCTTTAAGCATCCACACTATTGAGTTCCTGTTTCTCTTTATTCTTTATTATTGTGTGGATGCTTTAAGCATCCACACTATTGAGTTCCTGTTTCTCTTTATTCTTTATTATTATTATTATTCTAGTTGCTTCCGTACACTTTTTGGCACTTAACTACTTCCACAATTTTCAGCCGATTTTCACCATTCAAATTTTAAACTATTCTGCTATTTCTGCTAATTTACGCTACGATTTTTGCTATTTTTAACTATTATACTTTTTAAAATATTAAGCTTTTTTCCTTTAATTTGTCCCATTGAAATGAATGGGAAACTTCTGCAATTCTGCTAAAATTTGCTTGTTTTTGAAACTTAACTACTTCCTCATATTTTCACCTAGAACAACCATTCAAACTTTAAAATGTTCACAAATTATTGGGCTATTCAGGTATGATTCAGCTTTTTCAAATGTTTTACTGTTTTACTTTTATGCCTCTTAAAGTTTTGAGTTGCAAAATTGTGATTTTTCACAAAATACATGCGTTGTTATGGTTGCTATGCTCTTGGCTTCCAGTGTGCCACTGAAGGTTTTGCAATTTTCACTTCATGTCCGAACAACTTCTTGCTACTTGCTCAATTTTCACTCAACTTCCACAAATTATACATCAAAACGTAGGTATTTTTGCTGGCTTTCAGAAAATGTCACTATCATTGTTGTGGGATTTATAGAATTTTTGCAAATCTCCTCAGACCAACACAAGGTCTCAAAACTCTCCATATAAAGTCAATGGAGAGCTTGTTCAAAATCATCGCTGGATTTCTGTAATGAGAGGCATATTCGAATCGTCATATCTCCTTAACGAAGCGACTTTAAGACATGAGGCTTGTCCCCGAATATCTTCAGACACCCCTGACGCTCACAATTCAAGAATTTCTTTCTCACCTATTACCGTTCTGAAATGAGTTGGACTTGTTTGAGGGTAGGAAATTCGTCCTTCGCTCAGATTTCTTCAGATTTAAAACTCTGGAAATGAACCACTTTTTTCTCTCGTCATAATTTTTTTTTGGATTTCCACAGAGACCTGAAAATTTCCATGACTGTTCACCAAAGCCTGCTGTCTCTTACGGTGAAAGAATGATATCGATACTCCAAATAGATTTCGAGTTACAAAGCGTTGTTTGAGGGCAAGTCAAGGCAGTTTTTGCTTCGCTCTACTCAGTTATGGTGCATTAGAAGTCAAATATCTTTAATAATTCATATTTTAATGATAAATTGTAAACACTGGAAGATTCCCCCATCTCTTCTGAACAAAACGGTGTAAGAATGACCGCTCTAGCCCCTACGGTTTGGGAATTATGGTCATTTGTTTGAGGGGAGTCCTCACTATGAGAAATAGGCTGCAATAATCCTGTGCCTCTCTGTGCTGCGTGTGTAAAAAGAGGCACATGTTTTGGCGGGAAAAAGTACACAGGCTCTCTGATTGGTGGATTCAAATTCAGCAGCTCCCAGGCTGACCTAGAAACTTACTTCTCTCTCCCTGTGCATTTTTTTGCTGATTTTTTCATTTAACAAGTATATTTGAGGGACCCTCAGCATGTTCAGCATTTTTTCAGCTGTCCATTTTGCTTTTCCAATTTTTCTGTTTAACTGATTACTATTGTGCTAAATCATACTATTTCTGCTATTTTATAAGATTTGTGCCTAATATAGTATTTCTGCTAAATTACAGTATTTCTGCTTTTTATACTATTTGTGCTAAAACATAGTATTTCTACTAAATGTAGTATTTATGCTTAATCATACTATTTCTGCTTTTTATGGGATTTGTGCCTAATATAGTATTTCTGCTTTTTATAGGATTTTTGCTCAAACATAATATTTCTACTAAATGTAGTGTTTATGCTTAATCATCCTATTTCTGCTTTTTATAGGATTTGTGCTTAATATAGTATTTCTGCTAAATTATAGTATTTCTGCTAAAACATAGTATTTCTACTAAATGTAGTATTTATGCTTAATCATAGTATTTCTATATATTTCTATATATTTCTGCCAGGTCCCCAGGCAGCCAATCCTCTGTGAGGACTTAGACATTCAAATTTTCAAATCAGGGCCTGCACGGTTTCCCAGCCAATCATATATGTGTCCTGAGGCATTCAAATTTGCATATTGGGGCCTTCATGGCTTCTAAGCCAGCCAATCATATCTGAGGGCTGAGGAATTCAAATCCACAAATCAGGGCCTGCACAGCTTCCCAGCCAGCCAATCATGTATGTGGGCTCCAGGTATTCAAATTTGCATATTGGGGAATTCGTGGCTTCTAAGTCAACAAGTCATCCATGTCATATATCTCTAAAAATTCATATTTTAATGATAAATTGTCAACACTTGAAGATTCCCCCATCTCTTCTGAACAAAACGGTGTAAGAATGACCGCTCTAGCCCCTATGGTTAGGAAATTATGGTCATTTGTTTGAGGGGAATCCTCACTATGTGAAATAAACTGAAAGAAGCAGGTCTATGTCTCTGTGCTGCGTGTGTAAAAAGATGCACCTGTTTTGGCGGGAAAACGTAAACAGCCTCTCTGATTGGTGGATTCAAATTCAGCAGCTCCCAGGCTGACCTAGAAACTTAGTCCTCTCTCCCTGTGTGTGTGTGTGTGTGTGTGTGTGTGTGTGTGTGTGTGTTTAGTGGGAGAGAGAGGACCCTGCCCTTATTTGGCAGCATGTCATTGTAGGATTTAAATTGAACATAGTTAGACTGGTTGACTGGATTAGAGCCTGTGTTTGTGTGTCCCTCTGTGCATTTGTGTTTCAATAAGTTATTACTATTCTGCTAAATCATAGTATTTCTGGTACTTTTCGGTACTTGTGCTAAATACAGTATTTCTGCTAAATCATACTATTTCTGCTTTTCATAGGATTTATGCCTAATATAGTATTTCTGCTAAATTATAGTATTTCTGCTTTTTATAGGATTTGTGCCTAACATAGTATTTCTGCTAAATTATAGTATTTCTGCTTTTTATAGGATTTGTGCCTAACATAGTATTTCTGCTAAATTATAGTATTTCTGCTTTTTATACTATTTGTTCTAAATTATAGTATTTCTGCTTTTTATAGGATTTGTGCTTAATATAGTATTTCTGCTAAATTATAGTTTTTCTTCTTTTTATAGTATTTGTGCTAAAACATAGTATTTCTACTAAATGTAGTATTTATGCTTAATAATAGTATTTCTATATATTTCTGCCAGGTCCCCAGGCAGCCAATCCTCTGTGAGGACTGAGACATTCAAATTTTCAAATCAGGGCCTGCACAGTTTCCCAGCCAATCAAATAAGTGTCCTGAGGCATTCAAATTTGCATATTGGGGCCTTCGTGGCTTCTAAGCCAGCCAATCATATCTGAGGGCTGAGGAATTCAAATCCACAAATCAGGGCCTGCACGGCTTCCCAGCCAGCCAATCACATATGTGGTCTCAGGCATTCAAATTTGCATATTGGGGAATTCGTGGCTTCTAAGTCAACAAGTCATCCATGTCATATATCTCTAAAAATTCATATTTTAATATTAAATTGTCAACACTTGAAGATTCCCCCATCTCTTCTGAACAAAACGGTGTAAGAATGACCGTTCTAGCCCCTACGGTTAGGAAATTACGGTCATTTGTTTGAGGGGAGTCGTCACTATGAGAAATAGATTGCAAAAATCCTGTGTCTCTCTGTGCTGCTGCGTGTGTAAACAGATGCACCTGTTTTGGTGGGGAAAAGTGCACAGCCTCTCTGATTGGTGGATTCAAATTCACCAGCTCCCAGGCTGACCTAGAAACTTACTTCTCTCTCCCTGTGTGTGTGTGTGTGTGTGTGTGTGTGTGTTTGTGTGTGTGTGTGTGTGTTTGTGTGTGACAGAGAGAGAGAGAGAGAGAAAGCCTTTTAATGGGATGATCCCATTGTAAGATTCAAATTCAATATATTTAGACTGGTTGACTGAATTGGATCTTGTGTGTGTGTCTCTCTGTGCATGTGTGTTTCCTCATGTGTACATATTTGTAATTGTGTGGCAGTCATAAATTTTTTTGCTGATTTTTGTCATTTAACAAGTATATTTGAGGGAACCTCAGCATGTTCAGCATTTTTTCAGCTGTCCATTTTGCTTTTCCAATTTTTCTGTTTAACTTATTACTATTGTGCTAAATCACACTATTTCTGCTATTTTATAAGATTTGTGCTTAATATACCATTTCTGCTTTTATAGGATTTGTGCTTAATATAGTATTTCTGCTTTTCATAGGATTTGTGCTTAATATAGTATTTCTGCTAAATTTAGTATTTCTGATTAATTATAGTCTTTCTACTAAATCATAGTACAGTATTTCTGCTTTTTATGGGATTTGTGCTAAAACAAAGTATTTCTACTAAATGTAGTATTTATGCTTAATCATACCATTTCTGCTTTTTATAGGATTTGTGCTTAATATAGTATTTCTGCTAAATTATAGTATTTCTGCCAAATTATAATATTTGTGCTAAAACATAGTCTTAATTTAAAATTACAATATTCATAGTTCATCACAGTGTCTCTGGTAAATCACAATATTTCTGCTCTGTTGTACTATTTTTCTAAATCATAGTGTTTCTGTAATGTTTAAGTATTTTTGGCTAAATATATTCTTTCTGTTATCTTATACTATTTCTCCTAAATTCTTGTATTTTTGAGAAGTTATCATGTTTCTGGTAAGTTACAATATTTCTGCTAAATTCTGCTATGCTATTGTATTTCTGCCAAGTATTATGTTTCCTCTAAGATATTGCAGTTCTGCTAAGTTATTCCATTTTAGCAAAGTTCTTTTGCTTCTGCAAAGTTTTTACAATTTCTGCAACTTTTCAGCTACTTTTTGCATACAGCTTCAGCTTTAAGCATCCACACTGCATTTTCGCAGGAAATGCAAATTTTTCTAGTTGTGTGGATGCTTTAAGCATCCACACTATTGAGTTCCTGTTTCTCTTTATTCTTTATTCTACTTTATTATTCCAGTTGCTTCCGTACACTTTTTGGCACTTAACTACTTCCACAATTTTCAGCCGATTTTCACCGTTCAAATTTTAAACTATTCTGCTATTTCTGCTAATGATCGCTATGACTTTTGCTATTTTTTGCTATTATACTTTTTAAAATATTCCACTTTTTTCCTTTAATTTGTCCCATTGAAATGAATGGGAAACTTCCAAAATTCTGCTAAATTTTGCTTGTTTTTGAAACTTAACTACTTCCTCATACTTTCACCTAGAACAACCATTCAAACTTTAAAATGTTCACAAATTATTGGGCTATTCATGTATGATTCAGCTTTTTCAAATCTTTTACTGTTTTACTTTTATGCCTCTTAAAGTTTTCAGTTGCAAAATTGTGATTTTTCACAAAATACATGCGTTGTTATGGTTGCTATGCTCTTGGCTTCCAGTGTGTCACTGAAGGTTTTGCAATTTTCACTTCATGTCCGAACAACTTCTTGCTACTTGCTCAATTTTCACTCAACTTCCACAAATTATACATCAAAACGTAGGTATTTTTGCTGGCTTTCAGAAAATGTCACTATCATTGTTGTGGGATTTATAGAATTTTTGCAAATCTCCTCAGACCAACACAAGGTCTCAAAACTCTCCATATAAAGTCAATGGAGAGCTTGTTCAAAATCATCGCTGGATTTCTGTAATGAGAGGCATATTCGAATCGTCATATCTCCTTAACGAAGCGACTTTAAGACATGAGGCTTGTCCCCGAATATCTTCAGACACCCCTGACGCTCACAATTCAAGAATTTCTTTCTCACCTATTACCGTTCTGAAATGAGTTGGACTTGTTTGAGGGTAGGAAATTTGTCCTTCGCTCAGATTTCTTCAGATTTAAAACTCTGGAAATGAACCACTTTTTTCTCTCGTCATAACTTTTTTTGGGATTTCCACAGAGACCTGAAAATTTCCATGACTGTTCACCAAAGCCTGCTGTCTCTTACGGTGAAAGAATGATATCGATACTCCAAATAGATTTCGAGTTACAAAGCGTTGTTTGAGGGCAAGTCAAGGCAGTTTTTGCTTCGCTCTACTCAGTTATGGTGCATTAGAAGTCAAATATCTTTAATAATTCATATTTTAATGATAAATTGTAAACACTGGAAGATTCCCCCATCTCTTCTGAACAAAACGGTGTAAGAATGACCGCTCTAGCCCCTACGGTTTGGGAATTATGGTCATTTGTTTGAGGGGAGTCCTCACTATGAGAAATAGGCTGCAATAATCCTGTGCCTCTCTGTGCTGCGTGTGTAAAAAGAGGCACATGTTTTGGCGGGAAAAAGTACACAGGCTCTCTGATTGGTGGATTCAAATTCAGCAGCTCCCAGGCTGACCTAGAAACTTACTTCTCTCTCCCTGTGCATTTTTTTGCTGATTTTTTCATTTAACAAGTATATTTGAGGGACCCTCAGCATGTGCAGCATTTTTTCAGCTGTCCATTTTGCTTTTCCAATTTTTCTGTTTAACTTATTACTATTGTGCTAAATCATACTATTTCTGCTATTTTATAAGATTTGTGCCTAATATAGTATTTCTGCTAAATTACAGTATTTCTGCTTTTTATACTATTTGTGCTAAAACATAGTATTTCTACTAAATGTAGTATTTATGCTTAATCATACTAGTTCTGCTTTTTATGGGATTTGTGCCTAATATAGTATTTCTGCTTTTTATAGGATTTTTGCTCAAACATAGTATTTCTACTAAATGTAGTGTTTATGCTTAATCATCCTATTTCTGCTTTTTATAGGATTTGTGCTTAATATAGTATTTCTGCTAAATTATAGTATTTCTGCTTTTTATAGTATTTGTGCTAAAACATAGTATTTCTACTAAATGTAGTATTTATGCTTAATCATAGTATTTCTATATATTTCTGCCAGGTCCCCAGGCAGCCAATCCTCTGTGAGGACTTAGACATTCAAATTTTCAAATCAGGGCCTGCACGGTTTCCCAGCCAATCATATATGTGTCCTGAGGCATTCAAATTTGCATATTGGGGCCTTCATGGCTTCTAAGCCAGCCAATCATATCTGAGGGCTGAGGAATTCAAATCCACAAATCAGGGCCTGCACGGCTTCCCAGGCAGCCAATCATATATGTGGCCTCAGGCATTCAAATTTGCATATTGGGGGAATTCGTGGCTTCTAAGTCAACAAGTCATCCATGTCGTATATCTCTAAAAATTCACATTTTAATGATAAATTGTTAACACTGGAAGATTCCCCCATCTCTTCTGAACAAAACGGTGTAAGAATGACCGCTCTAGCCCCTACGGTTAGGAAATTATGGTCATTTGTTTGAGGGGAGTCCTCACTATGAGAAATAGGCTGCAATAATCCTGTGCCTCTCTCTGCTGCGTGTGTAAAAAGATGCACCTGTTTTGGCGGGAAAAAGTACACAGGCTCTCTGATTGGTGGATTCAAATTCAGCAGCTCCCAGGCTGACCTAGAAACTCACTTTTCTCTCCCTGTGTGTGTGTGTGTGTGTGTGTGTGTGTGTGTGTGTGTGTGTGTGACAGAGAGAGAGAGAGAGAGAGAGAAAGGCTTTTAATGGGATGATCTCATTCTAAGATTCAAATTCAATATATTTAGACTGGTTGACTGAATTGGATCTTGTGTGTGTGTGTCTCTCTGTGCATGTGTGTTTTCTTATGTGTACATATTTGTGATTGTGTGGCTGTTATAGATTTTTTTGCTGATTTTTTTCATTTAACAAGTATAGTTGAGGGACCTTCAGCATGTTCATCATTTTTTCAGCTGTCCATTTTTGCTTTTCCAATTTTTCTGTTTAAGTTATTACTATTGTGCTAAATCATACTATTTCTGCTATTTTATAAGATTTGTGCCAAATACCGTATTTCTGCCAAATATAGTATTTCTGCCAAATATAGTATTTCTGATTAATTATAGTTTTTTCTACCAAATCATAGTACAGTATTTCTGCTTTTTATAGGGTTTGTGCTTAATATAGTATTTCTGCTAAATTATAGTATTTCTGCTTTTTATAGTATTTGTGCTAAATTATAGTATTTCTGCCAAATTATAATATTTGTGCTAAAACATAGTCTTAATTTAAAATTACAATATTCATAGTTCATCACAGTGTCTCTGGTAAATCACAATATTTCTGCTCTGTTGTACTATTTTTCTAAATCATAGTGTTTCTGTAATGTTTAAGTATTTTTGGCTAAATATATTCTTTCTGTTATCTTATACTATTTCTCCTAAATTCTTGTATTTTTGAGAAGTTATCATGTTTCTGGTAAGTTACAATATTTCTGCTAAATTCTGCTATGCTATTGTATTTCTGCCAAGTATTATGTTTCTTCTAAGATATTGCAGTTCTGCTAAGTTATTCCATTTTAGCAAACTTCTTTTGCTTCTGCAAAGTTTTTACAATTTCTGCAACTTTTCAGCTTTTTCAGCTACTTTTTGCATACAGCTTCAGCTTTAAGCATCCACACTGCATTTTCGCAGGAAATGCAAATTTTTCTAGTTGTGTGGATGCTTTAAGCATCCACACTATTGAGTTCCTGTTTCTCTTTATTCTTTATACTTTATTATTATTATTCCAGTTGCTTCCGTACACTTTTTGGCACTTAACTACTTCCACAATTTTTATGCTATTTTCACCGTTCAAATTTTAAACTATTCTGCTATTTTTGCTCTTTCTTGCTATGATTTTTGCTATTTTTTGCTATTATACTTTTTAAAATATTCCACTTTTTTCCTTTAATTTGTCCCATTGAAATGAATGGAAAACTTCCAAAATTCTGCTAAATTTTGCTTGTTTTTGAAACCTAACTACTTCCTCATACTTTCGCCTAGAACAACCATTCAAATTTTAAAATGTTCACAAATTATTGGGCTATTCAGGTATGATTCAGCTATTTCAAATCTTTTACCGTTTTACTTTTATGCCTCTTAAAGTTTTGAGTTGCAAAATTGTGATTTTTCACAAAATACATGCGTTGTTATGGTTGCTATGCTCTTGGCTTCCAGTGTGTCACTGAAGCTTTTGCAGTCTTCTCTTCATGTCCAAACAACTTCTTGCTACTTTCTCTATTTTCACTCAACTTCCACAAATTATACATCAAAACGTAGGTATTTTTGCTGGCTTTCAGAAAATGTCACTGTCATTGTTGTGGGATTTATAGAATTTTGGCAAATCTCCTCAGACCAACACAAGGTCTCAAACCTCTCCATACAAAGTCAATGGAGAGTTTGTTAGAAATCACCGCTGGATTTCTGTAATGAGAGGCATATTCGAATCGTCATATCTCCTTAACGAAGCAAAGTTAAGACATGAGGCTTGTCCTGGTATATCTTCAGACACTCCTGACGCTCACAATTCAAGAATTGTTTTCTCACCTATTACCATTTGGCCATGAATTACGTTTGTTTGAGGGTAGGAAATTTGTCCCTCGCTCAGATTTCTTCAGATTTCAAACTGTGGAAATGAACCACTTTTTTCTCTCGTCATAACTTTTTGTTGGATTTCCACAGAGACCTGAAAATTTCCATGATTGTTCACCAAAGCCTGCTGTCTCTTACGGTGAAAGAATGATATCGATACTCCAAATAGATTTAGAGTTACAAAGCGTTGTTTGAGGGCAAGTCAAGGCAGTTTTTGCTTCGCTCTACTCAGTTATGGTGCATTACAAGTCAAATATCTTTAATAATTCATATTTTAATGATAAATTGTTAACACTGGAAGATTCCCCCATCTCTTCTGAACAAAACGGTGTAAGAATGACCGCTCTAGCCCCTACGGTTAGGAAATTATGGTCATTTGTTTGAGGGGAGTCGTCACTATGAGAAATAGGCTGCAATAATCCTGTGCCTCTCTGTGCTGCGTGTGTAAAAAGATGCACCTGTTTTGGCGGGAAAACGTAAACAGCCACTCTGATTGGTGGATTTAAATTCGGCAGCTCTCTCCCTCTGTGTGTGTGTGTGTGTGTGTGTGTGTGTGTGTGTGTGTGTGTGTGTGTGTGTGTGTGTGTGTGTGTGTGTGTTTAGTGGGAGAGAGAGGACCCTGCCCTTATTTGGCAGCATGTCATTGTAGGATTTAAATTGAATATAGTTAGACTGGTTGACTGAATTAGAGCCTGTGTTTGTGTGTCCCTCTGTGCATTTGTTTCAATATGCCTCCATATTTGTAATTTTGTAAGTTATTACTATTCTGCTAAATCATAGTATTTCTGCTATTTTATAAGATTTGTGCAAAATATAGTATTTCTGATTAATTATAGTTTTTCTACTAAATCACAGTACAGTATTTCTGCTTTTTATAGGATTTGTGCTAAAACATAATATTTCTACTAAATGTAGTATTTATGCTTAATCATACTATTTCTGCTTTTTATAGGATTTGTGCCTAATATAGTATTTCTGCTTTTTATAGGATTTGTGCTTAATATAGTATTTCTGCTAAATTATAGTATTTCTGCTTTTTATAGTATTTGTGCTAAAACATAGTATTTCTACTAAATGTAGTATTTATGCTTAATCATAGTATTTCTATATATTTCTGCCAGGTCCCCAGGCAGCCAATCCTCTGTGAGGACTTAGACATTCAAATTTTCAAATCAGGGCCTGCACGGTTTCCCAGCCAATCATATATGTGTCCTGAGGCATTCAAATTTGCATATTGGGGCCTTCATGGCTTCTAAGCCAGCCAATCATATCTGAGGGCTGAGGAATTCAAATCCACAAATCAGGGCCTGCACAGCTTCCCAGCCAGCCAATCATGTATGTGGGCTCCAGGCATTCAAATTTGCATATTGGGGAATTCGTGGCTTCTAAGTCAACAAGTCATCCATGTCATATATCTCTAAAAATTCATATTTTAATGATAAATTGTCAACACTTGAAGATTCCCCCATCTCTTCTGAACAAAACGGTGTAAGAATGACCCTTCTAGCCCCTACGGTTAGGAAATTATGGTCATTTGTTTGAGGGGAGTCGTCACTATGAGAAATAGACTGCAAAAATCCTGTGTGTCTCTGTGCTGCGTGTGTAAACAGAAGCACCTGTTTTGGCGGGAAAAAGTGCACAGGCTCTCTGATTGGTGGATTCAAATTCAGCAGCTCCCAGGCTGACCTAGAAACTTACTTCTCTCTCCCTGTGTGTGTGTGTGTGTGTGTGTGTGTGTGTGTGTGTGTGTGTGTGTGTGTGACAGAGAGAGAGAGAGAGAGAAAGGCTTTCAATGGGATGACCTCATTCTAAGCTTCAAATTCAATATATTTAGACTGGTTGACTGAATTGGATCTTGTGTGTGTTTCTCTCTGTGCATGTGTGTTTCCTTATGTGTACATATTTCTGATTGTGTGGCTGTTATATACTTTTTTTTGCTGATTTTTTTCATTTAACAAGTATATTTGAGGGACCCTCAGCATGTTCAGCATTTTTTCAGCTGTCCATTTTGCTTTTCCGATTTTTCTGTTTAACTTATTACTATTGTGCTAAATCATACTATTTCTGCTTTTAATAGGATTTGTGCTTAATATAGTATTTCTGCTTTTTATAGGATTTGTGCTTAATATAGTATTTCTGCTAAATGTAGTATTTATGCTTAATCATACTATTTCTATATATTTCTGCCAGGCAGCCAATCCTCTGTGCGGACTCAGACACATATCACATATCAGGGCCTGCACGGCTTCCCAGTCAGCCAATCATATCTGAGGTCTTCCGTTTCCTCTCTCGTCATATCTCAGTGACGGTTGTACAAAGAGCAATGAAAATCGCAGTCAAAGTACACCAAAGTCCACTGATTCAGCCAGTAGAAGAATTATGCTTCTAGTCCACCTAGTGTTTGAGTTACACAACGTTTTGTAACTGCAAAAAATGGGGTTTTCCGCCTCTCACCGCGATCTAATTCTGACTCCTCATCACCCTGTTTTTCAAAGTGGCTCCTCTCTTTCCAAGTGGCGCAGTTGGTAATGACACGGGTCTGCAAACCAAAGGTCGTGGGTTCGATTCCACCTTGGTCAACATGTTTTTTTTTTCCCTACAAATTAATACACTGTCACAGACCAGTAATTCATATTCATCATTTATTACAATTCTGCAAACTTTTATGATTTTACCAGCTTTTCTAATATGGACCTCACATTCTTGTTAACACTCCATGGCACAAATACTCTTCCCTTTAGGCTATTTCTCCCATTTTAAAGTATTACTCCTCCATAATTGTATTTCTGTTAAATCAAAGTACTTTTACTACATCTTAGTACTTCTGCTCAATCATAGTATTTCTGCTAAATCATAGTATTTCTGCTACTTTTTGGTACTTGTGCTAAATACAGTATTTCTGCTAAATCATACTATTTCTACTATATTATATTTTTCTTTCTAAATATAGCATTTCTGCTATATAATTGTATTTCTGCTATGTTATAATATTTGTGCTAAACCAGAGTATTTGTGCTGAAACATAGTATTTCTGCCAAATTATAGTATTTCTGCCAAATTATAATATTTGTGCTAAAACATAGTCTTAATTTAAAATTACAATATTCATAGTTCATCACAGTGTCTCTGGTAAATCACAATATTTCTGCTCTGTTGTATTATTTTTCTAAATCATAGTGTTTCTGTAATGTTTAAGTATTTTTGGCGAAATATATTCTTTCTGTTATCTTATACTATTTCTCCTAAATTCTTGTATTTTTGAGAAGTTATCATGTTTCTGGTAAGTTACAATATTTCTGCTATTGTATTTCTGCCAAGTATTATGTTTCCTCTAAGATATTGCAGTTCTGCGAAGTTATTACATTTTAGCAAAGTTCCTTTGCTTCTGCAAAGTTTTTACAATTTCTGCAACTTTTCAGCTTTTTCAGCTAGTTTTAGCAGACAGCTTCAGCTTTAAAGCAATTCAGAATTCATGATTACAACCAATATGTAGTAGAATAAAAGAAACAAATGTGCAATGAACATATCAGGAGTCCCTGTTAAAAAGTCTCATAGCAGTGGGGTTAAGGGACCTCCTGAACCTCTTGAGTCCTGCAGTGGAGTGAGATGAACCTCTACAGCTCCTACTGTGAGGATGCTTAGGCGATCACCAACACCAGCTCCTTGGTGTTGGTGTTCAGCAGAAGACTGTTCTTATTACTGCAGTCAGTTAAATAAATCTATCATAATAAAGTACATTTTAACATAATGACCTTGTGTTTATTTATGTCTTTTAACCATTATTTCAAATTCAAAGAATCCTGTTTTAAACATTTATTAAACTTATAGAATTAAATTTCTGCTAGTTGCTTTTTGTTGAAAAAAAATCTAGTATAATAATATTTAAATTTACATATATTTTTCACGTTTTCCATGCCAATTTTGTGTAATTGCGGAGTTTCCCACTACCCGTGAATGCCTCTTTTTTTAACGTCTCTGCCTGACTCCTGAATCTCCGTCCACTCTCAGCTCGATCCCCACCGGTAAGCGCTGCTTCTCTGTCTCTCTTTTCTGAAATGAAATGTCTATAAGCTGTATGAGGGATTTACCCAGTTGTTGTTAGTGACTTATGAAGCCAGTCGAAGTATAAGTCATGTTAAAGTAACACAATGGCTGCTTTTTTAGTGAAACGTTGTAATTTTACTATTTAAAAGGAGTGTTTGGTATGCTAGCCCTAAGTGCTAACGCCTAGCCTAGCTGCTATAGGCCCAGTGTGAAATTAATATGGTTCATTTGATTGTTTATTACAGTTATTGTGTTGTATTTGGTTCATTCGGTGTGTTAGTGTTTCTGAGTCTGTTAGGGAAGCTGAAGTTAGTTCTCTTCACAAATCAGTCAGTTAAAACGGCCTCATTCTTTCGGTTGTGAGGTAATGAGCCGTCATTTTAGAACCACTGATTAGCTGCTGAAGCAGCAGGGTCGGCAACTTCAAAGGAGCCATTTTACCGCCATTAGCTGTGTCCCAAAACGTCGGCTGCATCTTTCGGAGGACCCAGCCTTCGCGGTCTACGTGGACCGAGAAGGCTGTGAAACTGGACGGTCTAGCCTTCAGATTTGCGTCACCGCTGTCTCGCTGGAGTTTAATAAACTCGGCCGTCTGCTCCTTGCTATTTAAAATATAACAGGACACTGGCGTAAATTCTCGACCGTTTAACGTTTATTGAGCTATGTGAAAATCCCGGAGGACCCACCGGATGGATTAATAAAGCTTTATTTAATCTAATAATCTAATAACTTTGATCTCAGCCAAACCGATTTACTCCAGAACAAATAAAACACAGAAAAAGGCAAACAATTACATTTTTAAGTTATCAGAGTGACTTGTATATCATGTTTAACCTGAGTAGCGAAAGAGCGGGGGTCTGAACCCCCCTCCCGGCTTGCCATCGAGCCGGTGGGTGACAGACGTCTCTGAAAACGTCGGCACACTTTTGCAAATATGCGATGTCTTGATAAACCAAGCAGATATTTGCAATTTACACCGCTACTTTCTCGCCTAAAAATATGTTAAAAGTTTATGAAATGAAGGACTCATTTGTCGGCCGCATTTGAGACAGCCTTCGTCGACTGGCTGTGACATAATCGGCTTTCAAATGCGGCCTCCGGAGGATGCAGCCGACATTTTGGGACACAGCTTCTGACTGAAAGCCGGGAGAAGAAGAGTCACGTGCCTGTACCGGTGTGTTTTTGTGCTGTGGGTTAATTAACAGAAGGGAGAGAGAGTGAGGATGAAACACATAATATAAGAATAATAACATCTCTTAACAAGAAGTTTTTTTTAATTAGGTAATTTTAGTTTTTTAGTTAAATTTTAAGAACTGTTTAACAAACACTTATTCTGTGTTTTTTGTGCTTTGTCTTTTGTTACACAGAGTGAAAGAGATCTTTGGTTTTGCCTTTGCTGGTAAGTAAACAGTGATTGTAACTGAAGCAGTATGAACCTGGCATTGCGTAGCACATTTGGCAACTTACATACAGTAGTCTGACTTTTTGTGATATGTTTCCATTTACTGATTGGCAAAAACACAAAGTCATAATGAAAAACTAAGAGAACCAGAGGTGTGAGTGGACATTGTTAGGTACATTACAGCCAGTGTGTCTAATTAGTTTATCACTTATTTGGTGAATATAATGTGTTTTAAAATTAAATAGAAAAGTTGCCAAAAAGGTACACTGCAAAATACATAAATATTCCTAGCAACGGGTACAATGAGAGGACTTTTTAGTGTAAAAATTTAAGACATTTAATTTTAATTACAAAACATGGTGCACCTCTGCTATTGTAACATGTCAATATTTATTTTAAGATTTACATATTCATATCAGACATGATGAGGTTTTCTGTTGCTTCTGATTTATATAATTACTTTGTATCTAACATTTTTAAAAGTTTTGGTTTTCACACTTTACTAGTACTGACCTGTTGTAGAAAATGTTGGAGCCACAAAGCTTCTGTGTAGGAAATATTTGGTATATCCTGCACTTGTGCCAACAAATATTGGTGGCTATTCTTTGTATTTCTGTAGTAAAGAATGCTTTTATTACACTTGCTATAGCCATGTGAGACGCTGCAGTTCATTTATCTCCTCTTTAGACTACAGTAAGCTCATAAAGCCTTAAATAAATTTACTAGTTAATTTATGTCACAGTAAATTGGATTGTGTGTGAAGAGGCTCAACAGTCTGAATCATCAAACAGTGATCTGATGAATTGTTTCCTTTCTCTAGACTGCTCATCTGATCGTCTCAGTCTGGTAAGTAAAGGTTTGTCTGAGGTGCAGTTCTGGGAAATGTTTCTCATTATAGGAGATTCAGTTTAGTGCAGTGAGTCAGCACAGCTCTTGGGAATAATCAGATCATAGAAAAGTCTATGTAAACATTTCCAGACTTACAGATCTCTCTTATCATCATAGTACATTTTTAATTAGGCCCTAATATCGGCCATGCTAAGTTTATTGTAGATTTAGTGGAGTGTGTATTAAACATGCCCCAAATTTGACTGAAAAATGTAGAAACTGCTGTTTAGGAGTCATCTGTCTCCAAATTTTTCATTTTGCCAAAAGTCATACTGAGTAAATTATTTTTTACTTTTATGTTAACTGCTCCCCAGACATTATGATATACTGTTGTACCAGGTAAGTACACACAGAAACGGGAATTTGAGACCTTTGGGCATTTAGGATCATGTGAGTTGAGTGCATGTGAAGTGTTTAAAGCAGGTGGTCTGAAACTGTCTGCTCTGACTTCATTGTGTGGGTTTAGCTTGACCATATAATGTTTATAGTAAGTTACTATAGCACCATATCTTGGTTTACAGACTCTGTTTGTTTTTATTGTGTTAATAGAATGCGAAAATGTCCTTAGAAATGTTCCACCACCATATGATAAACATTTTTATTCAGTTGAATCTAATAATGTACTGTACAACTCTTCAGTGTGTAATGATATATATGTTCTGTATTTTTCGGACTGTAAGGCGCACTAAATTCTAAGGCACATTAAGCCAAACAAAACAGATAAGTCAAACTTTATTCAACTCATTTACAATAACTCTCAAAATTGTTCAGTTGTAAGACATAAAATACAGAACAATACACTTACTTTTCAGGATTTATGGACTGATGAATGTGGATTGATCAGTTTGAAATCTGCTACATAAGCATGGCTCTCAACAGGTGCCAGGCCCTTATACACACACACCATATTATGTTGAAGCACAGTACGAATTACTCTACGAGGGTGCTGACTATGGTAGCCATGCTCCGACGATACATCAAGTGGTGCTGCTTTGTAGCTTACCAAAGTCATACTAAAACATTTGACAGAGTGCCGTGTACCACATAGAATTGGTTTGAAATCAGTAAGCACAACCATACATAAGGTGCACTGTCTATTTTTGAGAAAATTAAAGGCTTTTAAATGTGCCTTATAGTCTGAAAAATACGGTAAAGCCAGGTTTATTGGAAGTGTGTCTAATTCCACTTTCTTTCTGTCTTACAGGTGACCTGCTGCAGAAAACCCTCTCCCTCTATCATTAACAAGCCATTAACAAGCAAATTCAGTCTGTCCTATCACTCTCCCTCTCCCTGCTCCATCTTTTTTGACAAGGGATTCTATCTTCTATCATTTCTCCGCCATGTACTCTATCTAATTTTGACAAGCATAAGCCCTAGTTTGACAAGAAACCAAGTTTGACAACAAACCAAGGTTGACAACAAACCAAGTTTTTGGAAATTGAAGTTACCGCAACTTCGACGATCTGTTTTCAGAAATCTGAGAGATCTCTGCTCTCACTGCTCCTTCTTTCCTGTCGTTAAACTCTCTCATATCCACTCATTTTACTGGAAATTACAAGTAAGAAGTTGAATATACAGTACAGTAGAAGTCACTGTAGAAACTATTTACACAGCCCTAAATTTGTCATTTTAATTTTGCATTACACTTTGGAATAAACATTGATTGGCTGTTTGGCTTACAGGTGCAATTACTTTGAGAAATTATATAAAATATACACCTCTTAAAGGTTTATTTGTAATAAGACAATCTGGTTATTTTGTAATATATACATTCAGACTGCTCTATTTAGATAAATATTAAATTAGATTCAAATACATTTTTCAAGTCTGTTTCACTGGCTATAACATTTGACTACAAGTTTAAACTATTATTATTTAAGGACAAACCCTTTTTTTGTCACTCAGTGTAAGTATTCAGTTACAATTGTCATCTAGAGGCTGCCCTGAGAACCCAGACTTCCTGTTTCCTGACTGCTGCAGAACATCCAGCTGAAGAATCCTCATCGCCTGTCATCTGATCACTACACCACCACAGCTCCTTATATTTGCTTTAGATTTTAGATATCTGAAAGATTTACACAAAGTCTACTTTAAAACTAAGAGTTTTATTATAGCCTGTTGATTGATTGTTGAGATTTATTCTGCATATTACTTCACAGAAGTATAGACCTATTCATTAACCAGTCTGGTTAAAAAAAAAAAAGTATAATATACAGTTTTTGAAAAAGCTACAATAAAACTTTTTAAAGATCTTTCAATAACTTTTATATTGAGTTTGTATTTAAGTCAGCCTTTTACATCAATTAAACAGTTATAAGAACACTTTACCATTTGTATAGTTTTACATTTATCCATTTAATAGAAACTTGAGGAGTTTTTCAGTGTTTACAGGTTGATTTTTGTATACATTTGTGTATAAATACATATAAGGTCCAGTTTGTACTTGCACAAAATGCCAAGGAAAGGTCAAAGGTCACAGTCCCAGAAGCTTAGATGGCAAAAGCAGAAGGAACAGGTAAATCTTTCTCAGACCAGTGAGCAGGTAAAGGTGTCTGTTACAAGTATTCCCAGTCCAGAAGTGCAGCTCAGCGTTCAGACAGCCGCAGTGTCTTATGCAGATGTGGTAAAGAGAGGTGTTTGCTCATCATCGGTGCCAAATGCTAAAGTACAGCAGGTAATCCAGACTGAACCCCAGCTAACTGTGCAAACGCAGCATGATGGAGAAGCTCCAGGACCGTCTCATGTACAGGTTACAAACAGTGAAAGTCGTCCACGAGTGAGTAGCATCTGTGCATCCCGAAGCCAGGCCAATGCTAAGTATGGAAAGTACCGGAATCAGCAATGCATGGCGAACAGTTTGGTTTTCCTGTCATTCTTACACGAGGATGAATTCATTACCAGAGCAGATCTTAACCGTGTGTTGGACAAAGGCCATGCCGTGTATTCAGATGCCAGAAAGAGGTTTGTGAACAGCGTGTTTCTAGCCTGTGATGAACTTCCCACTGTGATCATCAGCCGCAGACACGAGTATCAAGTCGACATGTCTCAGTTTGCTCTTTATGGCACATTTGACGGTACAGATCATCTTCCGAGCCTTGAACAGGGACTACAGTGTTTGGCTTCAGACATTTGCTATGCTTTGCTAGTCATGGGAGGAACAGCCATTGCAGTTTCCAGGCTGACTTCAGGTGGATACGCATATTTTGATCCTCACCCACGTAAGTCTACAGGAATGCCATTGTCGCTAAGTGTAAGTGGTGGAACTGCAGTTATGTTAAAATTCACACGTCTTAACGACATGATTGACAGGATCAAACGTTTGTACCGAATGTGTAGCATCGCACCAACCTGTGCTTATGAGCTACAGCCTGTTGAGTTCCACAGTGAAAACGTTGCTGACCAAAGAAATGCTGATGAAAACAGACAAACAGCTACAACTGTTCCAGCACCAGCTTTAAATGAACCTGAATTTGAAACCCCAAAGTCCACTGAGCAGACACGGAAAACTGTGGCCGACACTTTAGCTACTGAAGTGATGTCATCCAGAGTGGATTATTCAAATGAGCCAGCTGCTGAGCTGAACAATTCTGATTATTTAGAAATAGAAACCTCTGCATCTTCTGTAAGAGACACTCAGGTAACAAAAGATTCTGTTCCTCTGAATGATTTAAACACTGCCTCCTGTTTAACTATGACAACAGATGAACTCTCACATAAACTGTTGAAGCATAATAAACAGCAAAGGAGAAAGATTAGGAGACGACTGTTGGTCCAAGAAAAACTACCACAGAGAAGGGAAAATCAGAAAAAGAAAGAAAGACAGATGTACGCTTTTGATGAAAGCTTTAAGGCAAAGAAAAAAGATTCTAGCAGAAAGTCTCATGATCCTGATCACAGACAGAAGAAGAGTGTGTACAAAAATAATCTGTGTAAACTCAATGCTACATATAGAGAGAAACAGAGAGAACATTTTAGAAAAATCTATAGAGATAGTGCTAAAATTAGAGAGAGAAAAAGAGAACGTGTCATAAGGATGTATAAAGAAGATTCTTCATTCAGAGAAAAGCAGAAGGAACGTATAACAAGAACATATAGAGAATCTCCCATTTTTCGAGAAAAGCAGAAGGAACGTATAACAAGAACATATAGAGAATCTCCCATTTTTCGAGAAAAGCAGAAGGAACGTATAACAAGAACATATAGAGAATCTCCCATTTTTCGAGAAAAGCAGAAGGAACGTATGAGAAAAACATATAAAGAATCTTATAGACAATCTCCTATATTCAAAGAACAGCAGAAGGAACGTATAAGAAGAAATTACAGAACTTGTGCTGGATTCAGAGAGAAACATAAAGCTTACATGAGGTCATATGTTTCTAACCTATATAAAGAAAGTGTAGAATTTAGACAGAAAAAAAAATGTTACATCACTAAACGTTATGGAGAAGAGAGACAATTTCAGCAGCAACACAAGGACAATATGAGAGAACGAATGAGAGTAAAATATTGGAACAGTATTTCTTTTAGACAGATGCATAATATCAGATGTGCAATGAAAATAAAAAGAAAATATCGTCAGATGCATCGACCAGCTGACAGTTTACAGTGTCATCCAGAGAACACTTTAATGAATGAGGCCATATCTCGTTTCAGATCCAACATTAAGTCAGCACCATCTTATGTTTGTACTGTTTGTCTAAAAGCTTCTTTTCCTAATCAGGTGAAAATCTGCAAAAGAGAAAATTACTCAAAACACCAAATTGTAGCTCAGCAGTGTCTAACTGGTAAATTTGTTCATGTGTGTGATGAAGCATGTCATGATCACTGCAGCTTTCCTGTTGAGAGAAAAAAGGAGTATATCTGTCACACGTGTCACAGTTCCCTCAAAAGTGGACGCATGCCAAGACTTGCTGCTGTCAACGGTTTAGAACTGCAGGATATTCCAGCTGAACTGTGCGATCTCAACATTCTGGAGAGACATCTGATTGCCAAATGCATACCATTTGCTAAGATTATTCCACTTCCAAAGGGCAGACAGAGACTCATACGTGGTAATGTGGTGTGTGTACCATCTGAAGTCCAACAAACAGTTGACAGTTTACCGAGGATCAGAAGCCAATCACAGATCATGAGGATAAAGCTGAAAAGACGACTGTGCTACAAAGGCCATCAGCTGTTCCAGACTGTCACCTGGTCTAAACTCATTCAAGCCCTGCGTAAACTCAAACAAATTCATCCACAGTACACAGATATTATTATCAGAGATGATGCATTGCTTTGTGATCCAACGTTACCTGATGATGACAGCAGTGATGAAGCCAGCATGGGAAGTGATGATTATGATGAAGCAGATTTAATGGAAATTGACAACTATGAAAAAGATGCCCTTTTGTGTGAAAGTGAGTCTGAAAGTGAACAAGCTATTAATATGCAATCCTGTGATGAACAACCAGAGGAACAAAATCCAGATGAACCAGAAAGTGATTTGAACAATGGAGGTTTTGCTCTAGAAAGTTGTCTGCAGCCTGTTGACATTTCAGAAGAGATTCTCTGTTTCACTGATAACACATATTGTGTGGCTCCTGCAGAAAGAAACAATCCTGTTAGCTTCTTCAGAACTCCTCATTTGGAAGCCATGGCATTTCCTGTGCAGTTTCCTACCGGTCAGAATACACTGGATGAAAAGAGACTTCTTAAACTCACACCAAGTGCTTACTTCAAGTCAAGGCTTTTCAACATTGATGCAAGATTTGCTAAAGACACAAATTACCTGTTTTTCTCACAGTTTGTCACTGAAATACATTTGGCTAATTCCAGCATGACAATACAGCTAAGGAAAGGTAAAACTATGACCAAAGATGGACGCAAAATCACATCAGGAATGTTACAAAGTAAGACAGAAGTAGAGAAGCTGGTAAGAAATAAAGATGCAATCAGATTTATGCAGCCACTCAGAGGAACTCCAGCTTACTGGCAGAAAACTACCAAAGATTTATTCAGTATGATTCGTCAAATAGGAACACCTCAGTTCTTTGTCACTTTCTCTGCTGCTGAGATGAGATGGCCTGAAGTGATTCAAGCAATAAAGAGACAGCAAGGTGAAGAGGTTGATTTTGAAGCCCTGGACTGGTCAGAAAAGTGTGAAATTCTAAGATCAAATCCAGTAACCACCATGCGGATGTTTGATAAGCGTGTTGAGGCTTTGTTCAGAGATTTGCTTTTTTCTCCTGCACAGCCCCTTGGTGAGATCATTGATTACTTTTACAGAGTTGAGTTCCAGCACAGAGGTAGTCCGCATATACACATGTTGCTGTGGATTCGAGAAAAGGTAGAAGCAGATGTGGATGATGACCAAACTGTCTGTGACTTTGTGGACAGATACATCTCAGCTCAACTCCCTGATCCAGAAAAACAACCTGAACTGCACAAAAAAGTCTCTGAACTACAAAAGCACAGCAAAAACCACACAAAGACATGCTTTAAGAGTGTGAACTCTGGTTGTAGATTTGGGTTTCCAAAACCACCATCCACAAGAACAATGATTGTGAGACAGGATGAGGATTCAGACACTGAAGCTGCAAAAGCCAAACTCAGACCTTTGTTGAACCTGCTGAAGGAACCTGAAGCTGCTTCCCTCACCATAGAGCAGATTCTGTCACGATGCAACTTGACAATGAATGAGTATGAACAATGCCTCCAGAACATAAACAAGAAAACAGCTCTGATTCTGAAACGTGACCCAAAGGACTGTTGGATCAACAATTACAACCCAGATCTGCTTGAAGCCTGGAACTCTAATTTAGATGTCTCATTCATTTTGAATGCCTATTCATGTGTAGAATACCTCTGTAAATATATAACAAAGAAAGAATCTGGCCTCTCTGAATACCTGAAGACAGTTATCGACAACTCTGATAAGAACACCGTCAATGAATGTGATGAAATGAGAGCTGTGATGCAGGCTTACTCAAAAAAGAGAGAGATCAGCGCACAGGAGTGTGTGACTCGAGTCTGTGGCCTAAAAATGAAAAAATGTTCCCGCAGTGTTGTATTTGTACCAACAGATGATAACCCAGTAAAAATGAGTCGGCCCATGAGCTTCCTGGAAAGCACAACACATGACAGCTGTAATATTTGGATGACAAGTTTGAGTGATAAATACAAATGCAGACCTGAGACCCCAGAATATGAGGAAATGTCGCTGGCTGATTTTGCTGCCCTGTGCCGGTTGGTGAGTGGTCCAAATGAAGGAAAAGATGTGCTTCCTCTTCTAAACCAGCTTGGATTTGTACAAAGGCGAAAGAATGATAAACCAGCTATAATCAGGTATTACCACTGTTCACAGGAAAAAGATCCTGAGCAATATTATGGTCGACTGTTGAGACTTTACCTTCCACACAGATCAGAGCAGGAACTGAAACCACAATGTTTCCAAACCTATCAGTCCTTCTACAACTCGGGTTTTGTGCGACTTCCGTGTTCAGACCACAGTGAGTCTGTGAAACGGATTGTGAAAAGAAATAAAGACAAGTATGAGAAGAACTCTGAGGATATTGAGAGTGCACTGGAAGAGTTTGAACAAAATAGGGATGTTGTGATCGATGAATGGTGTAATCTTGCTCCTGAATCTGAAGTTGTGAGGCTGCAATGTGATGAGAATCTTCCTGAGAGACATTCTGATGATGAGAACGAACAGGAGAATGTCCCTGACTACAGTCGTCAGTCTGATGCTGTAACAGAGATCAGAGCCATCAGAGAACAACCTGCAGTAGATCCAGCCGTGGTACGTGTAATGTATCAGAATCTGAACCAGAAGCAGGCCTGCGTGTTCTATGCCATAAGAGACTGGTGTATTCAGCGAGTTTGTGGTTTGAACCCAGATCCATTTTTCTTCTATATCAACGGTGGTGCAGGAACTGGAAAGTCACATCTGATTAAATGTATTCACTCTGAAGCATCAAAGATCCTGAGCAGACTGCCTGCTAATGCAGAAGAAGCTGACATATCAAATCCAACTGTTTTACTTACTTCATTTACCGGGACAGCAGCTTTTTCTATCAATGGCTCTACATTACATTCTCTACTGAAACTACCCAGGAGTCTGAAACCACCCATTCAAGGACTTGGTAACCAACTGGATGAAGTCAGATCTGAGCTGATGAATGCAGAAATGATTGTTATTGATGAGATTTCAATGGTTTCAAAACCCCTTTTTGCCTATGTGGATGCAAGACTGAAACAAATCAAAGGCACTCAGAGACCTTTTGGTGGAATGTCAGTTTTAGCTGTTGGAGATTTTTACCAGCTGCCACCAGTGCGACAGTCTAAACCTCTCTGCGTTTACGATCCAGAACAGATTGACCTATGGCAGGAACATTTTCAGATGATCACTCTAACCGAGATCATGCGTCAGAAAGATGATGTGGCCTTTGCAGAGATGCTGAACAGGATTAGAGTGAAAGAAAAGACGGATGAGCTTTCTCAGTGCGACAGAGATTTGTTGTCACAGGCTGTGACTGCACCAGAAGAATGTCCAACTGAGGTCTTACACATTTATGCCACCAACAAGAATGTGGAATCCCATAACACAGATACCCTGAAGAAGCTTCATTCAAACATCATAATCATCACTGCAGACGATTTCCAGAAGGATAAACGTACAGGCAGAATGGAACGAAGAGACAAACCATTTACAGGTGGGAGAAATGATTTACCTGACACTCTGAATGTTGCTGAAGGAGCTCGAGTCATGCTGACCAGAAACTTGGACACACTAAACGGTTTAGTCAACGGTGCTTTTGGTATACTGGTAAAGGTGGTGAGATCTGAAAATGATGGACACATAATCAAACTGGGGCTCAGGATGGACAACCGGCAGCCTATGAGACACAACCGCAGTGCTAATGCAGCATCTGATGATCTGGTTTACATTGAGAGAGCAGAGGAGAGTCTGAAGTTTAAAGGAGCAGTACGCAGACAGTTTCCTGTAAAGCTAGCATTTGCCTGCACAATTCACAAAACTCAGGGTCTTACAACACAGACAGCTGTAGTTTCAATGAAGAACATTTTTGAACCAGGTATGGCTTATGTTGCTCTCAGCAGGGTGACGTCTCTCAGTGGACTCTATTTGCAGGACTTGGATGAGAAAAAGATTTACTCCAATCCCGAGGTAACTGCAGCGCTCCAAACCATGAGACAAGCCAGCGTTGAGGAAATGATGCCTCTTCTTCAGGTCAGAGAAACAGCCAGCAGACTTGACACTCTTACACTGATCCATCACAATACGGAGGGTTTGCCATCTCACATCAGTGACATCAAGAGTCATCATGAAATGTGTTTAGCAGATGTTTTGTGTCTCACTGAGTCTCACCTCCAAGGCTCCTTTGTTGCAGACAGTCTTCATTTGGACGGCTACACCATGTTCAAACGCAACAGACATGTGTCCTACACAAACTTTCCTCACATGGCCAGCAGAAGTGGTGGTGGAGTTGTTGTGTATTTGAGGAATCATTTTCAGGTTCAGGTAAAACAGTATCTGCATAATGTCACTGATCTTGAGTTTTTAGTGTTGAAGGTTCAGGCTCCATTCCCTGCACTCATTGCTGTTGTGTACAGACCCCCTGACTACAGTTTGACACCATTCATGCAAAACCTGGTAAGTCTTTTAGATTCCCTTGAAATAATGGACTGTCACCCAATCATTGTGTGTGGAGATTTTAATGAGAACCAGTTGCAGAGTGGAAGAAAACAGATTCTGGAGCAGTTTCAGTCGAGAGGGTATTCACAGCTGATCACTTCTGCCACTACAGACAAGAACACCCTGCTTGACCTCATTTTTATTTCTCAGCCAGATCAATGTCTCCATTCCGGTGTTCTGAGATCATACTACAGTTACCACAACCCTGTGTTTTGTGTCCTGTCCTCGAGCCAATCATGAAGTCGTCTGGTGAGTTTTGAAACAATTACAGATCATGTTTGTTACAGAGTTTACTGATTGTAGAGTATGAAAAATATTTTTCATTGGAAAAAATTGTCTTCCCTACTCTGTCTGTAAGAAGACCCTTTCTTATTGCAATGTTATTAATCATTTCACCAAATCATGGCTGTACTTCATGCAGAGCCGGGAGATCTGCTTTCTGTTATCATGCACCTCAGATCTGAAATATACTGCATTAAACGGACATAATTTATTTTTTATTCTCATGTTTTACATGACTAAATCTACTTATACATTTTTTCATGGATGTTAATTGTCATCTCCTTTTTTGATACTTTTTTTACTCTGACGTATGTATCTCAACAAACGAGATCTTCCCCTCCAAGATGCTTTCAAATATGAAATAGTAAATAAACAAATCACAGATAAATGCAGGTATTTATTATGGGTCACGTGAATAAATACAGACAATTATATTTTCTTGATTATAGTAAATTTTGTAGAATCAAATGTTTTTGGGATGAATGAGGTTTTGCTTATCATGTTTTACAGGTAAAAAATGTTAAAAGTTTTAAGCTATCTTTAGGCTACCAGAGATGTCTATAATTATACATTATGTAGAGAAAAACATTTTCACAGCTTACAGAATATGTATAAAAACTGATTTAGAAGTACATGGAAAGTTTCTGCATCCATTTTCTGACTTGGCCTTTATCCGGGTGGGTTTGGGTTTGGGTGGATAAAGGCCAAGTCAGAATTCTCTGAGCAGCTGGAAAAAGCTGCTAATAAACAAAGACATCAGAAAGCGGGGGCTTTAGGTGTAGCCCCCGTTTTCTGACGCACTAATTAGATTTAGTAACTGACACCCCATACCAGCATTATATAGACACTTGGGGGCTGAGATGGGTGGGTATGGGGGGGGTGGGTGGTGTTAAAAGCACTTTATGTTTTGTAGATGTATTTTTTTCAGACAGGGCACACACAGTCCTGTTTCCTTTGTGGGAAAACCTTCAAACTTCACCATCCTCAGCTGAAACAACAACATCTTAACACCATCTTCATGAACTGCTGAGCCAAACCTGATCCACCAGTGCTGGACTGCACAGATAACTACATGCCACACAGAGACTGCTGTTTTATGAACTGCCATACCAGTATGTCTTCAATGGAGAAGATGACACACCCATCACCTGACCTCCTGCCTGATCTGGAGACCATCATGATGCTGCCACACTACACACCTCTGAGACCATGAATGATGACCCCTACTGAGGAAACTGTATTTCCTGTCAGAGATGCTCAGTGATCCTCAGAGCAGAGAGAGGTATGATTCTTTATCTTTGATTAAAAAAAAAGTCAGTGTTTTTAATCCAATTAATCAATTTAAATCCTGTTTAGTGCATAAATAATTTCACACTCAAATGATTATACTTGTTGACACTTTTTGAGTTTTAATTCACATTATGGATTACAAATCTACTCTTTTTCTACTCTGTCTCTCTGTGCAGGTATTGCTGTCTTCTGAGTTCTTCAGTGTCCCAAATGAGACATTCAAACCTCATTGCAGAGCTCATGTCTTTCCTCACCATCATGTGAGTGTGAGATTGCTCTGGATTCTGGTTATGTGGCCTGCAGCACCTATAAGGTATTTCAACATTGTTCATTGTATAACTTATTTGTAGTTTTTAGGCCTTAACACAAATAAAATGTTCCTTTTTCTGTATTTTTTACAACAAGCTCGTCCAGTGTGCCTGCATTCCAGCTTCTTAGACTCTACTCAAGTGGACAGAGTATCAGTGTTTGGCCACTCTTACAGACACCAACTTCTGTCAACTCACTGCTACTGATCAGGCACCTCACTCCAGGAAGACAGAGGGCTGCAAGCCTGTCATCGTTTCCAGTGTGGCTTTGTATTCTTGGGGTAGCATCAGATTTTCCCACAAATATTCAAAGGTAACACTTATTTTAAGCTTAGTTATTAAATCAAAAGTCTTCCCTTGTGTTAATTTTATTTTATTTATTTTATTTTTTGTTTTCTTTTAGATTTATATGCAGTGATCGGATGTGGTGGAGCTTTGTTAACTGTGTGGAAAACATCTGTTTGTGATGATATTTAGAATGAGGCTTTAAGGTGACAGTTTCCATGTAATTTCAATCCTTTTACTAAGCAAAAACATGTTTGCAATTAACATATATTTTTTAAGTTTTGTCTTTTGGATTTATGGTTAACATTCCTCTGTGACAGCAAATACTAAACTGGTCCAAGTAACCAGCATATCATTGGTCAAAGGCAAAAAGGACCACATGTCACGCTAGCAATGAATTATTGACTGTGTTTGTGTCACCAGATTTAACAAACAATATCAGACATATGAAACTGAACTCTGGATTAATGTGCAGATTTTTTTTGTGGTTTTTTTATTGTTGAATAATTATTTTGTAGAACAAACCCAATCTATTTACCCAAACAATGTAACTTGTTTAGGTAAATAGTGGATTAATATATCTAAGTCTATAAGTATAGCAAGCTGAATTCATACAGACACACAGCTCTAAATCCTGGATTGTAGGATGTACAAAAATGATCATGTGATTATTATGGACATTTAAATAACTATATCTATTGAACCATTACATGTATTCTTTTTAGAAATTACACAATCTCAAAATGTGAAAAAAGAAAGTGTTTAAGAGAATAAATAATGTGTGTTTGTATGAATCCTGCCTTAGTATGGGGTGTCAGTAACTACATTAGTATAGAGTAGGTCTAACAGTGGTTTTCCACATCTGCTCTAATACAGGTCCCCAACCTTTTTTGCGCCACGGACCGGTTTATGCCCGACAATATTTTCATGGACCGGCCTTTAAGGTGTCGCGGATAAATATAACAAAATAAAACTAGTACCGGTACCGAAAAAAAGAAAATTTATTCATAACACACGTCAAAAGACCCAGGAAAACCGAGTAAACGATAAAAACGTTAACAAAATAACGCTGAAAACCGATAAAAACCCTGAAAACTATACATTTCACACCTGAGCCTCAACTCTCGCGGCCCGGTACCAAACGACTCACGGACTGGTACCGGTCCTAGGCCCGGGGGTTGGGGACTGCTGGTCTAATATATATATAGATAATGGGTCAGACATATAAAGTCATTTTGAAAAGTTCATAAAGGTCACATCCATTTATATGTGTTCCTCTTTATCATTTTATATCTGGTCACACAGCTGACTTGAGTTTTGATCAGAGTAGAACCATAACATTCATGCTAATGGTTCTACTGTTTACAGTTACTTTATGATGGATTTCACCCTGGTCACAGCACTATGTGAAAAGCTGTTAGAGGTAAAGTTAAGAAAATTAATACCTCATCATAAGTCACTCTCTAACGCAAAGCAGTGATTATTTTTCACTGTAATTTATTCCACAACAATGTTCTTTATTTGATCCTTGTTTCTTTAAATATGCAAATCGATTGTTCAGCTGTGTGACTCTCCACACCTCAAATATATCACAATGTGGACTTCATTTTGACAGTATTTTGTAGATTGGTACCATATTTATCATTAAATCAAGAAACTGTAAACTAATTGAAAAAATGAAGCTTGTGAAAATTTTAATGTGGCATAGGAACATGTTGTTTATCCTTGCCAAATGGTATTTACACAAAACTCCAGCAAATCAGAGGATATATTTTTGTCTCTCACTTACTATATATGTGTATATTTTTGCAGTTAATAGCCTATCATGTGTCTGAGCATCTTAGGGCCATAAACATAAACATGGCAAACAAGGATATGTTCACAATTCCAACAGATGCTTCAATTGTTTGTATAGATTTTAGATTAATTTGATTTGCATTTTCTATTAATATTTTTCTGTTTGTCCCAAATGGTATTTTTATTTCTTTATGCCATTATTGCAATCATTGGAAACAACTGAGTAAATATTTTGTATCATATGTTTCTAAAAATATTTGAATGTTCTACTTTTCTACTACTGGTTTTCTACTTTCTAAACTTTCTGCCACTTTTTGGCATTTTAATAACATTATTTTTGGGTGTTTTAATCTCTGACCGCAGCATCTTGTGCATTTATTACCTAAATGTTGTTTGTGTGGGTTTTGCTTTTGTTTGTTTTTTTGCCATTTTTAGATTTCACCAGCTGTGCAAACTCCGCAATTTTACCTTGGTTTTGTTCCACATTAGTTTATCTGCCGGCATGTTTTCTTCCTTTTCTAATGTTTTTGGTAATTTTTCACAGTTAAACAAGTAACTTTGAGGTTACTTCAGCATTTTCAGCTGTTATCTGTTGACAGTTTTGCCTAATTATTACATTTCTGCAAATTTCTAGCCGTTCTGATAAGTTGTAATATTTCTGCCAAGTTTTTAATTTTCTACTAAATTATATTATTTCTGCTAGGTTACACTACTTTTGTTTGTTGTGTTATGTTATGTTAAGTTATGTTATTCTAAATGATTGCATTTCTGCTAAGTTATTACATTTTTCTTAACTTGATATTGTTCTGCAAAGTTATTAAAATTTCAGCAACTTTTTAAACACTGAGTTTGATTTCTTCAGCTTCTTCAGCTATTTTCAACTATTTTCAGCAGACAGCTTCAGCTTTACAGTTTCCTCTAAGTGATTGCAGTTCTGCTAAGTTATTACATTTTAGCAAAGTTCTTTTGCTTCTGCAAAGTTTTTACAATTTCTGCAACTTTTCAGCTTTTTCAGCTAGTTTTTGCATACAGCTTCAGCTTTAAGCATCCACACTGCATTTTCGCAGGAAATGCAAATTTTTCTAGTTGTGTGGATGCTTAAGCATCCACACTATTGAGTTCCTGTTTCTCTTTATTGTGTGGATGCTTTAAGCATCCACACTATTGAGTTCCTGTTTCTCTTTATTCTTTATTATTATTATTATTATTATTATTCTTCAAGTTGCTCGTTTTTCGTCCTTTAACTACTTCCACAATTTTTGTGCTATTTTCACCGTTCAAATTTTAAACTATTCTGCTATTTCTGCTAATTTGCGCTATGATTTTTGCTATTTTTTGCTATTATACTTTTTAAAATATTAAGCTTTTTTCCTTTAATTTGTCCCATTGAAATGAATGGAAAACTTCCAAAATTCTGCTAAATTTTGCTTGTTTTTGAAACTTAACTACTTCCTCATACTTTTGCCTAGAAAAACCATTCAAACTTTAAAATGTTCACAAATTATTGGGCTATTCATGTATGATTCAGCTTTTTCAAATCTTTTACCGTTTTACTTTTATGCCTCTTAAAGTTTTGAGTTGCAAAATTGTGATTTTTCACAAAATACATGCGTTGTTATGGTTGCTATGCTCTTGGCTTCCAGTGTGTCACTGAAGGTTTTGCAATTTTCACTTCATGTCCGAACAACTTCTTGCTACTTGCTCAATTTTCACTCAACTTCCACAAATTATACATCAAAACGTAGGTATTTTTGCTGGCTTTCAGAAAATGTCACTATCATTGTTGTGGGATTTATAGAATTTTGGCAAATCTCCTCAGACCAAAACAAGGTCTCAAAACTCTCCATAGAAAGTCAATGGAGAGCTTGTTCAAAATCATCGCTGGATTTCTGTAATGAGAGGCATATTCGAATCGTCATATCTCCTTAACGAAGCGACTTTAACACATGAGGCTTGTCCCCGAATATCTTCAGACACCCCTGACGCTCACAATTCAAGAATTTCTTTCTCACCTATTACCGTTCTGAAATGAGTTGGACTTGTTTGAGGGTAGGAAATTCGTCCTTCGCTCAGATTTCTTCAGATTTCAAACTGTGGAAATGAACCACTTTTTTCTCTCGTCATAACTTTTTGTTGGATTTCCACAGAGACCTGAAAATTTCTATGACTGTTCACCAAAGCCTGCTGTCTCTTACGGTGAAAGAATGATATCGATACTCCAAATAGATTTAGAGTTAGAAAGCGTTGTTTGAGGGCAAGTCAAGGCAGTTTTTGCTTCGCTCTGCTCAGTTATGGTGCATTAGAAGTCAAATATCTTTAATAATTCATGTTTTAATGATAAATTGTTAACACTGGAAGATTCCCCCATCTCTTCTGAACAAAACGGTGTAAGAATGACCGCTCTAGCCCCTACGGTTAGGAAATTATAGTCATTTGTTTGAGGGGAGTCCTCACTATGAGAAATAGGCTGCAATAATCCTGTGCCTCTCTGTCCTGTGTGTGTAAAAAGATGCACCTGTTTTGGCGGGAAAACGTAAACAGCCACTCTGATTGGTGGATTTAAATTCGGCAGCTCTCTCCCTCTGTGTCTGTCTGTGTGTGTGTGTGTGTGTGTGTGTGTGTGTGTGTGTGTGTGTGTGTGTGTGTGTGTGCGTGTTTAGTGGGAGAGAGAGGACCCTGTCATTGTAGGATTTAAATTGAATATAGTTAGACTGGTTGACTGGATTAGAGCCTGTGTTTGTGTGTCCTTCTGTGCATTTGTGTTTCAATATGCCTCCATATTTGTAATTTTGTAAGTTATTACTATTCGGCTAAATCATAGTATTTCTGGTACTTTTTGGTACTTGTGCTAAATACAGTATTTCTGCTAAATCATACTATTTCTGCTTTTCATAAGATTTGTGCCTAATATAGTATTTCTGCTAAATTATAGTATTTATTCTTTTTATAGGATTTGTGCCTAACATAGTATTTCTGCTAAATTATAGTATTTCTGCTTTTTATACTATTTGTGCCTAATATAGTATTTCTGCTTTTTATAAGATTTGTGCCTAATATAGTATTTCTGCTTTTTATAGGATTTGTGCTTAATATAGTATTTCTGCTAAATTATAGTATTTCTGCTTTTTATAGTATTTGTGCTAAAACATAGTATTTCTACTAAATGTAGTATTTATGCTTAATCATAATATTTCTATATATTTCTGCCAGGTCCCCAGGCAGCCAATCCTCTGTGAGGACTGAGAAATTCAAATTTTCAAATCAGGGCCTGCACAGCTTCCCAGCCAGCCAATCATATATGTGGCCTCAGGCATTCAAATTTGCATATTGGGGAATTCGTGGCTTCTAAGTCAATAAGTCATCCATGTCATATATCTCTAAAAATTCACATTTTAATGATAAATTGTTAACACTGGAAGATTCCCCCATCTCTTCTGAACAAAACGGTGTAAGAATGACCGCTCTAGCCCCTACGGTTAGGAAATTATGGTCATTTGTTTGAGGGGAGTCCTCACTATGAGAAATAGACTGCAATAATCCTGTGTCTCTCTGTGCTGCGTGTGTAAACAGAAGCACCTGTTTTGGCGGGAAAAAGTACACAGCCACTCTGATTGGTGGATTTAAATTCGGCAGCTCTCTCCCTCTGTGTGTGTGTGTGTGTGTGTGTGTGTGTGTGTGTGACAGAGAGAGAGAGAGAGAGAGAGAGAGAGAGAGAGAGAAAGCCTTTTAATGGGATGATCTCATTGTAAGATTCAAATTCAATATATTTAGACTGGTTGACTGAATTGGATCTTGTGTGTGTGTCTCTCTGTGCATGTGTGTTTCCTCATGTGTACATATTTGTAATTGTGTGGCTGTCATAAATTTTTTGGCAGATTTTTGTCATTTAACAAGTATATTTGAGGGACACTCAGCATGTTCATCATTTTTTCAGCTGTCCATTTTGCTTTTCCAATTTTTCTGTTTAACTTATTACTATTGTGCTAAATCATACTATTTCTGCTATTTTATAAGATTTGTGCTTAATATACTATTTCTGCTTTTATAGGATTTGTGCTTAATATAGTATTTCTGCTTTTTATAAGATTTGTGCTTAATATAGTATTTCTACTAAATGTAGTATTTATGCTTAATCATATTATTTCTGCTTTTCATAGTATTTGTGCTTAATATAGTATTTCTGCCAAATTATAGTATTTCTGCCAAATTATAATATTTGTGCTAAAACATAGTCTTAATTTAAAATTACAATATTCATAGTTCATCACAGTGTCTCTGGTAAATCACAATATTTCTGCTCTGTTGTATTATTTTTCTAAATCATAGTGTTTCTGTAATGTTTAAGTATTTTTGGCTAAATATATTCTTTCTGTTATCTTATACTATTTCTCCTAAATTCTTGTATTTTTGAGAAGTTATCATGTTTCTGGTAAGTTACAATATTTCTGCAAAGTTCTGCTATGCTATTGTATTTCTGCCAAGTATTATGTTTCCTCTAAGATATTGCAGTTCTGCTAAGTTATTCCATTTTAGCAAACTTCTTTTGCTTCTGCAAAGTTTTTACAATTTCTGCAACTTTTCAGCTTTTTCAGCTACTTTTTGCATACAGCTTCAGCTTTAAGCATCCACACTGCATTTTCGCAGGAAATGCAAATTTTTCTAGTTCTTTATTATTATTCTAGTTGCTTCCGTACACTTTTTGGCACTTAACTACTTCCACAATTTTCAGCCGATTTTCACCGTTCAAATTTTAAACTATTCTGCTATTTCTGCTAATGTGCGCTATGACTTTTGCTATTTTTTGCTATTATACTTTTTAAAATATTAAGCTTTTTTCCTTTAATTTGTCCCATTGAAATGAATGGGAAACTTCCAAAATTCTGCTAAATTTTGCTTGTTTTTGAAACTTAACTACTTCCTCATACTTTCGTCTAGAAAAACCATTCAAACTTTAAAATGTTCACAAATTATTGGGCTATTCAGGTATGATTCAGCTTTTTCAAATCTTCTACTGTTTTACTTTTATGCCTCTTAAAGTTTTGAGTTGCAAAATTGTGATTTTTCACAAAATACATGCGTTGTTATGGTTGCTATGCTCTTGGCTTCCAGTGTGTCACTGAAGGTTTTGCAGTCTTCTCTTCATGTCCGAACAACTGTTTGCTACTTGCTCAATTTTCACTCAACTTCCACAAATTATACATCAAAACGTAGGTATTTTTGCTGGCTTTCAGGAAATGTCACTATCATTGTTGTGGGATTTATAGAATTTTCGCAAATCTCCTCAGACCAACA
Organism: Diplotaxodon limnothrissa; assembly: GCF_057381915.1. Lineage (NCBI taxonomy): Eukaryota > Metazoa > Chordata > Actinopteri > Cichliformes > Cichlidae > Diplotaxodon > Diplotaxodon limnothrissa. The sequence continues at coordinate 556,263 of NC_140605.1, forward strand.
CAATGTCAGAAAACTCTCCATATAAAGTGAATGGAGAGCTTGTTCAAAATCACCGCTGGATTTCTGTAATGAGAGGCATATTCGAATCGTCATATCTCCTTAACGAAGCGACTTTAAGACATGAGGCTTGTCCCCGAATATCTTCAGACACCCCTGACGCTCACAATTCAAGAATTTCTTTCTCACCTATTACCGTTCTGAAATGAGTTGGACTTGTTTGAGGGTAGGAAATTCGTCCTTCGCTCAGATTTCTTCAGATTTAAAACTCTGGAAATGAACCACTTTTTTCTCTCGTCATAACTTTTTGTTGGATTTCCACAGAGACCTGAAAATTTCCATGACTGTTCACCAAAGCCTGCTGTCTCTTACGGTGAAAGAATGATATCGATACTCCAAATAGATTTCGAGTTAGAAAGCGTTGTTTGAGGGCAAGTCAAGGCAGTTTTTGCTTCGCTCTACTCAGTTATGGTGCATTAGAAGTCAAATATCTTTAATAATTCATATTTTAATGATAAATTGTAAACACTGGAAGATTCCCCCATCTCTTCTGAACAAAACGGTGTAAGAATGACCGCTCTAGCCCCTACGGTTTGGAAATTATGGTCATTTGTTTGAGGGGAGTTCTCACTATGAGAAATAGGCTGCAATAATCCTGTGCCTCTCTGTGCTGCGTGTGTAAAAAGAGGCACATGTTTTGGCGGGAAAAAGTACACAGGCTCTCTGATTGGTGGATTCAAATTCACCAGCTCCCAGGCTGACCTAGAAACTTACTTCTCTCTCCCTGTGCATTTTTTTGCTGATTTTTTCATTTAACAAGTATATTTGAGGGACCCTCAGCATGTTCAGCATTTTTTCAGCTGTCCATTTTGCTTTTCCAATTTTTCTGTTTAACTGATTACTATTGTGCTAAATCATACTATTTCTGCTATTTTATAAGATTTGTGCCTAATATAGTATTTCTGCTAAATTACAGTATTTCTGCTTTTTATACTATTTGTGCTAAAACATAGTATTTCTACTAAATGTAGTATTTATGCTTAATCATACTATTTCTGCTTTTTATGGGATTTGTGCCTAATATAGTATTTCTGCTTTTTATAGGATTTTTGCTCAAACATAGTATTTCTACTAAATGTAGTGTTTATGCTTAATCATGCTATTTCTGCTTTTTATAGGATTTGTGCTTAATATAGTATTTCTGCTAAATTATAGTATTTCTGCTTTTTATAGTATTTGTGCTAAAACATAGTATTTCTACTAAATGTAGTATTTATGCTTAATCATAGTATTTCTATATATTTCTGCCAGGTCCCCAGGCAGCCAATCCTCTGTGAGGACTTAGACATTCAAATTTTCAAATCAGGGCCTGCACGGTTTCCCAGCCAATCATATATGTGTCCTGAGGCATTCAAATTTGCATATTGGGGCCTTCATGGCTTCTAAGCCAGCCAATCATATCTGAGGGCTGAGGAATTCAAATCCACAAATCAGGGCCTGCACGGCTTCCCAGGCAGCCAATCATATATGTGGCCTCAGGCATTCAAATTTGCATATTGGGGAATTCGTGGCTTCTAAGTCAACAAGTCATCCATGTCGTATATCTCTAAAAATTCACATTTTAATGATAAATTGTTAACACTGGAAGATTCCCCCATCTCTTCTGAACAAAACGGTTTAAGAATGACCGTTCTAGCCCCTACGGTTAGGAAATTATGGTCATTTGTTTGTGGGGAGTCCTCACTATGAGAAATAGGCTGCAATAATCCTGTGCCTCTCTGTGCTGCGTGTGTAAAAAGATGCACCTGTTTTGGCGGGAAAACGTAAACAGCCACTCTGATTGGTGGATTTAAATTCGGCAGCTCTCTCCCTCTGTGTCTGTCTGTGTGTGTGTGTGTGTGTGTGTGTGTGTGTGTGTGTGTGTGTGTGTGTGTGTTTAGTGGGAGAGAGAGGACCCTGCCCTTATTTGGCAGCATGTCATTGTAGGATTTAAATTGAATATAGTTAGACTGGTTGACTGGATTAGAGCCTGTGTTTGTGTGTCCCTCTGTGCATTTGTGTTTCAATATGCCTCCATATTTGTAATTTTGTAAGTTATTACTATTCTGCTAAATCATAGTATTTCTGGTACTTTGCGGTACTTGTGCTAAATACAGTATTTCTGCTAAATCATACTATTTCTGCTTTTCATAAGATTTGTGCATAATATAGTATTTCTGCTAAATTATAGTATTTCTGCTTTTTATACTATTTGTGCCTAATATAGTATTTCTGCTTTTTATAGGATTTGTGCCTAATATAGTATTTCTGCTTTTTATAGGATTTGTACCTAATATAGTATTTCTGCTTTTTATACTATTTGTGCCTAATATAGTATTTCTGCTAAATTATAGTATTTCTGCTTTTTATAGTATTTGTGCTAAAACATAGTATTTCTACTAAATGTAGTATTTATGCTTAATAATAGTATTTCTATATATTTCTGCCAGGTCCCCAGGCAGCCAATCCTCTGTGAGGACTGAGACATTCAAATTTTCAAATCAGGGCCTGCACAGTTTCCCAGCCAATCAAATAAGTGTCCTGAGGCATTCAAATTTGCATATTGGGGCCTTCGTGGCTTCTAAGCCAGCCAATCATATCTGAGGGCTGAGGAATTCAAATCCACAAATCAGGGCCTGCACGGCTTCCCAGCCAGCCAATCACATATGTGGTCTCAGGCATTCAAATTTGCATATTGGGGAATTCGTGGCTTCTAAGTCAACAAGTCATCCATGTCATATATCTCTAAAAATTCATATTTTAATATTAAATTGTCAACACTTGAAGATTCCCCCATCTCTTCTGAACAAAACGGTGTAAGAATGACCGTTCTAGCCCCTACGGTTAGGAAATTACGGTCATTTGTTTGAGGGGAGTCCTCACTATGAGAAATAGACTGCAAAAATCCTGTGTCTCTCTGTGCTGCTGCGTGTGTAAACAGATGCACCTGTTTTGGTGGGGAAAAGTGCACAGCCTCTCTAATTGGTGGATTCAAATTCACCAGCTCCCAGGCTGACCTAGAAACTTACTTCTCTCTCCCTGTGTGTGTGTGTGTGTGTGTGTGTGTGTGTGTGTGACAGAGAGAGAGAGAGAGAGAGAAAGCCTTTTAATGGGATGATCCCATTGTAAGATTCAAATTCAATATATTTAGACTGGTTGACTGAATTGGATCTTGTGTGTGTGTCTCTCTGTGCATGTGTGTTTCCTCATGTGTACATATTTGTAATTGTGTGGCAGTCATAATTTTTTTTGCTGATTTTTGTCATTTAACAAGTATATTTGAGGGAACCTCAGCATGTTCAGCATTTTTTCAGCTGTCCATTTTGCTTTTCCAATTTTTCTGTTTAACTTATTACTATTGTGCTAAATCACACTATTTCTGCTATTTTATAAGATTTGTGCTTAATATACTATTTCTGCTTTTATAGGATTTGTGCTTAATATAGTATTTCTGCTAAATGTAGTATTCTTAATCATACTATTTCTGCTTTTCATAGGATTTGTGCTTAATATAGTATTTCTGCTAAATTTAGTATTTCTGATTAATTATAGTCTTTCTACTAAATCATAGTACAGTATTTCTGCTTTTTATGGGATTTGTGCTAAAACAAAGTATTTCTACTAAATGTAGTATTTATGCTTAATCATACCATTTCTGCTTTTTATAGGATTTGTGCTAAAACATAGTATTTCTGCTAAATTATAGTATTTCTGCCAAATTATAATATTTGTGCTAAAACATAGTCTTAATTTAAAATTACAATATTCATAGTTCATCACAGTGTCTCTGGTAAATCACAATATTTCTGCTCTGTTGTACTATTTTTCTAAATCATAGTGTTTCTGTAATGTTTAAGTATTTTTGGCTAAATATATTCTTTCTGTTATCTTATACTATTTCTCCTAAATTCTTGTATTTTTGAGAAGTTATCATGTTTCTGGTAAGTTACAATATTTCTGCTAAATTCTGCTATGCTATTGTATTTCTGCCAAGTATTATGTTTCCTCTAAGATATTGCAGTTCTGCTAAGTTATTCCATTTTAGCAAACTTCTTTTGCTTCTGCAAAGTTTTTACAATTTCTGCAACTTTTCAGCTTTTTCAGCTACTTTTTGCATACAGCTTCAGCTTTAAGCATCCACACTGCATTTTCGCAGGAAATGCAAATTTTTCTAGTTGTGATTGTGTGGCTGTAATAAATTTTTTTGCCGGTTTTTTGTCATTTAACAAGTATATTTGAGGGACCCTCAGCATGTTCAGCATTTTTTCAGCTGTCCATTTTGCTTTTCCAATTTTTCTGTTTAACTTATTACTATTGTGCTAAATCATAGCATTTCTGCTATTTTATAAGATTTGTGCTTAATATACTATTTCTGCTTTTATAGGATTTGTGCTTAATATAGTATTTCTGCTAAATGTAGTATTTATGCTTAATCATACTATTTCTGCTTTTCATAGTATTTGTGCTTAATATAGTATTTCTGCTAAATTTAGTATTTCTGATTAATTATAGTTTTTCTACTAAATCATAGTACAGTATTTCTGCTTTTTATGGGATTTGTGCTAAAACAAAGTATTTCTACTAAATGTAGTATTTGTGCTTAATCATACCATTTCTGCTTTTTATAGGATTTGTGCTTAATATAGTATTTCTGCTAAATTATAGTATTTCTGCCAAATTATAATATTTGTGCTAAAACATAGTCTCAATTTAAAATTACAATATTCATAGTTCATCACAGTGTCTCTGGTAAATCACAATATTTCTGCTCTGTTGTACTATTTTTCTAAATCATAGTGTTTCTGTAATGTTTAAGTATTTTTGGCTAAATATATTCTTTCTGTTATCTTATACTATTTCTCCTAAATTCTTGTATTTTTGAGAAGTTATCATGTTTCTGGTAAGTTACAATATTTCTGCTAAATTCTGCTATGCTATTGTATTTCTGCCAAGTATTATGTTTCCTCTAAGATATTGCAGTTCTGCTAAGTTATTCCATTTTAGCAAACTTCTTTTGCTTCTGCAAAGTTTTTACAATTTCTGCAACTTTTCAGCTTTTTCAGCTACTTTTTGCATACAGCTTCAGCTTTAAGCATCCACACTGCATTTTCGCAGGAAATGCAAATTTTTCTAGTTGTGTGGATGCTTTAAGCATCCACACTATTGAGTTCCTGTTTCTCTTTATTCTTTATTATTATTATTATTGTGTGGATGCTTAAGCATCCACACTATTGAGTTCCTGTTTCTCTTTATTCTTTATTATTATTCTAGTTGCTTCCGTACACTTTTTGGCACTTAACTACTTCCACAATTTTCAGCCGATTTTCACCGTTCAAATTTTAAACTATTCTGCTATTTCTGCTAATGTGCGCTATGACTTTTGGTATTTTTTGCTATTATACTTTTTAAAATATTAAGCTTTTTTCCTTTAATTTGTCCCATTGAAATGAATGGGAAACTTCTGCAATTCTGCTAAAATTTGCTTGTTTTTGAAACTTAACTACTTCCTCATATTTTCACCTAGAACAACCATTCAAATTTTAAAATGTTCACAAATTATTGGGCTATTCAGGTATGATTCAGCTTTTTCAAATCTTTTACTGTTTTACTTTTATGCCTCTTAAAGTTTTCAGTTGCAAAATTGTGATTTTTCACAAAATACATGCGTTGTTATGGTTGCTATGCTCTTGGCTTCCAGTGTGCCACTGAAGGTTTTGCAATTTTCACTTCATGTCCGAACAACTTCTTGCTACTTGCTCAATTTTCACTCAACTTCCACAAATTATACATCAAAACGTAGGTATTTTTGCTGGCTTTCAGAAAATGTCACTATCATTGTTGTGGGATTTATAGAATTTTCGCAAATCTCCTCAGACCAACACAATGTCGGAAAACTCTCCATATAAAGTCAATGGAGAGTTTGTTCAAAATCACGGCTGGATTTCTGTAATGAGAGGCATATTCGAATCGTCATATCTCCTTAACGAAGCAAAGTTAAGACACGAGGCTTGTCCCCGAATATCTTCAGACACCCCTGACGCTCACAATTCAAGAATTTCTTTCTCACCTATTACCGTTCTGAAATGAGTTGGACTTGTTTGAGGGTAGGAAATTTGTCCTTCGCTCAGATTTCTTCAGATTTCAAACCCTGGAAATGAACCACTTTTTTCTCTCGTCATAACTTTTTGTTGGATTTCCACAGAGACCTGAAAATTTCCATGATTGTTCACCAAAGCCTGCTGTCTCTTACGGTGAAAGAATGATATCGATACTCCAAATAGATTTCAAGTCACAAAGCGTTGTTTGAGGGCAAGTCAAGGCAGTTTTTGCTTCGCTCTACTCAGTTATGGTGCATTAGAAGTCAAATATCTTTAATAATTCATATTTTAATGATAAATTGTAAACACTGGAAGATTCCCCCATCTCTTCTGAACAAAACGGTGTAAGAATGACCGCTCTAGCCCCTACGGTTTGGAAATTATGGTCATTTGTTTGAGGGGAGTTCTCACTATGAGAAATAGGCTGCAATAATCCTGTGCCTCTCTGTGCTGCGTGTGTAAAAAGAGGCACATGTTTTGGCGGGAAAAAGTACACAGGCTCTCTGATTGGTGGATTCAAATTCAGCAGCTCCCAGGCTGACCTAGAAACTTACTTCTCTCTCCCTGTGCATTTTTTTGCTGATTTTTTCATTTAACAAGTATATTTGAGGGACCCTCAGCATGTTCAGCATTTTTTCAGCTGTCCATTTTGCTTTTCCAATTTTTCTGTTTAACTTATTACTATTGTGCTAAATCATACTATTTCTGCTATTTTATAAGATTTGTGCCTAATATAGTATTTCTGCTAAATTACAGTATTTCTGCTTTTTATACTATTTGTGCTAAAACATAGTATTTCTACTAAATGTAGTATTTATGCTTAATCATACTATTTCTGCTTTTTATGGGATTTGTGCCTAATATAGTATTTCTGCTTTTTATAGGATTTTTGCTCAAACATAGTATTTCTACTAAATGTAGTGTTTATGCTTAATCATCCTATTTCTGCTTTTTATAGGATTTGTGCTTAATATAGTATTTCTGCTAAATTATAGTATTTCTGCTTTTTATAGTATTTGTGCTAAAACATAGTATTTCTACTAAATGTAGTATTTATGCTTAATCATACTATTTCTATATATTTCTGCCAGGTCCCCAGGCAGCCAATCCTCTGTGAGGACTTAGACATTCAAATTTTCAAATGAGGGCCTGCACGGCTTCCCAGCCAATCATATATGTGTCCTGAGGCATTCAAATTTGCATATTGGGGCCTTCATGGCTTCTAAGCCAGCCAATCATATCTGAGGGCTGAGGAATTCAAATCCACAAATCAGGGCCTGCACAGCTTCCCAGCCAGCCAATCATGTATGTGGGCTCCAGGTATTCAAATTTGCATATTGGGGAATTCGTGGCTTCTAAGTCAACAAGTCATCCATGTCATATATCTCTAAAAATTCATATTTTAATGATAAATTGTCAACACTGGAAGATTCCCCCATCTCTTCTGAACAAAACGGTGTAAGAATGACTGCTCTAGCCCCTATGGTTAGGAAATTATGGTCATTTGTTTGAGGGGAATCCTCACTATGTGAAATAAACTGAAAGAAGCAGGTCTATGTCTCTGTGCTGCGTGTGTAAAAAGATGCACCTGTTTTGGCGGGAAAACGTAAACAGCCTCTCTGATTGGTGGATTCAAATTCAGCAGCTCCCAGGCTGACCTAGAAACTTAGTCCTCTCTCCCTGTGTGTGTGTGTGTTTAGTGGGAGAGAGAGGACCCTGCCCTTATTTGACAGCATGTCATTGTAGGATTTAAATTGAACATAGTTAGACTGGTTGACTGGATTAGAGCCTGTGTTTGTGTGTCCCTCTGTGCATTTGTGTTTCAATAAGTTATTACTATTCTGCTAAATCATAGTATTTCTGGTACTTTTCGGTACTTGTGCTAAATACAGTATTTCTGCTAAATCATACTATTTCTGCTTTTCATAGGATTTATGCCTAATATAGTATTTCTGCTAAATTATAGTATTTCTGCTTTTTATAGGATTTGTGCCTAACATAGTATTTCTGCTAAATTATAGTATTTCTGCTTTTTATAGGATTTGTGCCTAACATAGTATTTCTGCTAAATTATAGTATTTCTGCTTTTTATACTATTTGTTCTAAATTATAGTATTTCTGCTTTTTATAGGATTTGTGCTAAAACATAGTATTTCTACTAAATGTAGTATTTATGCTTAATAATAGTATTTCTATATATTTCTGCCAGGTCCCCAGGCAGCCAATCCTCTGTGAGGACTGAGACATTCAAATTTTCAAATCAGGGCCTGCACAGTTTCCCAGCCAATCAAATAAGTGTCCTGAGGCATTCAAATTTGCATATTGGGGCCTTCGTGGCTTCTAAGCCAGCCAATCATATCTGAGGGCTGAGGAATTCAAATCCACAAATCAGGGCCTGCACGGCTTCCCAGCCAGCCAATCACATATGTGGTCTCAGGCATTCAAATTTGCATATTGGGGAATTCGTGGCTTCTAAGTCAACAAGTCATCCATGTCATATATCTCTAAAAATTCATATTTTAATATTAAATTGTCAACACTTGAAGATTCCCCCATCTCTTCTGAACAAAACGGTGTAAGAATGACCGTTCTAGCCCCTACGGTTAGGAAATTACGGTCATTTGTTTGAGGGGAGTCGTCACTATGAGAAATAGACTGCAAAAATCCTGTGTCTCTCTGTGCTGCTGCGTGTGTAAACAGATGCACCTGTTTTGGTGGGGAAAAGTGCACAGCCCCTCTGATTGGTGGATTCAAATTCACCAGCTCCCAGGCTGACCTAGAAACTTACTTCTCTCTCCCTGTGTGTGTGTGTGTGTGTGTGTGTGTGTGTGTGTGTGAGTGACAGAGAGAGAGAGAGAGAGAGAGAGAGAGAGAGAGAGAGAGAAAGGCTTTTAATGGGATGATCTCATTCTAAGATTTAAATTCAATATATTTAGACTGGTTGACTGAATTGGATCTTGTGTGTGGGTCTCTCTGTGCATGTGTGTTTCCTCATGTGTACATATTTGTGATTGTGTGGCTGTAATACATTTTTTTGCAGATTTTTGTCATTTAACAAGTATATTTGAGGGACCCTCAGCATGTTCAGCATTTTTTCAGCTGTCCATTTTGCTTTTCCAATTTTTCTGTTTAACTTATTACTATTGTGCTAAATCATACTGTTTCTGCTATTTTATAAGATTTGTGCTTAATATACTATTTCTGCTTTTATAGGATTTGTGCTTAATATAGTATTTCTGCTAAATGTAGTATTTATGCTTAATCATACTATTTCTGCTTTTCATAGTATTTGTGCTTAATATAGTATTTCTGCTAAATTTAGTATTTCTGATTAATTATAGTTTTTCTACTAAATCATAGTACAGTATTTCTGCTTTTTATGGGATTTGTGCTAAAACAAAGTATTTCTACTAAATGTAGTATTTGTGCTTAATCATACCATTTCTGCTTTTTATAGGATTTGTGCTTAATATAGTATTTCTGCTAAATTATAGTATTTCTGCCAAATTATAATATTTGTGCTAAAACATAGTCTCAATTTAAAATTACAATATTCATAGTTCATCACAGTGTCTCTGGTAAATCACAATATTTCTGCTCTGTTGTACTATTTTTCTAAATCATAGTGTTTCTGTAATGTTTAAGTATTTTTGGCTAAATATATTCTTTCTGTTATCTTATACTATTTCTCCTAAATTCTTGTATTTTTGAGAAGTTATCATGTTTCTGGTAAGTTACAATATTTCTGCTAAATTCTGCTATGCTATTGTATTTCTGCCAAGTATTATGTTTCCTCTAAGATATTGCAGTTCTGCTAAGTTATTCCATTTTAGCAAACTTCTTTTGCTTCTGCAAAGTTTTTACAATTTCTGCAACTTTTTAGCTTTTTCAGCTACTTTTTGCATACAGCTTCAGCTTTAAGCATCCACACTGCATTTTCGCAGGAAATGCAAATTTTTCTAGTTATTATTATTATTATTCTAGTTGCTTCCGTACACTTTTTGGCACTTAACTACTTCCACAATTTTCAGCCGATTTTCACCGTTCAAATTTTAAACTATTCTGCTATTTCTGCTAATTTACGCTACGATTTTTGCTATTTTTAACTATTATACTTTTTAAAATATTCCACTTTTTTCCTTTAATTTGTCCCATTGAAATGAATGGGAAACTTCTGCAATTCTGCTAAAATTTGCTTGTTTTTGAAACTTAACTACTTCCTCATATTTTCACCTAGAACAACCATTCAAACTTTAAAATGTTCATAAATTATTGGGCTATTCAGGTATGATTCAGCTTTTTGAAATCTTTTACTGTTTTACTTTTATGCCTCTTAAAGTTTTGAGTTGCAAAATTGTGATTTTTCACAAAATACATGCGTTGTTATGGTTGCTATGCTCTTGGCTTCCAGTGTGCCACTGAAGGTTTTGCAATTTTCACTTCATGTCCGAACAACTTCTTGCTACTTGCTCAATTTTCACTCAACTTCCACAAATTATACATCAAAACGTAGGTATTTTTGCTGGCTTTCAGAAAATGTCACTATCATTGTTGTGGGATTTATAGAATTTTTGCAAATCTCCTCAGACCAACACAAGGTCTCAAAACTCTCCATATAAAGTCAATGGAGAGCTTGTTCAAAATCATCGCTGGATTTCTGTAATGAGAGGCATATTCGAATCGTCATATCTCCTTAACGAAGCGACTTTAAGACATGAGGCTTGTCCCCGAATATCTTCAGACACCCTTGACGCTCACAATTCAAGAATTTCTTTCTCACCTATTACCGTTCTGAAATGAGTTGGACTTGTTTGAGGGTAGGAAATTCGTCCTTCGCTCAGATTTCTTCAGATTTAAAACTCTGGAAATGAACCACTTTTTTCTCTCGTCATAACTTTTTTTTGGATTTCCACAGAGACCTGAAAATTTCCATGACTGTTCACCAAAGCCTGCTGTCTCTTACGGTGAAAGAATGATATCGATACTCCAAATAGATTTCGAGTTACAAAGCGTTGTTTGAGGGCAAGTCAAGGCAGTTTTTGCTTCGCTCTACTCAGTTATGGTGCATTAGAAGTCAAAAATCTTTAATAATTCATATTTTAATGATAAATTGTAAACACTGGAAGATTCCCCCATCTCTTCTGAACAAAACGGTGTAAGAATGACCGCTCTAGCCCCTACGGTTTGGAAATTATGGTCATTTGTTTGAGGGGAGTCCTCACTATGAGAAATAGGCTGCAATAATCCTGTGCCTCTCTGTGCTGCGTGTGTAAAAAGAGGCACATGTTTTGGCGGGAAAAAGTACACAGGCTCTCTGATTGGTGGATTCAAATTCAGCAGCTCCCAGGCTGACCTAGAAACTTACTTCTCTCTCCCTGTGCATTTTTTTGCTGATTTTTTCATTTAACAAGTATATTTGAGGGACCCTCAGCATGTTCAGCATTTTTTCAGCTGTCCATTTTGCTTTTCCAATTTTTCTGTTTAACTGATTACTATTGTGCTAAATCATACTATTTCTGCTATTTTATAAGATTTGTGCCGAATATAGTATTTCTGCTAAATTACAGTATTTCTGCTTTTTATACTATTTGTGCTAAAACATAGTATTTCTACTAAATGTAGTATTTATGCTTAATCATACTAGTTCTGCTTTTTATGGGATTTGTGCCTAATATAGTATTTCTGCTTTTTATAGGATTTTTGCTCAAACATAGTATTTCTACTAAATGTAGTGTTTATGCTTAATCATCCTATTTCTGCTTTTTATAGGATTTGTGCTTAATATAGTATTTCTGCTAAATTATAGTATTTCTGCTTTTTATAGTATTTGTGCTAAAACATAGTATTTCTACTAAATGTAGTATTTATGCTTAATCATACTATTTCTGCTTTTTATAGGATTTGTGCTTAATATAGTATTTCTGCTAAATTATAGTATTTCTGCTTTTTATAGGATTTGTGCTAAAACATAGTATTTCTACTAAATGTAGTATTTATGCTTAATCATAGTATTTCTATATATTTCTGCCTGGTCCCCAGGCAGCCAATCCACTGTGAGGACTTAGACATTCAAATTTTCAAATCAGGTCCTGCACGGTTTACCAGCCAATCATATATGTGTCCTGAGGCATTCAAATTTGCATATTGGGGACTTCATGGCTTCTAAGCCAGCCAATCATATCTGAGGGCTGAGGAATTCAAATCCACAAATCAGGGCCTGCACAGCTTCCCAGCCAGCCAATCATGTATGTGGGCTCCAGGTATTCAAATTTGCATATTGGGGAATTCGTGGCTTCTAAGTCAACAAGTCATCCGTGTCATATATCTCTAAAAATTCATATTTTAATGATAAATTGTCAACACTTGAAGATTCCCCCATCTCTTCTGAACAAAACGGTGTAAGAATGACCGTTCTAGCTCCTACGGTTAGGAAATTATGGTCATTTGTTTGAGGGGAGTCGTCATTATGAGAAATAGACTGCAATGATCCTGTGTCTCTCTGTGCTGCGTGTGTAAAAAGGATGCACCTGTTTTGGAGGGAAAGAGTGCACAGGCTCTCTGATTGGTGGATTCAAATTCAGCAGCTCCCAGGCTGACCTAGAAACTCACTTTTCTCTCCCTGTGTGTGTGTGTGTGTGTGTGTGTGTGTGTGTGTGTGTGTGACAGAGAGAGAGAGAGAGAGAAAGGCTTTTAATGGGATGATCTCATTCTAAGATTCAAATTCAATATATTTAGACTGGTTGACTGAATTGGATCTTGTGTGTGTGTCTCTCTGTGCATGTGTGTTTTCTTATGTGTACATATTTGTGATTGTGTGGCTGTTATAGATTTTTTTGCTGATTTTTTTCATTTAACAAGTATAGTTGAGGGACCTTCAGCACGTTCAGCATTTTTTCAGCTGTCCATTTTTGCTTTTCCAATTTTTCTGTTTAAGTTATTACTATTGTGCTAAATCATACTATTTCTGCTATTTTATAAGATTTGTGCCAAATACCGTATTTCTGCCAAATATAGTATTTCTGATTAATTATAGTTTTTTCTACCAAATCATAGTACAGTATTTCTGCTTTTTATAGGGTTTGTGCTTAATATAGTATTTCTGCTAAATTATAGTATTTCTGCTTTTTATAGTATTTGTGCTAAATTATAGTATTTCTGCCAAATTATAATATTTGTGCTAAAACATAGTCTTAATTTAAAATTACAATATTCATAGTTCATCACAGTGTCTCTGGTAAATCACAATATTTCTGCTCTGTTGTACTATTTTTCTAAATCATAGTGTTTCTGTAATGTTTAAGTATTTTTGGCTAAATATATTCTTTCTGTTATCTTATACTATTTCTCCTAAATTCTTGTATTTTTGAGAAGTTGTCATGTTTCTGGTAAGTTACAATATTTCTGCTAAATTCTGCTATGCTATTGTATTTCTGCCAAGTATTATGTTTCCTCTAAGATATTGCAGTTCTGCTAAGTTATTCCATTTTAGCAAACTTCTTTTGCTTCTGCAAAGTTTTTACAATTTCTGCAACTTTTCAGCTTTTTCAGCTACTTTTTGCATACAGCTTCAGCTTTAAGCATCCACACTGCATTTTCGCAGGAAATGCAAATTTTTCTAGTTATTATTATTATTCTAGTTGCTTCCGTACACTTTTTGGCACTTAACTACTTCCACAATTTTCAGCCGATTTTCACCATTCAAATTTTAAACTATTCTGCTATTTCTGCTAATTTACGCTACGATTTTTGCTATTTTTAACTATTATACTTTTTAAAATATTAAGCTTTTTTCCTTTAATTTGTCCCATTGAAATGAATGGGAAACTTCTGCAATTCTGCTAAAATTTGCTTGTTTTTGAAACTTAACTACTTCCTCATATTTTCACCTAGAACAACCATTCAAACTTTAAAATGTTCACAAATTATTGGGCTATTCAGGTATGATTCAGCTTTTTCAAATGTTTTACTGTTTTACTTTTATGCCTCTTAAAGTTTTGAGTTGCAAAATTGTGATTTTTCACAAAATACATGCGTTGTTATGGTTGCTATGCTCTTGGCTTCCAGTGTGCCACTGAAGGTTTTGCAATTTTCACTTCATGTCCGAACAACTTCTTGCTACTTGCTCAATTTTCACTCAACTTCCACAAATTATACATCAAAACGTAGGTATTTTTGCTGGCTTTCAGAAAATGTCACTATCATTGTTGTGGGATTTATAGAATTTTTGCAAATCTCCTCAGACCAACACAAGGTCTCAAAACTCTCCATATAAAGTCAATGGAGAGCTTGTTCAAAATCATCGCTGGATTTCTGTAATGAGAGGCATATTCGAATCGTCATATCTCCTTAACGAAGCGACTTTAAGACATGAGGCTTGTCCCCGAATATCTTCAGACACCCCTGACGCTCACAATTCAAGAATTTCTTTCTCACCTATTACCGTTCTGAAATGAGTTGGACTTGTTTGAGGGTAGGAAATTCGTCCTTCGCTCAGATTTCTTCAGATTTAAAACTCTGGAAATGAACCACTTTTTTCTCTCGTCATAATTTTTTTTTGGATTTCCACAGAGACCTGAAAATTTCCATGACTGTTCACCAAAGCCTGCTGTCTCTTACGGTGAAAGAATGATATCGATACTCCAAATAGATTTCGAGTTACAAAGCGTTGTTTGAGGGCAAGTCAAGGCAGTTTTTGCTTCGCTCTACTCAGTTATGGTGCATTAGAAGTCAAATATCTTTAATAATTCATATTTTAATGATAAATTGTAAACACTGGAAGATTCCCCCATCTCTTCTGAACAAAACGGTGTAAGAATGACCGCTCTAGCCCCTACGGTTTGGGAATTATGGTCATTTGTTTGAGGGGAGTCCTCACTATGAGAAATAGGCTGCAATAATCCTGTGCCTCTCTGTGCTGCGTGTGTAAAAAGAGGCACATGTTTTGGCGGGAAAAAGTACACAGGCTCTCTGATTGGTGGATTCAAATTCAGCAGCTCCCAGGCTGACCTAGAAACTTACTTCTCTCTCCCTGTGCATTTTTTTGCTGATTTTTTCATTTAACAAGTATATTTGAGGGACCCTCAGCATGTTCAGCATTTTTTCAGCTGTCCATTTTGCTTTTCCAATTTTTCTGTTTAACTGATTACTATTGTGCTAAATCATACTATTTCTGCTATTTTATAAGATTTGTGCCTAATATAGTATTTCTGCTAAATTACAGTATTTCTGCTTTTTATACTATTTGTGCTAAAACATAGTATTTCTACTAAATGTAGTATTTATGCTTAATCATACTATTTCTGCTTTTTATGGGATTTGTGCCTAATATAGTATTTCTGCTTTTTATAGGATTTTTGCTCAAACATAATATTTCTACTAAATGTAGTGTTTATGCTTAATCATCCTATTTCTGCTTTTTATAGGATTTGTGCTTAATATAGTATTTCTGCTAAATTATAGTATTTCTGCTTTTTATAGTATTTGTGCTAAAACATAGTATTTCTACTAAATGTAGTATTTATGCTTAATCATAGTATTTCTATATATTTCTATATATTTCTGCCAGGTCCCCAGGCAGCCAATCCTCTGTGAGGACTTAGACATTCAAATTTTCAAATCAGGGCCTGCACGGTTTCCCAGCCAATCATATATGTGTCCTGAGGCATTCAAATTTGCATATTGGGGCCTTCATGGCTTCTAAGCCAGCCAATCATATCTGAGGGCTGAGGAATTCAAATCCACAAATCAGGGCCTGCACAGCTTCCCAGCCAGCCAATCATGTATGTGGGCTCCAGGTATTCAAATTTGCATATTGGGGAATTCGTGGCTTCTAAGTCAACAAGTCATCCATGTCATATATCTCTAAAAATTCATATTTTAATGATAAATTGTCAACACTTGAAGATTCCCCCATCTCTTCTGAACAAAACGGTGTAAGAATGACCGCTCTAGCCCCTATGGTTAGGAAATTATGGTCATTTGTTTGAGGGGAATCCTCACTATGTGAAATAAACTGAAAGAAGCAGGTCTATGTCTCTGTGCTGCGTGTGTAAAAAGATGCACCTGTTTTGGCGGGAAAACGTAAACAGCCTCTCTGATTGGTGGATTCAAATTCAGCAGCTCCCAGGCTGACCTAGAAACTTAGTCCTCTCTCCCTGTGTGTGTGTGTGTGTGTGTGTGTGTGTGTGTGTGTGTGTGTGTGTGTGTGTGTGTGTTTAGTGGGAGAGAGAGGACCCTGCCCTTATTTGGCAGCATGTCATTGTAGGATTTAAATTGAACATAGTTAGACTGGTTGACTGGATTAGAGCCTGTGTTTGTGTGTCCCTCTGTGCATTTGTGTTTCAATAAGTTATTACTATTCTGCTAAATCATAGTATTTCTGGTACTTTTCGGTACTTGTGCTAAATACAGTATTTCTGCTAAATCATACTATTTCTGCTTTTCAAAGGATTTATGCCTAATATAGTATTTCTGCTAAATTATAGTATTTCTGCTTTTTATAGGATTTGTGCCTAACATAGTATTTCTGCTAAATTATAGTATTTCTGCTTTTTATAGGATTTGTGCCTAACATAGTATTTCTGCTAAATTATAGTATTTCTGCTTTTTATACTATTTGTTCTAAATTATAGTATTTCTGCTTTTTATAGGATTTGTGCTTAATATAGTATTTCTGCTAAATTATAGTTTTTCTTCTTTTTATAGTATTTGTGCTAAAACATAGTATTTCTACTAAATGTAGTATTTATGCTTAATAATAGTATTTCTATATATTTCTGCCAGGTCCCCAGGCAGCCAATCCTCTGTGAGGACTGAGACATTCAAATTTTCAAATCAGGGCCTGCACAGTTTCCCAGCCAATCAAATAAGTGTCCTGAGGCATTCAAATTTGCATATTGGGGCCTTCGTGGCTTCTAAGCCAGCCAATCATATCTGAGGGCTGAGGAATTCAAATCCACAAATCAGGGCCTGCACGGCTTCCCAGCCAGCCAATCACATATGTGGTCTCAGGCATTCAAATTTGCATATTGGGGAATTCGTGGCTTCTAAGTCAACAAGTCATCCATGTCATATATCTCTAAAAATTCATATTTTAATATTAAATTGTCAACACTTGAAGATTCCCCCATCTCTTCTGAACAAAACGGTGTAAGAATGACCGTTCTAGCCCCTACGGTTAGGAAATTACGGTCATTTGTTTGAGGGGAGTCGTCACTATGAGAAATAGACTGCAAAAATCCTGTGTCTCTCTGTGCTGCTGCGTGTGTAAACAGATGCACCTGTTTTGGTGGGGAAAAGTGCACAGCCTCTCTGATTGGTGGATTCAAATTCACCAGCTCCCAGGCTGACCTAGAAACTTACTTCTCTCTCCCTGTGTGTGTGTGTGTGTGTGTGTGTGTGTGTGTGTGTGTGTGTGTGTGTGTGTGTGTGTGTGTGTGTGTGTGTGACAGAGAGAGAGAGAGAGAGAAAGCCTTTTAATGGGATGATCCCATTGTAAGATTCAAATTCAATATATTTAGACTGGTTGACTGAATTGGATCATGTGTGTGTGTCTCTCTGTGCATGTGTGTTTCCTCATGTGTACATATTTGTAATTGTGTGGCAGTCATAAATTTTTTTGCTGATTTTTGTCATTTAACAAGTATATTTGAGGGAACCTCAGCATGTTCAGCATTTTTTCAGCTGTCCATTTTGCTTTTCCAATTTTTCTGTTTAACTTATTACTATTGTGCTAAATCACACTATTTCTGCTATTTTATAAGATTTGTGCTTAATATACTATTTCTGCTTTTATAGGATTTGTGCTTAATATAGTATTTCTGCTTTTTATAAGATTTGTGCTTAATATAGTATTTCTGCTAAATGTAGTATTTATGCTTAATCATACTATTTCTGCTTTTCATAGGATTTGTGCTTAATATAGTATTTCTGCTAAATTTAGTATTTCTGATTAATTATAGTCTTTCTACTAAATCATAGTACAGTATTTCTGCTTTTTATGGGATTTGTGCTAAAACAAAGTATTTCTACTAAATGTAGTATTTATGCTTAATCATACCATTTCTGCTTTTTATAGGATTTGTGCTTAATATAGTATTTCTGTCAAATTATAGTATTTGTGCTAAAACATAGTATTAATTTAAAATTACAATATTCATAGTTCATCACAGTGTCTCTGGTAAATCACAATATTTCTGCTCTGTTGTACTATTTTTTAAATCATAGTGTTTCTGTAATGTTTAAGTATTTTTGGCTAAATATATTCTTTCTGTTATCTTATACTATTTCTCCTAAATTCTTGTATTTTTGAGAAGTTATCATGTTTCTGGTAAGTTACAATATTTCTGCTAAATTCTGCTATGCTATTGTATTTCTGCCAAGTATTATGTTTCCTCTAAGATATTGCAGTTCTGCTAAGTTATTCCATTTTAGCAAACTTCTTTTGCTTCTGCAAAGTTTTTACAATTTCTGCAACTTTTCAGCTTTTTCAGCTACTTTTTGCATACAGCTTCAGCTTTAAGCATCCACACTGCATTTTCGCAGGAAATGCAAATTTTTCTAGTTGTGTGGATGCTTTAAGCATCCACACTATTGAGTTCCTGTTTCTCTTTATTCTTTATTATTATTATTATTCTAGTTGCTTCCGTACACTTTTTGGCACTTAACTACTTCCACAATTTTCAGCCGATTTTCACCATTCAAATTTTAAACTATTCTGCTATTTCTGCTAATTTACGCTACGATTTTTGCTATTTTTAACTATTATACTTTTTAAAATATTAAGCTTTTTTCCTTTAATTTGTCCCATTGAAATGAATGGGAAACTTCTGCAATTCTGCTAAAATTTGCTTGTTTTTGAAACTTAACTACTTCCTCATATTTTCACCTAGAACAACCATTCAAACTTTAAAATGTTCACAAATTATTGGGCTATTCAGGTATGATTCAGCTTTTTCAAATGTTTTACTGTTTTACTTTTATGCCTCTTAAAGTTTTGAGTTGCAAAATTGTGATTTTTCACAAAATACATGCGTTGTTATGGTTGCTATGCTCTTGGCTTCCAGTGTGCCACTGAAGGTTTTGCAATTTTCACTTCATGTCCGAACAACTTCTTGCTACTTGCTCAATTTTCACTCAACTTCCACAAATTATACATCAAAACGTAGGTATTTTTGCTGGCTTTCAGAAAATGTCACTATCATTGTTGTGGGATTTATAGAATTTTTGCAAATCTCCTCAGACCAACACAAGGTCTCAAAACTCTCCATATAAAGTCAATGGAGAGCTTGTTCAAAATCATCGCTGGATTTCTGTAATGAGAGGCATATTCGAATCGTCATATCTCCTTAACGAAGCGACTTTAAGACATGAGGCTTGTCCCCGAATATCTTCAGACACCCCTGACGCTCACAATTCAAGAATTTCTTTCTCACCTATTACCGTTCTGAAATGAGTTGGACTTGTTTGAGGGTAGGAAATTCGTCCTTCGCTCAGATTTCTTCAGATTTAAAACTCTGGAAATGAACCACTTTTTTCTCTCGTCATAATTTTTTTTTGGATTTCCACAGAGACCTGAAAATTTCCATGACTGTTCACCAAAGCCTGCTGTCTCTTACGGTGAAAGAATGATATCGATACTCCAAATAGATTTCGAGTTACAAAGCGTTGTTTGAGGGCAAGTCAAGGCAGTTTTTGCTTCGCTCTACTCAGTTATGGTGCATTACAAGTCAAATATCTTTAATAATTCATATTTTAATGATAAATTGTAAACACTGGAAGATTCCCCCATCTCTTCTGAACAAAACGGTGTAAGAATGACCGCTCTAGCCCCTACGGTTTGGGAATTATGGTCATTTGTTTGAGGGGAGTCCTCACTATGAGAAATAGGCTGCAATAATCCTGTGCCTCTCTGTGCTGCGTGTGTAAAAAGAGGCACATGTTTTGGCGGGAAAAAGTACACAGGCTCTCTGATTGGTGGATTCAAATTCAGCAGCTCCCAGGCTGACCTAGAAACTTACTTCTCTCTCCCTGTGCATTTTTTTGCTGATTTTTTCATTTAACAAGTATATTTGAGGGACCCTCAGCATGTTCAGCATTTTTTCAGCTGTCCATTTTGCTTTTCCAATTTTTCTGTTTAACTGATTACTATTGTGCTAAATCATACTATTTCTGCTATTTTATAAGATTTGTGCCTAATATAGTATTTCTGCTAAATTACAGTATTTCTGCTTTTTATACTATTTGTGCTAAAACATAGTATTTCTACTAAATGTAGTATTTATGCTTAATCATACTATTTCTGCTTTTTATGGGATTTGTGCCTAATATAGTATTTCTGCTTTTTATAGGATTTTTGCTCAAACATAATATTTCTACTAAATGTAGTGTTTATGCTTAATCATCCTATTTCTGCTTTTTATAGGATTTGTGCTTAATATAGTATTTCTGCTAAATTATAGTATTTCTGCTTTTTATAGTATTTGTGCTAAAACATAGTATTTCTACTAAATGTAGTATTTATGCTTAATCATAGTATTTCTATATATTTCTATATATTTCTGCCAGGTCCCCAGGCAGCCAATCCTCTGTGAGGACTTAGACATTCAAATTTTCAAATCAGGGCCTGCACGGTTTCCCAGCCAATCATATATGTGTCCTGAGGCATTCAAATTTGCATATTGGGGCCTTCATGGCTTCTAAGCCAGCCAATCATATCTGAGGGCTGAGGAATTCAAATCCACAAATCAGGGCCTGCACAGCTTCCCAGCCAGCCAATCATGTATGTGGGCTCCAGGTATTCAAATTTGCATATTGGGGAATTCGTGGCTTCTAAGTCAACAAGTCATCCATGTCATATATCTCTAAAAATTCATATTTTAATGATAAATTGTCAACACTTGAAGATTCCCCCATCTCTTCTGAACAAAACGGTGTAAGAATGACCGCTGTAGCCCCTATGGTTAGGAAATTATGGTCATTTGTTTGAGGGGAGTCCTCACTATGTGAAATAAACTGAAAGAAGCAGGTCTATGTCTCTGTGCTGCGTGTGTAAAAAGATGCACCTGTTTTGGCGGGAAAACGTAAACAGCCTCTCTGATTGGTGGATTCAAATTCAGCAGCTCCCAGGCTGACCTAGAAACTTAGTCCTCTCTCCCTGTGTGTGTGTGTGTGTGTGTGTGTGTGTGTGTGTGTGTTTAGTGGGAGAGAGAGGACCCTGCCCTTATTTGGCAGCATGTCATTGTAGGATTTAAATTGAACATAGTTAGACTGGTTGACTGGATTAGAGCCTGTGTTTGTGTGTCCCTCTGTGCATTTGTGTTTCAATAAGTTATTACTATTCTGCTAAATCATAGTATTTCTGGTACTTTTCGGTACTTGTGCTAAATACAGTATTTCTGCTAAATCATACTATTTCTGCTTTTCATAGGATTTATGCCTAATATAGTATTTCTGCTAAATTATAGTATTTCTGCTTTTTATAGGATTTGTGCCTAACATAGTATTTCTGCTAAATTATAGTATTTCTGCTTTTTATACTATTTGTTCTAAATTATAGTATTTCTGCTTTTTATAGGATTTGTGCTTAATATAGTATTTCTGCTAAATTATAGTTTTTCTTCTTTTTATAGTATTTGTGCTAAAACATAGTATTTCTACTAAATGTAGTATTTATGCTTAATAATAGTATTTCTATATATTTCTGCCAGGTCCCCAGGCAGCCAATCCTCTGTGAGGACTGAGACATTCAAATTTTCAAATCAGGGCCTGCACAGTTTCCCAGCCAATCAAATAAGTGTCCTGAGGCATTCAAATTTGCATATTGGGGCCTTCGTGGCTTCTAAGCCAGCCAATCATATCTGAGGGCTGAGGAATTCAAATCCACAAATCAGGGCCTGCACGGCTTCCCAGCCAGCCAATCACATATGTGGTCTCAGGCATTCAAATTTGCATATTGGGGAATTCGTGGCTTCTAAGTCAACAAGTCATCCATGTCATATATCTCTAAAAATTCATATTTTAATATTAAATTGTCAACACTTGAAGATTCCCCCATCTCTTCTGAACAAAACGGTGTAAGAATGACCGTTCTAGCCCCTACGGTTAGGAAATTACGGTCATTTGTTTGAGGGGAGTCGTCACTATGAGAAATAGACTGCAAAAATCCTGTGTCTCTCTGTGCTGCTGCGTGTGTAAACAGATGCACCTGTTTTGGTGGGGAAAAGTGCACAGCCTCTCTGATTGGTGGATTCAAATTCACCAGCTCCCAGGCTGACCTAGAAACTTACTTCTCTCTCCCTGTGTGTGTGTGTGTGTGTGTGTGTGTGTGTGTGTGTGTGTGTGTGTGTGTGTGTGTGTTTGTGTGTGACAGAGAGAGAGAGAGAGAGAAAGCCTTTTAATGGGATGATCCCATTGTAAGATTCAAATTCAATATATTTAGACTGGTTGACTGAATTGGATCTTGTGTGTGTGTCTCTCTGTGCATGTGTGTTTCCTCATGTGTACATATTTGTAATTGTGTGGCAGTCATAAATTTTTTTGCTGATTTTTGTCATTTAACAAGTATATTTGAGGGAACCTCAGCATGTTCAGCATTTTTTCAGCTGTCCATTTTGCTTTTCCAATTTTTCTGTTTAAGTTATTACTATTGTGCTAAATCATACTATTTCTGCTATTTTATAAGATTTGTGCTTAATATAGTATTTCTGCTAAATTATAGTTTTTCTTCTTTTTATAGTATTTGTGCTAAAACATAGTATTTCTACTAAATGTAGTATTTATGCTTAATAATAGTATTTCTATATATTTCTGCCAGGTCCCCAGGCAGCCAATCCTCTGTGAGGACTGAGACATTCAAATTTTCAAATCAGGGCCTGCACAGTTTCCCAGCCAATCAAATAAGTGTCCTGAGGCATTCAAATTTGCATATTGGGGCCTGCACGGCTTCCCAGCCAGCCAATCACATATGTGGTCTCAGGCATTCAAATTTGCATATGGGGAATTCGTGGCTTCTAAGTCAACAAGTCATCCATGTCATATATCTCTAAAAATTCATATTTTAATATTAAATTGTCAACACTTGAAGATTCCCCCATCTCTTCTGAACAAAACGGTGTAAGAATGACCGTTCTAGCCCCTACGGTTAGGAAATTACGGTCATTTGTTTGAGGGGAGTCGTCACTATGAGAAATAGACTGCAAAAATCCTGTGTCTCTCTGTGCTGCTGCGTGTGTAAACAGATGCACCTGTTTTGGTGGGGAAAAGTGCACAGCCTCTCTGATTGGTGGATTCAAATTCAGCAGCTCCCAGGCTGACCTAGAAACTTACTTCTCTCTCCCTGTGCATTTTTTTGCTGATTTTTTCATTTAACAAGTATATTTGAGGGACCCTCAGCATGTTCAGCATTTTTTCAGCTGTCCATTTTGCTTTTCCAATTTTTCTGTTTAACTTATTACTATTGTGCTAAATCATACTATTTCTGCTATTTTATAAGATTTGTGCTTAATATACTATTTCTGCTTTTTATAAGATTTGTGCTTAATATAGTATTTCTGCTAAATGTAGTATTTATGCTTAATCATATTATTTCTGCTTTTCATAGGATTTGTGCTTAATATAGTATTTCTGCTAAATTTAGTATTTCTGATTAATTATAGTCTTTCTACTAAATCATAGTACAGTATTTCTGCTTTTTATGGGATTTGTGCTAAAACAAAGTATTTCTACTAAATGTAGTATTTATGCTTAATCATACCATTTCTGCTTTTTATAGGATTTGTGCTTAATATAGTATTTCTGCTAAATTATAGTATTTCTGCCAAATTATAATATTTGTGCTAAAACATAGTCTTAATTTAAAATTACAATATTCATAGTTCATCACAGTGTCTCTGGTAAATCACAATATTTCTGCTCTGTTGTACTATTTTTCTAAATCATAGTGTTTCTGTAATGTTTAAGTATTTTTGGCTAAATATATTCTTTCTGTTATCTTATACTATTTCTCCTAAATTCTTGTATTTTTGAGAAGTTATCATGTTTCTGGTAAGTTACAATATTTCTGCTAAATTCTGCTATGCTATTGTATCTCTGCCAAGTATTATGTTTCCTCTAAGATATTGCAGTTCTGCTAAGTTATTCCATTTTAGCAAACTTCTTTTGCTTCTGCAAAGTTTTTACAATTTCTGCAACTTTTCAGCTTTTTCAGCTACTTTTTGCATACAGCTTCAGCTTTAAGCATCCACACTGCATTTTCGCAGGAAATGCAAATTTTTCTAGTTATTATTCTAGTTGCTTCCGTACACTTTTTGGCACTTAACTACTTCCACAATTTTCAGCCGATTTTCACCGTTCAAATTTTAAACTATTCTGCTATTTCTGCTAATTTACGCTACGATTTTTGCTATTTTTCACTATTATACTTTTTAAAATATTAAGCTTTTTTCCTTTAATTTGTCCCATTGAAATGAATGGGAAACTTCCAAAATTCTGCTAAATTTTGCTTGTTTTTGAAACTTAACTACTTGCTCATACTTTCACCTAGAACAACCATTCAAACTTTAAAATGTTCACAAATTATTGGGCTATTCATGTATGATTCAGCTTTTTCAAATCTTTTACCGTTTTACTTTTATGCCTCTTAAAGTTTTGAGTTGCAAAATTGTGATTTTTCACAAAATACATGCGTTGTTATGGTTGCTATGCTCTTGGCTTCCAGTGTGTCACTGAAGGTTTTGCAGTCTTCTCTTCATGTCGGAACAACTGTTTGCTACTTGCTCAATTTTCACTCAACTTCCACAAATTATACATCAAAACGTAGGTATTTTTGCTGGCTTTCAGGAAATGGCACTATCATTGTTGTGGGATTTATAGAATTTTCGCAAATCTCCTCAGACCAACACAATGTCAGAAAACTCTCCATATAAAGTGAATGGAGAGCTTGTTCAAAATCACCGCTGGATTTCTGTAATGAGAGGCATATTCGAATCGTCATATCTCCTTAACGAAGCAAAGTTAAGACATGAGGCTTGTCCCCGAATATCTTCAGACACCCCTGACGCTCACAATTCAAGAATTTCTTTCTCACCTATTACCGTTCTGAAATGAGTTGGACTTGTTTGAGGGTAGGAAATTCGTCCTTCGCTCAGATTTCTTCAGATTTCAATCTCTGGAAATGAACCACTTTTTTCTCTCGTCATAACTTTTTGTTGGATTTCCACAGAGACCTGAAAATTTCCATGATTGTTCACCAAAGCCTGCTGTCTCTTACGGTGAAAGAATGATATCGATACTCCAAATAGATTTCAAGTCACAAAGCGTTGTTTGAGGGCAAGTCAAGGCAGTTTTTGCTTCGCTCTACTCAGTTATGGTGCATTAGAAGTCAAATATCTTTAATAATTCATATTTTAATGATAAATTGTAAACACTGGAAGATTCCCCCATCTCTTCTGAACAAAACGGTGTAAGAATGACCGCTCTAGCCCCTACGGTTTGGAAATTATGGTCATTTGTTTGAGGGGAGTCCTCACTATGAGAAATAGGCTGCAATAATCCTGTGCCTCTCTGTGCTGCGTGTGTAAAAAGAGGCACATGTTTTGGCGGGAAAAAGTACACAGGCTCTCTGATTGGTGGATTCAAATTCAGCAGCTCCCAGGCTGACCTAGAAACTTACTTCTCTCTCCCTGTGCATTTTTTTGCTGATTTTTTCATTTAACAAGTATATTTGAGGGACCCTCAGCATGTTCAGCATTTTTTCAGCTGTCCATTTTGCTTTTCCAATTTTTCTGTTTAACTTATTACTATTGTGCTAAATCATACTATTTCTGCTATTTTATAAGATTTGTGCCTAATATAGTATTTCTGCTAAATTACAGTATTTCTGCTTTTTATACTATTTGTGCTAAAACATAGTATTTCTACTAAATGTAGTATTTATGCTTAATCATACTATTTCTGCTTTTTATGGGATTTGTGCCTAATATAGTATTTCTGCTTTTTATAGGATTTTTGCTCAAACATAGCATTTCTACTAAATCTAGTGTTTATGCTTAATCATCCTATTTCTGCTTTTTATAGGATTTGTGCTTAATATAGTATTTCTGCTAAATTATAGTATTTCTGCTTTTTATAGTATTTGTGCTAAAACATAGTATTTCTACTAAATGTAGTATTTATGCTTAATCATAGTATTTCTATATATTTCTGCCAGGTCCCCAGGCAGCCAATCCTCTGTGAGGACTTAGACATTCAAATTTTCAAATCAGGGCCTGCACGGCTTCCCAGCCAATCATATATGTGTCCTGAGGCATTCAAATTTGCATATTGGGGCCTTCATGGCTTCTAAGCCAGCCAATCATATCTGAGGGCTGAGGAATTCAAATCCACAAATCAGGGCCTGCACGGCTTCCCAGGCAGTCAATCATATATGTGGCCTCAGGCATTCAAATTTGCATATTGGGGAATTCGTGGCTTCTAAGTCAACAAGTCATCCATGTCGTAAATCTCTAAAAATTCACATTTTAATGATAAATTGTTAACACTGGAAGATTCCCCCATCTCTTCTGAACAAAACGGTTTAAGAATGACCGTTCTAGCCCCTACGGTTAGGAAATTATGGTCATTTGTTTGTGGGGAGTCCTCACTATGAGAAATAGGCTGCAATAATCCTGTGCCTCCCTGTGCTGCGTGTGTAAAAAGATGCACCTGTTTTGGCGGGAAAACGTAAACAGCCACTCTGATTGGTGGATTTAAATTCGGCAGCTCTCTCCCTCTGTGTCTGTCTGTGTGTGTGTGTGTGTGTGTGTGTGTGTGTGTGTGTGTGTGTGTGTGTGTTTAGTGGGAGAGAGAGGACCCTGCCCTTATTTGGCAGCATGTCATTGTAGGATTTAAATTGAATATAGTTAGACTGGTTGACTGGATTAGAGCCTGTGTTTGTGTGTCCCTCTGTGCATTTGTTTCAATATGCCTCCATATTTGTCATTTTGTAAGTTATTACTATTCTGCTAAATCATAGTATTTCTGGTACTTTTCGGTACTTGTGCTAAATACAGTATTTCTGCTAAATCATACTATTTCTGCTTTTCATAAGATTTGTGCATAATATAGTATTTCTGCTAAATTATAGTATTTATTCTTTTTATACTATTTGTGCCTAATATAGTATTTCTGCTTTTTATAGGATTTGTGCCTAATATAGTATTTCTGCTTTTTATAGGATTTGTACCTAATATAGTATTTCTGCTTTTTATACTATTTGTGCCTAATATAGTATTTCTGCTAAATTATAGTATTTCTGCTTTTTATAGTATTTGTGCGAAAACATAGTATTTCTACTAAATGTAGTATTTATGCTTAATCATATTATTTCTATATATATATCTGCCAGGTCCCCAGGCAGCCAATCCTCTCTGAGGACTGAGACATTCAAATTTTCAAATCAGGGCCTGCACGGCTTCCCAGCCAATCATATATGTGTCCTGAGGCATTCAAATTTGCATATTGGGGCCTTCATGGCTTCTAAGCCAGCCAATCATATCAGGGCTGAGGAATTCAAATCCACAAATCAGGGCCTGCATGGCTTCCCAGCCAGCCAATCATATATGTGGCCTCAGCCATTCAAATTTGCATATTGGGGAATTCGTGGCTTCTAAGTCAATAAGTCATCCATGTCATATATCTCTAAAAATTCATATTTGAATGATAAATTGTCAACACTTGAAGATTCCCCAATCACTTCTGAACAAAACGGTGTAAGAATGACCGCTCTAGCCCCTACAGTTAGGAAATTATGGTCATTTGTTTGAGGGGAGTCGTCACTATGAGAAATAGACTGCAATAATCCTGTGCCTCTCTGTGCTGCGTGTGTAAAAAGATGCACCTGTTTTGGCGGGAAAACATAAACAGCCACTCTGATTGGTGGATTTAAATTCGGCAGCTCTCTCCCTCTGTGTGTGTGTGTGTGTGTGTGTGTGTGTGTGTGTGTGTGTTTAGTGGGAGAGAGAGGACCCTGCCCTTATTTGGCAGCATGTCATTGTAGGATTTAAATTGAATATAGTTAGACTGGTTGACTGGATTAGAGCCTGTGTTTGTGTGTCCCTCTGTGCATTTGTGTTTCAATATGCCTCCATATTTGTAATTTTGTAAGTTATTACTATTCTGCTAAATCATAGTATTTCTGGTACTTTTCGGTACTTGTGCTAAATACAGTATTTCTGCTAAATCATACTATTTCTGCTTTTCATAAGATTTGTGCATAATATAGTATTTCTGCTAAATTATAGTATTTATTCTTTTTATACTATTTGTGCCTAATATAGTATTTCTGCTTTTTATAGGATTTGTGCCTAATATAGTATTTCTGCTTTTTATAGGATTTGTACCTAATATAGTATTTCTGCTTTTTATACTATTTGTGCCTAATATAGTATTTCTGCTAAATTATAGTATTTCTGCTTTTTATAGTATTTGTGCTAAAACATAGTATTTCTACTAAATGTAGTATTTATGCTTAATCATAATATTTCTATATATTTCTGCCAGGTCCCCAGGCAGCCAATCCTCTGTGAGGACTGAGAAATTCAAATTTTCAAATCAGGGCCTGCACAGCTTCCCAGCCAGCCAATCATATATGTGGCCTCAGGCATTCAAATTTGCATATTGGGGAATTCGTGGCTTCTAAGTCAATAAGTCATCCATGTCATATATCTCTAAAAATTCATATTTTAATGATAAATTGTCAACACTTGAAGATTCCCCAATCACTTCTGAACAAAACGGTGTAAGAATGACCGCTCTAGCCCCTACAGTTAGGAAATTATGGTCATTTGTTTGAGGGGAGTCCTCACTATGAGAAATAGACTGCAATAATCCTGTGCCTCTCTGTGCTGCGTGTGTGTCATTTAACAAGTATATTTGAGGGACCCTCAGCATGTTCAGCATTTTTTCAGCTGTCCATTTTGCTTTTCCAATTTTTCTGTTTAACTTATTACTATTGTGCTAAATCACACTATTTCTGCTATTTTATAAGATTTGTGCTTAATATACTATTTCTGCTTTTATAGGATTTGTGCTTAATATTGTATTTCTGCTTTTTATAAGATTTGTGCTTAATATAGTATTTCTGCTAAATTTAGTATTTCTGATTAATTATAGTCTTTCTACTAAATCATAGTACAGTATTTCTGCTTTTTATGGGATTTGTGCTAAAACAAAGTATTTCTACTAAATGTAGTATTTATGCTTAATCATACCATTTCTGCTTTTTATAGGATTTGTGCTTAATATAGTATTTCTGCTAAATTATAGTATTTCTGCCAAATTATAATATTTGTGCTAAAACATAGTCTTAATTTAAAATTACAATATTCATAGTTCATCACAGTGTCTCTGGTAAATCACAATATTTCTGCTCTGTTGTACTATTTTTCTAAATCATAGTGTTTCTGTAATGTTTAAGTATTTTTGGCTAAATATATTCTTTCTGTTATCTTATACTATTTCTCCTAAATTCTTGTATTTTTGAGAAGTTATCATGTTTCTGGTAAGTTACAATATTTCTGCTAAATTCTGCTATGCTATTGTATTTCTGCCAAGTATTATGTTTCCTCTAAGATATTGCAGTTCTGCTAAGTTATTCCATTTTAGCAAACTTCTTTTGCTTCTGCAAAGTTTTTACAATTTCTGCAACTTTTCAGCTTTTTCAGCTACTTTTTGCATACAGCTTCAGCTTTAAGCATCCACACTGCATTTTCGCAGGAAATGCAAATTTTTCTAGTTCTATTTTATTCTACTGTATATAGTATATTATTTTATTCTATTCTGTACAGCTGTGTACTGTATTTATTCTTATTGTATTCTAATTTTTGCGTCATAACTTTTGCACTGTCCACTTCCTGCTGTGACAAAACAAATTTCCCACGTGTGGGACTAATAAAGGTTATCTTATCTTATCTTATCTTATTTAATCATCAGCCAGTGTTGTTCTTTATACATCAATATTACTAAAGTTTACCATAAGGCAGCACTTACACTACACTGTGCGGTCTAGCTAATTTCTCTCATTACTTATCCTATCTTCCAGCTCCATGTTATGAATAGAGTGTAAATCACCCCATGAAACGGCTGTGCCATGTTCAATGCAGGGATGTGCAGTTCTGGTTCTCAAGGCTCCTGTCCTCCCGGTTTCAGATGTTTCCATACTTCAACACAGCTGATTTAAAGAATCATTTACAGACTTGTGCACAGATTATCTTCTTTTTTTAATAGGCAAATAAAGTTTTGCATTGGCATTGGCTAATTTGCCAATTGTATGTTAAAAATGTTCGTATTTTAATATTCAAAAATGTTTTTGCCCAAAACATATGTGCACTATATGTCAGTAAAAATACTATGAAAACATTGCTGTCCTTGAATGCTTAATAAACACTGACAAAGCACTGATTGTATCTCTTGTACTTTATCAACACAGTATCTAAAAACTTTGCACCGTAGTGGTTAAAATCTCATTCTAATAAGAGTTAAAAGCGCATTCGGTTATTAGGTTTACAGGGTTATTGAATTATGGTTAACGGTTGGTAGAATTTTTTTTAACACTATCTGCCAATTACATCTGCCACCATTCTCCAAATCTGTGCCCCTACCTGCCCTGCCCCCCCAACAAAAATTTTCTAGACACGCCACTGGTTGTGGTTTGCAGTGTTTTGTGTAGTTTCACTTTAAAAAAATTTCCAAGGAAAAAGCTGAAAATGTAAATAGTTAAAAGTTGAAATGTAAATAGTTGGGTTTTGAATTTTATAATTTGTTTATTACATTTTATGTGGAGTGAATAAATAAAAGTATATTTACGGTGGCCACTAGAGACAAAGCGTGGACAAACTCCAAAACACGTACAAACTCTGAAGCACATACAAACTCTAAAAAACATGCAAATTTGAAAACACATAAAAATTCCGAAGCCATGTAAGGTCTTAAAAACAAGTGTTAAAATTTTTAAATCAATTCGAAAGCTGACTGGTAGCCAATGTAATGATGCAAGTACGGGAGATATGTGATCCAGTTTGCATGTCCCAGTACAGTTTAAAATGGTAAAAGATACAATATCGATGTTAGCCACACTTTTTTAATTTGAGCTTGTGGCGGAGGGGTGTGTGTGGTCTATGGCTCCACTGCAGGGGAGGGGTGGTGCAGCAGTGCAGGGGAGGTTGGTAGGGCAGCTGCACTTTATTTCATGCTCTCCCCTTCTTCAGTGATGTTGGAACCTGGAGAGGATGCGTGGTGCCAGCTGGAAAGTTGCTCAGCTGAAGACTGAACGTCAACAATTGAGACAATGCCTCGCTTAACTGTTCCAAAATATTAAACTCTTTTTGAATTCAAACATGTCATGTGCAGCAATGTTAAAAAGAAGGATCATGGTCTGAACGCTGTGTTGTGCCAAACACATTTGCTTTACCAACAAGAGCTCTATCTGACAAAATCACTAACCCTTTGAGGGCTGGATTAAAAAAAGTTGAAAACTGTTACTGAAGGAGCTACTCATAACTGTTCTAGCCACATCTCAGTCTGATAAGATGGAAATGCAGCCGGTTGAATTAAAGGTCATATTTATGACAGTATCAATGCATAGTAGTGATGTTGCCATCACAGCCTTGAGGATGTTGTTGTGATTTGGCGCGATATAAATAAAATTGAATTGAGTTCAATTGAATTGAACAGTTTTAGTCCTGTCAGTTTGGTGAAATAGTATGCCTGCACATCCAAATATGTCTTCCTTTTAAAATAATGCAGAACAGCTGAATCGCTTGACATCAGTGTCGCTCTTGGGAGCTTGCAGCTTCCCCTTGCAGCCTGCCAGTAAATGTGCAGTGATGAGTAAAAGTCATTGGTGTGTTCACAATATGGTCTTACGGTCAGTACCTGCTGGTAGCAATGACTGGGCATGGATCTTGACTGCTGCAGAGTTTGAAGTTATTTGTTAATCAGCTAATGGTAATTCAGTTTTCTTGAGAGACTCAATTATATTTGAGTTTTTTTCCCTTGTTTCTTTTGTCTGTTTCAGGGATTTCCTTCCTCCTCCCTTCATTTCTTTTGCTGCTTGTTCAAGGACAAAGTTCTTTTTTCAAGCTCCTTTAAGTCTTCATATAAGTTGGTGGTATGGCCACAGTAGAGAAACATGCATCATGTTTGCAGTGTTTCATTTAGAGTACTTCAACACGATGCTCTGCTTTCTGACTCACTACAGTATGTTACTGCTCAGTAAGGCTCAGTCACATGAGTGCAGGACAACCAATCACAGCAGATTATGGAAGAGGGGGTGGAGCAACGTGAGCCTGCTTGAGAAGAATGGTGTTTGCAAAGACGTCTCATTTTGGATGAGCGGCAACAATGTACTGAACCTAGAGGAGAGAAAGTATCTTTCCTATTGTCCTATTGCAGGGGTCGGCCGCATGCGGCTCTTTAGTCCTTATACTGCGGCTCCGCGTGGTTTGGGAAAATAAATTAGAAGTATTTAGCTGAAGTGTATTTTATATATGTTAGTTCTTTTTTAACTTTTTAACTTGTAGTTCTAAATTGGAAGATTATTGTGATATTGAAATATAAAAATAAATATAAAATATAAAATAAAAATAAAATTATATTTTATTATTTTTTTCATCGCTCAAAATAAGGGTCACACTAGCGTAAGCCGGTGTACCCCCCGAAACGCCGTGCAGACTTTCAACCCCAGGTAGGCCAATTATTGATCTTCGGATCCACATTATGTCAGCAGCTCCACCGCGAACTATGTTAAAAACAAACACTGCTCACGCCTCACAGAGGTCAGCTTGCTCCTCCCCTTTTGTGAGTGTGGACGCTTCATCTCTTTGCTCTTAAATGCTTTGCTTCTTTTATTGTTTTTCATTGATTTTTATGCTGATTTTTTCCGTTTTTTCCGTATGAGCTTACCTGCGATAGCTTCTGGACACTTATAGATCATTAGGACTAAAGTGTTCTTAACAGAAACAGCAACATTTTTATAGTTACCTTATCCTCAGCGCTCCGTGTGTCTGTGGCCTAGACACAGCTGAAGCCTGATTACAGCGTCTGGGCACCGAACAGCCTCAATAGCCTGGAAAGGTGCTAACCGCTAGGCTAACTAGCAACAAGATGCCTTCCCTCTCCACAGATGACTACCACAGCCTCCTGCAGAAGATTGCAGTACTGGAGACAAAAATTCATCGCTTAGAAGTAAACGTGGAGGTAAATGGACTGTGTGGAAATGAAACAACCTTGCCTTTGATTCAAAACAATGGCAATGAGCAAGCTAGTACACAGCTAAGGAGCACAGATAACATGACCAAGAAAGTAGACTCTGTGCATTATTATAAATCCTCAAGTGATAATCCCCCCTTGGACTGTCTTGGTGCAAAACCAAGACATAAATCATGTCTCCTGGAAGGGGGAGGACGTATCACGGGCAGAGTACAGCGAGCTGAAATCTCTGAAACTGACTGGCCTTCACTTCCTACGAGACAGAGAAGCTCTTCTACCCCTGTATACGAGAGGAAACAGGACTGGACAACCGTGAATAGGAAGAATAACAACAAACCTCCAAAACAACTGAATGTGAAACTGCAGAACAGATTTGCTCCACTATCAAAGGACCCTGGATCTATATCAGACAACCATCCATCTAAAAGCAGCGAAGTAAGGTCTGAAAATCTGTTGAAAAGTAAAAGACCACAGGGAAAGCTAAAGGCTAGGCCTGAAACTCTGATTGTGGGTGACTCTGCCGTAAAGGATGTACAAAGGATGTGCGGTAAGAACACTAAAGTCCTCTGCTTTCCTAACGATATGGTCAACATCCTGAAGGAGAGAATTCTTCAAATTGCAGATGAATATCCAACTGTGACAAACATTGTTCTGCATACAGGGTCAAACGATGTGTCCAAACAACAGTCGGAGGTTCTGAAACGGGACTTTACTGGATTATTAAATACTGTAAACTCTCTGAATGCAGCTGTATTCATCAGTGGACCTCTACCGCCCGTCAGAGGAGGAGACGAGAGATTCAGCAGGTTGTTTACACTGAATAAATGGCTTATATCAGCATGTGCTGACCACTCAGTGCATTTTATCAACAACTTTAATATTTTTTGGGAACGCAGGCATCTGTTTAAAGCAAATGGATTTAATATTAACAAGTCAGGGGTGAAACTGTTCACCTCCAACTTGTTTTATTCCATACGTCATCCATCTGTGCTTGGTGCCAAGGCTGAGATAAACGAGGAGTTATCTCATAAAGAGGAACAAACAGTACTCCAAGAACAGACAAAGCCCAGCAGAAACCTTGAGGAGGAGCTCCATCTGCCCACACCCGGGAAGAGCCTCAGAAAGGAGAGACATCTGAGGCAAGAAGAGGGGTCCCTATTTGCCTCCAACTCTCTTAACAACACCAACGACCAGGACCAGGGACCACGATCTTCCCCAGTCCCCCAAACCCCTGACAGGCCATCACCCTCCTCCCCTCCCTTTCTCCCTCCTCCCCACACCTGAAATTCACTGAGGAGATGCTGGAGCGGGTCAATGCTGGGCTCAGATCTACCCCCCGGCCCAATCCCTTTTTGTCCCCCATAAACCCCCCACCAGAGCGGCCAAAGGTTCGCCATCGAGCCCCACCCTCAACAGAGCAATCGAAGTCACATTGCCCAGCCTCGCCCCCCTTAGTTCCTCTTCATGCCCTGTCTCCGCAGTCTGATGCGTGATGTGTGGAGGGTCCGGGCTGTGAGGATTATGGCAGTGGTGACTTTTCCCAGGAGAAGCTGGGACCCTGTTCACTAGAAGGTTTTAAAATTTCTGTACTTTTAGGTGACAGGAGACATGTGGCCTGGTCAAAACACAGAGAGCTGCACTCTAAAAGATCTTTAAACATAGTAAACATACCTTGTGTGCCACAGACTGCTCCCAAACACGAGGGGACAAGTAATACCTCTAAAACACTTAAGTTGGCTTTATTAAACGTTAGATCTTTAGCTGGGAAAACATTTTTAATTAATGATTTAATCACTGAGCACAGCCTTGATTTTATGTTTTTAACTGAAACTTGGTTGGACCAAAGTAACAGTGGAGCTGTTCTCATCGAGACGACCCCTCCTAACTACAGTTTTATCAGTGAGGTCAGGGCGAGCAGGAGAGGAGGAGGGGTTGCTGTCTTATTTAATGAATCATTTCAATGTAAGCAGCTATCTCCTAGAAGTTTTCAGTCTTTTGAATATGTGGCTTTACAGCTGAAGGCCCCATCCAAAGTTGTGTTTCTTAATGTTTACAGGCCTCCCAAATACTGCACAGACTTTTTTAATGACCTCAGTGAACTGCTGTCTGTGATCTGTGTTGATTTTGACTGTGTAATTATTGTTGGGGATTTTAACATCCATGTGGACAACCCTCAGGACAAAGGGACTAAAGACCTGAGTAACACTCTGGGCAACTTTGGGCTGACTCAGCATGTAACAGAGGCCACACATAATAGAGGACACACTCTTGACCTACTGATCTCCAAAGGCCTGAGCATTTCAAAGGTTACTGTGTCTGATGTGGGCCTGTCTGATCATTACTGTGTTTTCTTTGAAAGTAAAATCTCAGCCCACATAAATATATCAACAACAGTGATCACAAAACGGTGTATAACTGAACACAGTAGTGCAATTTTTAACCAGGTCTTCCCATTAACACCTGACCTGTCCAGAGGGTCAGTCAATGAGCTCGTCAATAGCTTCAATGCTAACATGTTAAATGTAATGTCCCCTTCTGGCTGCCTGTGCCTCAATTTTATCCCACAACTTAGACATTCACATTACTCACACTCTCATTACACATACATATAGGATCTTGGGGGTGGGCACGATACACGGAAACCAAAGTACCATCAGGGTGTACACCTCACCCCTGGCGTCGTTGCCCACCTCTCAATGTTAAATACACGTAGACATTGAGGGCTAGCAGGAGAGACCATGCGCTTACCTGCTGCTCTCTGGCAGGTAGCTCCATGCCCTCCTGGGTTTTAAATGCACCTTAGAACACACATGCATCAACACTACAATGAGCGGGTGGAGGGAGATTTGGAGTCTTCTCTCACCCCCATTCTCTGCGACCTGCTGGAGCGGGGGGGCTAGGAGGAGGAGTTGGCCGTCCGACTGCGGTCTGGAGTGTGGGGCCTTCCTGCTGCTGCGGAGTCGGGGCGGTCTGCCTCCCCCCACCGCAGGGAAAAGGGTAACACCACCTGGGTCTAGGTGCAGTTCCCCCCTCCAGGGGGGAAGGGTACCTAGACCTGGTTCGTAGAGTACGCTTGGGGAGTGTGATCGTGTGTACAGCGTCTCTTTCTGTCTGTCTCCACGTTGGTTGAGTGTGGAGTAAGTGCATATGAGAGCATGAGGGTGGGAATGGATGTTTGTATCTGTGTGTGCCTGTATGTCTGTGTCTATATGTCAGGTTGGGTGTCAGGCGCCACCTCTCTGGGGACATCTCAGGCCCTCCAAGGTTTGGAGGCCTATCTCCCCCTACCACCACTTCCCCTGCCAGTGGCGGACTCCCTCAGGTGTCGGTGCGTTGGTGGTTCTTTGTGTCCGGGGATGGGCGTCCAGGTACACACCGGCTCACTCCTTGGCGGCCGCTTATCGGGGCCTGGAGCCTGGGGCTCGGTCGGGCCACTTCGGAGGTGGGGTGCCCCCGGCCTCTCGGCCTGGGGCTCGGTCACTCAGGCACGGCTGGCTGCCGGCGGAGCTCACGGGCGCGTCACTGCAACTCCCCCTGGCTTCTGCTCCGCGGCTGCTGAGTGAGCCCTCATCTGGGACTCTCCTCAGCTCTTTCTGGGACAGTGGCGCAGCTGCCCCTCTGTTGGTCTTCCTTGGTCTCTTGTGTTCTGGGGGCCTCTGGATGTCTGGAGTTTTGATCTCCTCCACACCTGCTTCATGCCCTGGAGGACGGGGCTGTGGCCCCCCCACACCCTCTAGCAGATCATTACATGAAGGAACCTTTTAAAAAAAAAAACAAGCGCGTCCATGCTCACAGGTGTACACACGGGTGATCACACCCACAAACTACACCCTTTTTGGCTCCTGCCTCAAAGCACACTGTGTTCTGTTGATCTTATGTGCTGCACAATAATGTTTAATATTTAGTATTTACTGTTATATTCACATATATCATTGTGATGTTGTTTATTCTATTACTCTTGTTCTCTTCTGCTTGTTTTCTTTTTTCTTTCTCAGCAGGTGATCCAGGTGATTGATATATGCATTTTTTTTCTTTTTTTTCTGCTCATTCTGTTGGTTTTTGTCTTTTGCCCTTCTTCCCCGTCCGTCTTCTCAGCTGTTTCTCTTTCCCTCTTTCTTTCTCCCCTTCTTTCCCCCAGTCAAGTCTGTCCCGTATTCAGTAAGTGAAAATAAAATAAACAATAAAAGGTGAATCAAATGGACCATTACCGCAAGGCTGGGATGGTCAATTTGGTAAAGTAAATCCGTTGGGCATCTTTCTTTGCCTTTAGACAACAATTCTGATGGCAAAAGAGCCAAACGGGACAGGCAAAAAAAAAAAAAATGTAATGGATACAATTGCTCCCATTAAGGTGAAGGTTATCTCTGGAAGGAAAAAGTCTCCATGGAGAAACTCCACACTAGTGAAAAATGAAAAAAGAGAGTGTAGGAAAGCTGAGCGCAGATGGAGAAAAACAAACCTCCAGGTTCATTATGACATCTATAAAGAGAAACTTCACAATTATAATTTACAACTGAGGAGTGCAAGGAGGTCCTACTTCTCTGACATCATCACTAAAAACAGCCATAATGCTCGGGTCTTATTTTCTACAGTTGACAGGCTAACAAACCCTCCTGTGTCAGTGGCAGCTGAACTTCATTCGACCATGGCCTGCAATGACTTTGCCAAATTCTTCACAGAAAAAATCCAAAAAATTAGACAAGCAATTGGTACATCAACAGCAGATCCAGAATATGTACTGTGTCTACCGAAAAACTGTTTAAACACCATGAAACAGTTTGACCCTATTAACAGCAAAGACCTGGAGGACATCTTAGGTCAACTGAACTCCTCCTCCTGCTGTTTAGATGTCCTGCCAACAAGTTTTTTCAAAAAGGTCTCAAAGACTTTGGAGTCAGACCTGTTACAGATCGTCAACTTTTCTTTATTATCAGGTGTGTTTCCAGAATCACTAAAAACTGCTGTAATAAAACCTATACTGAAAAAGGACAATCTTGACAAGACACAAATGAACAACTACAGGCCGATCTCAAATCTCCCATTTTTAAGTAAGATCATTGAAAAAGCAGTTTCTCAACAGCTCAGTTACTTCTTAAAACAGAATAATTGCTACGATGCCTTCCAGTCAGGTTTTAGACAGAACCACAGCACTGAAACCGCTCTGACCAAAGTGTTTAATGACATATGTCTGAATACAGACAGTGGAAAAATGTCAGTCCTAGTTTTACTGGATCTCAGTGCAGCATTTGATACAGTTGACCACAACATATTACTCAAACGACTGGAGAACTGGACAGGTCTTTCAGGAACTGTACTAAACTGGTTCAAAACATACTTAGAAAACAGGAAATACTTTGTATCAATAGGTAACTTCACATCTGAGCAGACAAGTATCACATGTGGAGTTCCCCAAGGTTCCATCTTGGGACCCCTTCTGTTTAACATCTACATGCTCCCACTGGCACAGATTATAAAGAACAACAAAATAAACTACCACAGCTATGCAGATGACACACAAATATATATCACAATGTCACCAGGAGACCGAGGCCCTGTACAGGCTCTTGGTAAATGCATTGAGGAAATTAATGACTGGTTGTGCCACAATTTTCTCCAGCTAAACAAAAACAAAACTGAGGTAATAGTCTTTGGCGCCAAAGAAAAACGATTACAGGTCACCAGAGAACTTCAATCTATACACCTAAAAACCACAAACCAGGCGAGAAATGTGGGTGTAGTGATGGATGCAGACCTAAACTTAGAAAAACACATTAAGACAATAACAAAGTCAGCTTACTATCACCTCAAGAATATTTCAAGGATAAAAGATCTGATGTCTCAACAGGACCTGGAAAAACTAGTCCATGCATTCATCTTTAGTAGGCTTGATTACTGTAACAGCATCTTTACAGGTCTACCTAAAAAATCAGTCAGACAACTACAGCTCATTCAGAACTCTGCTGCTCGAGTCCTCACTAAGACCAAAAAAGTGGACCACATCAGTCCAGCTCTGAGGTCTTTACACTGGCTGCCTGTCCGTCAGAGGATAGACTTTAAAGTCCTGATGCTGGTCTATAAAGCTCTGAATGGTTTAGGACCAAAATACATCAGTGACCTCCTGACCCAGTATGAACCTTCCAGATCCCTCAGGTCATCTGGATCCGGTTTTTTATCAGTTCCCAGAGTCAGAACCAGACACGGAGAAGCTGCATTCAGCTTTTATGCTCCTTATATCTGGAACAAACTCCCAGAAAGCCTCAGATCAGCTGAAACACTCAGTTTATTTAAATCCAGGTTGAAGACTCACCTATTCTCAGCTGCATTTGAATAAAGCACCAAATCCACACTTTTAAGCTTAAATTTCAAAACTTACATTTAACTACTGATTTTATCTATCGTTCTGATTTTATCTGTTTTGATTTTATATACTGTTTTGTTTGTTTGTTAATTTGTTTGTTTGTTTGCTTGTTTTAATCAATTTTAAATCATGCTTTTTATTTGTTTTTGTTTCTAATGTCTCTGTAAAGCACTTTGAATCACCTTGTTGTTGAATTGTGCTATACAAATAAACTTGCCTTGCCTTGCCTTACTGTCCTGCATAAAGATGAAGTGACTTCGTACAGCCCCAATTTGCAGAGGTTCAGCAGCAGAAGTCCTATTGTAAACATATCACGGCAGACCCGACGATGTTTGCATGAACACGCTTTTCAGCATCTCTTTATCGACCGCTTTTCACACACGGTTGCTGTACGCATACAGCTGGCTGTAGCTTTTCAGCTCACAGCCCGACACACACCAACAACAATACAACAGTATAGATAGCACAGACGTTAAGGCGGCGAGGCTTGATTGGGAGTGCCGCTCAGGTGCGTCCGCCTCCCCTGCAGCGGCGCTGCAGACGATGCCCCGCCACACACATTAACCTGGTAAAATACATATTTAGGGTCCAAGGACTTGCCTGTTAGGACTGAACGATGAGCTACCTGCCGGCTTTCGCAGCAAAGATCTCCTTCACATACTGCTACACTACGCTCGAAAGTGCATTATGGTACTGTGGATTTCTGATAAGGCCCCATCTGTCAACCAGTGGCTACAGTCTGTGATATGTATCATGCCAATGGAAGCCTTCTCTACAGCACTTAAGGACAAACCTTTCCTTTTCTATCGCATATGGGACCCTTTTTTGGCCCACTTGAACACTCCTTCTGCTCAGAGGTTGAAATCGGGCTTACGGGATTTAGCCTGGCAACAAAGGGACGATTGTTAACCTTTTTCATTGTTTATGAATATTGCTGTTGGCTTTCTCTTTCTGCCTCCCACGTCCTGCTATACATGTAGATGCATCTTTGTCCTGTGTGTATATGCTGGTGACTGCTGTTTCCCTGCTTTGCAATTAAAAGTTCAAAAAAAAAAATAAAAAAATAAAATACATATTTAGGCAGAATTTTGCAAATATCTATTTTTCATTTTTTAGCAGCATAGTGCTTTTTTTCCAATTATTTTTTAAAAGTCAGTTCAAGGCTCCAAAAGTCCAAAAGCGATATAAGGGGGGTGGCTCACAACAGTTTTTGTTTCCTTTTGTTATATTTCTTTAAGAGTTCAAAATGTGTTAATTACATAAATAAAATGTAATTTTCTCTGTAGCACTTCATGGATTTCATAAGCAACACACCTTAGTTGTTCACACAAAGCATAAATGTAAAAAACAATATATACAGTGTTATCTTCATTTTAGATGTCAAAAAATATTTGCAGCTCCCAGTGTTTTCTTTTGCATGGAAACTGGGTCCAAATGGCTCTTTGGGTCTTAAAGGTTGCTGACCCCTGTCCTATTGTCTCAATGTTATTGATATTTGGATGGACACACTGACCCTCACCTCAGATTCTGACAGTTAGTATGAGTTGAGGGTGCTGATTCGTTTAAACTAATATAATCGACGCGGCTTCATCCAGAAGGGCTCCCACGCTGTCATCGCTGTGGACCGGCTGTACGTGGACGGACAGCTCCACCGCGACCCCAACATCACTCCGTGGCTGTATTAACCTCACACCAGATAAGAATCAGCTGCACCATTTCCCTATCCACTCACACTAACTTGCATTAACATCTGTTTAACTTACCAGCATCAAATCGCATCTTAAAGTGTGATTTCATAGCACCGTCACTCTCCGTCAGTGATTTAATTGGAATGTTTACGTTTTGTTTTGTGTTTTTTTTTCTTCTCGTTTTTTTTTCCTCTCTTTCCCCCCCTCTTGGTTTTATGCTGCTCACCCCTGTCCTTGGTTTCTTTCTTTATTCCTTTCACTGCCTCGATCACCTGCTTCGACACTCATCCACAAACATCCTTTATTTCGACACATACGCACCATGCGCTCAACGGCAGCACATTTACATCAGTCAGACAGCGCACACAGTCGTTTAGGATACACACACTTAAGCCAAGCCTACTCATATTAGTAACTATGCATACACAAAGTCAGACTCAGGGAGCATCTCGCCACACATTTTTTCTCTCTCTCCTTCTCTTTATTTATGAACAAGTGACATATTCTCTCCACCTGGCTAAGCGACGCACACAGCATACATCCCTAGTTATACACAAACATCTATGGGTACACTGAGGTTCATTACATGGAATATAAATGGAGCTGGCTCCAGAGTAAAGAGGTTAAAAATATTTAACCAACTCAAAAAACTGCAGGCAGACGTTGTCCTATTACAAGAGACCCACAGACCTCTTAGAGGTTCGAATGAACTTAAAACACCTGAGTTTCCCAATATGTTCTCAGCTTGTTATAATTCTAGACAAAGGGGAGTAGCAATTTTAATACATAAAAATATTAATTTCATGGTACTCGATACAGTTATAGATCCAGAGGGCAGATTCTTAATCATTAAACTATCTATACGTGATAAAAAGCTATGTATTGCAAGTGTATATGGTCCAAATGTTGATGATCCCTCATTCTTTCACGGTTTTTTCAGTGCACTCTCTGAACACTTAGATGGCACACTTGTTCTTGGAGGTGACCTCAACCTTGGACTAAATGAAGACATGGATAGGCTCAATACAGCGGGAACTCAGCGTAATTGGCAGTCCACAAATATAATCAAACAGTATATGAGCGACTTTGGTCTTTGCGATGCATGGCGCTCCCTTCACCCCACCAGTAAGGAATATACTTTTTTCTCACATGTCCATCACTCCTACTCTCGTCTGGATTATTTTTTGGTCAGCAGCTCACTGCTGAACGACATTTCAGACACTGAGATTCATCCTATAGCTGTCAGCGATCATGGTCCTGTATCTTTAACACTAATGCACAAGAATAATACTACGCCAAGAAAAAACTGGAGATTTAATATATCACTACTTAAAGATGAAGACTTTATTAAATATTTTTAAAAAGAGTGGACTTCATATTTGGACTATAATGACACTCCCGAAACATCAGCTTCTGTTCTATGGGAAGCAGGGAAAGCTGTGATGAGAGGTAAAATAATTTCTTTCTCATCACATAAAAAGAAAAAAGAAAACAAAAATATTCAGGAATTAGAAAAAAACATCAAATCACTAGAAGAAGCCTACGCGTCCCACCAAGATCAGGAAACATTGAACAAAATACGCAAAACAAAACTAGAATTAAATGAGATAATTGATAAAAAAAACAAAATTCTTAGTACAAAGACTACGCCTACAAAATTATGAACATGGTAATAAATCCGGTCAATTTCTAGCAAACCAGCTAAAAATAAAGAAAGAAAAAACAACTATATGTGCTGTTCAAGATTCATCTGGGAACACAATATATGATCCGATACAAATAAACAACATTTTCAGGGATTTCTATAAAACGTTGTATTCACCACAAATAAACCCATCTAAAAAAGAAATTGATCAGTTTTTGGACAACATAACTCTTCCAAAATTATTGGACACTCAAGCAATGGCACTGGATTCGCCACTGACACCAGGTGAACTCCAGGAAGCCCTGATAAGTATGCCCAATAATAAGGCTCCAGGTCCAGACGGCTTTCCTGCAGAATTCTACAAAGAATTCTGGACGATTCTAGCACCATTTTTTTTGCAGAACGTTGTTGGAAATTAAAGAAAAGGGCAGACTTCCATCAAATATGAATTCTGCAAACATTAATCTCCTGCTAAAACCAGGCAAAGACCCTGTATATCCCTCAAGCTATCGTCCAATATCCCTTATACATGTAGACCTTAAAATAATCTGCAAAGCTCTCTCAAAGAGACTGGAGAAAATAACCCCCCTCTTAATTCATCCTGACCAAACTGGTTTCATAAAAGGTAGGCACTCATCAACAAATACACGTAGATTACTTAATTTGATAGACTACTCATACAGTAAAGACCTAGAAACTACAATATTCTCTTTAGACGCAGAAAAAGCATTCGACAGAGTTAACTGGAAATTTCTATTTGCAACTTTACACAAATTTGGTTTTGGATCCTCTTTCATAAACTGGTTAAAAATATTATATAATTCCCCAACAGCTTGTGTCAGAACAAATGACCAGACATCCTCCAGCTTCTGTCTCTTGAGGGGCACCAGGCAGGGATGCCCACTCTCCCCTTCACTGTTTGCAATTTTTATTGAACCACTAGCAGCAGCAATTAGACAGAATTCAGTAATTAAGGGCATAAAATGCAAGAACGTGGAACATAAAATCAGCCTTTATGCGGATGATGTGTTACTCTTTCTCCAAAATTCACAAACCAATATCTCTGGGGTGATTGAATTGATAAACTCTTTTGCAAGAATATCAGATTACTCAATTAACTGGTCAAAATCTACAGTTCTACCGATTAATTGCTCCTTCCATAATTCCTCTTCTACACCACTGCAATCGGGAAATATAAAATATTTAGGTATTAATGTTTCTCCCAAGCTTGCAGATCTAACTAAATTAAACCATATCCCACTTTTAAAGAAGGTAGAAGATGATCTGGCTAGATGGAAATGTCTACCCATATCACTCATGGGAAGGGTTGCCGCTATAAAAATGATGGTCTTACCAAAAATAAATTATTTATTCTCAATGATCCCAACTAAACCGCCACAAGATTGGTTCAGATCTCTAGATTCATGTATGTCCAAATTCCTTTGGAAAAATAAACCCCCACGTATAAGCTTAAAAACACTACAAAAGACCAAGGATAAAGGAGGACTAGAACTGCCTAACTTTCAGCACTACTTCTTAGCCAACAGGCTTCAGTTTATCTCACGATGGCTAAAACACACCCTCTTAGATGAACCTTGGCTAGATGTAGAACAAGCACTTTGCAATAATCTAGAGATCTCAGACCTACCATTTATCAGCTCAAACATCCAACGACATGAATGCTTTAAAAGCATCAACATCAGCGCTTCTCTGACAGCATGGTGGGAGTTTCTAAAATTGACAGCGTCATCATTAATCCCATGCAAAAAATAATAATAATAATAAACTAATATAATCATATTGCTGTAAGCAGGTTTCTGTAAGGCAGACTAAATCAATA
This sequence comes from Diplotaxodon limnothrissa, assembly GCF_057381915.1. NCBI lineage: Eukaryota > Metazoa > Chordata > Actinopteri > Cichliformes > Cichlidae > Diplotaxodon > Diplotaxodon limnothrissa. The sequence continues at coordinate 601,171 of NC_140605.1, forward strand.
TGTTGATCAGCTACTTAATCATTTACTAACAGGGACTTTAGAGAGAGAGACCTAATGTTTAATCATACACGTTTAACTTTTTTACTCTTTGGTTCAGTTGACAGTGTTTGTTAAGTATGTGTATTAATTATTCTGTCTGTGACTTTTTCATAATTAATGTCTTATTTGCTGATTTTTGGTCTGGGTTTGGTGGTCTGGGAGCAGAGAGGTCTCTGTGGGGGTGGGGTCATGCTTTCCTGGGTTTAATAACTTTGGCCAGATTTGTAAAAATGAGAGCTGCTACTTCCAAAGTGGGACGGACCAGGTTTCCCCCAGAAGGTCCCACCTCCCACCATTTCCTCTTTTCTTTCTCTTGCCTGTCCTGCCTTGGACGTCGTCATACCATACCACATATAATGTAAAATCTGAAATAAATAAACAGCTAACAGATTCACAGGAACAAGAAGAGCCTATAGAGATTCTATATAGCTGTCATAAGTGCCAGACAGGGCAAGAAAAAAACAGACAGCGATTTAAGATGAATACAGTATGCTAAACATGGTAAACATGTTCTAATGACCTTTGACTTCTGGCATCACTGCCGATGGGAAATATCAGTAACAGTTTCAGGGCTTCTTTAGTGCCGCCTGCTCTGGCCCATGGAAGGCAATAAACAATGCTCGGTCATGTGTCTAGCATTATGCTTCTCACGATACAGTTGCCATGTTTTTTCTTGGTGTGTTGCTGTGTGGGGAAAATCAATTTAAAGTGTGCAGAGGCTGGTGGTGTACAAGGGGCTTCTATTTAGGGCTATGCTTCCTGCTCATAGTCACCCAGCTGGACTGATTTTCAACATCATTTGCTGGCTAATACAGCTAATAGTGGCTAAGCTACCTTCACTCACTCTGACTACAGCAGCCTGGTGGAGGCCAGGGCCAATGGTGTGGAGCTGGTTCTCTAATTCATTCATCCTGGTACCCAGAGCTGCAAACTGGCTAAATTTCTTACAAGTATCGTTATTATTAAAGGAGGCGGTGGATTAGCTAAACTTTAGTGATGGGATTTCCGACTCTTTTTAGGGTTAGAACCGGCTCTTTCGGCTTGGCTCTTTCGGCTCCCAACCGGCTCTTCAGGTTATTTTGTTGCTTTAATTAATTTATTATTTACAACAATATAAAATTCTGCACAAAAGGAATTAGTAATGTAAAAAAAAAACGTGGTTTTATTTACATATGTTTATATATAAATATATACAGTGGCCCGTAGAGACAAAGGACATACAAACTCCAAAACACATTTCTAGCGTTAACTGAACTTCAAAAACAGCTACCTAGATCACTTAAATTACACAATTGAAAGCATATGTGTATTGTTTGTGTATTTATACACAAGCACTCATGTATATTCAAATAATTTAAAAAAATGTTCATTTACCTGTTACTACCACACACCAAATCCGGTCGTTGGTACTTCCTGGCTTGTGTAGCCACTAGGTAACAAAGCTCAACACTGCCCCCCTAGCATCCTGGAGCACTTCTGTTGTGTTTTGTATGTGTTTTGGAGTTTTTACGTGCTATGGACTTTTTACGCGTTTTGAAGTTTGTATGTGCTTTGTCTCTAGGGGCCACCGTAAATACAGGGAGTGCAGAATTATTAGGCAAATGAGTATTTTGTCCACATCATCCTCTTCATGCATGTTGTCCTACTCCAAGCTGTATAGGCTCGAAAGCCTACTACCAATTAAGCATATTAGGTGATGTGCATCTCTGTAATGAGAAGGGGTGTGGTCTAATGACATCAACACCCTATATCAGGTGTGCATAATTATTAGGCAACGTCCTTTCCTTTGGCAAAATGGGTCAAAAGAAGGACTTGACAGGCTCAGAAAAGAGATATCTTGCAGAGGGATGCAGCAGTCTCAAAATTGCAAAGCGTCTGAAGCGTGATCATCGAACAATCAAGCGTTTCATTCAAAATAGTCAACAGGGTCGCAAGAAGCGTGTGGAAAAACCAAGGCGCAAAATAACTGCCCATGAACTGAGAAAAGTCAAGCGTGCAGCTGCCAAGATGCCACTTGCCACCAGTTTGGCCATATTTCAGAGCTGCAACATCACTGGAGTGCCCAAAAGCACAAGGTGTGCAATACTCAGAGACATGGCCAAGGTAAGAAAGGCTGAAAAACGACCACCACTGAACAAGACACACAAGCTGAAACGTCAAGACTGGGCCAAGAAATATCTCAAGACTGGTTTTTCTAAGGTTTTATGGACTGATGAAATGAGAGTGAGTCTTGATGGGCCAGATGGATGGGCCCGTGGCTGGATTGGTAAAGGGCAGAGAGCTCCAGTCCCACTCAGACGCCAGCAAGGTGGAGGTGGAGTACTGGTTTGGGCTGGTATCATCAAAGATGAGCTTGTGGGGCCTTTTCGGGTTGAGGATGGAGTCAAGCTCAACTCCCAGTCCTACTGCCAGTTTCTGGAAGACACCTTCTTCAAGCAGTGGTACAGGAAGAAGTCTGCATCCTTCAAGAAAAACATGATTTTCATGCAGGACAATGCTCCATCACACGCGTCCAAGTACTCCACAGCGTGGCTGCAAGAAAGGGTATAAAAGAAGAAAAACTAATGACATGGCCTCCTTGTTCACCTGATCTGAACCCCATTGAGAACCTGTGGTCCATCATCAAATGTGAGATTTACAAGGAGGGAAAACAGTACACCTCTCTGAACAGTGTCTGGGAGGCTGTGGTTGCTGCTGCACGCAATGTTGATGGTGAACAGATCAAAACACTGACAGAATCCATGGATGGCAGGCTTTTGAGTGTCCTTGCAAAGAAAGGTGGCTATATTGGTCGCTGATTTGTTTTTGTTTTGTTTTTGAATGTCAGAAATGTATATTTGTGAATGTGGAGATGTTATATTGGTGTCACTGGTAAAAATGAATAATTGAAATGGGTATATATTTGTTTTTTGTTAAGTTGCCTAATAATTATGCACAGTAATAGTCACCTGCACACACAGATATCCCCCTAAAATAGCTCAAACTAAGAACAAACTAAAAACTACTTCCACAAACATTCAGCTTTGATATTAATGAGTTTTTTGGGTTCATTGAGAACATGGTTGTTGTTCAATAATAAAATTATTCCTCAAAAATACAACTTGCCTAATAATTCTGCACTCCCTGTATACTTTTATTTATTCACTCCACATAAAATGTAATAAATAAATCATATAATACAAAAACCAACTATTCACATTTCAACTTTTAACTATTTAAATTTTCAGCTTTTTTTTTTTTTTTTTTTTTTTTTTTAAACGTATGTTTATTTGTTTTTTCAACAGTATCAACACCAACATAAAATGAACATATGGCAGTCATTAAAATAATAATAATAATAATAACAACACTAATAATAATAATAATAATAATAATAATAATAATAATAGTAATAACGATAATTGAAGTGTTAATCCTAAAGGGTTCCAAATAAATGCATAGTTAAAAAAATTAAATTAAACCATACAAATAAATACAATTAAAAAAAATAAATAAATAAAAATAAAAATAAAAAAATAAATCATAATATAGGTTACATAGTATATTCCCAACAGCAAGTCAGACATTATTCATTATCTAGTTGTCTTATTCACTCACCGCCCCCCCCCCCACATCCCCACTCCTCAGTAGATCCAAAAATATCTTCCAGATGTTGTAAAATTCAGAAGCCTTCTTTCTAACAATATAGGTCAGTTTCTCAAGAGCTAAACTCGATGTTAAATTATTTAACCAGTGGTTAAAAGAGGGGCAACCAACATTCTTCCAGCATAAGGCGATACAGCGTTTGGCCTGTAGCAAACAAAGATCGACCATTATTCTTTCCTCACAAGACAGAGTACAGTCATCTGGATACAAGCCTAAAATGCATAACTTAGGGCAAAGCGGTACAGGAGAAGTTGTGATCTGAGAGATATATTGTAACACAGAGCTCCAAAATTTTTGGATCTCTTCACATTTCCATAGGCAGTGATATAGTGTACCCTGATGCCTATTACACTTATAGCATAGATCAATTATATTAGGATCAAATTTATTTAATTGTACAGGGGATATGTATGTTCGCATTATCCAATTAAATTGTATCATTCTCAAACGAGTGTTAATGGTCTGAGTGTGTGTTTTTGAACATATTTTACCCCATTCAGTATATGAAATATCTTCTTGTAAGTCACTAATCCACTCCCGTCTTTTACTATCAGAGTTATCCTTATGGTGTTCAACTAACAGGCTATAAAACTGGGACACCAGTCTTTTACCAAAACAGTTTTTTGTAACATGAGTTTCTAGGATGGAGAGTGGGGGTTGGTGCACTGAATTGTTTAAGTGTGCCAGAATAAAACTTCTAAGTTGCAGATACTTAAAAAAGTGTTTCTGCGGTAAATCAAACTTTGCCCTTAATTCACTGAATGACATTAGAGAATATTCCTCATATACGTCCTGTAGTTTCGCAATGCCCTTGTTCAGCCAAGCTTTAAAGCCCATGTCATTCTTAGCCGGGGCAAAGAGTTCATTACCCCAAATTGGGGAGAAACAGGACAACCCAGAAGAGTCATTCAACATTTTTTGTACTTCATGCCAAACAACAACAGTGTTTTTTACAAAGGGATTAGTAGTAATTTTCTTTAAAGTTTTAAAGGGTGCTGAGTATAAATAGCTATTTAACGACAGACCCTTTGAGGACATTCTTTCAGTTGCTAACCAGGGAAGGGAAATATCGTTTGAAAACCAAAACATAGTGGTCCTCAGCTGAGCAGCCCAATAGTACCATTTTAAATTTGGAAACTGTAGTCCTCCCCTATCATATGGTAAATACAAGAGGGAGAGTCTGAGTCTTGGCTTCCTATTGTTCCAGATGAAATTAGAAAGAAGCTTTCTGGTCTTGGAAAAAAAAGAAGGAGGAGGGGCCAGCGGAATTGACTGAAAGATATATAGGAATTTAGGTAATATAGTCATCTTTACTATGTTTATTCTTCCCAGTAAAGAAAGAGGCAACGATATTAATCTAGTGATCTCATCCGACAACCCTACCACCAGGGGCTCATAATTGGCTGAACTAAGATTGCTTATCGTTGGGGTTACTCTGATGCCTAAATATTTAAATCCCTCTGCGGCATTCACAAATGGGTGGGATACAACTGGTTTCAACCTCTCGTTCATATTTAAAAACATAATGGATGATTTTTCTTCGTTCACTTTGAACCCAGAGAAACTGCTAAATTGATCGAATAGCTTCAGGAGAGATGGTATTGATTCTGCAAGGTGTGATAGAAACACAACAGTATCGTCAGCGTACATTGCAATTTTGTGTAGCATCTCCCCGATTTTAATACCATGGATCGAGGGATGTGATCTAATTGCTATCGCTAAAGGTTCCATGGCTAGTACAAAAAGCAGAGGTGAAATCGGAGACCCTTGCCTGGTGCCTCGAGATAGCTCAAAAGGACTAGAGATGAGATTATTGGTAGATACCATTGCAACCGAATCAGCAAGTAAAATTTCAATCCATCGGCGGAAGTGATCACCAAATCCAAAACGCTTAAGCACCTCAATTAGATAGGGCCATTCAACTCGATCGAACGCCTTCTCCGCGTCGAGTGATAGTATTGCAGTATCAGGTAACTCTTCACATTCGTGGATTATATTGAGAACTCTCCTCACATTGTGGAACCCCTGGCGATTTTGAACGAAACCATTTTGATCTCCGTGTATAATGGCTGGAAGAGCCCTCTCCAGCCTCATAGCCAAAGCCTTAGCTATGATTTTGGAGTCAGAATTTAACAGCGATATGGGTCTGTAAGAACCCCTTTCGGCTGGCGCTTTGCTCGGTTTTAGAATGAGAGTGATCAGGGCACTACGAAATGTAGCAGGGAGGCGACCTGTTTCATAGGATTCCAAATAAACATCTAATAATGGGGGAATTAATTTTGCTTTAAATAGCTTGTAAATATCTATCGGAAGCCCATCAGGACCCGAAGCCTTACCACCTCTCATGTTCGTAATTGCATCAGAAACGTCATTGAAATTTATTTCTCTCTCCAATTCATTTTTCACATCCTCAGAAATACAGGGAAAGATCAATCTATCCAAGAAAGCATTTTGGCTTACCAGGTCCAGTGGGCTGTCAGATTTATATAGGGTTTTATAATACGAGACAAAGGTGTTATTAATTTCTGTGGGATCTGTAGATAATTCCCCTTGATCGTTCCTAATTATATTAATGGCTCTGTCAGATTCAAGTTTCTTTATCTGCCAAGCTAGTAGTCTACCCGGCTTTTCACCCTGATCATAAAACGTCTGTTTCAATCTTATTAAACCATCTTCAGCTTTAAGCATAGACAGCTCCTCGTATTTAGCTTTAAGAGTCAATAACTCCTGTTTTTTCTGTGTTGAATCATCTATGTTAACTTCTCTCTCTAATTCTCTAATTTTATTGTCTAATTCGTTCATTGTCTGTTTGAATTTGTTAAATTTAGAACTGGTGAAACTTATCATTTGTCCTCTAATATATGCCTTAAAAGCTTCCCACCTAACGGCTGCAGTTGTTTGAATTGTATTAATTGAGAAGTAGAGATCAATGTGTTCTCCTACAAATTTCATAAAGTCAGAATCATGTATCCATTTAGGGTGCAAGCGCCACTTGTTTGAGCGGCTATTCACTTGTTCTACCTCATAAAATAGTGAGGTTGGGGCATGATCTGACAACACAATGCTGTCATATATACACTTAGTTATATTGGGTAGCAAAGATGAGGAAATTAAAAAATAATCTATTCGGGAGTGGGATTTAAATACTGCTGAATAGCATGAGAATTCCCTTTTATTGGGGTTTTGAATTCTCCATGGATCACAGAGGTTCAGATCTTTCAAATATTGTTGTATTTTTTTTCTTGTTTGAGAGTGTGAAGTGTCTATCCCTGATGAGCGGTCAAGCTTCGGGTCCAGAGTACAATTTAAGTCACCTGCCAATATTATCCTACCAGGAAGGGTAGCTATCAATAGAAATAAATTCTCAAAAAATGAAGGGTTATCATCATTAGGGCCATAAACATTAACTAAATTGAAATTCTCTTTCAAGAGAGTTCCTTGAACCACCAAAAATCTGCCAGCTTTATCATAAACAGTGTTATTTACTTGGAAAGGCACTGAATTATGAATTAACACCATAACCCCCCTCGCGTGCGAAGGGCAACAGGATGCTAGCACTTTGCCTGGCCATCTCCTACGTACTTTCACCAGATCCTCTCTGAGTAAATGGGTCTCTTGGATAAACACTATTGATGACTCAAGTTGTTTAAGCCTGGTAATAACCTGTTTTAGTTTAACCACTTTTACCATTCCTCTCACATTCCAAGAAGTAAATTTAAAAGTCTTATATGAAGTCATCTATTCTTATTAATACAACAGATTGTGCAACATAGTATCTTCATTTGGTTGTTGGTAAACCTTTCAGTATCTCTAACTGTTGTGGTGGGAGTAAACCAGTAAAAAGCAACACGTTGTGAAAGATACAAAAACACAAAGAAATAACACAAAATCTGCCATAAATGAACCCCCTTAGCTGTCAACCTGAACCGGACAGCCCCTCGCCCTACCCCGCCCTCCCCCTGACCTTGGGGTGCAGTTAAGTGCACACGCTGATCCAATGTAAACAAGGGAGCAGCTAGACCAAACCGAGCTGACATGGTCAAACAAAACCAAACCACCTGGACAATTGCGTCTCCTGACGAAAATGTATATCCTACATGAACAAGTATGTATACAATGATCATTACAAACTTTCTTGTAGCATAACTCTCATCCCGGAGAGCCGACTGTATGTCGAACAACCAGTACTCCAAGACACAAATGAAAGCCCAATCAACAAGTGGGCGTGGCTAGTTATCTATAAGGGATAAATAAAATGCCCAATACAACTGAGGAGAACGAAGGAACGGTAAACCAAAGTAAATACAAAAAAGAAAAATACTCTCCCCAAAAAATTCAACAGTAAGGCTGAGCGATATTGACCATTAAATCCAACAATTTCAAACTACAGTTGTTATGGGCAGATAGTGAAGGATTCGGCAGTCCCCATCAGATATTCTGCTAGTCCTCTGTATTCTGCAAACCTCGGATGAACTTTTCCGCATCTGCTGGGGTCTCAAAGACATGCGTATGTCCACCAGATGACACTCGTAGCTTCGCCGGGTAAATTAATCCGTAACGTACGTTCATCGCCCTGAGCTGCTGTTTCACCCGGTCGAAGCCCCTCCTCCGTCGGTGGAGATCTGTAGAAAGATCCGGGAAGAACATGACCTCTTGACCCCCGCAGATAACTTTCCCTTTGGCCATAGCTGCCCGCATCACCCGAACCTTGTCTTGGAAGTTTAAAAACTTCACGATGAGGACTCTCGGTGAGGGTGGTCGGTTGGGTTGCGTCCGGCCGGGCAACCGGTGAGCTCTTTCGATGAGAGGTTGTCTCGGGAATGTTGCTGGTCCCAGCGCTTCGGGGAGCCACTTCTCTAGGAAAGCCACCGCGTCATGTCCTTCTATTTTCTCCGGCACATTAACTAGTCGTAGGTTGGAACGACGAGAGCGATTTTCGAGGTCCTCGAGTTTGTTCGTGAGGAGAGCCACTTGTTTAACTAGCGCATCTATCTTGCCTTTCTCTGAGTTAATGGCGTCCTCCACGCTGCTAATGCGCATCTCTGCCCCATCCATGCGCACCGAAAAGTCCTGCACGTCTCTTTTAACATCTTGGATCGCTGACAGGACCACATCAAGTTTTGTGGAAAAGTCATTTCTGATTCCGTCGAGTATTTGAATAACATCCATGTTATGGGCCATTCCAGTACTCACGTCCAGGAGACTCCCAGGGCTAGCATCACCTGCAGAGTTAGCTTGACTGCTAGCATCAGAGACGACGTCTTCCTCACTCAGAGAAAAGTGTGCCTTAGATTTATTTTGTGCTTTCTTAGCCGGCATAATGTCGCGGATAACGACAATAACTCGTTACAAGCAATAGTTCTCACTGTTCACGCAGTTAAAGGACAGTTTTCAGGAACTTACTAAAATATCGCCAGGAGCTCACAAAAATACGTGTGCCTAGTTCAGCGCCATAACCACGCCCCAAATTTTCAGCTTTTTCCTTTTAAACAAATTAAAAGTGAAACAACACAAAACACTGCAAACCACAACACAATTAAATATAAATATGAAAAAATATGAAAACAAAAAGAACATGCACATTCTTTGTCATATGGACCTGCATGAATAAACTTTCTGTATCCGTTATCATCCGCAACTGAAAATAGTTGTGGATGATTACTATACCTTTCTAATGTGACGTTGTTGTCCCTGGCTCTCTTTCTCTGTCTCTCCCTCCCGCTCGGTTCCTGTGCTACTGAGAGTGTAACTACCGCCCCTCCCCCCTCTTCCCAGCGCAAAGCACAAGGAGAAAAAGCGGAAAAAAAGTGCGAGAGAGAGGGTGAGAGAAAGGAAAAAAAAACACGTCGTTCACTTCAAAGAGTCAAATTCGTAGACTCCCCCGAATGCAGCCAACAAATGCGTCCTCCTTTTTCCCGAATTTGAAGGATGGGTCGGGTGTATCCTTTGTGGCCCACCATATCCCAGAATGCATAGCACGGCCCAGCCAATTCCAGTTTTCAACAATGGTGGCTACTAAGTTTTAACTCTCTGGTGTCGACAGACGTGCCGGCGCATCAAAATCACATGACCAATTTAAGATGACACAGCTACAATATGCAGCGACTCAGAGTCTCCATTTCAACTTGGGTCGAAAGTGCGGACTTCAAACTATATACCAGTTTTGTGAATTGTGTCGATGGGCCACGTAAAACCAGAGTTTTGATAAAAACCTTTTAGAAATGTACAATTTCTATTTGCATTTCAAGTTATGAAAATGATTCGTTAAACATGTTTGTGGGTTTTACAGTAAAAAAAATATAACTTTTTCCTACTCAGATTTTTTATTTTTTGTCTGAATTTAGATCAATTGTGCTAATATAGTATGCCAAAATGAAAAAAAACCTCAAATTTCAAATATTTGAGGTTGTGCTGAAAATAATGACACCAAACAAGGCAAGATAAACAGTTTTTAAAGGGGAAATATAGAATATAAAATCAAAAATAGTCAAAAACGGCCAATTACACCCTGGACCCCAGAGGGTTAATATTACTCTTTTTACTCTTTCTGGGTCACAAAATACACTTTCAACATATTTTCAGGTGAGAAAGTAGCTGTGTAAACTTCAAATATCTGCTCGGTTTATCAAGACATCACATATTTGCAAAAGTGCTCCGACGTTTTCAGAGACGTCTGTTATCCACCAGCTCGATAGCTAGCCGGGAGCTCGAGGGTCACTAGAGCCGGCGAGAACTCCCGGCGGATCATTTTCAGATCACCGTGGTCTTGCACTACTCAGGTTAAACGTGATATATAAGTCACTTAGATAACCTAAAAATGTTATTGTTTGGCTTTTTTCAGTGTTTTATTTGTTCCTGAGTAAATCGGTTTGGCTGAGATTAAAGTTCTTAGATTAGATTAGATAAAATAAAACTTTATTAATCCACGTCAAACAGAAAACTGATTAAACAGAAGTGTGAGATGGTCGAGAATTTACACCAGTGTCCTGTTATATTTTAGATAGCAAGGAGCAGACGGACGAGTTTATTAAACTCCACCGAGACAGCGGTGATGCAAATCTGAAGGCTAGACCGTCCAGTTTCACAGCCGCTCGCTTCCTGCCTACCTGACCTTCTGAGGACCCAGCCCACGTAGACCGTGAAGGACGGGTCCTCAGGAGGATTCAGCCTATGAATTTGGACACCCCTAACATGTCTTGAAGTTCTCCAGAGGCCTGGTAATGAACTAATCATGTGATTCAGGTGTGCTGACCCAGGGTGAGGTCTAAAAACCTGCAGGACACCGGCCCCCGAGGCCTGGAGTTAGACACCCCTGGCATGAAGTCTGTCGGAGAAGGTCTTCATTTTCAGATGTTTGTGTTTGTTACTGCTGTGATGACAAAGCAGCCTTTTATGCCCCATTCTTTTACACAGCCTCAACATGAGAAACAGGTTGGGAGGGTAGCATTTAATAACAAATGTTCCCTTTGTGCAAGTATCAGGCCATTTCCCCAATTTCCATGAAACAAACTGGCCTAAATAAACCTAATGTAAGGCGATATCCTTACACATTTAGACAATATATCTTATTTAGATGATATATGGTACCTAGTACTGCATATCATGTATTATATACAACACTGGAAACTCAGGAAACACTGGGGACTTTTTGCACTTCCTCTTGTTTTGAAAGGACTTGTGTCCTAAATGCCAAACTTCACCACAAACAACCCTAAAGTATGTAGCAAGAACAGACATACAGCTGGTGAGGATGTACATGTCTGACATGGGGTGTGTAAAACAAGAGCAAAACTAAACGTTAGTTGGGCTTTTGTAATGTACCTGAATGAAAAGACACTGCGATTTAAAAGTACACAAAGTAAAAATGCTGTCATGAGTCATGGAAGTAATGGGAAAAAAGCCATTCTATATGACAATAACCTCTACACTATAACAATGCAAACCCTCTGCACTAAATGAATAGGAACAACACCTGCAAATGAAGGCGTCTTTATTAATGCTATAGCTGCATGTGGCGGCTATTTACTGATACCACCAGTGTCAACTTCACACAGCATGTGATTTCTGCCAGAATGTAAATAAACCACTCACCATCTTAATCAAGCACTTGAAATATGACACAGAAAATGAACATTTAATGTTTAACAACTTGTTTATAATCTTTACGTGACTGTATTAATATGTAGTGTCATCTTCTCTGCTGAAGTTACTCCAAACAAGACAAGCCTCTCATTTTTCCCTAAGCACCTTGTGACCAGTTAGGTCTGTGATTCACAATTATGTTATTATTTACAATAATGCACTTTTTGGACGATCTTGTTAGTAGTGCTGCAGACCGCACTGGGTGCTGTGGCATCACAAAGCTCCAATTTAAAGCAGAGAACCCATAAGCCTGAAGTGAAGTGTACTTGCACTAATTAAAAATGATTTCAGTTGGACTGGAATGATTTAATTTATCACAACAAACCCACTATCTGTCAGCAAAAGAAGAAAAGGCCCACTGACAAAGAATTTTTCTGGGCCTCATAGTCCTTCAGTAAGCAGTAAGGACTTGATGAATTTCTGTACAGATAAATAAAACTCTCACAACCTTTAGATGAAACATGGGAACAAGATGCTGCAGGTGTAGCTAACTGTGAGCAGCATGGACAGCACTAAAATACAAAAGAAAGAAAGCAATATTGACAACAGACAGACATGTTAATAATGACACAAGGAACACTCTAGACTCAAGGGAAGCATATTATAGGACTCATTTTTTATTTTGCTCACGTGTCTGAATCAGGCATTGATGCCACACAGTCGCACCAGGTTAAGGATGTCTGTGCTGGTCCATATACGTGTAACTCATAATACTGCACCACGGTACTACTACCACAGTAGGTGAATGAATTGATGGGGTTCTCCTACAAAGGAAGTGGAACTATTTGTGAAATCAGCTGGGGTAGTCGTGCATTTTAATGCTAACCTACGTGTTTGCCCCACCTATTTCATCCGTGCTTTTATTATGTTTTGCAATCTCTCTGTTTATTGCCAACAATCCCATGCAAGATTGTAAGTGCAAAATACACTCAACAAAACTGCACATTCCAGGGTGGCCTTTTGTTGTGGGCAGTCTGAGGTACACCTGTGCACTACTCATGATGTCAGATCAGCATCCTGATGTGGCACACCTGTGAGGTGGGATGGATTATCTCAATATAGCAGATGTGCCCACTACCACACATTTGGACTGATTTGTGACCACTGTTTGGGAGGGATGGTTATATTGTGTATCTGGAATGAATTTTAGGTCTCTACGTCCATCCCATGGGGAATGGGAGCAGTAACAAAGGTGTTGCGTTTATATTTTTGTTCAGTGTATTTTAACTGTTCTAAACTGAAACAGCTTTAACATTTTCTCTGTACCGTATTTTCACGACCATAAGGCGCACTTAAAAGTCTTAGATTTTCTTCAAAAAGTACGGCGCGCCCTATAGCGCAGTGCGCCCTGTGTGTTGTAAGGAGGACGTAGTAGAGAACACCATGAGAACGCTAAACGGTGAAGTGTGGGCGCAACCCTGAAAATGGCAAAGAGACACGCTTATGAAGCACAGTTTAAACTGAAGGCCATCAGCTATGCGGAGGAACATGGAAATCGAGCAGCGGCGAGAGAATTTAAGATTAACGAATCGATGGTTCGCAAATGGAGGAAGCTAGAAAACAAGCTCCGGCAGGTCAAGAAAACGCAGCTGAGTTTCCGCGGACATAAGGCGAGGTGGCCCGAGTTGGAGGAAAGACTCGAGCGGTGGATCATCGAGCAAAGAACAAGCGGGAGAAGCGTTTCGACGGTCACCATTCGGCTAAAAGCAGTTTCACTTTCACTTTTTGTGAAACTGTGCCATTTTTCCATCCGGACCAGGACTACGGTAGCGCAGCAACTTCCAGCGGATTATAAGGAAAAGCTGGCCATCTTCCGCTCCTACTGCAGCAAACACATCAGCGACAAAAACATCCAGCCCAGCCACATCACAAACATGGACGAGGTCCCGCTCACTTTTGACATCCCGGTGAGTCACACTGTGGAGAAGAAGGGGACCAGCACGGTAGCGATACGCACAACGGGGCACGAAAAGTCTTCTTTTACTGTTGTGCTTGGCTGCCATGCTAATGGACAGAAACTGCCGCCTATGGTGATTTTTAAGCGAAAGACTTTGCCTAAAGAGAAGTTTCCAGCAGGAATCATCATTAAGGCAAACGAAAAGGGCTGGATGGATGAGGAAATGATGAAAGAGTGGCTGAGGGAGGTGTATGTAAGGAGACCAGGTGGTTTTTTTCACGCATCACCATCGCTCTTAATCTGTGACTCTATGCGTGCCCATCTCACAGCCGATGTGAAAAAAACTAGTGAAACAAATGAACTGTGAGCTTGCTGTCATTCCGGGAGGCCTGACAAAGGAACTCCAGCCGCTGGACATCGGTGTGAACCGCCCGTTCAAAGTAAGGCTGCGATAGGCCTGGGAGCGATGGATGACCGATGGAGACCACAGTTTCACTAAGAGTGGAAGGCAGCGCCGGGCGAGTTACGCCACAATTTGCCAATGGATTGTAGATGCTTGGGCTAACATGTCTGCTGGCACTGTTGTTCGAGCTTTCGCAAAAGCCGGCATCATTTCCGAGGAGCCGCACGGCACGGAAAGTGACTCTGACGGTGAAGAAAGTGAACCTGGCATGTTTGATGGAGATTTAGCGCAGCTGTTCAATTCAGACACAGAGGATGAGGACTTCGATGGGTTTGATTGATGATAAAAATGTGAGTACCAAACTTCGTTTTGCTCCTGCTTTATTTTTAAATACGCACACTTGTGTGCTTGTGTGTTGTTGATGATGACGATTACTGGTAATAAAAATGTGAGTAAGGTACCGAACTCAGGTTTGCTCCCGCTTTATTTTTAAATACGCATACGGTACTTGTATGCGCCCTATGATCCAGTGCGCCTTATGTGTGTGTTAAATACAGTAATGGCACACATAACTGAGACTGCGCCTTTTAGTACAGTGCGTCTTATGGTCGTGAAAATACGGTAATAATTTTTCTTTTTGCAGAAGTATACTCATTTCTTCAATGAACACCACCATAACAGGTCACACACAACTTTTGTTGAACACAAACAAACCTGTCTGCATTTTTAAAACATTCATACTTATTGTGAACCACATTTTGGTACAGTGACAACAGGTGAGAATGAGAAACAGACTCAGTTTTAGTCAACTGTTTGGCTTCTTAAGAGGGGATAAACTGAAGAAGCTGGGATCAACTTTTTAAGGTTGATCCCAGCTTCTGCTGATAAAGGTCAGTCGCAGCAGCACCAGTAGGTGGAACGTGCTCGGGAACCTTTGCAGGACACACCCCACAGGACGGTTCATTTGGTATTCCTTTTCCTGCAAGACACAGTGTGTTTTTACAGTTGCATGAGTTAAAATTTACTTGGTGTAATCAACATAAATATAACTGCAAAAAATGTATTTAGTTTCATATATGATCTTGTCCTATTAGTCCAGTGCCCCTTCAGCTTATGTATCAGTTGATTAGATCTCGATGCAAATACTCAAAAACAAAAGGAAATATACATATAATAGCAAGATATAAGATAAGATAACTCTTTATTGTCATTGCACAGTCATACATAGTACAATAGTACAATGAAATTGGAAAACTGTCCTACGTCGGCACCACATATAACACGACACAATACGACACATCACAATGCAACACAAACAACACAGCACAGTATATTAACTTAGTAATAAAAAAGAAGAATACGTGTATTTGAATTGCACACTGTTATTATTACACATTAATTGTTATTGCACCTTGTTATAAATATAAATATTATTATTGTTACTGTTTTTACCGTTGTTACCTCCCCCCCAAAAAAGTCCAGGGAGGTATCCAGTCAGGTCAGCTGTTAGCATTGATCAGGGCTGTTGCCCTGTTGTAAAAGCTGTCCTTGAGTCTATTTGTTCGGGACCTCAGCAGCCTGAACCTCCTGCCAGACGGCAGCAGCTTAAACACCCGGTGTCCTGGGTGTGTGCAGTCCCGTAGGATGCTGCGTGCCCTCTTGAGACAGCGAGTGCTGTACAGGTCCTTCAGGGAGGGAAGATGATGTCCAACGATTTTTTGGGCCATATTGATGACCGTCTGGAGTGCCTTTCTGTGTGCTGTGGTGCAGCTGGAGAACCACACACAGATGCAATATGTCAGCACACTTTCAATGGAGCAGCGGTAGAAGACGGTCAGCAGCTCCTTCAGGTCCATTTTTCTGAGGATTCTCAGAAAGTGGAGACGCTGTTGGGCCTTCTTTCAAACCACAGAGGTGTTTGAGCTCCATTGGAGGTCTGTGTCTATGTGCACACCCAGGAACATGAAACTGGACACCCTTTCTACCCGCTCCCCGTTGATGCTGACAGGCTGCAGCTCAGACTTCCTTCTTCTGAAGTCACTACCAGTTCTCTTGTCTTGGTGGTACTGAGGTCCAGGTTGCTATCTACACACCAATCTGACAGCCTCTAAACTTCAGCTCTGTACGCCGTCTCATCTCCCCCTGAGATGAGCCCCACCTTTGGGGGAGATGAGACATATCCAAATAATTCAGGCAAAACTAATGAGGTGTTTTATAAATTCAAACTGTCCCATCCGTTGTAAATGTCAGCATTTACAACAGATGGGATGTGGATGTGCACATATGCAATTAATTACACATTTGTGTGTGTAGACTGTCAAACTAAACATATGCAGCGTTCCAGATAGCTCGGAACTCAGATGTCCTGATGTTGCTGTCATTCAGTATCACTACGGCCGTCTTCTTCTGTTTGTCTACCACCACTATGTCCGGTTGGTTAGCCACCACCATTTTGTCCGTCTGTATCTGGAAGTCCCACAGGATCTTAGCTCGGTCACTCTCCACCACCCTTGGAGGCGTCTCCCATTTTGACCACGGGACTTCCAGGTTATACTCGGCACAGATGTTCCTGTACACTATGCCACCCACTTGGTTATGGCGTTCCATGTATGCCTTGCCTGCCAGCATCTTGCTCCCTGCTGTTATGTGCTGGATTGTCTCTGGGGCATCTTTACACAGCCTGCACCTGGGGTCTTGCCTGATCCACCCAAACCTCTATGGATCTTGTACTCAGAGCTTGTTCCTGTGCTGCCATGATTAGTGCCTCTGTGCTGTCTTTCAGTCCAGCTTTGTCCAGCCACTGGTAGGATTTCTGGATATCAGCCACCTCCTCTATCTGCCGGTGGTACATACCGTGCAGGGGCCTGTCCTTCCATGATGGTTCCTCCTCTTTCTTGGGTTTCTGCTGCCTGAGGTATTCACCGAGCACGCGGTCGGTTGGAGCGATCTTCCTGATGTATTTGTGGATGTTTGTTGTCTCATCCTGGACTGTGGTACTGACACTCACCAGTCTCCGGCCTCCTTCCTTCCACTTAGCGTACAGCCTCAGGGTGCTGGACTTGGGGTGAAACCCTCCATGCATGGTCAGGAGCTTCCTGGTTTTGATGTCAGTGGCTTCTATCTACTCCTTTGCCCAGCTTATTATCCCAGCAGGGTACCTGATCACAGGCAGGGCGTAGGTGTTGATAGATCACATCTTCTGGTGTTGGCCAGAGGAGCCGATGGCGCGATATGGCAGCCTCGCTTCTGTCAGTCTGCCCCAGGGCAGCTGTGGCTACAACTGTAGCTGCCTCCACCAGTGTGAGAATGTGAGAGTGAATGAGTAGTGGAATTGTAAAGCGTTTTGGGTGCCTAGAAAAGCGCTATATAAATGCAATCCATTATTATTATTATTATCTTGTTCTTACCGTTCAGCTGACTCCTCAGGACTTGCCTGACCCTCTGCAGGTACTTGGTGATTGCAGCTTTCCTAGTGGCCTATTCATGGTTTCCATTTGCCTGCGGGATCCCCAGGTACTTGTAACTGTCCTCTATGTCTGCAATGTTGCCTTCTGGTAGTTTGATCCCCTCAGTTCTGACTACCTTCCCTCTCTTTGTTATCATCTGACTACACCTCTCCAATCTGAATGACATTCCAATGTCATTGCTGTGTATCCTGGTGGTGTGGATCAGTGAATCGATGTCTCGTTCACTCTTGGCATACAGCTTGATGTCATTCTGATGAACTCATTATGGGTTCCCTCTTTTGGCCCACACACTGGTAATTGATCACTCACCTGCAGCCTGTTAACCTGACTCTTCTAGCCACTACTTAAGGCGGCTGCTCAGTGTCTCTCGTTGCTGGATCGTTGTGCAACCTGTGTTTGTGTAGCCCCAGCTCTATTCTGCTCTCGTGTTCTTTGTGATCTCGTCATATTGTTTCTAACCACCTGTTTCCTTGTACATAGATCTTTCTGGACCTGTCCTTGTCTCCCCCCTGGATTCCTGAGCGTGAGTTTGGAAGATCACGTGGATGAGAAGCTTGTCATGTTTGGAGTAACTTGCGAAGGCTTCAGCAAAGAAGATGTGTTACGTGCGTGTGTTGTTGGTTTGTTTGTTTCTTAATGTGTGTATGCTAATTCACCTGTGCAGGGGCTCGGCTGTGATTGGTGGACGGAAGGCACGGCCTGATGTAACTGGCTCTGGCTCTGGACGTAATCCATAAAGGACGATTGAAGAGTTGCGAAAGGGGTGTGTGTGTGAAAACTTCCCATGCACTTGTCCCATGTCCAGATGGAGCGGCCACAGTTATAGCTACCTAGTTAAATTTGGCCGTGTGTGTGAAGTGCGGAGCAAGTAAGGGTGAGCTGCCGATTATTTTGGGAAGCCTCGTTTTCTCCTGTGTTGTTAGACCAGGGAGGTCACACTGTGTCATTTCTTTGTTTATTTTCTGGAAGAGGTAAAAGGGGAACCGAAGTGTAACCCACATCAGATTTGTGGGTTGTGCTGCTGAATAAGGCTGGAGGTGTAATTTTCCCTCCCCGCCACTAGGAGGCGAGTATGCCTTGTGATGACTTTCTGTCAGTCAACATTTCCTGTTTTGAAAGCCATTACTCATGAGGCAACCACCAAATTAGCTGAAAGATCCGGTAAGAAAAGCTAAAATAAAAGTTAAATTCACAATTTATCTTCACATACTAGTAGGGGCGGGCGAGCTATCTCACCACGAGCTCCGGTAAGGGATGCTACATGAATGTTAGCACCATAAAGACATGTAGTTGACTGCTGTTAATATATTTTCTGCTTTAAAAAACAAAACCAGTCGGAGTTGTGATATTTATGTTTAAAGCACTGTAGCATCACTGATGTGCAGATGTTTAATTTTAAGTGCTAAAGAATATATTAAAATGTGCCCAGCTAACCGCTAGTATTAAGCTACTGCTTAGCGATTTCTGTGTATTTCTGTGTATTCTAACATTACTGTGATTCATCAGAGTTTGTTAGCTTTCCAAAACGTTGGAGAAGCAGTAATATTGTCGTGTAGTGCTTAAATGCACCCTTTCAGTTTTGTTGACTTAGAAGTTAATTCATTTAATAAAGATGCAAAAAGTTCATAAAATGTGATTATAAAATGTGAGGGATCTCATCACTCTGTTGAAGTATTAATGTTTTAAGAAGTTGATATATTTTTCTGAGAAATAATTCAAGTTGAAATATCTTAAAAAGAAGAACAGTTAAAAGCGAGCTGTTAAAAGGATAAATATGGAAGAGTGAATCTTACAAGTTTATTTATTTTAAAAAGGGTAAAACCTTGTGTGATGTAACTCAAGTTATTTCATGATGGTTGAGACATTGTATAACTAAAATAATTTGTTATACTTGAGCAATACTTGACTGAAAGATGAGTGATGGAAGAAGTATAGATAAAATAGTAATGTATGCACTCTGAACTGTGTGCATAGATTGGTTTTTGACCAGGACTGGATCATTCGAGATCTGAACCCTTTGGGTTCAGTGGCTAGCCAATCCCAAGAGAGTGACTGTAGACGGACCAGAGTACGGTGTGGCCAGCCGTGGGATCCATCTTCAGCAAACCTCAGGACTATAACTACATTCCTTGACACAGATAAGACTAACACATTAAAAATCTACCCGGGTAGTGTTAGAACCAGTGGACAGAAACACACACACGCACACACACACAAGGAACTCTAATTTCTCTTCCCAAAGAGAAGTGGACTGAGCAACAGGAGCGGAAGCTCTTTAGTTGAAACTCTTTGGAGAATTTCCTTAAAGAGGATGTTTGGTTTTGATTTTAATGTGCGTTTGTGCACTGTAGGAAGCCGGCTTTAGACAGGCAGGGTTTGTAAACTTTACAACTTTCAATACAGTTTCTATTCAAATCACATCTTATCTATCATTGTGTGGTTCCTTCTCTGCTGATCCTTTCAAGGCTCCATAGTCTTACCTAGAACTTTCTGATACTAGTCCAAAGTTGTTGAGACAATAATTTAATGTGTATCTCATATTATTTAATTGTAATACCTGTTACAGAAGCCTAGGTTGATTTTTGTTTGTTGTGTTGGCCTAAGCTCACCCTGAGCTAATCATACACTCGCACTACCGTTGTATTGAGCGCCATTGCTGTGAATAAATTATTCTTAAAAGTCCGATGCTGTGGCTGTGTCTGTTTGGGCATGGGAAGTCGCGGGACACCCCGCTCCTGTCACGGTCATTCTGAGCCAGGTCGTAACATGATTTGGGGGCTCGTCCGTTTTGTCTGTTTTTTTTCTGGCTGGTTTTGTGGTCTGTAGTTTGTTCAGTCAGCTTTTCTTTTGTGTGTGTGTGTGGGGAGGGGGGGGGGGGACGTGAGGTGTGTGTGTGTGGGAGGATGGAGTTTTCTTTAGATGACTTTGTTACCTCGCCTTCCTGGGATAAGATAGAGTTGTGTAGAAAGGCAGATTTGCTTATTATAGCAAGTTTTTTTGGTATTAAAGTGTCCTACAATGCCCGTAAAGCGGAGGTGAAGGTTGCTTTGTGTGCAGGTTTGGTGCAGCAGGGCATTCTCCCTTCCCTGAAGGCAGCTCTAAAGCAGCCTGGCAGGGGCGGCGTGGAGGTGGCTCCGGAGACTGAGCCGGAGCCGGATGCCAAAGGGCCTGCTAATGTGCTCCCAGCTGAGGTGGAGCCTGGTGCGGCTGAGGTGGAGTCAGGGTGGCTGAGGAGCCTCAGGCAGTAGGGTCTACGGAGGACCTCTGTTTGACCCTCCGTATTAGGGAGGTGGAGGTTCGCGCTAAGGAGCTTGAAGTGCAAGCTATGCACCTCCGTGTTAGAGCTTTGGAGTTAGAGCGCAAGCCCGCCGCTGCCTCAACACCTGTTTCCGCTGCCTCCACACCTGTCTCGGGTCGCCCTGACACATCCACAGTTACTTCAACAAGTTTTGACATCACCAAACATGTTACACTAGTACCTCCGTTTCGGGAGGCTGAGGTTGATTCCTATTTCAGTGCTTTTGAGCGTATAGCAGCTACATTGAATTGGCCTAACGAGTTTTGGGCACTGCTACTCCAGTGTAAGTTAATCGGCAAGGCTCAAGAAGTATGTACTAGCCTTTCCGTTAATGACAGCCTCCAATATGATATTGTGAAAAAATCCATTCTGCGCGCGTATGAATTAGTTCCTGAGGCTTACCGTCAGAAATTTCGTAAAAGTGAAAAGACCGCTGATCAAACTTTTGTGGAATTTGCCCGTGAGAAACATCGCTTGTTTGAACGCTGGATGCAAGCCAGCAAAGTGAAGGATATTGAGGGATTGAAGGAATTGGTACTTTTAGAAGAATTTAAGAAGTGTCTCCCGGATCAGTTAGTAGTTTATTTAAACAAGCAGAAAGTGATGTCCCTGGAAAAAAGTAGCAGTTTTAGCGGACGAATTTACCCTCACACATAAAAACATTTTCTCACATGAGGCAGCACGAGAAGTGAGGGGAGGGCAGGAAAAGAGACAAAAATCTCCTAAACAGACCCGAAGGGCGAGACAGGAGGAAACTGAAAGGCGGGAATGTTTTTATTGCCGTGAGTCTGGTCACCTGATTGCCTGTTGTCCTGCACTGCGGAAGAAGGAGCAGCGCAGATGGTCTAACGGACCCGTGGGGCTCATTAAAGTAGTTTCCCCACCTATATGTCCTGATCGGATACAGGGGTGTGACCCAGAAATGGAGGGAGAGTCACGTTTGAAACCATTCCTTTCCCAAGGCTTCGTTTCGGTAACAGGAGAAGAGAAGGACAGGATCCCTATCACTATTCTCCGAGACACTGGAGCACATCAATCTTTTATGTTAGATGATGTGTTGCCACTGTCGGATAAAACCGCCTGCCACACGGATGTGTTGGTGTGGGGAATTGAAATGAGTGTTCTGCATGCGCCACTCCACAGCATATATTTACACTCACCAATTACAACCGGCCCTGTGAAAGTCGCTGTACGGCGACAGTTGCCGTTTAAAGGTGCGTCATTTATTTTGGGCAGTGATTTGTCCGGGGGAAAAGTGTTCCCACCGCCTGAAGTGGTGGATACCCCTGTTGCTACCGCCTCAGATGGTACTGATCTAAAAGTGACAGTATTTCCCGTTTGTGCTGTTACGCGGGCGCAAGCGCACAAATTTGCTGATGTCGTTAGTTTTGCAGATACGTTTGTGGCTATGGAGCAAAAGCTTTCTGTAGTGGGGAAAGACGGTGTGAAAAAAAATGCAGTGTGCTACATTTAATGCCGGAATTGGGTGGAGATGTGAATAAAGAAGCTTTGATAAGCACTCAGGAAAATGACAAGTCTTTAAGTTCCTGTTTTGCAGCCGTTGTTACGGCCGGGGAAAGCCCCCTTCCCCGTTTTTTCCTGCAGGATGGCGTGTTAATGAGGCGGAGGTCCTCAGATCAGAGTGGAACATCAAATGTTACACAGGTGGTGGTATCATCTCAGCATCGTGATCAGGTGCTAAGCTTAGCACATGATGCTGGCATGGCTGGGCACCTCGGAATAACTAAAACTTATTACCAAGTGTTGCGTAATTTCTTTTGGCCTGGCTTAAAAAAACATGTAGCTTCTTACTGTTGATCTTGTGCTACCTGCCAGTTGGTGGGCAAACTCAATAAACCCATTCCACCTGCGCCGTTATCTCCTATCCCTGTAATGAGTGAACCTTTTGAAAAAGTAATACTAGACTGTGTAGGACCGTTGCCGAGAACAAAAGCCGGCCGTCGGTATATTCTTACGGTAATGTGCTCAGCAACAAGAAAGCAGTAATTAAAGCTTTGATCAAATTCTTTTCTGTGTTTGGGTTGCCGAAAATCATTCAAACAGACCAAGGCACCAACTTCATGTCCAGAGTCTTTGCACAGATTGGGCAGGGATAGCTCAGTAGGTAGAGTGGTAGCCCCATGATCGGAAGGTCGGGGGTTCGACTCCACTGAACGGCTACCCTGAGGTACCCCTGAGCAAGGTACCGTCCCTACACACTGCTCCCCGGGCGCTGCATTGGTGGCTGCCCACTGCTTCACTGGGTGAATGGGTTAAATGCAAAGGAACTATTTCCCTATGGGGACTTACACACACTTTACACTTTACAGATTGTTAAAGAACTACATGCCAAGCATGTTACATCTAGTCCATATCACCCCGAAAGTCAAGGTGCTTTGGAAAGGTTCCACCAAACTCTTAAAGTTATGTTACGTAAGTTCTGTTTGGAGTCTGGTAGGGGGTGGGATGAGGGGTTGCCCCTATTGTTGTTTGCTGTTAGAGAGGCTAAACAGGAGTCCCTGGGATTTAGCCCCGCTGAGTTGGTTTTCGGACATGTGATCCGAGGCCCTCTCCAACTTTTGAGGGAAAAATGGCTGTCGGAGACCCCGGACGTGAGTCGGCTTCGAGACAGGCTTCGCCTAGTGTGGAAAATAGCCGGGGAAAACCTAAAGCAAGTGCAAACTAAAATGAAAGCTCGATTTGACAAAAAGTCTGTGGTTAGAAGTTTCCAACCAGGGGAGGAAGTGTTGATGTTATTGTCCGTGGTGGGGTCCAGTTTACTAACGCAGTTCGCTGGTCCTTACAGTGTTGAATGTAAACTCGACAATAACCACTATGTGATTCGCACTCCAGATCGGCGGCGAAAAACCAGGGTTTGTCATGTGAATACGTTGAAACTATTCCATCCACGTGCACAAAATACAACAGCGCCCCCGGTGTGCGCTGTTGCCATCCTCCCCACTTACAAACTGTCGGATGACGGATTATCTGGGAGGGATGATGCATTAGGTAGTGGGCATCTGAAAAACTCTTTCATTTTAAATGATCTTGAATCATTTGTTGCCGACTTACCTGAAACTGCTCGAACTGACATCATTACTCTGATAAAAAAAATAACTTTTCACTGATCACCCATGCCAAACCACTGTCTTATGTCATGACATTGATGTAGAGGGGCATAAGCCAATTAAACAACATGCGTACCAGGTGAATCCATTGAAAAGGGAAATAATGCAGAGAGAAGTCAATTATCTCCTAGAGCATGGCTTAGCCATTCCAAGTGCTAGCGCATGGAGCTCTCCATGTGTGTTAGTGCCCAAGTCTGACAATACTCCTCGATTCTGTACGGATTACCGAAAGGTAAATGCGGCCACTAAAGCAGACTCTTTCCCATTACCTAGGATGGATGACTGTGTTGATGGTGGGTGGGATCCGCTACTTATGTGACCAAACTGGATTTATTAAAGGAATATTGGCAGGTTTCTTTAACTGCTAAAGCATCTGAGATCTCTGCATTCGTTACCCCCAATCACTTCCTTCAGTGTGATGCCCTTTGGCTTGCGTAATGCACCAGCCACATTTCAGCACCTGATGGCTAAGGTTTTGGCCGGGGTCCCTAACTGTGATGCCTACTTAGATGATGTGGTCATTTATTCTGCTTCCTGGAGCGATCATCTCCAAACCCTCTTAACTATTTTTAAGCGTTTTGAGGAAGTATCGCTCACTGTAAATCTGACCAAATGTGAGTTCGGGAAAGCAACCATCACCTACCTTGGAAAGCAGGTGGGTCATGGGCGAGTGTGCCCCGTGACCGCGAAGGTAGAGGCTGTTATTGAGTTTCCGATTCCACAAACAAGGAGGGGGTTACGCCGCTTCCTCGGAATGTGTGGCTACTACCGAAGTTTCTGTAAAAACTTTGCCTCCGTAGTCGCTCCCCTAACTGACCTGGTCAGCCTGACCAAACTCTTGATATGGACTCTGGCGTGCCAAACTGCTTTTGAGTCAGTGAAAACTCTACTGTGCAGTGCCCCAGTTTTAGCAGCACCTAACTTTGAATCCCCTTTTAAGTTGGAGGTGGACGCCACCGCAACTGCAGCGGGTGCGGTTCTGCTGCAGGCAGATCAACACGGAGTGGACCGTCCAATCTGCTATTTCTCGAAGAAATTCAATAAACACCAAGTGAACTATAACACTAACTAATAATGCAATCACTATTAAGGAGGCAAGAGTGCAGCTGAAGTGTTAATAGTTATCATAATAAAGTGACTGAGATAGACAATTTTTCAGCTGGCAAATATATCTTCTTTTGATAAATTTGATCTGTGTAGTCCTACTATCAATATTATTTCACATATCCAATTCAGGGTTGGGGGGTTCAGACTCCTAGACCTAAAGTTGTGCTCCCCCCCCCCCCAACTTTAGTGCTCTCTGTCAAAATTGACCAGTCTGTTTTAACAGCTCTGAAATTAGCATGACAAACATTTTTCACCAACAAATTCGGTTCAGTGGGTGGTTCAATGGGTCATTCAGTGGGCCATTCAGGAGTCAGAGGCCAAAGGGGGGGGGGGGATTCCCATTAATTTCCTATGGCAGTCACTTTCGACCGGGAATATCCCAGATGTAACAAGGTTGATTAAAACACTCAAAGTTCAATGAAAAGAGGTGCTCATCACTTTTATATGTTCAAGTGCATAGTGTGGCGGATGTCATAAGGCCTCGAGGCAATCGGATGTAAAACACAATATTTATGAGTTTTTTAAGTTGGCAAATTTGCCCTGCACGTGACAGGAAGGCTAGAGGGTCCGAGCTGCAGTACTCCCTGGACAGGTCACCAGTCTGTCACAGGACTAATGTTGCATATTAGCGACTCAGTTACATCTGTAATTGCACAAGACTGCAGGTTTATTTGTACACGGTGGACTGACCAATGGGAAAGTTATTACCCACATATGAAAACAATCAGGGCAATCACAAAGCATGTAGTAAAACTAGAGCACAGCATGTAAAAAACACGGTTCAAAGTAAGGCAGGAAATGCACTATCAAGACTAACATCAAACAAAGGTAGGAGTGGAGGTCAAAGACGAGACAGCATTCCCCAGCAGACCCCAAGCAGCTGGGGAAAGAGGGTGGCTGGGTGACGGTGAGGAGGAAGCATAGTCTTAAACGGAAGCCCCAGGTACACCCCCAATCTGTTCATGTGTCTAACCATTTTTACCCACTCTGCGACACACCCGCCGGGGGTCAAACTCTGGTAATTGGTGATTCTGTTCTGTTCAGACATGTGAAGCTAGAGACACTGGCAACCATAGTCAATTGTCTTCCAGGGGCCAGAGCAGGCGACACTGAAGGAAATGTAAAACTGCTGGCTAAGGGTAAATGTAAATTCAGTAAAATAATAATTCACGTCGGCAGTAATGACACCCGGTTATGCCAATCGGAGGTCATTATAATCAATATTGAATCAGTGTGTAACTTTGCTAAAACAATGTCGGACTCTGTAGTTTTCTCTGGTCCCCTCCCCAATCAGACCAGGAGTGACATGTTTAGCCGCATGTTCTCCTTAAATTGCTGGCTGTCTGAGTGGTGTCCCAGAAACGATGTGGGCTTCGTAGATAATTGGCAAACCTTCTGGAGGAAACCTGGTCTTGTTAGGAGAGACGGCATCCATCCCACTTTGGATGGAGCAGCTCTCATTTCTAGAAATAGGGACAAATTTATTAAACCCCCCAAAATATGACTATCCAGAGTTGGGACCAGGAAGCAGAGTTGCAGTCTTACACGCCTCTCTGCAGCTTCTCTCCTCCTGCTACCCCCCAAAAACCCATCTCCATAGAGACTGTGTCAGCTCCCAAACAGACAAAAAACAAACTAAAAACCAGCAACAAACAACTTAAACATAAACAATCACAAAGAAAGAACAATACAGTATCCACATCTGAACCAAAGAGTAAAACAGTGAAATGTGGATTATTAAATATCAGGTCTCTCTCCTCCAAGTCTCTGTTAGTACATGACTTAATAATCGATCAACAAATCGATTTACTCTGCCTTACAGAAACCTGGTTGCAGCAGGATGATTATGTTAGTTTAAATGAATCAACACCCCTGAGTCATTCTAACTACCAGAAATCTCAAAGCACAGGCCGAGGGGGAGGTGTGGCAGCAATTTTTCACACCAGCCTATTAATCAACCAAAGACCCAGACAGACTTTTAATTCATTTGAAAGTCGGATGCTTAGCCTCGTCCACCCCACCTGTGAAACTCAGAAACCCGTCTTACTTGTTATCATCTATCGTCCACCTGGGCCTTACACAGAGTTTCTCTCTGATTTCTCAGACTTTTTATCTGATTTAGTTCTCAGCTCAGATAAAATAATTATTGTGGGTGATTTTAACATCCATGTAGATGCAAAAAATGACAGCCTCAACATGGCATTTAATCTGTTATTAGACTCCGTTGGCTTCTCTCAAAATGTAAAAGAACCCACCCACCACTTTAATCACACTCTAGATCTTGTGTTAACATATGGCATAGAAATTGAACATTTAACAGTGTTTCCTGAAAACCCTCTCCTGTCTGATCATTTCCTGATAACATTTACATTTACGATAATTGATTACACAGCAGCTTTTGGGAAGTCTGACCACAACGCCATCTTCCTCATTCCCCAGTATAAACAAAGCATACGGAGGGAAGAAGTAACCACGAGGGAGGTAAAACGGTGGACTGCCCAATCAGAAGCTACGCTACAGGACGCACTCAACGACGTCGACTGGGACATGTTCAGAGCATGCGCAGTCGACATCAACGAGTTTATGGAAGTAGCAGTATGCTTCGTCAATATGCTAGCGGAGGAGATTATCCCCACTGCGAGAGTCACCACATTCCCAAACCAGAAACCGTGGATGGACAGATCGATCCGCACTGCAGTAAACGCCAGGACCGCCTCCTACAATGCGGGTCTCGCCACTGGCGATATGAGCGCCTACAAAGCGGCCTCATACGGCGTGCGGCGCGCGGTGAGAGATGCCAAACGCCGGTACCGGGAACGTGTGGAGTCCCACTTCCACCAGGGCGACACACGGAGTATGTGGCATGGACTACACACCATTACGGACTACAAAGCCAGGGACACTGCGCTGATCAACGCTGACCCTGCATTCACCAACGAGCTGAATCAGTTCTACGCCCGTTTCGAGGTTAGCCAGGCGGCTAATGCTATCTACCGCCTGACTACCGAGGACAGTGACGTCATCAGCGAGAGACCGGTGACCAGCATCGCGGAGCATGACGTCCGAGCGGCACTGAGGAGAGTGAACACAAGGAAAGCGGCGGGGCCAGACGGCATCACCGGCCATCTGCTGCGCTGCTGTGCTGACCAGCTAGCAGGTGTGTTCACTTACATCTTCAACGAGTCCCTGGCGAAGTCTGTGGTCCCCACATGCTTCAAAAGATCCACCATCATCCCTGTGCCCAAGAACAGCAAACCCTCATCCCTGAACGATTACCGGCCAGTTGCACTGACCTCGGTAGTAATGAAGGTGTTTGAGAGGCTGCTGAAGAACATCCTCTCCTCCTCCATCCCAGACACCACAGATCCGCTGCAGTTCGCCTACAGATCCAACAGATCCACAGAGGGTGCCATCGCCCACGTCCTACACACCACTCTCAGCCATGTGGACAAGAAACAGGGTAACTATGTGCGAATGCTGTTTGTTGATTACAGTTCAGCGTTTAACACAATAGTGCCCTGCAGACTGTTCACAAAGCTGAGGGATCTGGGACTTAACAGCCGTCTGTGTGCATGGGTGTTGGACTTCCTCACTGGCAGAACTCAGGTGGTGAGGGTGGGCAGGTGCTTCTCCAACAGCATCACCATCAACACAGGAGCACCTCAGGGATGTGTCCTCTCGCCACTGCTCTACTCCCTCTACACTTCAGACTGTGTGGCCACCCATGGCTCCAACACCATTGTGAAGTTTGCTGACGACACAGTGGTGTTGGGTGCCATCTCCAACAACGATGAGACGGCCTACATGGATGAAGTGAAGAATCTGGCATCGTGGTGCCAGGACAACCACCTCCAGCTGAACGTCAGCAAGACCAAGGAGCTGGTGGTGGACTTCAGAAGGGGTCAGCACAGAGACTACAAGCCCATTATCATCAATGGAGCTCCAGTGGAGAGGGTGCAGTCCTTCAAGTAGCTTGGTGTCCACATCTCCTCAGACTTGACATGGGCTGCCCACATTCAGGTCCAGACCAAAAAGGCTAGGCAGCGCCTGTATACCTACGACAACTGAGGAAGTTCAGGGTCTCTCCAAAGATCCTCAGGATTTTCTATACAGGCGCTGTGGAGAGCATCCTCACACAGAACATGACATCGTGGTTTGGGAACAGCTGTGTGAAGGACCAAAAAGCTCTCCAGAGAGTGATCCGTACAGCAGAACGCTGCTGCAGGATTGCTCTCCCCCCGCTTCAGGACACCTACACCAGGAGATGCCGGACTAGAGCAGCGCAGATACTGAAGGACCCGTCCCATCCTGGCAACAAACTGTTCCAACTTCTGCAATCTGGTAGAAGGTTCCGCATCTTCCGGGCAAGGACAGAGAGACTCAAGAGGAGCTTCTATCCCCAAGCCATCCGTACCCTAAACACACACACCCGCCCTCTCACATCATCTATAATTGACTGAGACAGGACTCTTCCAGACACTAAACCAAGGCACAATGTACATTTCAATTCCTTTAATTTTAAATATGTTTATACTGTCTATCCTGTAAAATAGTCAGATGTCTATTCATATTAATGTACAGAATTCACCTGCTTGCTGCTACTACTGCACATTCACCCAATGTATATACTACATATATATATATATATATATATATATATATATATATATATATATAATGTTCTTCCTCTACACCCCCCCCCCCCCCCCCCCCCCCCAATTTTTTTGCACATGTCGAGGAGCGTGTCAGGCTACATTTCACTGTGTGTTATACTTGTATAACTATGCATGTGACAAATAAAGAACCTTGAACCTTGGAGAGTAGACTTTATCACAGTAGTTCTCTAGCATATTGAGACTATATGTCCACACCGTTACATATTTCATATGTACGGGGTACAACCCCCTTGGTCATGGCGTGTGGATATTTCTTTAAGACACTCTGGCACGCCCGGCTACGCCCCACAGCTCACGTATAAAACAGCTGTGCAGACGTGACACCGGTGATCATTTGATCTCCACTTGTGTTGTGTGTGTGTGTGAGTGCCTTGAGAGTGCTGTATGTATGTGCGTCCGTCAGGAGCGTTTTTCGGCATCCTCTGTGGGCGCTGCATCTCCCCTGGTATTCCCCTGGTATTCCTTAGAGACAGAATGTGAAAAAAAAATCCATGAATTCACATGGTAGGATTTGTAAAGAATTTATTCGTAAATTAGGGTGGAAAATAAGTATTTGGTCACCTCAAACAAGGAAAATCTCTGGCTCTCACAGACCTGTAACGTCTTCTGCAAGAAGCTTTTCTGTTCCCCCACTCGTTACCTGTATGAATGGCACCTGTTTGAACTCATCATCTGTATAAAAGACACCTGTCCACAGCCTCAAACAGTCAGACTCCAAACTCCGCCATGGCCAAGACCAAAGAGCTTTTGAAGGACACCAGGAAAAGTATTGTAGACCTGCACCAGACTGGGAAGAGTGAATCTACAATAGGCAAGCAGCTTGGTGTGAAAAAATCAACTGTGGGAGCAATCATCAGAAAATGGAAGACATACAAGACCACTGATAATCTCCCTCGATCTGGGGCTCCACGCAAGATCTCATCCCGTGGGGTCAAAATGATCATGAGAACGGTGAGCAAAGATCCCAGAACCACACGGGGGGACCTGGTGAATGACCTGCAGAGAGCTGGGACCAAAGTAACAAAGGTCACCATCAGTAACACACTACAACGGCAGGGAATCAAATCCCGCAGTGCCAGACGTGTTCCGCTGCTGAAGCCAGTGCATGTCCAGGCCCGTCTGAAGTTTGCCAGAGAGCACATGGATGATACAGCAGAGGATTGGGAGAATGTCATGTGGTCAGATGAAACCAAAGTAGAACTTTTTGGTATAAACTCAACTCGTCGTGTTTGGAGGAAGAAGAATACTGAGTTGCATCCCAAGAACACCATACCTACTGTGAAGCATGGGGGTGGAAACATCATGCTATGGGGCTGTTTTTCTGCCAAGGGGACAGGACGACTGATCCGTGTTAAGGACAGAATGAATGGGGCCATGTATCGTGAGATTTTGAGCCAAAACCTCCTTCCATCAGTGAGAACTTTGAAGATGAAACGAGGCTGGGTCTTCCAACATGACAATGATCCAAAACACACCGCCCGGGCAACAAAGGAGTGGCTCCGTAAGAAGCATTTGAAAGTCCTGGAGTGGCCTAGCCAGTCTCCAGACCTCAACCCCATAGAAAATCTGTGGCGGGAGTTGAAAGTCCGTGTTGCTCGGCGACAGCCCCAAAACATCACTGCTCTCGAGAAGATCTGCATGGAGGAATGGGCCAAAATACCAGCTACTGTGTGTGCAAACCTGGTAAAGACCTATAGTAAACGTTTGACCTCTGTTATTGCCAACAAAGGTTATGTTACAAAGTATTGAGTTGTATTTTTGTTATTGACCAAATACTTATTTTCCACCCTGATTTACGAATAAATTCTTTACAAATCCTACCATGTGGATTCATGGATTTTTTTTTCACATTCTGTCTCTCACAGTTGAAGTGTACCTCTGGTGCAAATTACTGACCTCTGTCATCATTTTAAGTGGGGGAACTTGCACAATCGGTGGCTGACTAAATACTTTTTTGCCCCACTGTAAGCCCTGTGTTTTCCGTGCTCAGTGTCGCGTCGTCCCCTCAGATTATGCCTGTGTGTCTTTGTGTCAGCATTCTAGTGTTCAGTACCTTTGCTCTGTTTATGTTTTGTTTTCATGCCAGCAATAAAGCTGAGGTTTTGATTTACAATTCTGTGTTCGAGTCCTGCGCTTGGATCCTCCTCTCCGCCTGCCCGCACACAGAGCCCTGACACCCTTCTCCGGCTTATGGCCTCGAAAAATAGGCTTATGCGCTGGTCGGACCACACTGTGCGGCTGCCGGCTAGCAAGTAGCTCGGCTACAGTGAGGAAACACAGCAGGGACATGGCTTCAGCGTTTAAGCATACGCTGTTGCCTGGGCACTGTGCAGCTTGGCTGTGAAGTATGTAAACACAGAGGGGACACGGCTTCAGCGTTCAAGCATACGCTGTCGCCTGAGCACTGTGCAGCTCGGCTGCTATGTGTGTTAACACAGAGGGGATACGGCTTCAGCATTCCAAGTGTTCGCTGTTGGCCTGCTTAACACTGGGGAATAAACAGTGGGGAATTAGGCTACGGTTCGTGGCGGCTAATCGTTAGCCGGCCTGCGAGTAGCATTCCAGCCAGTTAGCCTGTCTGGCGTGTTGCCCGCAGCTCGTGGGTTAACGCGGCCAGCAGGGCTCCGCTCGTAGCTCGGCTACATTGGGGAAATGTGTCAGAGTTCCAAGCATATGCTTTTAACTGTCAGCACTGTGACGCAGGAGCTAGTAAACAGTGAAAGGGGAATTCAGGTTGCGGCTAGTGCCGGCTACCTGTTAGCACTTCGTGGTTAGCATGTGGCCCCGCCCCCTTGCTTGATAGCAGAAGTATGGCAGCTTTCCATACATGTCTGTGTATGGCATTTTTGCCTTTTGACGATAGGCACGAGCAGTGTTGCTGTGACTGGGCGAAAAAGGAAAAATAAATAACAATGTTAAAGCAGCCTAGAACATGCTGTGCTGTAGTGATGGGAATTCCGGCTCTTTTTAAAGAACCAGCTCTTTCGGCTCGGCTCACTAAAAAGAGCCGGCTCTTTCGGCTCCCAACCGGCTCTACAGGTTGTTTTGTTGCTTTAATTAATTTATTATTAACAACAATATAAAATTATGCACAAAAGAAATTACTAATGTAAAAAAACATGGTTTTATTTATATATGTTTAGATATAAATATAAATGGTGACCCCTAGAAACAAAGCACGTACAAACTACAAAAAACGTACAAACTCCGAAGCACGTACAAACTCCAGAACAGAGCTACCTAGATCACTGAAATTACACAATTGAAAGCATGTGTATTGTTTGTGTATTTATACACAAACACTCATTTATACTGAAATAATTAAAAAAAAATTTAATTTACCAAATTCGGTCGTTTGTACTTCCTCGCTTGTGTAGCCACTAGGTAACAAAAGCTCAACACTGCCCCTAGCATCCTGGAGCACTTCTGTTGTGTTTTGAAGTTTGTACATGTTTTGGAGGTTTCACGTGCTTTGGAATTTGTATGTGCTTCAGAGTTTGTACGTGTTTTGGAGTTTGTACACGCTTTGTCTCCAGTGGCCACCGTAAATATACTTTTATTTATTCACTCCACATAAAATGTAATAAACAAATTATAAAATACAAAACCCAACTATTTACATTTCAACTTTTAACTATTTACATTTTCAGCTTTTTCCTTTGAAACAAATTTAAAGTGAAACTACACAAAACACTGCAAACCACAACACAATAAAATATAAATTAAAATATGCAAAACAAAAAGAAGATACACATTCTCTGTCATATAGGCCTGCATGAATAAACGTAAACTGAATCCTTAATCATCCGCAACTGAAAATAGTTGTGGATGATTACTATACCTTTCTAATGTGACGTTGTTGTCCCTGGCTCTCTTTCTGTCTCTTTCCCTCCCACTCTGTTCCTGTGCTAGTGCGAGTGTAACTACCACCCCTCCCCTCTCTGCTCAGCGTAAGCACAAGGCTCACGTGCGGAGTGAAGCGGAAAAAAGTGTGAGAGAGAGGGTGAGAGAAAGAAGAAATAAAAACACGGCTCCCAATAAGGAGCCGGCTCGCGTTAATCACTTCAAAGAGTCGGCTCTGAGAGCCGTTTCGTTTGTGACCAACACATCACTACTGTGTTGGCTAAAGAAGCTGATGCTTCCATGCAATGCTTTGTTGCCAGCACGAACTAGACAAACCGTGCTTGGTTTTCTGAAAGACCATTTAAATGGCCCGCCCCTCCCCCTTCTCCTGCCTCCAAAAATGAGAGAGCAGGCTACTATGGGGAACATGGCTGCCACTGCTGTGGACACCAGATAGGCAGGTCATGGGCTGGGTCCCCTCCCACACCTGTTGCTGATTCACTGCTGGTCCCTCCCACAGCGTCCCTCCCATGGCTCCGCCTCTGTGAGGCCTAGGTCGGTTGAGGTTGACTATCAGGTGGCGGATGTTGAAGCTTCCATCCTCTCTCAGGTGTTGCCCACCTGTCCCTGGGCTGCCCCCTGCTGGTCCCCAGGCACAGTGTCGGGCGAGATGGGTCCCTTCGGCTCTTGATTGGAGCATGCCGGGTGTGGGAATTAGCCCTTCCTGAGGTGCCATCTAGTCCCTCAGCACGTCCTGCCTCAGGTGCCGCAGCTGCCTGATTGGTCTGGTTGCAGGCAGTTGAGTGCCCTGCCTCCCAGCATTTATGGTCCCCTGCCCGCAGTTGGTTGCTGCCGTGCATGGCGGGTGTAGTTGCCTTTGACCCCTCCTCCAATAGCCCCCCCCCGGTCCCTAGTTGCCACTTCGGGCCTTCCCTGGGCAGGGCGGCATGCCCTAACAGGGCGTGAGGGTTACTTATGCCCTGCTGGTGGCTTGACATGACAGCTGCAGGCGGCTGGGCATGGAGTGCCCGCCCCAATCCTGTGCCTCTCAGGCTAAATGGGGATGATGGCTGCAGTGTTCCCTCCCATGGCCCCGCCTCTGCGAGGCCTGGGCCGGTAGAGATTGATTATCGTGAGGTGGATGTTGAGGAAGTTCCATCCCCTCTGGCTACCACTGGAGTGGGGCCCGGACGAGTGAACCCATGTCTGGGTCGCCTGATTCCAGGCCCCTCCCACAGCATTACCTCCCATGGCCCTGCGTCTGTGAGGCCTGGGCTGGTGAAGGTTGATTGTCAGGAACTTGATGTTTATGAGCGACCAGGGTTGGCTGATGGAACTGCCTGTCTACCCTGCAGCCACCTCGCTGTGAAGAAGCTGCAATCCAGCTCTAGGCTGTCTTCTCCTGGCGTGTTGCCCGCATTCGCCGGCTTACGCGCCAGTTTGACCTCGCTGTGGCGAGTAAGCGTTCACCAGCCTATTTTAGCTGGATTATCTCTGGCATATCAGCTGCTGCAGCTCCTGGCTGTGTTCCCCTGGCATATTGCCCGCATTCACCGGTTTACACGCCAGCCGGACCTCACTGTGTCTGATTCTTCAGCCGGCGAGTGAGTGTTCTCCAGCCTGTACGGTGCAGAATGGCTGCTATGCCCTCGTGACGAACCTTGGGTCGCTCATCACTTGGGTCCTCTGTGGCCTGAGCCACCAGCCCTTCCCCTTTCATGGATGGTGCAGGTCAGCTGCTCTGCTCCTGGAACAGGCCCAGAGCCTCGTCCTAGCCCGGCCATCCACTGAGTGGGCGAGCTGCTGCAAAAGGCTCTCTCTCCCTGGCACTATGTCACTGTCTAGAGGATGGACGGGTCACATCCCTAGCTTGACCTGCGGTTGCTGGCTGTGTTCCCATGGCATGTTGCCCGCTTTGCCGGCTTACACGCCAGTCGGACCTCGCTGTAGCGAGTGAGAGTTCTCCAGCCTGTAGCGCCGACTCTGCCTGGCATTGCCCGCATGTCGTAGGCCTATGCAACCAGCAGGATGCTACTTGACAGCTTGGTGTGCTGCGTTCCTTGACGGTCTGCCTCACGGTTCCTGGGCTGACCTTGAGCGGCCCTGCGTCACTTGCGGTCACTTGCAGTCCAGCATCCTGCATGACCGGTTCAGGCCAGTCTGGCGTCTGCAGACTGCTGCCTTCGCCCCTTGGCTCGGCCTTTGCGTCTGCGAAGCCCTGACCAGGGTGGTGTGCCTATTACGTTGTCACTGACTCCCGGCACCTTCACTCTCGGCAGTTCAGTTGCACTGTCTCCTCGCGGGGTGTGTGTCTTACAGAGTTACCCCGTACATATGGAATATGTAACGGTGTGGAGAGATAGTCTCCTGAAAGCGCTGTAACTAAGTTTAAGAATATAATCCACCCACTGTTAGCATCTTTAATACCCTGTACCAACACAGAGCAGAGCAGCTACCTGAACGCTACGCCAACAGAGGTCGATCATCTTGTTAATATTTTACCTCCTCACTACGTACGACTCTGGATACTGTAGCTCCAGTGAAAACTAAGGTCTCTAATCAGAAGTACCTGACTCCGTGGTATAATTCTCAAACATGTAGCCAAAAGTAGATAACTCGTAAGCTGGAGAGGAAATGGCGTGTTACAAATTTAGAGGATCATCATTTAGCCTGGAGAAATAGTTTGTTGCTTTATAAGAAAGCCCTCCGCAAAGCCAGAACATCTTACTATTCGTCACTGATTGAAGAAAATAAGAACAACCCAGGTTTCTTCAGCTCTGTAGCCAGGCTGACAAACAGTCAGAGCTCTGTTGTGCCAACCATCCCTTTAACGTTAACTAGTAATGACTTCATGAACTTCTTCACAAATAAAATTTTAATCATTAGAGAAAAAATTACCAATAATCATCCTACAGATATAATATTATCTACAGCTACTCTTAGTACCATTGATGTTAAGTTAGACTCTTTTTCTCCAATTGATCTTTCTGAGTTAACTTCAATAATTACTTCCTCCAAACCATCAACGTGTCTTTTAGACCCCATTCCTACAAAACTGCTCAAAGAAGTCCTGCCATTAATTAATGCTTCAAACTTAAATATGATCAACCTACCTCTAATAATCAGCTATGTACCACAGGCCTTCAAGCTGGCTGCAGTTAAACCTTTACTTATAAAGCATCTCTAGACCCAGCAGTCTTAGCTAATTATATGCCAATCTCCTTTTTGCTAAAGCATATAGTTAGGGCTGGACCAGGTGACCCTGAATCCTCCCTTAGTTGTGCTGCAATAGACGTAGGCTGCCGGGGATTCCCATGATGCATTGAGTTTTTCCTTTCCAGTCACCTTCCTCACTCACTATGTGTTAACAGACCTCTCTGCATTGAATCTGTTAGGATGCCTGGGTCGTCGACCCAGGGTTTTTGAGTTTATGATATTATTTATACTGTCTAGTTTTTGGTTTCTTTGAGTTCTGTCTTATGGCTTAGGTCTCTGTCTTCTTTAGTTGCTCTGTCTCCCCTATCACCTGCATCCCCTTGTCTAGTTCGCGTCTATGTGTATCTTAAGTTCCTATATCCCCGTGTTCAGTCAGTGTTTTGTGTCTGCCCTGTTCCCACGTCTCTGTTCCCTTTGTAGTGCCTGCTTATGAGCCTGTGTCTTTGTTCAGTCTGTGTTATGCATTTCCTGTTTTACTTTGAAGGTCTGTGTCTTATCTCAGTGTGTTCAGTTTACGCTTCTTTGGTCTCGTCAGTTCTGATTTGTCCCAGCTGTGTTTCCCTCCTGTTACTCATTCCCTGATTGCTCCCTCTGTGTATTTAAGCCCAGTGTTTCTCTGTGTCTGTGTCGCGATCTACCGTTTTCCTAGCTGTGTGTTCTGTCATTTCTCTAGTTTAAGTTTGTTTTGAGTTTTTTCAGTTATGTTATATTTTGAGTATTAAATTAAAGCCTTTTTTGAGTTCACGTCTGTCTCCGGAGTCTGCACCTTGGGTCCTATTCCGGCCTGCACACAGCCATACCTAACAGAAGATCGCGACCAGAACATGGACCCTGCAGACTCTTTTTCCTTTGAGTTCAACGGCGAGATGGAGCGGCTGGTGCGCCTGCTCGACCGTATCGCCCAGTCCCCGGATTTAAGGACCACGGCAGTGGGGCTGAGCGCGGTGGAGGCCATCATTCGGCATAATCCCCAGCTTAGCCAGTTCGCTAAGGACACTGAGTTGGGGAACACCATAACTGCCTGGAGAGAGCAGGTCAGGGCTAGTGAGCTTGCTCTCTCCCTCACTACATCTTCCCCACCGCTGCCGCAGGACAACGCACACTCTGCTTCATCGCCACTGCAGGCTTCCTCCCCTTCCTCACGCCAGCTGGGACCTTGTTCGCCTGTCCGTTCGCCTGCCTTTTTCCTGGCGGCTGTGTGGTCGGAGGATGAGGAGGAGGTCTCCGTTTCTCCACCGGTTCCTGTTCCCTCATCTAAAAGGAAGCGACACCACCGTCGCTCCTCTCCTCGGTCATCCGTTCTGCTTCCTGTCTCCGCTGGAGGGTCCGAGGAACCGCTTCAGCCACCTGTCTCTGCTGGAGGGTCTGAGGAACCGCTTCAGCCACCTGTCTCCGCTGGAGGGTCCGAGGAAACGCTTCAGCCACCTGTCTCCGCTGGAGGGTCCGAGGAAACGCTTCAGCCACCTGTCTCCGCTGCAGGGTCCGGGGAATCGCTTCAGCCCTCTCTTCCTGCTGGAGGGCCCGAGGAGCTCGAGGAGCCCGTTCAGCCTCACGCCACGTCAGCTGGAGGGCCCGAGGAGCCCGTTCAGCCTTCTGCCACGTCAGCTGGAGGGCCCGAGGAGCCCGTTCAGCCTTCTGCCACGTCAGCTGGAGGGTCCGAGGAACCGCTTCAGCCTCCTCTTCCTGCTGGAGGGTCCGAGGGGCCCGTTCAGCCGTCTGTCTCCGCTGGAGGGTCCGAGGGGCCCTTTCAGCCACCTGTCTCCGCTGAGGGGTCCGAGGGGCCCGTTCTGCCACCACCGGCTCCACCGCCTGGTCCGGCCTCCGAGTCTGCAGCTCCGCCTGGTCCGGCCTCTGAGTCTGCAGCTCCGCCTGGTCCGGCCTCTGCAGCTCCGCCTGGTCCGGCCTCTGCAGCTCCGCCTGGTCCGGCCTCTGCAGCTCCGTCTGGTCCGGCCTCAGCCTCTGCAGCTTCGCCTGGTCCGGATTCAGCCTCAGCCTCTGTTCCTGCTTCGCCTCCGCCTGGTCCAGCTTCGGCCTCAGCCTGTGCTACGCCTGGTCCAGCTTCGGCTTCTGCTTCGCCTGGTCCGGCCTCAGCCTCTGCAGCTCCGCCTGGTCCAGTCTCCGAGTGTTCAGCTTCGTCTGCTCCTGAGGTCTCCATGCTGTCTGTTCCTGCACGTCTTGTCCGGCCTGCACGTCCTGCCCGGCCTGCACGTCCTGTCCGGCCTGCTCGTCCTGCACGTTCTGTCCGGCCGATGACTGGACGTCGTTGCCGTCATGGACAGCCCCCTGAACTACGCCGCCGTCGCTGCCTCCCGCCCGGCCGGCCTCCTGACCTGCTCCGCCGCCGTCGGTGCCTCCCGCCCGGCCGGCCTCCTGATCTGCTCCGTCGCCACCGGTGCCTTCCGCCTGGCCGGCCTCCTGAACTGTTTTCTGGGCTCTTGGACCATCAGCCTCCGGGCCGCCCCCCTGACCTACCCAGGTTTGGACTGTTGTGCCGTCAGCCTCCGGGCCGGCCCCCTGAACTTTTTTTTGAGACTATTGCCTGGGCCTCTGCGCCTTTCGTGAGCTCTTTTGTTTGTTTGCTTTTGGACTTTCCCTGGGCCTTGGTGCTGTTGTTTTGGACTTTGTTTCTGTGTTTTGTTCTGTTGCTTTCCGGGCTCCAGTGTTTGCACTTTTTTTTTGTTTTGTTGTTTCTGGCTCCTTGTTTTGTTTCGAGCCCTCCATCCTGTTTCCCCCGCCGCCCACCCTGGTTGGGTTGTTTTTGTTTTTTTTGATTTTGATGTTTTGGTTTGGGGATAGGTTAATTGGATAATCCAAATTATCACTAGGTGTGAATGTGCGAATGAATGTGAGTGCGAATGGTTGTCTGTCCCTGTGTGTTGGCCCTGCGACAGACTGGCAACCTGTCCAGGGTGTACCCCGCCTCTCGCCCTATGACAGCTGGGATAGGCTCCAGCGCCCCCCGCGACCCTGAAAAAGGACAAGCGGAAGCGAATGAATGAATGAATGTTTTGGTTTGGGCTGTCTGGAAGCCAGCCCTTAAGGGGGGGGGGGGGGTACTGTTAGGATGCCTGGGTCGTCGACCCAGGGTTTTTGAGTTTATGATATTATTTATACTGTCTAGTTTTTGGTTTCTTTGAGTTCTGTCTTATGGCTTAGGTCTCTGTCTTCTTTAGTTGCTCTGTCTCCCCTATCACCTGCATCCCCTTGTCTAGTTCGCGTCTATGTGTATCTTAAGTTCCTATATCCCCGTGTTCAGTCAGTGTTTTGTGTCTGCCCTGTTCCCACGTCTCTGTTCCCTTTGTAGTGCCTGCTTATGAGCCTGTGTCTTTGTTCAGTCTGTGTTATGCATTTCCTGTTTTACTTTGAAGGTCTGTGTCTTATCTCAGTGTGTTCAGTTTACGCTTCTTTGGTCTCGTCAGTTCTGATTTGTCCCAGCTGTGTTTCCCTCCTGTTACCCATTCCCTGATTGCTCCCTCTGTGTATTTAAGCCCAGTGTTTCTCTGTGTCTGTGTCGCGATCTACCGTTTTCCTAGCTGTGTGTTCTGTCATTTCTCTAGTTTAAGTTTGTTTTGAGTTTTTTCAGTTATGTTATATTTTGAGTATTAAATTAAAGCCTTTTTTGAGTTCACGTCTGTCTCCGGAGTCTGCACCTTGGGTCCTATTCCGGCCTGCACACAGCCATACCTAACAGAATCATATCTGTTATTAATCTCTGCCTCTCTTCCACAGCATGTCTTTATCCTGTCTTCCTTCTCTCACACCAACCAATTTGCATTCAGTCATTAGTTACTATTCATCTCTGGCTGTGTCCCCTCTTCCTCCCTTCACCCCTAACCTGTTGTGGCAGATGGCCCCGCCCCTCCCTGAGCCTGGTTCTGCCGGAGGTTTCTTCCTGTTAAAAGGGAGTTTTTCCTTCTACTGTCACCAAAGTGGTTGCTCATAGGGCTTCATATGATTGTTGGTTTTTTTCTGTATATATTATTGTACGATCTACTGTGCAATATAAAGCGCCTTGAGGCGACTGTTGTTGTTGTGATTTGGCGCTATATAAATAAAATTGAATTGAATTAAAAGTTAGTAACTAAATTCCACAGGGTTCTGAGCTGGAACACATATTCTTAATATGAACAGTGAGGGACTGACACACACACCTTCATACACCAAGTTACTTTTTGCACAATACTCAGTCTTTTGCACTTTTCTATAGCACTGTTGTGTCTGCACTGTCTTGTGTACTGTGTACAGCTTCATTCACTTCCGCCTACTTGCAAAGGGGAAGCCATTTCTCTGCTTCAGAGACTTTGAGAAAGCAATCCATGCCTTTATTTCACCTCGCCTCGACTTCTGCAACAGTCTCTACTCTGATGTTACTTCGTCGTTGTTATGTTATTGTATGGTTGATTGTCATTTATGCTTAGAAATATCTACTCATATATGCTTAGAGTTGTATAATCAATGTCATGTTGGTAGAGGTTTGATCCTTAATAGTCTGCAAAGGCTAGGTGTGCATTCCAGAGTGTTCTGGCATTCACACCTACATCCTGGGAGCATGAGAGAGGTCGTACCTTGTCTTATTGGTTTTTGGTAGGATAAACGTAGCTATGTCAGCACCAGCTTTGGGGAGTCTTCACAGGGTCACATCTTGACCCCCCCCCCCCCCCCCACCCACACACACACACACACACACACACGCACGCACACAGGCAAGGTGCTCTTTGTGTGTATGTAGACGTCATATGTTAATGAACCTATGTATATTCATGTGAGCGCAATAAAAGAACAATGTTATGGGGGAGCGGACGAGAGCGACTGGGGTCAAGCGAAGGAACGGCACTTGTCGTGGTTCTCTCCCTCATGCATGAGTAACACGAAGAACTTTGCCTACTTGGTGTTCAATGCTTTTGTTGTGTAATTAAATTGTCTTGAACGTTACAGCAAATAGGTTTATGTGCTAGACAGACCTAACAGTCATCTATTGGCTGACTACAGCTGGTTCAAAATGCTGCAACAAGGCTTCTGACTGGCAAGTGGAAGCGAGAGCACATATCCCCTATACTTGCCTTGCTACACTGGCTGCCAATAAGTTTTCGAATTGATTTTAAGATCTTGACACTTGTTTTTAAAACATTGCATGGACTAGCTCCTATATATCTTTCTGATCTTTTAAATTGGTATAGGGCTTTGGAGCATGATGTCATGGGAGGGGACGTGACTGCCGAGGCACCATTTTAGCAGGCCAAACAAAGGGCTAAAGGAGCGAAAGCATCAGCAAAGGTTCGCCCTTGCTGTGTTGTAAGTTGTTAGATCACATGACCGGGAAGGGAATAAGCTGGAAAATGGGCTCGCTTTTTATTCTTTACCCACTTAGAAGCAACGTGCGGGAGCTTATGTATCGGATGTTACCAAAAGAGGGCATCTAGCCTGGATAGCAGCTGTGAGACGAGTAGGATCTAAATAAGTTCATATTACTCTTTATAGCCTATTGGTTTTATAGGTCATAGCAAATTAGAACAAACATCCTAATGAGTGATTTTGTAGATATACGTTCTATAGAGTTCCTAATTGTTTTTCATTATTGTAGCAAACCAGCCTATGAAATGGATAAAACAAATCCTGACTGGGTTCCAACGCTACACATGGGGCACTACGAAATCCCTGCTTCAAACCACATGCTACATACTAGAGATGGACCGATCCGATATTACGTATCGGTATCGGTCCGATACTGACCTAAATTACTGGATCGGATATCGGAGAAAAATAAAAAATGTAATCCGATCCATTAAATATCACGAAAGCACCTCAGAAAACTTGCAACACGCCGTAACTCACCTCAGAACGTTAGCACGTCGGAGCAGTATGCATCACGTGATAGAGCGGCTGTGGCATGCGGGACCTGTGGTGGTCTGGATAGCATGTGGAGCTTCGCTAGCTACCCGGCATTTCATCTCCGACAAAGTTATCCCCGAGAGAAGTAAAGCAAGTGTGTAAGTCCATCTCTGAATGTTTGTAAAGCATTCCTGCGTTAAGCTTAACAAGCGATATATGGAGCGACTGCCTCTTCTTGCTGCTACTTCAATCATGAAACTGATCAATGATCAGCTGATCGGCTTTTCTGTCGTGAGTCCGTGTCTCTTGTTTGCTTTTGGCCCACTTTGCACCAGAAAGAGGAAACCAGCAGCTGAACAACAGCAGCACATTTAAGCTTGATAAGCTGTTGTTAGAATTTATTTAATATTACTTTCTACACCAGGATCCTTTTCTACGTAGCTGACGCTGGTAACTGTGCAGGGGCGGATCTAGCAAAGTTTAGCCAGGGGGGCCGATAGGGCATTAACAG
The DNA here is from genome assembly GCF_057381915.1 of Diplotaxodon limnothrissa. Taxonomy (NCBI): domain Eukaryota; kingdom Metazoa; phylum Chordata; class Actinopteri; order Cichliformes; family Cichlidae; genus Diplotaxodon; species Diplotaxodon limnothrissa. The sequence goes on from NC_140605.1 coordinate 644,372, forward strand.
GGAAAAGGGGGCACAAAGACATACTTTTCTTTCTTATTCTCATTTAAAATGTCTTGTTTTTAATAATTAATTATCTGACACCCAAAGTTTTAATTTGATGTAAAATGAATAGAAGTCAATTACTGTATATAGTAACTATTAAGTCTAATATACCCTAGTAAGCTATAGTACTTTTTCCTTTGGGAAGGTACCATCTGTGCAGTCTGCAATTTTGTTGAAGAAAGCTGTTGAATCTATTTAATATTTCTTGAAAAATAATTGATTTCTGTGCATTTTTTTTCACACTGCATCAAATTAAGGTTGATTACGTCGATTAAGCATCATGAGGTGGCGCGTGAGGGGTGGTTCCCTATTTTTTATTTATTTATTTTTGTTGTTGCTGGGAGTTGGAACCCTATTAGTTAGGTTGCTTAATATTTATGCTAAGTACTCTTTAAAATACCAGAATAGGGAGGATGGTGTAGGTTTAAGTTTATTAGATTGATCAGTATTGCTGAACTATGAAATATTCTCTTTTGCATACAGGTATAACAGAATAGCTTTAGTGTAGTTGTTGTTTTAAACTTGAGTATGAACTTATACAAAATGCAGCAAGATATTTAAAAAACAGTTTTGTTGATTAAAAAACACTATATCGGATTCATATCGGTATCGGCAGATATCCAAATTTATGATATCGGTATCGGTATCGGACATAAAAAAGTGGTATCGTGCCATCTCTACTACATACCAGCATGCCAATCAGATTACTTCTTCCATGTGAGGGTGAACATGTGCCCCAGTGTGGTAGTAAAACCAGGGAAACATGCTCTTGTTAAATACTCTTAAAAGTCTTGTGCTGTATATGTAGTGTTAAGTTTTCAAAAGAGAGTAAATTACAGAATGCTAGTAGTGGGTGATATTATTTAAATGCTGTCATGATTTTATGTGAACATTTTGTCGTTTGTAAACTATTAATGACATTGATTCTACATTGTTACTGATGTGATGTTCTACAAAGTGGTTTTAATTAAAAAAAAAGGCAAACATTTATTTGTTTCTTTATTCAACTTTTCAACAGTGTTACTTATATGTAGTAAGTACATATTCAGTAAATGCAAATTATTTACATGGCAATGCACGTCAGGCACAAATGTAGACCCCCTAAATCAGGGGTGTCAAACTCAAATACACAGTGGGCCAAAATTCAAAACTGGAACAAAGTCGCGGGCTAACATTAATATTTATTGAAAAAAAAAAAATCTTCCTCCAGATATAAGAATGAATCTCTTCTTATGGAGTCAAACAAGTTTTGCTGAAAAACTGAATATGGAACAAGCAAAGCTTAAATACTAGACAAAATATATATATATATATATATATATATCTCAGCTGGATAGTGTAGACTACACGCCTTTGGAGCAGAGGGTCGCAAGTTCGATTCCTGCCTGTATCCAGTAAGGGTCCTAAGGCTAGACCCCCTATGCTAAGCAAGCCTACCGCAGACATGAGCGAGACAGATAAATATGAAGGCATGCCGGCTCGGACGTCGCCCGGATCAACAAGGTCCGCGTCAGGTGTTGAGGAACCAGGGCACCCTGACGAAAAGTGGGCTACTGGAACAAGAAGGCATCGGTGGGCAAGAGACGAAAACAGGGCGTTGTTGGAATGCTACTACGCAAGTAACCCCGGCGGAAGGGGCTACATGAATAGGATGCGGGACCTATGGATTCTTCGATATCCAACATCCACAATGACGGCGAAACAACTAGTAGCTCAGTGTTCCAACATTCGAAAGAAGGGACTGCTCTCACAGCTAGAGATTGACGAGGTACAACACAAATGCTATGGCAAGGAGGAGTCAGGACGCCAGGTCAGGGGGGAGATATCATCACCCCCACCCGAGATTGGGTACATAGCCCCAAGTGCGATAGGAGAAGGATCGTTGAGTGCGAGAGGAACTGACCTGAAAAATAGGATCATGGCCAAGCTTGAAACCTGTATCCCCCGTAGTCGGTTACCAAGATTACGTGAAGTACCCTCAGAAGGTCTGCTAGATGATGTTAATGCAGCACTACGGACGATACCTACAACCACGATTACCGACACTAGCAAGCTGATCTACAATACGGCAGCAGTGATCAGTGAGATGCTTGGCTACAAGTTGAACAGCCACAAGGGGCAGTACCCTCCATGGAGAAGGAGGCTAGAGGGCAAGATCAAAGTAGCACGGAGGGAGGTTAGCCAACTATCGGAGTTGCAGAAAGGTGCGACAAAGAAGATGCATAAGAAATACAGCAAGCTGTCCATACCTGAGGCCTTGGAAACTGCCAAGCAAAGACTCATAGCCTTGGCCAGCCACTTGAGGAGGTACACCAGAGAGATAGAAGGCAGGAGAATAAACCAGCTGTTCTCCACAGAACCAGCAAAGGTGTACTCTCAGTGGCAAGGGAACAATAATAAGAGAACAGCACCACCAAGGCTGGAGACGGAGCAATACTGGAAGAGCATATGGGAGAAGGACGCAACCCATAATGGCAATGCTCAGTGGCTAGTGGATCTGAGGGCAGACCACAGCGACCTCCCTGAACAGGGTCCAGTAACCATCACAGTGGCAGATATCCAAGAAAGGGTCTCCAGTATGAAGAGTTGGACAGCACCAGGGCCCGACATGGTTCACGCCTACTGGCTAAAGAAGCTGACTGCACTCCACGAGCGTCTGGCAGCACAAATGAACCAGCTGCTAGTTAACGAGAGACACCCGGAATGGCTAACCGAAGGTCGGACGGTCCTGATCCCCAAGGACCCCAAGAAGGGACCGGTCCCCTCCAACTACCGACCAATAACCTGCCTCAGTACTACATGGAAGCTCCTGTCAGGCATCATATCGGCTAAGATGAATAGGCACATGGGTCAATACATGAGCGGCACACAGAAAGGGATTGGCAAGAATACCAGAGGCGCAAAACACCAGCTACTGGTAGACAGAACAGTCAGTCGAGACTGCAAGACCAGACTGACCAACCTGTGCACTGCCTGGATTGATTACAAGAAGGCCTATGACTCAATGCCCCACAGCTGGATACTGGAATGCCTAGAATTGTACAAGATCAATGGGACCCTAAGAGCCTTCATCAGGAACTCAATGGGGATGTGGCGTACAACACTAGAGGCCAACTCCAAGCCCATAGCACAAGTCACCATCAAGTGCGGGATCTACCAAGGAGATGCTCTGTCCCCACTGCTGTTCTGCATAGGCCTGAACCCCCTCAGTGAGATCATTAACAAGACTGGCAGATGGTAGTCGGATGGTAACAAAGAGAGGGAAGTTAGTCAGAACTGAGGGGATTGAACTACCAGAAGGCAACATTGCAGACATAGAGGACAGTTACAAGTACCTGGGGATCCCGCAGGCGAATGGGAACCATGAAGAGGCCGCTAGAAAAGCTGCAACCACCAAGTACCTGCAGAGGGTCAGGCAAGTCCTGAGGAGTCAGCTGAATGGTAAGAACAAGATCCGGGCCATCAACACGTACGCCCTGCCCGTGATCAGGTACCCTGCTGGGGTAATAGGCTGGCCAAAGGAGGAGATAGAAGCCACTGACATAAAGACAAGAAAGCTCCTTACCATTGTTAAGGTTCAAAATATTGGGGATGGAGACAAGAGAAAAAACCACAATAACAACACTGGTCCGGCCGGGTTGAGTCAAACGATGATTTAATGATCACACACGTGGGAGATGGACACTGATGCAGACAGCCTCAAAATCTCAAAATGGTGGAGCATTGCTCAAACTTTTATAACCTCTGGTGCCTCCACCTTATCATAAAAAGCCTAAACATTCACATGCTCTCTCTCACACAGCGCCTAAGCTACGACCTTGGCTCCCTGTTTATCTGCTCCTGCTGAAATGGGGCAGAAAACTCCAGCACACTCTGTTCTCTTCTACTCAGACAAATTAGACAATAACCTTCTGCGAACAGTATTTCTTATAACTCAGCAATATAATGCATCATAAAACAATATCATTCATTCACAACAAGTCAGCAATTTAATGTAATGCAAATCAGTTTAACTAATGCAATAGTTATCAGCTTCTTCTAATTCAGGAGAATAATGCAAACTAAAACTACATAATAATTCACAATCTTTAATTAGGGGTATAACATGGCATAAAATAATATCATAATTTTACACCATGCATGGAGGGTTTCACCCCAAGTCCAGCACCCTGAGGCTGTACGCTAAGCGCATGGAAGGACAGGCCCCTGCACGGTATGTACCACCGGCAGATAGAGGAGGTGGCTGATATCCAGAAATCCTACCAGTGGCTAGACAAAGCTGGACTGAAAGACAGCACAGAGGCACTAATCATGGCAGCACAAGAACAAGCTCTGAGTACAAGATCCATAGAGGTTTGGGTGGATTAGGCAAGACCCCAGGTGCAGGCTGTGTAAAGATGCCCCAGAGACAATCCAGCACATAACAGCAGGGAGCAAGATGCTGGCAGGCAAGGCATACATGGAACGCCATAACCAAGTGGCCAGCATAGTGTACAGGAACATCTGTGTCGAGTATAATCTGGAAGTCCCGAGGTCAAAATGGGAGATGCCCCCAAGGGTGGTGGAGAATGACCGAGCTAAGATCCTGTGGGACTTCCAGATACAGACGGACAAAATGGTGGTGGCTAACCAACCGGACATAGTGGTGGTAGACAAACAGAAGAAGACGGCCGTAGTGATCGATGTAGCGGTTCCGAATGACAGCAATATCAGGAAGAAGGAACACGAGAAGCTGGAGAAATACCAAGGGCTCAGAGAAGAGCTCGAGAGGATGTGGAGGGTGAAGGTAACGGTGGTCCCCGTGGTAATCGGAGCACTAGGTGCGGTGACTCCCAAGCTAGGCGAGTGGCTCCAGCAGATCCCGGGAACAACATCGGAGATCTCTGTCCAGAAGAGCGCAGTCCTGGGAACAGCTAAGATACTGCGCAGGACCCTCAAGCTCCCAGGCCTCTGGTAGAGGACCCGAGCTTGAAGGATAAACCGCCCGCAGGGGCGTGCTGGGTGTATATAATACCAGTAGGCCAGCTCTAATAGTAATGTGGTATGGCTTCGCGGGCCAAATGTAATTAGGCTGCGGGCCAAATTTGGTCCGCGGGCCAGAGTTTGACACCTATGCCCTAAATAAAACATTATGGGTTATTCAGAACAGAACTATGCTTAGAGAAATATTTTCCCATCAGTTGATCCAACTCCTCCACAGTAGCAGGTGGAATTTTTCTTTTTTGAGGACGGCTTCTTTTACCTGTCACTACGGATGGTCTGTTTATGTTTTGATTGAGAGCCTTTTTTGGGGGCAGCTGAAGAGGAGAAGTCTATCTTATGGCCAACCACTGATTGTATCTTGGTCATATTACCCAGCAAAACCCAGTATGCAGGTTCATCTGTAACAGTCCTTGTGCCACAGATCAACACTGTTGCTTCTACACTCAACAAAAATATAAACGTAGAGACCTAAAATTCATTCCAGATACACAATATAACCATCCCTCCCAAACAGTGGTCACAAATCAGTCCAAATGTGTGGTAGTGGGCACATCTGCTATATTGAGATAATCCATCCCACCTCACAGGTGTGCCACATCAGGATGCTGATCTGACATCATGAGTAGTGCACAAGTGTACCTCAGACTGCCCACAACAAAAGGCCACCCTGGAATGTGCAGTTTTTTGCGCTATTGGGGGTCTGGGGACCCAGAACCGGTCAGTATCTGGTGTGACCACCATTTGCCTCATGCAGTGCAACACATCGTCGCATGGAGTCTATCAGATTGTCAATTGTGGCCTGTGGAATGTTGGTCCACTCCACTTCAATGGCTGTGCGAGGTTGTTGGATATTCGTGGGAACTGGTACACGCTGTCGTATACGCCGGTCAAGCACATCCCGAACATGCTCAATGGGTGACATGTCCGGTGAGTATGCTGGCCATGCAAGAACTGGGACATTCTCAGCTGCCATCTGCCCTGAACAATGTGAACCATGATTCATCCGTGAAGCGCACACCTCTCCAACGTGCCAGACGCCATCGAATGTGAGCATTTGCCCACACAAGTCTGTTACGGCGACGAGCTGGAGTCAGGTCAAGACCCCGATGAGGACGACGGGCATGCAGTTGAGCGTCCCTGAGACGGTTTCTGACAGTTTGTGCAGAAATTGTTTGGTTGTGCAAACCAATTGTTCCAGCAGCTGTCTGGGTGGCTGGTCTCAGACGATCTTGGAGGTGAACCTGCTGGATGTGGAGGTCCTGGGCTGGTGTGGTTACACGAGGTCTGCGGTTGTGAGGCCGGTTGGATGTGCTGCCATATTCTCTGAAACGCCTGTGGAGACGGCTTATGGTTGAGAAATGAACATTCAATGCACAGGCGACAGATCTGGTTGACATTCCTGCTGTCAGCATGCCAATTGCACGCTCCCTCATTGCTTGTGGCATCTGTGGCATTTTGCTGTGAGACAAAACTGCACATTCCAGGGTGGCCTTTTGTTGTGGGCAGTCTGAGGTACACCTGTGCACTACTCATGATGTCAGATCAGCATCCTGATGTGGCACACCTGTGAGGTGGGATGGATTATCTCAATATAGCAGATGTGCCCACTACCACACATTTGGACTGATTTGTGACCACTGTTTGGGAGGGATGGTTATATTGTGTATCTGGAATGAATTTTAGGTCTCTACGTCCATCCCATGGGGAATGGGAGCAGTAACAAAGGTGTTGCGTTTATATTTTTGTTGAGTGTACTTTAAACAGAAGAGCAGCGACATGGCTGCAGGTCTCCACGACTCCGGCCTTACAGGTGCAGTGGGTGGCTTCAACCTTCCCTGTGATGCTCACATTGACCCATGGCTGCAATGCTGGTTTATTCAGTCTTTGAGAGTGCAGGACCTGAAACACACACAGACAAAGTTCATTTAAAGACAAGAATAAAGTGTTTAGAAAGTTAGCACATACATGTAGGGATGGGTACCGGTGTCCGGTGCCATGATGGCACCGGTTCTGACATAAACGGTAGTAACCAGACCGAAAAGCAGCGCACATTTCGGTGCTTTATTTCGGTGCTTTTTTTTCCTGACCTGTGATACACTTCTAGCCAATCATTTTACGTTTCCGAGGATAGTAGGCGGGTCCAGGTACGTACGTTCTTTTAGAGCAGAGCTACAGATTAAAAATGCCCAAGGCGAAGCGGTCAAAGTCTGGTTGTACTTCACAGCAAAAGATGCAAACTCAGCAGCAACAAGTGCTTTAAGCTGATACTGTGATACTGTCAAAGGAGGTAACACCTCAAATCTGATGAAACACCTGGCGACACGCCAGCGGGGTTTTTTTAAAAGCCGAGAAATGCGCCGTATTTGATAGCTTGCTGTGGGACCTCACACCGTGCACATCTACTGTGGGTGTAGTGCCTGTTATCTGACCCGGATTTAGCAACATCCCCCAAAAACCCGAAGAGGAGAGTCCTGGCCCCTAGCCCTGCCAGTGTAGCAGAAATGATGAGGATGATGATGCAGCAGCAGCCGTTCTTCTCTGCGTGAGTAGCTTAATGTTGTTCGTGTGTAATTTATGTTGAGTAGGATAACCACGTTATTACATTAATGCATGTAAGGTGAATTAGCAAACATCATCATAGCTACATGCGGCTGTCTTCTTGTTTGATGGCAGATACTCCCTTCACCCTGGACAAAAAGGCTAAAACGACCAAAGAAAAAGTGGAAAACAGCTAAACATGAGAGGTTTTTGGACAAAGTTTGTGTTTTTTCCATTGTTTAAGCACTGCTTCCAGCCAAGAGTGATACCATATATGCCCCATAGCTGCAGAAAAGGCTAACATTGTTATCTTTTTACAAAAAAACCAGCTGAACATCAGAGGTTTTTGGACCAATTTTGTGTTCTCCATTCTTTAAGCACCGGTTTGAGCACTGTTTGAGTACCGGCACCGTTTCTAAAGTACCGATTTGGCACCGGTATCGGATAAAACCTAAACGATACCCATCCCTACATACATGTAATTTTTTATCTTTTTATGTATCCATCTATAGAACGCTGCATGTTACATTCTAAATCTGTATATCAAACACAACAGGACAGTGATCAGAAAAAACAGCATCACATATTTCCATGCTTAGGACCGGTAACCCTAAAGCCAGCACAAGATCCAATGTATGACCCTGTTTCTGGGTTGGCCCAGACACAAGTTGAGCAAGACTGAAGGAGTCTATCAAACTTAAAAAGTCTCTGGCCAATGAATTGGAGGGACAACACACATGAATATTAAAATCTCCAACGATTAAGATTCGATCATGGTTTGGCACAGTTCCAGCTAAAAAGTTTGAAAAGTCTTGGATAAAATCCTTGTGATATTTTGGAGGCCTGTATACAGCTGCAACGAGTGTCGGGTGGGGATGCCTCAATTCAAACGTCAGAAGTTCAAAACTAGAATACGAGTGAGTTAAGAGTTGTTTGCAAGAGAGCTTCTTCCTAAAAACAGCTGCCACTCCACCACCACGCCCAGTCATCCTCGGCACATTAAGATATTCACAGTCAGGCGGTAAAAGTTCAGTAAAACAGCTGGACTCACTGACTCTCTGCCAAGTTTCCATTAAAAGCATTAGATCCAGTCCCCGATCAGTAAAGAAGTCCTTAAGAATAAAAGTTTTGTTTGCTAGCGATCAAGCATTAACAAGACTTAATCTTAGTGGTACAGGTGGCTCAGCGGTCGATGTGGGTGCCCGACCTATCGGCCGTAGGTTCTGAGGGTTTACTCCACCTGAGCGAAGACGGGGGGACGCTGGCGCGGGGTTATTGTCGTAAGCCCGACAACAGGTGTCAGGCAAGTGTAAGCCATGTCCAGAGAGTGCCAGTAGTTGACGCGGTCAAATCCAGTCGGGACAGGGTGAGGTATTTTTCGAAATCGTGTCCAGGTAGCCTTCATTCTCACCAATAAGCCACTGCGTTTCCCATGGCGTCTACGGCGCCCTCTCAGTTGAGGTAGCGCCGGAACACAACGGAGACAAGCTGGAACTCCTGACAGGAGCGGTGGGGAGAAGGTTCCCTGATATCCACGATTGCAATAACGAGTTTTTAACTGAGAGGATCTTAAAGCCAGCAGCATTTGGCGATCATATACAAGCAGAGAGTTAGCATGGTTTAACACAAAGTAAAAATAAAACACTAGTACAAACAGAGTCAGACGGCAGGCCGTACACACTGGCGCCATCTTGATATTACGGATATCACGGAAAGCATAAAGTTCGACTTTTATGAATCACTTAATATGATAAGGAGATTCTGCAGGTCATTAATCAATGTATAAAACCAAAATAGAATACATTTTGTCACACAGGACACAAACACGGAAGCAAGGTGTATAATTAGGATTATTTATAATAAATATGAATTAATTAGTGCAATTTCTTTAACCATATAGAATAACTACATCCTTCAGGACAATGTCACATCAATGCACTGATCTCACTATGTTATCCATCTAACAGAGCCTCCACATGTTCTCACTGTAATTTCCCCTCATGAATGCACTAACTTGAATGTTCAGGGGGAAATCAAACGCATTTTACTCGCAGTACTCAAGCTGACTTACCTTTGTTTGAATGACGCCGAATTCACAACGTGGAGGCTTAAAAAAAGCCAAATCTTGTACCCAATCATTGGTGAATTGGATGTGCGCCTCCAGACATTTATAATTGCAAAATTGGTTCGCTGTGTATGCACTGACTCCACAGACAAGGTACGAAAATATATCAGGCTAAGTCAATAGCGGTTGGTCTTCAGGGTTTCTACTCCACAGCCGTATTTCATACGGGTCTACATTTCCAATGCACACTATTTTTTGTAAGTACCGTCTCTTTGCATCTGGACGCAATCTGTCTCTATAACGTCCTTTTTCTTTTGAGCTGCTTTTAAGTGTGGTTCGTAGCAATCTTCCTTCCAACACAGTGTGTTTGTTTTGATTCGTGGCCTGCTAAAATGGTGGTGCGCTCCCATAATGCATTGCGGCGTGACAACTCCAAAGCCCTATACTCCAGCAAGACCTTTGAGGTCTGCGGACCAAATGCTTCTAATTGTCCCTAGGTCCAGATTAAAACACAGAGGAGATCGGGCTTTTGCTGCGACTGCTCCGAAACTGTGGAATAAACTGCCTTTACATATCAGGACCTCACCAACACTGGATACTTTTAAAACTCGTTTAAAGACCCATTTTTACTCTTTGTCTTAATTCTGTATGAATCTGTCATTATTTTATTCTTATTATTTTCTTATCTTTTATTTTACTTTCCTTTTAAATTTTATCTGATTATTTTATCGTACAGTTCTTTGGTCAACAGTTGTTGTTTTTAAAAGTGCTATATAAATAAAATTGATTTGATTTGATTTTTGTTTTTTGCACACTTGCACTTTATGTAGTCCCATGTTGATTGTCTGTTATATGTAGCACCATGATCTTGGAAGAACATTGTTTCCTTTAATAAATAATTTAATGTTATTAATTTAATTTAATTATTTAGAAAGAGAGAAAATACATATTAATGAACATTTTAACAAATATGCCAGATTATAGCCTTGGGCTAATTTCCATCTGCAGACCCTCTGGCAGGTTGGTCTTACACACAAGTTAGTAAAAACATACAGAGACACTATTTACAGATCATGTGACAAGAACAAAAACAGTAATCACATCATATTAGAACAAACAATGACAAGAAGAATGGACAACAGAGGACAATAGAGAACAATAACGGAAACACATCAATTATATTGCACAAACCCCAGGATTACACATGCTCTGACTGTCCTGATATTGCACTGACCCGTTACACTAGAGTTGGTCTTGGTCTCCAGACCGGTCTCCAGACCACTTTTACGTGGTCTTGGTCTCCACGGACTTTGGTCTTGGTCTTGTCTTGGTCTCGCTGTCTCGGTGTTGCTGTCTCAGATCGACATAGTGGTTGGGAGATTTGGAGTGACACACAACGTAACATTCGATAATGTGTCATGTGCAAAAGCATCAGCTCTACGAGCCGTGCTTAGAGAGTACTTTGTAGTGAATCAGAAGAGTCGACTCCCATTGAGCGAGAGCCACTCCTCACTTAATTTCCTTTCGCTGCTCAGCTCTCACACAGTGGCTCAGCTATGCTCCAATCCCTCCATATTGTGGCCAATCACATGCGAGGATATAGGATAATATCATTATGTGAAAAACAGAGAGGGTGAGAGACGCGACAGTCAAGTGGAGCGTGCGTCTGTCCTCTCAGTGAGTGGGTGAGACAGTAGACAGCGGTGAGGAGGGCTGTGCAAGTGCATCGCAAAAACACATGAATATGCCTGACACCCGTAAACAAAGCAGCATCTGGCTGCAGTTTAAAGGCTTTATTGTCTCGGTCTTGGTCTTGATCTCATCTCGACTTTGTCTTGGTCTTGACTCGGTCTGTCTTGGTCTTGTCTTGGTCTCGCTACCCTCTGGTCTTGGTCTTGTCTTGGTCTTGGTTTAGGCGGTCTTGACTTCAAGTCTACGTTACACTAATAGTTGTTTCCCTTTTTCTAATACACTAACTCTTTGTCACGTCCAATATAAAGCATGATTAATTATGATCACCACTGCACATGGTTGGAATGACAGTGAAGCCACTTGACTTAACTAATATGCATCTTTACAAAACACCACACACTGGGTATCTGCTGGTTTGTAGAAGATACATCATTACATTTGTTGACAATATCAGATATAACTGAGCTCAAATCAATTAATTCAATTCAATTTTAGATGGTGCCGAGCATTGCAGCCTTGTCGCGAGCTCCCCCAAGCAACAGCTGGTTTTTGTGTTTAATTTTACTTTTCCTTTATTTTTTCACGAGTAGCACATGTCTCTCTGTGTACAACCGACAAACCTTACTGGACATAAGAGATGGACTTTCTCATCACTTTCCGGAGTTCAAGTTTTGCAACGCGGAGCCTCCGTTTGCAGACCCCCCATTCATCTCACCTGAGACGCCTTTGTTCTGGGCCCCTGGAGGCCGCAAACGCTGACGCAGAGGAAGAAGATCTGGCGTTCTGGTTCGACTGAGACGGCGCACTAACAGACCACCGTTACCCAGTTTATTACTGGCTAATGTGCAGTCTCTGGAGAACAAGCTGTGCGAGCTTCGGGCACGGATCTCATTCCAGCGAGAGATGCGGGACTGCTGCGTGATCTGCCTCACAGAAACCTGGCTATCGGACAAGGTACCGGACTCCGCAATACAACTACCGGGGTTCTCCGTGCACCGCGCGGACAGGTCACAGGATCTTACTGGGAAAAGCAGAGGCGGCGGTGTGTTTCATGATCAACAACAGCTGGTGTGATTATGCGAACGTGCACCCGGTAAAATCCTTCTGCTCACCGGACCTGGAGTGCCTGATGATTAAGTGCCGGCCATTCTGGCTACCGAGGGAATTTACAGCAGTGATTATTACGGCTGTTTACATTCCCCCACAAGCCGACACTGACCGAGCACTCAGGGAACTGTACAGCGCGATCAGCAGCGAGGAAACCGCACACCCAGAGGCGGTGTTTATCACAGCCGGAGACTTTAATAAGGGAAACCTGAAGAAAGTCTCACCAACTTTCTTCAGGTTTTTCACCATCCATTTCAACACTCGTGGAGACCGGCTACTTGACCACTGCTACACCTCTTTCCGGGATGCGTACAAAGCCCTCACCCACGCCCCGTTCGGCCAATCAGGTCACCGCTCAATCCTGCTCCTGCCCGCCTACAGGCAGAAGCTGAAACAGGAAGCTCCAACCCTGAGAGCAGTGCACCATTGATCGGACCAATCGGAGTTCACGCTGTGGGACTGTTTTGATCACGAGGACTGGCAAATGTTTCACGTGGCTGCTAATGACATCGATGAGTACACAGACTCAGTCTGCGGATTTATCAGGAAATGCGTGGAAGATGTCGTCCCATCCAGAACAGTTAAATCCTTCCCAAATCAAAAACCGTGGATTAACAGAGATGTTCGCACAGCACTGGCGGCACGGAGCACCGTTTTTGCCTCCGCGAACACATCGGACTACAAACACGCACATTACCAACTCCGGAAGACGATAAAAGCAGCCAAACGTGAGTACAGGGACAGGGTGGAGCAACAGTTTGACAACCCTCGGAGTATGTGGCAGGGACTAAACACGATCGCAGACTTTAGAGGGAAAACCAGCACACCGCAGACCACGGCCTCTCTGTGTGAGGATCTAAACCATTAAATGTCTTAATGGTCTTGGGCCTTCTTATCTCTCAGATCTGCTTTTACCATACGAACCCTCGCGGACCCTGAGGTCCTCTGGTACTGGCCTTTTGATTGTCCCTAAAGTCAGGACACATACTCACGGAGAGGCAGCTTTTCAGTGGTATGGTCCTCGTCTGTGGAACAGCCTGCCGGAGGAGCTCAGGGCCGCAGAGAACGTACATGTTTTTAAGAACAGGCTCAAGACCCACCTTTTTAATTTAGCTTTTACTTAGCGTTTATTTATTTTTTATGCTTATTTATTCTATCCTGTTATTCTATTATTAATTTAGGATTTACCTAATATTTTTTGATTTTATTCTTATTCATTTTTTAATCTTCTTACTCTATTTATATTTATATTTATATTGTATCCTGTTCTTATTTATTTTATCATTTTACCCTGTATATATCGTATTGCGTCATATCTCCAGTGTTTCCTCGGAGGGCGCTCTCTGCACCGGGGCTGTTATTGACCGTGGCTGCTGGGTCTCTGGGGTCCTCTCAGCCTGGTTGGGGGGCTCCTTGGCCTCCCTCCTGCTGTGTGCCCAGCCCGGAGGCTGCGGTCTGTGACCGGCTCCTGGTGCAGACGGCTCTCTGTTATAATGTTTCCTCACTTGGCTCATGCGAGCCCAGCCCAATTTTTACTCTTTAAGTGTGCGCGTGTGTGTATGTGTGTGTGGGTGGGGGTGGGGGGGTATATGTGTATTGAGAGTGTGGGGAGTGAGTTGGAGGGTGGGGTGGGCTGCTTTTAACTATGTAAAGCACTTTGTGCTACATTTTTTCTGTATGAAAAGTGCTTTATAAATAAATATTGATTGATTGATTGATTGATTGATTGATTGATTGATTAAACGTATTCTACGCTAGATTCGACACAGCGAACACCATGAGACCGGACAGTGTGCGCACCGCGGATGACGTCAGTGCGGACACTGTGTCTGAGGAGGATGTGCGGAGGTGCTTCAGGAAGGTGAACAGACGCAAAGCTACTGGTCCGGACGGGATTCCCGGCCGCGTCCTCAGGTCATGCGCGGCTCAGCTGGCTGGAGTGTTTACACACATCTTCAACCTTTCCCTCTCTCTGTCTGTAGTCCCAGCCTGCTTCAAAATGGCCACCATCGTCCCTGTACCCAAATCCTCCACCATCTCCTCATTGAACGACTGGCGACCTGTAGCCCTGACCCCCATCGTAAGCAAATGCTTCGAGAAGCTGGTCAGGGACTTCATCTGCTCTGCACTACCCGACTCACTGGACCCTCTACAGTTTGCATACCGCCACAACAGGTCCACTGATGATGCCATAGCCCTGACACTACACACTGCCCTGTCACACCTGGAGAAGAGAGACACGTATGTGAGAATGCTGTTTGTAGATTACAGCTCAGCATTCAATACCATCGTTCCCTCGAAGCTGGACAGGAAACTGCAGGATCTAGGACTGAGCAGCTCCCTCTGCAGCTGGATCCTTAGCTTCCTGTCTGACAGACGCCAAGTGGTCAGACTGGGCAGCATCACCTCATCCCCTGTCACACTGAACACTGGTGCTCCACTGGGGTCCTATTCCTCTGTGGGGCAACCTGCATATGGCCAATAAAGCATTCATTCATTCATTCATTCATTCATTCATTCATTCATTCATTCACAGGGGTGTGTACTGAGCCCTCTCCTGTACTCACTCTACACCTACGACTGCACAGCCACTAACAACTCCAGCATCATTGTGAAGTTTGCGGACGACACTACGCAGAGGCGCAGCAGCACCTCTTCTTCCTCAGGAGACTGACAAGATTTGGCATGAGCCCCCGCATCCTCAGGACCTTCTATCGCTGTGCCATTGAGAGCATCCTCACTGGATGCGTCACCACCTGGTACGGCAACAGCACCGCTTACAACCGCAAAGCTCTCCAGAGAGTAGTGCGGTGTTCTGAACGGATAATTGGAGGTGAGCTTCCCTCCCTCCAGGACATCTACAGGAAGCGGTGCCTGAGGAAAGTGGGGAGGATCATGAAGGAGTCCAGTCACCCCAGCCATAAACTGTTCAGACTGCTTCCATCGGGAAGGAGGTTCTGCAGTATCCTGTCCCGAACCAGCAGACTGAGAGACAGCTTCTTCCACCAGGCCATCAGACTGCTGAACACTTCATAGTCACCTCACCCTCACTTACCAGAACTTCAACATTATGCACTCCACACTGTATATAAATGCCACTTGTTTTGCACATTCCCAACTGCCAACCTCTGTATATTTTATTTTATTGTTTAGTCTATTTCATTTTTAAAATATGTACACACACACAAACACACACACACACACACACACACACACACACACACACACACACACACACACACACACACACACACACACACGTAGATATACATATTTAGTACACACATTCAGTAATGCGCATACACTCTTATATTTTACATATGTTTATTCATATAATTCTCAGATTTACCCATTTTTATATTTTGCTTGTTCTTACGGTATTGTATTTTTACACACCTCTGTTGCTTGTGGAGCTTGCACACAAGAATTTCACTCGCATGTACTGTACCAGAGTACCTGCACATGTGATGTGACAATAAAAGTGATTTGATTTGATTTGACTTATGTAGCACTAAATCACAACAACAGTCTCTCCACAATAATACAGAGAAACCCCCAGCAATCAGATGAACTATGAGTAGGCAATACATTACAGTGGGCAGAAAAACCTTTCTCTTAAGGGGAAGAAAAGCTCCAGCAGAACCAGACTCAGGGAGGGGCGGCCATCTGCTGCGACTGGTTGGGGGAGATGGCTTAAGGAAATACAGAAGACTGTCTATTTGTAATTCTCTGTATATAAATTCAGACAAAAATAAAATCATTATATCTGCCTTTAAAAACTGTATCAATAAGTTCAGGCTCATTTCTATATGTTTTCATATGGTCTGTAAGATGCATATCAAACATCCTGACTGCTCTAAGTCCTTAATAACATATTAGCTTCTATTCACTGGCCACCCTTGAATGTGAAAAAATGCTTTTAAAATCTTCTCCTCACTTACAAATAATTCATTACTGTACTTAAGAGCACTTTGCCCTAAAAGTGGAGCCTTATTTATTGTTCCTAGTTTCCAGAATTGGAGGCAGAGCCCTCAGCTATGGATGTAAAAGCCCAACAAGGGGCATGGGTTGGAAATGAGCAGTAGCTTCACTTTAATTCACTGGTGGCATGGTGGTTTGCTCTGTCAGGCTACAGAGCAGTCCAAAGACCAGTGGCGGCTGGCCCATAGGGGGCGCTCGGGCTCCGCCCCCCCAAATGTGGAGGAGTAAAAATATATATTTTTAAAAAATTCATCAATGATAGTTTTACTATGTGTGTGCCCATATACAGCCAGGCGTATTTTAACATTTTCACCAGCTGACTCATTAAAGTTCAACCAACAAACGGTGTTTTTCTTCTTCTGGGGCGCTCGTCAAAGCGCCCTTGATATGCAGCGAAATAGCCTATCATTAAATGGTTGCCAGGGGAAAATAATAAATATTTGACCTATCAGCGTCGCTGAATTAAATGGTTTGGGGGCGCTTAAAATTGCGCCCCTGCAGAAAACGCGCGAAGATTTGCTGTTCTAGAATTTTACCTCAGTCAGTAGCCTAAGTGAGCTATAAGGTCAGAGAGAGACGATGGCAGCGGTATTGTTAACGGTTGAGGCACAGCCTCCCCCAAATTCGGTTAGATCGCTTCTAACCTACCCTTTTGCCAGAAGGACAATGGCAGAAAAACTGCAAGTTAAAGAGTTGGGACCTGACAAGCCCGAAATTCAACTAACCCAGGCAACGAAGGAGAAGTCAAAAGCATACAACAGGACTTTTTGTCGGAGTTGGTTCCAGCGCAAGTCGTGGCTGACAGGCTGTGGAACAGCTAATGCACTTTTTTGTTTCCCGTGCATACTGTTCAAAAGTGACAAGTGTGATTTGACGTGGACACAATCTGGACAAACCGACTTAAAGCACCTCTCCGAACGAATCAAGAAACATGAAAGCTCACGAGTTCATATGGACAACAGTGTAAAGCTAGCTGTGCTAGGGAAAACTAGCATAGCGGCGCAGCTAGATGATGGACATCGGATTGCTTTAAGAAGGCACAACGAAGAGGTAGATAAAAACCGTCATATTTTATCTAAAATCATCGATTGTATTAAGTTTTGTGGTGCTTTTGAGCTAGCAATGCGGGGACATGATGAAAGTGATTCCTCAGACAATCCAGGGATTTTTAGAGGTTTAGTCGACTTGATGGCATCAATTGATCACGACTTGAGGCAACACCTTGAAAATGCTACTGTATTTAAAGGCACCTCGAAAACAGTCCAGAACGAGATCCTGGATTGCATGTTGGCAGTTCTGAGAGAAAGGATCGTGGAAGAAGTAAAGGCAGCGAAGTTTTTAGCCATTCAAGCTGATGAAACCACTGACATTTCTACACACTGTCAGTTAGTCATGGTGCTAAGATACATTGACCAACGAAACCGTATTCAAGAGCGTTTTTTTGAATTCATCAAGCTACCCAATGCTTGTGCAGATGCAATAGCCAGTGCCTTATCGGAGAGGCTGCGCTTCATCCTCCCCCAGGGACAAGAGAGAAAGTTGATCGCCCAGGCCTACGATGGGGCCGCTGTAATGAGGGGTACCACTGGAGGAGTGCAGCGTAAGATACAGGACATTTATGCTAACGCTCACTACGTACATTGTTATGCCCATCAGTTAAACCTGGTAATGCAACAAGCAACCTCCCACATCCCTCAAATCAGTCACTTTTTTTCCGACATAGCAGGATTCGCTTCTTTTTTTACTAAATCGAGCAAGAGGACTGCAGTGCTTGACGAGGTGGTGGCGCACCGACTTCCAAGTGCATCGGCAACCCGTTGGAACTTCAACAGTCGTGCTGTGAATACAGTGTATGAACATAAAGACGATCTGGTGAGGTGTTTTCAGACCATCCGTAACAGTGAAGGATTTGATGCCCCTACAAAGAGAGATGCCGGTGGTTTCGTGAGAATGCTGGAAGACGAAGCTTTCTGTTTTTTCCTGGCCTTGTTTCACAAGATAATGCCACATGTAGACATGCTGTATAACCACCTACAGAAGAGAAACATCGATTCTGTCACCATCGCAGGGATCACCCAGACATTCATCAGCCGCATGCAGGCTATCAGGTAGGCATAAAAGCATAAATATGTAACCTAGAATAAATGTTAATTATCTATGCATAGATTCTATCAAATTCTCTGCATATATTCTGTGTTCTGTGACTTAAATGTTTAATGGAATTCAGATAATTTTGATTTATATCAGCCTTTGAAGTAATTTTATGAAAAATATTTGATTAAGTATATTTGATGAAGTATATTCCCAGTAATGATTTGATGTAGCCTATACCATAGGCTATTTCCTGAAATTATGGCCAGGGCCTTTATTTACTTGCACTGGTTTTCCCCCAGCCATTAAACCAGGTCCGGTTATTAATTAAATCCGGTAATTCCCGGTAATTAGAACACAACCTTTGTTTGGTTTGTGTTTGGTTAATATATCCCTATTCAGTTTTCAGAAGCC
Source organism: Diplotaxodon limnothrissa (assembly GCF_057381915.1). NCBI lineage: Eukaryota > Metazoa > Chordata > Actinopteri > Cichliformes > Cichlidae > Diplotaxodon > Diplotaxodon limnothrissa. The sequence continues at coordinate 663,285 of NC_140605.1, forward strand.
ATTAATGAAACTTATGTATTGGATCAGGGAGGCACTTCCTAATCTGGTTGTGGATGAGGAGTACAGGGGACCTGTTCAAGACCCACCCACAAAGAGACGGAGAACATTGGGGGAAGACAGGCAACACCATTTGGCACTGGAGGTAAGCACTAGCTGCTTGGTCTGATTTAAATCGGATCATCAGATAAAATCTAATGACGATGCTGTCAGATGTCATTTGATATAGTGGTCATGACTGTTTTGTTTTGTTATGGACAGATTTTTTTTTTCAGAATAATGATTAACATGAGACATGTGCCAAAGTCTTACCACTGAATCTAACTCTTACCAATTATATATTATTGGATAGGTGTGCGACACCATTATGAGCCATGCCAAGGAGAGGTTTTCTTTCACCAAGCACCTTGTCAGCGCCACTCTGTTGCAAGGAGACTTGTTCCAACAACACAGCAAAAATTTTCCAGATGCAGCACTACAAACCACAGTGGAAGCCTATCCCTCATTGGACAAAGCCAGACTTAAAACAGAACTGTCCCTGATCTACGACAACGAGGAGTTTCAGAGTTGTAGTGGTGCGCTGGCGCTCTATCAGGTTCTGATGGAAAACAACCTTCAAGACACATTCACCGAAACTGTAAGTCTTCTTAACATCCTCATCACCACACCAATGACAACATCAGAATCGGAGAGGTGTTTCTCTACTTTAAAGAGGATAAAAACTTTCCTGAGAAACAATATGGCTCAGGATCGGCTCAACGCTCTGGCTATGCTGTCCATAGAGAAAAAACTCACACAAGAACTTCCTGATTTCAACACCAGGGTCATCGAGAAATTTGCCACTCAGAAAGACAGACGAGCAAAGTTCTTGTACAAATAAGAACCCTTAACCATATTTACTCTCTTTCTCCATCCCTCTCTCTTTCTCTCTTTAGCCCACCCCCCCAATCAGTTTACAGTTGTTGTTTTCAATAGTTATTTTTCATTCATTCAAAAAAAAAAAAAAAAATCTGTTCATGTTCATTTTTACAAATCTATACAAATGGCCAGAATATGGTTGTTCATTTTTACAAATCTATACAAATGGCCAGAATATGGTTGTTCATTTTAAATTTAAATTAAAATTGTGTTGTTTGATGTACTCATTAAATGGGTCATTTTAGTCGATATCATAAAAATTGCCCCCCCTGAGATTTTTTTCAGGAGCCGCCACTGCCAAAGACTGTGGGGTTTGTGGGGTTAGGTTAACTGGTGATTCTAAATTCAAATGGTTGTCGGTCTCTCTGTGTAGCCCTGTGGCAGACTGGTGACCTGTCTGGGTCGCACTAAAGGGTTTTGCTTTGTATTCTATTGGAAATTGTAAAATACGTCCACACAGACCGAACAGTGTTTAAATCTGTGGGTGTAAATGGTAAATGGATGCTTTTCTACTCTCCCAGAGTACTCAAAGCACTCTATACAACATGCCACATTCACCCATTCATACAAGCTGTTTCTTCTATGATTTTTTTAAATGCTCACTAACTAACATTCATACACATTCATACTCTGATGGATGCATCGCACAGCAACTTAGGCTTAATATCTTGCCTGAGGTTATTTGGCATGCAGACTGGGGATCAGTCAGGGATCGAACAACCTTCCAAACCCTCCTGACCTACAGCCACTCCGATGTGGCTGTGGAGAAATAATATTGGAATATTACTTTGGAAGTGAATTGTAACCTCAGTCCTCAGTGCAATAACATGGTTATACATGTGTAATGTATAACCATCTGTAATGATGGAAATCAAACCCATAGCTAGGGATGGGTACCGGTATCCGGTGCCATGATGGCACCGGTTCTGACATAAACAGTAGTAACCAGACCGAAAAGCAGCGCACATTTCGGTGCTTTATTTCGGTGCTTTTTTTTCTGAGCTGTGATACACTTTGAATTCTAGCCAATCATTTTACGTTTCTGAGGATAGTAGGCGGGTCCAGGTACGTACGTTCTTTTAGAGCAGAGCTACAGATTAAAAATGCCCAAGGCGAAGCGGTCAAAGTCTGGTTGTACTTCACAGCAAAATATGCAAACTCAGCAGCAACAAGTGCTTTAAGCTGATACTGTGATACTGTCAAAGGAGGTAACACCTCAAATCTGATGAAACACCTGGCGACACATAGCGTTTTTTTAAAGCCGAAAAATGCGCCGTATTTGATAGCTTGCTGCGAGACCTCACACCGAGCGCATCTACTGCGGGTGTGGTGCCTGTTATCGGACCCGGAGTTAGCAACATCCCCCAAAAACCAGAAGAGGAGAGTCCTGGCCCCTAGCCCTGCCAGTGTAGCAGAAATGATGAGGATGATGATGCAGCAGCAGCTGTTCTTCTCTGCGTGAGTAGCTTAATGTTGTTCGTGTGTAATTTATGTTGAGTAGGCTAACCACGTTATTACATTAATGCATGTAAGGTGAACTAGCAAACACCATCATAGCTACATGCGGCTGTCCTCTTGTTTGATGGCAGATACTCCCTTCACCCTGGACAAAAAGGCTAAAATGACCAAAGAAAAAGTGGAAAACAGCTAAACATGAGAGGTTTAGGACAAAGTTTGTGTTTTTTCCATTGTTTAAGCACTGCTTCCAGCCAAGAGTGATACCATATATGCCCCATAGCTGCAGAAAAGGCTAACATTGTTATCTTTTTACAAAAAAACAGCTGAACATGAGAGGTTTTTGGACCAATTTTGTGTTCTCCATTCTTTAAGCACCGGTTTGAGCACCGTTTAAGCACCGGCACCGTTTCAAAAGTACCAGTTTGGCACCGGTATCGGATAAAACGTAAACGATACCCATCCCTACCCACAGCCATAAAAAGACTTCTCCATGGTTTTAAACCTTCCCTGAATGATCATTACTCTGAAAGCCATTCAGGGAAGGTTTAAATACTGGAACTGGAAAAATGGCCACAAGTGAGAAAAAAGAAAACAAACCTGTGACTGTCATTTTCATTCAGTGCTCTGAAATCAGAATCAGAATCAGAATCAGAATGGGTTTATTGCCAGATGTTGAGGTTTACAACATTAGGAAATTGCTGCGGTGCTTCAGTGCAAACAATAAGAATTAAAGTGCTATGTAGAAAGAAAGATATGTGCATGAGATATACATGAGATATATACATGAGAATAAGAATTATGAGTGCTACGTAGAAAGATATATACATGAGTGCAGGTGGTGATCAGTGCCAGACATGAAATGATGCAGTGACACAGCGTAGGGTCATGTGTTAGTGGCGGGGACAGTCATGTGGTTATTGTTCATGTGTCCGACAGCAGAGGGGAAGAAACTGTTCTTGTGGCGAGAGGTTCTGGTGCGAATGGACCGGAGCCTCCTGCCTGAGGGGAGTAGGTCAAACAGACTGTGTCCAGGGTGAGAAGGGTCAGCTGAGATCCGAGCTGCACGCCGCAGTGTCCTGGAGGTGTACAGGTCCTGCAGAGATGGGAGTCTGCAGCCAATCACCTTCTCAGCAGAGCGCACAACATGCTGCAGTCTCTGTTTGTCCCTGATAGTGGCTCCAGCGTACCACACGGTGATGGAGGAGGTGAGGATGGACTCGATGATTGCAGTGTAGAATTGCATCATCGTCCGTGTTGGCAGGTTGAATTTCTTCAGCTGCCTCAGGAAGTACATCCTCTGCTGGGCTTTCTTGATGACGGAGGTGATGGTGGGCTCCCACTTCAGGTCCTGGGTGATGGTGGTACCCAGGAAGCGGAATGAGTCCACAGAGGTGATGGGGGTGTCAGTCAGGATGATGGGGGGGAGTGGGGCTGTGTGCTTCCTGAAGTCCACAATAATCTCCACTGTCTTCTGGGCATTCAGCACCAGGTTGTTGTGGCTGCACCAGGACACCAGACGTTCAACCTCCCTCCTGTAGGCAGACTCGTCCCCGTCAGAGATGAGCCCAATGACGGTGGTGTCATCTGCGAACTTGATTAGCTTGACAGACTGGTGGGTGGAGGTGCAGCAGTTGGTGTACAGGGAGAAGAGCAGAGGAGAAAGAACACAGCCCTGAGGGGAGCCGGTGCTGATGGTCCGGGAGTCCGAGACATTCTTCCCCAGCCTCACGTGCTGCTTCCTGTCCGTCAGGAAGTCAGTGATCCACCGGCAGATGGGATCAGGCACATTCATCTGGGAAAGCTTGCCTCGGAGATGGTCTGGAAGGATGGTGTTGAAGGCAGAGCTGAAGTCCACAAACAGGATCCTGGCATAGGTTCCTGGGGAGTCCAGATGCTGCAGGATGAAGTGTAGGGCCATGTTGATGGCGTCGTCTACAGACCTGTTGGCTCTATATGCAAACTGCAGGGGGTCCAGGAGGGGGGCCGTGAGGGTCTTGAGATGGGAGAGAACTAGGCGCTCAAATGACTTCATGACCACAGATGTCAGAGCCACGGGTCTGTAGTCATTTAGTCCAGTGATCCTAGGTTTCTTGGGGACAGGGATTATGGTAGAGGACTTGAAGCAGGCAGGCACATGACATGCCTGCAGTGAGGAGTTGAAGATGCCAGAAAACACTGGGGCCAGCTCGTTTGCACAGTGTCTGAGGGTGGCAGGAGACACACCGTCTGGGCCGGGAGCTTTCCGAGCATTCAGATTCTTAAACTGCTTCCTCACATCTGCTTCATGAATATGAAGAGTTGTGGTGGGAGGAGGTGGTGTGAAATCCTCTTTTGTGTGGGGTGAGGAGGGGGGTGTTGTAGGTGAACAGTTTGAAGGTGGTGATGGCTCTATGGAGGGGGGAGAGGTGGGGGAATGAGTGTCCAAAGTGCCTCTATTGTTGGGGTCGTTGGAGGTGTGAAGGCTGCCTGATGGCTCGTCAAAACGGCAGTAGAAGTCGTTAAGGGTGTTGGCCAGGAGCAGGTCGTCAGTGGAGTGGGGGGTTTTAGGCTTGTAGTTGGTGATATTCCTAAAACCTTTCCACACAGAGGCCGAGTCATTCTCTGAGATCTGCTGCTGCATCTTCTCAGAGTGCTGATGTTTGGCAATGTCCACTTCTTTAGTGAACCTGTACTTGGCCTCTCTGTAGCAGTCCCTGTCTCCGCTTCTGAACGCCTTTCTCTTTTCCAGCCACAGCTTTTTGAGTTTAGGAGTAAACCAGGGTTTGTCATTGTTATAACTCACCCTGGTGCGTGATGGCACAATGCTGTCCTCACAGAAGTGGATATAGGAGGTGACAGTGTCCGTAAACTCGTCCAAGCTGTTAGAAGCAGCCTTCAATGTGTCCCAGTCTGTGGTCTCCAAACACGTGCGAAGCTCCTCCACAGCCTCGTTGCTCCACAGTTTTTTGGTCCTCACGACAGGTTTGGAGAGCTTCAGCCTCTGTCTGTACGCGGGGATTAGGTGGATCATGACGTGATCAGAAAGTCCGAGTGAAGCGCGGGGCACCGCGCGATAGGCCCCGCTGATCGTGCTGTAGCAGTGGTCTAATGTCCTCTCCTCTCTGGTCGGGCATTTAATATACTGCTTGTATTTCGGAAGCTCATGGCTCAGATTGGCTTTGTTAAAGTCCCCAAGAGCAATGATGAGAGAGTCCGGGTATGTCCGCTCCGTGTGGAGAATCTGCTCTGCGAGTGCGCACTGAGCTGCTCGCGCATCTGCGTCTGGCGGGATGTAAACAGCGGCCAGGATGAATGAAGCAAACTCCCGCGGAGAATAAAACGGTTTGCAGTGAATAAAAAGATATTCCAGAGAGGGAGAGCAGTGCTGAGCAATCACTGTTACATCTGTGCACCAGCCACTATTGATGTAGAAGCAGACACCTCCACCTTTGGTTTTACCGGAGAGAGCGGCCTGCCGGTCCGCGCGCAGCAGATGAAAGCCCTCCAGCTTGAGCGCGCAGTCCGGGATGTCCTCACTGAGCCACGACTCCGTAAAACATAAGACACAGGAGGAGGCAAAGTCTCTGTTCATGCTTCTCATCAGGGCCAGTTCGTCTATCTTATTCCAGAGTGAGCGTACATTAGAAAGGAAGATCCCAGGAAGGGCCGTTCTCAGTCCGCGTTTCCTCAAATGCACGAGTACGCCGGCTCGCTTACCTCTCTTTCGACGTCTCACTTTCCTGATCAGAGTCAGCAGTAAATCTGCCGCAGATGCGACAAATATTGGAAATAAATCCACAGGCGTTGTAGTCCTGCAGTTAAGGAGCTCTTCTCTGGTGTAAGAATATCCAGAGGAGTGCCCAGACACAGAAGAAATGCACAAAAACAAGACAAAAGTAACGCACTGAAGCACCAGGGCATCCATACGCGGCGCCATCTTGGAAACCTAGGTGACTGATGGAAACTCATAAATGTGAGAAATCAGTTCATTAAAAACTATCATGTGGTGCAAACTTTTATTGCAGACAGAAGGGGGACCAATCCCTGCTGCTGTACACAGCCAATTAAAACTCAGTGTTTACATACACGCATGCAGCCCCATATCAGTTCCACCAGGCAGGACCGTGTGTCCACCACCGACTGGATCTGTACTGGCACATAAACTCATGGTTGCATCAAGAATGGAGCGATGATTAGAGCCAAGTCTAAACAAAGTTTACATTGATGTATTTAAGGTATACATTTTACTCACATTTCTCACAGTTCTGGATGAACAAGACAAAACTGCCACTTCCTGCCACCTGACCTCCTTAGTCTGAGTGAAACAGGCCTTCTGTACTCGGCACTCTGACATTAAGTGTACAGAGATTCTACTCTGATTATCAAACATGACGAGTGTCTGAGCGAGATGCACACTGAAGTCCTAAGGTGAATCTGGAGTGATGGAAAGAAGAGATGGCATGTGCATCGTTGCGGGCGGAGGGAGTGCACTGCTCCCCACATCCCAAAGAACAACAAATCCAAAGCTATTGGCCTATTTGAGTCTTTTGGCTGTCAAAGTCACCGATGACACACACTGCTGAGACACTCAACAAGAAGAAAAGGAGACGAGGGAGGGCAGCTGCCACAGATTTGAGGACAGAATGCTGCAACACATCACACCCTAACGTCTATCATCTCCACTCTTAACAGAGCCTTTGGCCTGCCACTGCTGATCTCTTTATCCAGACACAAGCAGAGGAATAAGGCCGAACTCACTGTTTGTGCAAATCAGCTCAATGTAAGCAAGGAGGTCGATAGTTCTCAGTACTCAACAGGAGGCAAAGAGGTGAGTTTCCTAAAGCTCAAAGAGAAAGTACACTAAAACCCTAACCCACTCAAACTGAAAGAGATGAATTCTTTTTGAGGACTGATGAGGGCGAGAGCTGGTTTACAGACAGCTTTTAGCAATCTTCATACTTCAACTGTACTGAATCCTAAATTGAATACTACTACATGACCCACACAATCAGATATGGTGTCGGTGCACAAACAAACTGATGTGTCATGGTGGCTCCATCACATTTACTTAGCTGCACGACAAGCTGATGAAGTACAACAAGCTGTGCTTGCTGTGGCTCGTCTAACATTTTCCCATAATGCAAGTAATGAAGTGTCTCATCACCCACAGACAAGCATACCAATGGTGGTGCTGTTTCTCTCTCGTGTGGGACTTGTTTTCTAAAACAGTAATGGTCAGCAGAACCTGCAGCAGCTCTGTTTACTCCACCTTCATATTTCTCAATAAATGCTAACATGCTTGGTAAGTCTTAGGCATTTCTGTCATAATGTGAAATTTGCACATAAATAGCTACACACACCCTACACACTATGAAGGTAAATCAGGATGGAATCAGCACCTAATTCCAAACTTCAATCCATCGTTTTGTCTTCTTTGCTTGCCTAACACAGAACAGGCAGAGAAACAAGGACATAAAGTGAGAAAGGTTCAGAGCACGGAGAGTAACGATGCTCGTGATGTTCAAAAGACTGTCCATCTGGAAATGTGTGACAAATTCCTCTTGGCACAAAATGGCAGTCAGCTGAATGTGGGCAGTGAGTACTGTGACGGTAAAAACTCCATCAACAACACTGCTGTCCAATGTTTTTATCAACATGAGCACTGACACACACACACATATATCCTGTGGAAGAACACTGGTCTTACTCTGTCTGCAGGTGAAACCACAGCTCAGGTGCAGTCTTTTATTCTATTTCTCTAATAATATAAACGGGAATAATTCTGTCCTTCATAAAACAATCTTCCTTTGTCATTTGACAAGCAGTCTGTGCGGTGTCTACTGTACTGAGGTATTTATGCCCTTATCTTGTATGTGCACATTAATCCACAGAGGTGCTTTTCAAAGCTTCTTTTCAAACAGTACCGCGAAAACTTTTTCAAAGCTGTGTGGGAGTGCAGCAAGAACCCGCAGTACACACACACACACACACACTGCACTGTATGACATTTAAAGCAAAGCTTACCCACGAACAGACTGATCTGATGAGAAGCCGACATCCCTCCAAGGACAAATCCAAGCAGGGGAGGACTCTACCGCGACTACAGCGAGACCCGGAGCCGCACCTCAACTGCACGCCACAGTCAGCATCGCCCTTCATCCGAGCGCAAAGTCTCGCGTCTGCTGACCTGTCTGCTCGTCAGCGTGCTGCTTCCTTGATGTCTTCCTGTCTGTGCGTCCTGCTGCTACTCCTGCAGCTAATCACAAGCAGAGCTGCGGACGAGTGCAGATGCCCAGATCTGCACAAACATTTGAAATCGTCACTAAAATCACATTTTTATGGTCTGGCTGCTAACGCACGTTGACCTAAACATTTTGGTTTTAACAGCCTTAGTTGTTGTTTTAGATTTTTTTAATCACTTATTTTAGTTACTTGTGTGTTTTTCTACATTTTACTGCCTCATTGTTGTGGATTTTATTTATTTTATTATCATTTTACATCGTTAAGCCCTTTCTGCATCATGGACTGTTTGGAAATGTGCTATAAATAAACTGGACCTTCTGTGTGCTGCTGTGACCTGCAATTTATACAATTATTATACAAGAATGTGATATTACATCTATATAAGGTCTAATAGATATTACAGACTACAAGTATAAAATCATTTTCAAAACTCTCTCCAGGGTGCAAGATGCTAGCAGGCAGGGCATACATGGAACGCCATAACCAAGTGGCCAGCATAGTGTACAGAAACATCTGTGCAGAGTATGGCCTGGAAGTCCCGAGGTCAAAATGGGAGACACCCCCAAGGGTGGTGAAGAATGACCGAGTCTGTGGAACTTCCTGATACAGACAGAGAAACTGGTGGTAACTTACCAATTGGACATAGTAAGTAGTGGACAAGCAGAGGAAGATGGCCTTGGTAATAGATGTTGCGATTACAAGTGAGAAGAAGGGAGAAGAAACACAAGAATCTGGAGAAATACCAAGAGCTGAGAGAGGAGCTAGAGAAGATGCAGAGGGTGAAGCAACAGTCGTATTTGGGCTCAGGTCTTCAGTACTGATGGCCCCCCCTTCTCCTGGATCTTTCTCTGTGTGCCTTTGGCTAGACATTGTTATATTACACATATGCTGAAATAAGAGAAATAATACTGATAGAAATGAATAAATAAGCAGATAAAACTAACACACAAACAAGAGGAGCCTAGAGAGAATTTATAGAGCTCATCTTGGAAAAAGTGTTTAGTACGACATCACATTCGGATCATAATTGTGATTGCAAAAGTGCTGAACAAAATAAAAACAAAGTGTGTACTTTAATCTCACCTTGACTTTTTGATTTAATGTGAAGATGTACAGAGGCAAAATTACAAAAATAGACCTTTCTATGTATGAGGGGAGACCATGAGAAAAGTACAAGATCTGAACCCAAGTCAGTGATGGTGCAGTTTTACTCCTCCTCACTTCCTCCATCACCATCTAGTACGCTGCTGCCTCTGCTACATCTTTATCTTTAATGCCATGCAAACACTGTAGATTGCTTTCTCTCTCAACAAGAGACATTTTTACATAATTTGGCTCTTTTCTACCTGAAAATGCAAGCCAAGATGCTGTTGCCAGCGAGCACAATACAGTGTATTCTTGATGGATTTCAGCATGTCCATAGCACTTCTATGTCAGATGTTTTTGACAAGTTGAAGGGCAAGCTTTCTGAGCTAGACATACCACAAACTGAGATAGAAATGATTATTCAAAATCTCTCTAAAGAGGATGTCTTCACAATATACAACAAAGGAATACTCAGATCTGACAAAACAAGGAGAACATTTTACAAGCAGTATTTTGACTATGTTGAACCCACCCAGATTTATCTGGGAAGTGATGCTGCTGGAAAGGAATGCTTTTGCCAGTACATTTCCATCAAAGAGACATTAAAATCCCTCCTTAGACAGTCAAGTGTTAAAGAGCAATATCACCAATCCAAAGATCATACCTCTTCCAACATGGTTGTAGAGGATGTGGCAGATGGAAGAAATGTAAAAGAAAATGCTCTGTTAAAAGACAATCCTTCTTCATTGTCCATCATCCTCTACCAGGATGGATTTGAGGTTGTGAATCCTCTTGGGTCAGGGAAGAAAAAACATAAAGTTTTGGGGGTTTACATGAGTCTAGGTGAGGTCCAGCCACACAATCGCTCTTCAGTTGATCCCATGCAGTTGGTGATGCTGTGCAGAGAAAGGGACTTCAAGACATTTGGTCAGGAGAAAGTTTTCTCAAGTATTATCACAGACCTTAAAGATCTAGAAGATACAGTGATTGAGACAGATGATGGAAATACCCTCAAAGCGGCCTTGATTTCCATTTGTGGAGATAATCTTGGTTCACACTGCTTAGGTGGTTTCACTGAAAACTTCAGTTGTAGTACGCATTTTTGTAGATACTGCTTGATTGAAAGGACAGACTTTGAAAAGACACCACTAAAGCTTGGTCCAAAAAGAACCATCACTGGTCACAAGGAGAGTGTACAACAGCTATCCACCACTGACCAAGACATGGTACAGGGGGTAAAGTTTGACTCACCTTTCAATTCTCTGAAATATTTTCATGTCTGCACTGGGCTTCCCCCATGTTTGGGTCATGATTTATTTGAAGGTGTAGTCTCTAATGACTTGGCATTGTACATCAGTCATTTAGTGAAACAGGAAAAGCATTTCACTTATGCACAACTAAACAGGTCGATCACACAGTTTAAATACTCAGGGAATGATAGTCTCAGTAAACCATGTGAGGTTAAGGAGTGTGGCAAAAAACTTTCTGTCTGATACTGTCAACATAAACAAAGGAAAAATATTTCAATGATTTTGGGTATCATCATTCAAATCAGTTCCTTTTGTGTTTTAAAGGCTTTTTCCACCAAGATGTCTGTTGAGAGAGAGATGACCTTACCCATCACACCAAGGGTAATAGCGCTTGGTAAGTAAATAGTTTCAATCCTCTTGTAATATTTTTGTAAAAAATCTATGTAATTATTGTGGTATTTGTACCCACAACAACTTACTTAACAGGGGTTTGTCTGTTTTATATTGTATAAAAATAGAATACACACAGTTTGCTGCTGTTTCTCTTATTATTTATTATACACAATGACCAACGGGAAAAAACAGCCTAACATTTCAGCACAGGCCAAAATGCCAAAACATTAGGCAGTTTTTTCCTGTAATTGATCATAATTTTCATTACATAATAAATAATAAGAGAAATAGCAGCAAACCGTGTGGATTCTATTTTTGTACAGTGTGAGGCCTGCTATCCAGCATTCTTGTGGAAACCTTATTTGTAAGGGTGAGCACATTGTCTTATTGGACTCTTGTCTGTTTTTAGGGAATAATTTCATGTCTGCAAGCCGCTGGATGATCAGTTTGGAGGGCACGGTATTTTATGAGCCTGAGCACATGCATGACTTTGCCAGCACCCTTGCTGTCTTCTTTGCGTCATACTACGTTTTCAACCTTGAGTATCAGGAGTCAGCGTCCATCACACTGGAGATGATACAGAGGTAAATACTTTACACCATTAAAGCTTACACCATTTAAGAATGAAATATATGTGATAGCTTGACTACAGTTGCAGAAACATATAGGTGATTGCTGTAATGTATGTTTTAATTTTGAAATTAAAGCAGCCTTTTTTCCGTTAAAAGGTTCTTTGTGAGGATCAATCCAGACATGGGAACAAAATGCCCTGCAAACTTGGTACAAGCCGCAAGACAGGTCGTGTCGTAAAGAGGAACAACAACAACAACAACAATCTTTATTTATAGAGCACATTAAAAGCCAGGGGCATGCCAAAGTGCTTTACATAAAACAATAAAACAATAAAATGATTTACACTAAAACATCGGAGTCATATCAAATCAAATCAAATCACTTTTTATTGTCACATCACATGTGCAGGCACACTGGCACAGCACATGCGAGTGAAATTCTTGTGTGCGAGCCCCACAAGCAACAGAGATGTGCAAACACAACAACACAAATGAGCAAAATACAAGAATGGCCAACCTGAAACTAATAAATATATGTACAATATATAATAGTGTATGCATTTCTGGATGTGTATACTAAATATTTTCCTACGTGTGTGTGTGTGTGTGTGTGTGTGTGTGTGTGTGTGTGTGTGTGTGTGTGTGTGTATAATATAAGTGTGGGATTATGTTCACAGGTAAAAACCACTAATAGGAATAATCTATAGCACACAGCTATAGCAAAGTAGAACTGTACCATCATACACAGTGATAGAGAACATAGACAACGCAACAATAAAATAATAAAATAATTAGCACTATAACGTCAGAGTCATATAAGTGTGAGATTATGTTCACAGGTAAAGACCACTAATAAGAATAAACTATAGCACACAGCTATAGCAGAGTAAAGCTGTACCATCAAACACAGTGATAGAAAACATTGACAGCGCAGGACAACGCAAAACAACCAGACACATTAATAGAATAACTCACAAGAAGCGAGGCGAGAATTTAACTAGTAGAAAAAGCAAGTTCAAACAAATATGTTTTAAGCCGTGATTTAAAAGATTGAATAGAATCAGACGCCCAGATGCCAATCGGGAGATTGTTCCACAGCTCAGGTGCAGCTAGAGCAAACGCTCGATCACCTCTAGACTTCAAGCGAGATCTGGGCTGAACCAACAATAACTGTGAGGAAGATCTTAAGGCCCTCGTAGGAAGATATGAATTTAAGAGTTCCTTAAGATAACTTGGCCCTGTGTTATTAGTAATTTTAAAAGTAAACAACAGAATTTTGAATTGAATACGAAATTTCACAGGCAACCAGTGCAGATCAGCAAGGACAGGAGTGATGTGAGCAAACTTCTTAGTTTTAGTTAGAATGCGTGCAGCGGCATTCTGGACTGTCTGTAATCTATGTAAAAGGGTAGAGTGGAGACCATAATAAAGTGAATTACAGTAATCTAGTCTTGACGTTACAAAGGCATGGATGAGCTTTTCCAGGTCATTGTGCGGGATGTAGTGTTTGGCCTTGGAAATAAGGCGAAGTTGGTAGAAACTAGATCTGACGACAGCAGATACTTGTTTATCAAGTTTAAATGAGCTGTCAAGTAGCACACCCAAATTCCTAACAGTGTCAGGGAAAGAACTAGTGAGAAAACTAAAAGCATCATGAAGTTTGGCACGAAGAGCGTCACTGCCAAAGATCATAATTTCAGTTTTCTTATCGTTAAGGATAAGAAAATTTGCCAGAAGCCATTGCTTGACCTCACACATGCACTCTCGAAAGTTACTCACGGACATAGCTAGATCATCATTCAGCTCAAAATAGATCTGGATGTCATCGGCATAATAGTGAAAGGCAATGTGGTATTTCTCAAAAATGACACTTAAAGGAAGCATATACAGTGAGAACAGGGTAGGGCCTAACACAGATCCCTGGGGGACACCACAGCAAACAGGTACAGCGGAGGAGGAGGAGGTGGCCAAGTGAACCGAAGAGAGCCGATCGGAGAGGTAAGATTTAAACCAATCCAAGGCAGCGCCCTTGATGCCTACAGTGTGCTCTAGTCTCGCCAATAGTATGTTATGGTCAACCATGTCAAATGCCGATGAAAGATCCAATAGCACTAGGACAGAGGGGCGTCCATTGTCAGCCATTAGTAAAAGGTCATTAAAAACTCGGAGCAGTGCTGATTCAGTGCTGTGGTGTTGTTTAAAGGCCGATTGATATTTATCATTAATGTTATTCTCATCCAGGTAGGTCTGAAGTTGAAGCAGAACTACCTTCTCAAGAATTTTAGCCACGAAGGGAAGTTTGGAAATCGGCCTATAATTGGCATAATCATTTTGATCGCGGTTACTTTTTTTAAGAACAGGTTGGATTATAGCATGTTTAAGAGCTGATGGTACATAGCCGGACAGCAAGGAGGAGTTCAATATGGACAATAGACAAGGTCCAATTGCACTAAAACAATCCTTGACTATACGGGATGGAAGAACATCATGTACAAGATTAGTATTGTTCAGTTTTTCAATTAGATGCTTCAGAGTAGAGAGAGAAACAGGTTCAAATTGACAAAAAGTAGTAGAACAATCAGGGGTGGGCATACGGTCGGTCACCAAAGGAAGGGTAGATTTAAGAGATGCGACTTTATCCAAAAAATAACTTGAAAATTTTTCACAAAGGCCCGGGGAGCACGACAGAGGCATAGAGGGGCAGGGGTTGACCACAGAGTTGAAAATTTTGAATAAAATTCGAGGGTTGTTTCCATTGGTGGTGATAATTTTAGATAGGAAAGCTGCTTTAGCCGTTCTGGCAGCTGATTGAAACTTCGAGCGGCTAATGTATAAAATGTCATATGATGACTGGAGATTATCTTTCCTCCACCTCCTCTCATCCCGTCGACACATACGTCGTAAGGCGCGAACAGAATCATTTAACCAACATTGTGAGTAGGTTCTGGGGCGTTTCATTTTGATCGGTGCTACAATGTCAAGGATAGAGGAACATGTAGTTAATAGAGTATTGGCGAAATTCTCAAGCGTATGTGGAGTAAGACAATCTGACGTAGTAAATGAAAAGTTCACAAAAGAATTAGAAAATTTCAACAGAGTATCAGCATTCACAGTACGCGTAGGGCAAAGAGGAGCCTCAAAGCGTGATCCGGTGTTGCCAAGGTCAAGATCGAAAATAACCGGAGAATGGTCGGAAAGTCCAGTGTTTCTAATTTCCTTAATACATATATCCACATCATATGAAAAAACCAAATCAAGGGTGTGGCCCTTAACATGGGTAGGCTCATTCACCCACTGGGTAAGATTAAAAGAAGCAGTTAGTGCTAGAAAATCGTTAGCCAATTGGTCATCCATACAACAGACATGAATGTTAAAATCACCAGAAATAATAACAGAACCATATTTAAAAAGAATGGATCCCAAGAAGTCAGCAAATTCAGAAATAAACATCTTGTGGTATTTAGGCGGACGATAAACCACAACACACAGAGTAGTCCGAGGGCCAGTCAATTCCAATAACTGAGCTTCAAAGCTAGAATAGGTTGGGGAGGGTAGCAGTCGTGCTTCGTGTTTGTTTTTAAAAACCGAGGCTAAGCCACCACCTCTACCAGTGAGCCTTGGTGAGCTAAAGAAGGCACAGTCAGGAGGGAGAAGCTCAGAAAAGGGGATAAACTCACCCGGAGAAGTCCATGTCTCCGTCAGAAATAGAACATCCAGTCCCGTGGTGAGGAAAAAGTCATTTAAGAGAAAGGCCTTATTTGAAAGAGACCTAACATTAAATAAAGCAATCTGAGTCCGAGGAGCTAGGTCATTAGCGGTAGCCCGTCGCAGGGTGTTGAGATTGCTGTGTTGAACACCACGGCCAGGCGGTGTAATCCAAGACCGAGCAGAGTGATAAGCCACTGGACAGGTAGGATAGGTTTGAGGGCCAACAGGGCATATCCAACGATGACTTAACAATTTAGCCGCAAGGCGACTCCTGGAGTAGAAGATAAATCGTGACAGCTCACGACTTGTAGAAGGGTAATCCATAGCCATGGCTCTAATATAAGCCTTGACGCGAACGCGGGCACCACTCCTTCTACCCCGTTTCCTGAAGCGTTTCCTACGCAGAAAGGGAAAAGGTAGGTAGGTCATTTTGATGGAAGAGACGGGCGGCAGGGGAGTGGCACCACCCATGGTCCCATAACTGTCCAGTCGTTGAGGACAGGAGAACCGAAGGTTACAAGCATCAGCCCTCGGATCACCACCTTCCTCCAGTGGCTCTCTGAGTTTGAATGGAGGACTTCCAACTAGGTAAGAATACAGAGATGATAATATCTTTTACATAGCTGATAATTATATACATACTGTACACACATCCATACAACAGTATGAATGATCTCAGACAGATGTGAACAAGTGAATAACCTGAGCAAACATGAATATTGATGATGTGTCTTTGACAGGTGGTGATAAAGACTACGCTGAACCCGACCATCCTGGTAACGGAAATCTAAATCCCATGTCACATTCTATTTCCTGGGACCCACTGATAATTATTACATTTTGTAAATGAGTTTTGTTTTACAATTGTAATAGTTTATTTAATGTTCATGCTGGTGGGTTTGTCCTGTTTTTAGTGGAATGAAAAACTGTTTTCCTTAAAAAAATCAGACACAGAAAGGTGAAGGACTGTGTAGTTTTCATGTACGCTTCTATTTATTTTGGTTATTGACATTGTTTTTATTCAGTTGAAAAATGTTTTTCTTGTTAAAAAAAATATCAACAATAAATGTTGGTTTAATTCACTATTCTGAGACTACTTTATTGAATTATATTGTTTTTTGTAAATGTTCTTATATTGAATATGAATGTTAACATTATTTTTATTTGCTGTAAAACACAATTACAGTCTAAACAAATTATACTGTACACAATTACAGTGTTATACCATAAACCACATTTGCAGTACAGTGATACAATAAAACTTAATCATGGTAAGTCTTTCTAACTGTAAACCACGTTTACAGTAAAGTGGTTGAACTGTAAAACATCACAACGGTAAAGATACTGTAGATCAGTAATTACAGTAACTTACTGGCAATAGTGTTGCCAGTAAGTTACTGTAAAAATACAATAAAATGTCTAACAGTGTATAGACTGGACACATTAGCTACACACAGCTACACAAAGTCAGATATTGAGCATTAACCAGGAACAGAGTCATCATTTATAAGTCTAATGGTTAGCAGTCTTGCAGAAGCCCACACTAGAGTCTTTAATGCATGCATGAAGCACCTTGAGGCGACTTTTGTTGTGATTCGGCGCTATATAAATAAAATTGAATTGAATTGAATTTAATGAATTTACGTAATCCTCAATAAACTGCAGCATATGTGGACAACGTCGATGCCTACTACACTCTTTAATTTCTCAAGACTGCAATTTCTGGCCAAAAATTATTAATTGTAAAAATAGATTCGATTTTGGAGTTGAATCTAGTAATGCTGCCCGTTACTAAAACTTTTCCAAGGTTAAATAGTGTGAACTTTTTACCATATAATATAAAATTAGTTCTTTCTTGAAAGCCACATTTTCCTGTTTGTTTTATGAAAAGTGGTGTTTATCCTCCTTCACATCTAATGTTTAAGCTGAGTGCAGTCACACTTACCTTCAGTGTGTGCTTGTGTTGCTGCTCAGATACATACTGCAGGATGTAGGAGGAGGGGATACCTAGATGGAGCTTCAGGTATATATAATTTAGCTAACTGAACCTTATCTATTTTTAGATTAGTGCCACTTCTGTTCTCTGTGAGGAGAGTTAATTAGGGGAGCTTGCAGGAGTGCTCACAGACATATTCAACCTGTCCTTGGCCCACGCTGTGGTACCGGCCTGCTTCAAATCCACCTCCATCGTCCCGATACCCAAAAACTCCAACCCATCTTGCCTCAATGATTACCGCCCAGTAGCACTCACCCCCATCATCACTAAGTGCTTAGAGCGACTGGTCCTAGCACACTTCAAATCCTGTCTCCCCCCCACCCTGGACCCCCACCAATTCGCATACCGCCGGAACAGGAGCACAGAGGATGCAGTCTCCATCGCACTGCACTCTGTCCTCTCACACCTGGACAACAACAACACCTACGCCAGAATGCTGTTTATAGACTTCAGTTCAGCATTCAATACAATCCACCCCTCACAACTCATCAGGAAACTGACAGACCTGGGTATCAGTTCCCTCATCTGCAAATGGTTACTGGACTTCCTGACCAACCGCCCCCAACATGTCCGGCTGGATAACCGCTGCTCATCTACCATCACAATGAACACCGGTGTACCACAAGGCTGTGTGATGAGCCCTTTCCTCTACTCCCTCTTCACCCACGACTGCAGACCTGCTGATGGTTCCAACACCATCATTAAGTTTGCAGATGACACCACGGTGATTGGCCTCATCAGTGACAACGATGAGGCCGCCTACAGGGAGGAGGTGGATCGTCTGGCTGAGTGGTGCGACAGAAACAACCTGCTGCTTAACACCGAGAAGACCAAGGAGCTCATCGTGGACTACAGGAGGAATGCTGACCCACATCCACCCATCCACATTAAGGGGACGGCTGTGGAGCGTGTGAACAGCTTCAAGTTCCTGGGAGTCCACATCTCCGAGGATCTCACCTGGACGACCAACTGCTCCAAGCTGGTCAAGAAGGCTCACCAGCGCCTCTTCTTCTTGAGGACTCTGAGGAAGAACCACCTGTCCTCAGACATCCTGGTGAACTTCTATCGCTGCACCATCGAGAGCATCCTGACCAACTGTATAACAGTCTGGTACGGGAACTGCTCTGCCTCGGACCGGAAGGCGTTGCAGAGGGTCGTGAAAACTGCCCAGCGCATCGCCGGAGCACCACTTCCTGCCATAAAAGACATCTACAGGAAGCGGTGTCTGAAAAGGGCTGGGAAAATCATCAAAGACACCAGTCACCCATCACATGGACTCTTCACCCTCCTGCCCTCTGGGAGGCGCCACAGGAGCCTCCGGACTAAGACCACCAGGTACCGGAACAGCTTCTTCCCCACAGCTGTCAGACTCCTGAACTCTGCCTCCTGACATCTGACCCACGTTAAACTCATGGACTGAACATACACACACCCACAATGGACAACTGTACCCTCAAACACACAATAATAACATGGACTGAACCACCACTCACAACCACTAGCACTTTATATAGCCTCTGTAGAACTATCTACACCCTCACTTATCTTAACTGCACTACTGTATAGCCCTGTGTAAATAATCATTCTGTACATTCGATAATTTTTAATCCTACAACTGTTTACAACTTGCATAGTTCCCATTTCTGTATAGCTGTATATCCCAGATTCTGTAAAGTTATTTATTTCATATTCTGTATAGTTTTTCATATTTATATCCTGTTCATATCCTGTACATAGCTTGTACTCACTACAGCCTGTACATACTTATAGTTATAGAATATTCACAACATACTTCATACCGTGTACATTATAACATACCATAATAGACCCATTTCTGTAATATACTCACATATCTATATTATTGTTAATATATATTGTAATATATCTATATCACTAAGCACTTCTGGATGGATGCAAACTGCATTTCGTTGCCCTGTACCTGTGCATGTGCAATGACAATAAAGTTGAATTCTATTCTATTCTATTCTATTAATTAAGTGCCTGGCCTTTTCCCAACTCTGCTTTAAATGAATGTGACTGCTGTATGTATCTCAGTGAGGGAAGGTCACTGCATTTATCTGCTCATGTCTTTGTCCTTATTTGCTTTATAGTCATTTTTGTACCTGCCGTTTTACGTTTGCTGCTTTACACTGGTTATCTGATATATATAAAGCGCCTTGAGGCTCCTGTTGTTGTGATTTGGTGCTGTATAACTAAAACTGAATTGAATTATATTAGTATACAGAAATCATAAACTTCACATTTTTAAACCAAACAGGTTATTCGTTAGACAAATGCAGTTTTTTAGGAGCTTTTGATCTTTCTAATGACATATGTCCTATGTTATTAAAGAGCCACAAAAACTGACAAGCTGTGATTTTTAACTGCATGTGCAGCCTGTGTCTTTGTGCTAGGGATGGGTATCGAAAACCGGTTCTTGTTGAGAACCGGTTCCCACCGTTTCAGTTCCTTGGAATTGTTTGCCATTTTTGTAAACGATTCCCTTATTGATTCCAGTCGCCCCGAATGACGTCACCACGTTGCTGAGCGTCATCAAACGCTCAAAAGTTTGGTTATACTTTACGAGAACGGATGACAACAGGGCAACTTGCAATACTTGCAAAGTAGATACTTCATTTAAGGGAGGAAACACTACGAATATGCAAAAGCATTTGCTCACAAAACACGCGATGACCTTAAATGAATGTCATGTTTTTAATTCCTCTCCGGACTCATGAATCTCAACCCAGCAGCAGCGGTAACGTTTGCACGTCCTCTCCCGTTAATGCGGCAGGTAAATAATCAACTAACAGTGCATATTATGTTAGCGCGATCTGCCTTATTACAAAACCTGCCATTACTGTGCATTTAGGTGACCATGATGAGAGAGACAGACAGAGTGTCACGGTCCGCTGTGACAGACCGTGTGGAGAGTGCGTGGAGGACTCAGGTGCAGACACGAGTGACACGGGAGTAAACTTTAAACAAAAGCGAGCCTTTTATTGTGGCTGGTAACGCAAGAGAAACAAACAAGAATAAGGGCAGCTCAAAAGCAATAACTAAACAGAAACCTAAACTGGGAATGAACTAAGGTAAGGCTATGAATACAACAGACCGGGCATGGAAACATGGAGGGTGGGAACACAGACGACGCGACACAGACTGTATGAAACACAGAGACTAAATACACATGAGGGATGATCAGGGGAAGTGGATGCACACGGGGAACACAGGTGACACTGATAATCATAACAAGACACGGCAGGAGTGAACGTAACACTGATGGGAGATGGGCAAAGTAAAACAGGAAGTACACAGAGGTTCAAACAGGAGGAGAGAGAGCACGGGGAGAACGCAGACATAACGGGCTGGGGAAAACATAGAATAAAACACAAAGAGAGACGAGGGCTCATAAATACACAGAGGGGCACACAGGGGGTAAGAGTCACGAAGGGAAAACACATAAGGAACAACGTAACAGATCAACCCAGGAAGCATGGCCTAAATAAAGAACAAAATACAAAAATACATGAAAACTAAGAATACTGGGCCCACATGGCCCAGGACCATGACACAGAGTCTGGCTGGCTGCAGTCTACCGGTAGCGTCTCCTTTCAGGCCAGGATAGACGAATGCCACCGAGCAGTGACTAAGTTTGTGGTAAAAGGCTTGCACCCATTTGCCACAGCAGATGCCACCGATTTTCGGTAATTTCATTCATTTCATTTATTTATTCATTTTCAGGCACAACAAATACCTATATTGAACATAAAATACACAAAACAAAAAACAAAACTTGCCTGAAAAAGGAGTGGGACGAAGAAAACTTATTAAATCCCACCCCTATACTCACTCATCAACAAAAAAAAACAATAAACTTCCCGCAGCTACGCCCATCATTGCATACAGACCCATCAACAGCCCCGGGCAGATACAAGCATCTAAGCGGCAGCTCGCAACCAACAATTAGAGCCTTCATAACTGAATACAGAATATATAAATTATAAATTGCATTACCACAGGTAACAGGCAGTAATAACTACAAGTAACAAACACACATACATATACATACATATATATCTACACACACATGTACATATATGTACATACATACGCACACTTTATTTTTTATTTTTTATTTTGGAATCCATACCAGCAATGGTAAGAGGACAGACATTACAGAGCACACTAAAACCCATCATTGAGTATACTGTGACCAGACCAACTGTTTGTAGAGAAATTTAAATCTATGAATATTTTTGCATTGTTTCAATTGTAAACTCAGACTGTTCCAGATTTTCACACCACATACAGACACACAAAAGCCTTTACGGGTTGTTCGAGTTCTGGGTAATTTGAATTCTCCAAAGCCTCTCACATTATAAACCTTTTCTCGAATTTCAAATCTAGTAAATTTGCCGGTAAAAGTTTAGTAAAAGCTTTATACAAAATTATGGATGTATTGTAATTAACCAGATCCTGGAATTTAAGTAACTTTGCCTGAAGAAAGAGTTTGTGAGTATGATCTAGATAACCAGCCTTGTGAATAATACGCAGTGCTCGTTTCTGTACTGTGACTAATGGATTAGTTGTATTTTTATATGTATTTCCCCACACTTCCACACAATATGTAAGATATGGAAGAACCAGGGTACAGTACAGAGTACGAAGTGCATCTTTATCAAGGAATTGTTTCACTTTGTTCAAAACTGCGAGGCTTCTAGAAATTTTGGTTTTTATGTGTCTGACGTGGGGTTTCCATGAAATTTTGTTATCAATTATAACTCCCAAAAATTTGTTTTCACTCACATTATCAATTGGTACACCTTCAATGATAATTGGTAATTCTATATTATATTTTAAATTACCAAAAAACATTGCTTTAGTTTTATTTATATTTAATGATAATTTATTTATGTCCATCCATTTTTTTATTAATTTTAGCTCCCTGTTTACGGTCATTACAAGATCAGTATAATCATCGCTACTGAAAAATATGTTGGTGTCATCTGCGAACAGTATGAGTTTAAGTACTTGAGAAACATCAAAAATATCATTTATGTATACATTGAAAAGTTTTGGTCCCAACACTGACCCTTGGGGAACACCACATGTAATACCAAGTTTCTCTGAATGGTAATGCCCTATGCTAACATATTGTTCCCGACCTGTTAGGTAACTTTTTAACCAGTTACCAGCTTTCCCTCGAATACCATATCTTTCCAATTTATCCAGTAAAATTGAGTGATTGATTGTGTCGAAGGCCTTTTTGAGGTCAACAAAAATACCAACTGCATATTTATTTTTATCCAGTGTATCAGTAATTTCTTCTACTGCCTCAATTATCGCCATTGAAGTGGTTCTTTGCGTTCTGAAACCATACTGACCAACATTTATTATTTGATGTTTTTCAAGGAATTTTTCTAATCTTGAATTAAAAAGTTTTTCTAGAATTTTTGAGAATTGAGGCAGTAGAGAAATAGGCCTATAATTGGTAAAACTGTGTTTGTCATTACTTTTATATAGTGGTATTACTTTCGCAATTTTCATTTTTTTTGGAAAACAACCGGACTGAAATGATAAATTACAGATATATGTTAAGGGACTAGCAATATTCAGAATAACCTGTTTAACTACAGACATATTTATGTCATGATAATCCATTGAAGACTTACTTTTACATTTTAATGTGATATTTATTACTTCTTGCTCATTTGTAGCTGAGAGGAACAGTGAAAAGGGATTTGATTTTATATTACTGATATTTTCATTTTTATGACACGGGATGTCCGCTGCTAGTTCAGGGCCAACATTTATGAAGAATTTATTGAACCCATCGACAATATTACTCATGTTGTGATTTTCACCATTTGCATCAGTAAAATATTCAGGATATGATGTTCCAGAAGATCCTTGTTTAATTAAGTTGTTTAACACATCCCAAGTTCCTTTTATATTGTTTTTATTTTCATATAATCTTCTTCTATAATAAAGTTGTTTGCTCGTTCTTATAATATCAGTCAATTTATTTCTATATGCTTTATATCTTTGTTCCACTTCTTTTGTTTTTACTTTGATAAACTGTTTATACAGATTGTTTTTCTTTTTGCAAGCATTAATAATTCCTTTTGTGAGCCAAGGACTTTTTATCTTTTTTTTCTTTGTCATGTGTTCGTTTACAGGACAATGTTTATTGTACCACATAGTAAAAATATCTAGAAAATTATCATAAGCCTTGTCCACATCTGACTCTTCATACACCGAACTCCAATCTTGTTGTGCTAAATCGAAATTGAAGGCATGAATTGCTTCTTCATTTATTGTTCGCTTTGCTATCATGATCTTGGTATCTATTTTTTTTAAATCACAGTCACACAAAGTAAAAACTGGTAAGTGGTCAGTTATATCACAGACAAGCAGACCACTATTAATTTGGAAATCCATGACATTAGTAAAAATGTTGTCAATAATAGTGGCGCTATGTGATGTTATTCTGCTTGGCTTTGTTATTGTTGGATATAGTGATAAGCTGTACATTGTGTCAGTAAAGTCATCAATGGCTTTTAACCTTGTTGGATTTAGCAAATCAATGTTAAAATCACCACAGATAAATAGTAATTTTTGGTTCACCGAAGCAAACGTTTTTTCTATCCATTCATTAAAAGTGTCAATACTTGAACTGGGTGTCCGATATATACACCCAGTAAGTGAATGTGTTTAATTGTAGGCAGGGACATTACTGGATATTCTTGTGTAATTGCTACTGAATAATTTATTTTATACTTTGTTATTGCTACAGAGGAATATTTATTTTATTATTTTACATTTACAATTTTTTTTCCTGGGAACCCTGTGACACCCCATTGAGATCTCACTGTTGGGTTTGTAAGGCCATGTTACTCCTAAATTTCTACCTTGTTCAAAGAGAAGATATAAAACGAAGTTCTAAGCTAATCGAACTTAGTGTTCTCCTTTTTTAAAAAGAATCGATAAAGAATCGAATCGTTAAATAGAATCGAAAATGGAATCGGAATCATGAAAATCTTATCAATACCCATCCCTACTTTGTGCTAACCATAGTTGTTGCAAACTTCTTTGAGGGCTGTACTTTAACTTGTCTTTTATCTTGATCTGCTGAATAACTTAAGTGAACAGGTATAGGGGAAAGTGAGTGAACATGGGAAGCCCGCAGCAGTCTACGGCTATTGCAACGTAACTAAAGAAGGATTCACGGTCACCTGATCAAGGTCTGACTACAAACCTTATCAAATACGAAATCTGGGGTTGGACATCATATTTTTTAGACTTTTAGGGCCAAGATTTTTTAGGGTCGGTCCTTAGTTGCACTGCACTGCAGCATGTGACAGTTAAAAGCTACACTTTAGCTACTAGGAGTGGCTCATGGTCAAAGTAGCAATTTATTTGACTTGAATCTCTCCCTTCCTAATTATGTCCCTCCTATTTATTTCGGTCACCTCCTCACTCTTTTTGGGACGCCCCCCCCCCCCACTTCTCTACAGGTGGTGCTAATAGCAGCCTGCTGTGAGAGCGAGGGCTTGCTGCTAGTTGTTTGTTGTTGCTGCTACTACTGTTTAAAGTGCAGCAGCAGCCCTCACAGCTAACATGTCAGCTCATTTGAGTTTTTTGGTTCTTTTTCTCTCGTAGTGTTTCAGCTCCACCTTTTCACAACTTCTGCCACACAAAACTCTGTTGGCTTGTATTGTGAAGTGCTTTGTGTGGTTAAAATGCTACTGATGTAGAAAACTGCTAGTCTTTTCTAAAAAGTATTCACCGCATCATTCACGCTTAAGGTGGTGATTCTTAGGCCTAGTAAGTATAGTATTTTTAATATGTAAGTAATGAACAGACAAAGCACTCACACACATTTGTACAACCCATGTTTTTACCTGTCATACACACTGCCACGGATGCATCGGGGCAATCTGATGTAGGTCTGTTCGATATAACGATATATATCGGATGACGATATAAAAACATCTATCGTTTCATTTTACGCTGTCGTTTGTTTCGTGGTGTCGCAAAATAAACTGTTTACGGCAATATTTTTTTCATGGTTCTGATGGTCACTGTAGCGGCTATATTCATTTCTTAATTTCTTTCAACAACAACGGTAAAACCACCGCGTGTCTGCTTGTTTATTTTCCACATAAACCTTTCACAATAAAGCTCAAGATCCTGTTGAGACTTTTCAAAATAAACTGAATCACGTGAAAGATGCAGATTATTTACAGATGAGAAGTAAAAAAGAGCCGCCAGGTGCTAAAAAATAAAGCTTAGACTCAAACTTAAAACAAGCTTTTCCCCGCAGCACGCCGTGTAATAAATACTCACAAAGAAAACGGCGCCGTTACAACTTATGTCTAAAACTGTATCGTTTCATGCATCGGTTAAAACACTCGACTCCAGCTACATGACGCGCAGCTGGAAACACTTCAGGCAAGTCGAGCTGCCCGAGATTCACAGAATTTACAGAAAATGTTAATTTTCTGTGATTTATATCGTTATCGGACGATAGATGTCTTATATCGGGATATGAGATTTTGGTCATATCGCACAGCCCTAATCTGATGTTCACTACCTTGATTTTCCGATGAGCTGACTGACAGTAGGCACAATAAAGTTGTAACTGGAGGTAAAAGTGAAGGCAAATAAAGCAGTAATAAAGGTTGTTACATTCTTTTACTGATTAACTTTTGCATCTACTTTATTAAAGTGCAAAGTCAGCTAGAGTGGCAGCATACATGTTTGCACAGCCACACAGGCTGTCCTTCTTCGTTAGGGTTTTGACACGTGCAGCCTCCGACCTTGTGATGGTGTCATGAACTCGAGCTGTACAGCCTTCATTGTTTGTCCGTCTCTTCCAATGAAATGAGCAGGAACAGTTACTGAATCAGTTGAGCCGTAGGCAGTATGTTCACAACACTTTGATTCATGGCATACCCCGGGAGCCAGGTGAAGTGAAAATAGCTCCACTCACTGGCTGTTCATGTCAATGTATTCATTTGGGAAACTCAATAACTTCACATTTCTATCAGCTGGCCTGAGTCTGTGTATTATTTAATTTTAAAAGGCCATTAAAATACACAGAGACAGTAGTTGCCACAACCAATTAAATGAAAGGAACATCTGCCAATATGAAGTAAACCGAGATAAGAGAGATTAAGTCAAGCAGGAATATCAAAGCACATAAATGCTCCAGCAAAACTCAAGTTTTCCATAAGAATGCGACATCAGTCAATTTTGGTACTCCGGAGTGGACTTTACCCAGGAAGTACACTAAATGCAGCTAAACTATAGGTAACACATTTCAAAATGGTGCTCTTTGAGTGTGGAGTGTCCAGGCAGGGGAAGGACACATCTGCATCTACCAACCCTATTGCAATAGAGTGAGGCAGGAATAGTTGAATTTGGCACCTTGGGCCCTAACTCGTGTCTTTCCTTCACCAAGCTTTTAGGAGGTTGATGTAGTATATTTGTGTGGCTACACCCTGATCCCACTCCAAAATCATCCTCCACTCAGTTGGTGTCTGAGTGTGTTGTTTGGTCTGAAGTACACTGGGATGTTGTGCTTGGAGAAGACTCTCCTGAGTTTCTCTGATAAACCTGCTACATAGAGAATGACAATATGGCTTTGTTTGTCCTTCTACTTTCTCCCTAGTTGATGTCTGACCTTCTGTTTGCTGCTACAACTACACATGTTTCTTTTCCAAATATTTATTTATAAGTGACTTATGTATGTATGTATGTATATATATGTATATATTGTACTATTCTTAGTTAGCGTATTGTCTGTCTTGTCTTAATGTTGGTTTAAAATGGAGCACTGTAACAAAAAATAATTTCCCCCAGGGATCAATAAAGTATTCTGATTCTGATTCTTTACTGTGCATCTTCATACCAAATAGTGATGTGTCGGACGCGAACGAAACGGCTCTCAGAGCCGACTCTTTGAAGTGAACGACGCGAGCCAACTCCTTATTGGGAGCCGTGGGGTTTGTTTGTTTTTTTCCTTTCTCTCACCCTCTCTCTCGCACTTTTTTCCGCTTCACTCCGCACGCGAGCCTTGTGCTTACGCTCAGCAGCAGTGGGGGGAGGGGCGGTAGTTACACTCGCAGTAGCACAGGAACAGAGCGGGAGGGAGAGACAGAGAAAGAGAGCCAGGGACAACAACATCACATTAGAAAGGTATAGTAATCATCCACAACTATTTTCAGTTGTGGATGATAAAGGATTCAGAAAGTTTATTCATGCAGGTCCATATGACAGAGAATATGCATGTTCTTTTTGTTTTCATATTTTTAATTTATATTTAATTGTGTTGTGGTTTGCAGTGTTCTGTGTTGTTTCACTTTAAATTTGTTCAAAAGGAAAAAGATGAAAATTTAAATAGTTAAAAGTTAAAATGTAAATAGTTGGTTTTTGTATTATATGATTTATTTATTACATTTTTTGTGGAGTGAATAAATAAAAGTATATTTACGGTGGCCCCTAGAGACAAAACACTTAAAAACTCCAAAACACGTACAAAAGACAACAGAAGTGCTCCAGGATGCTAGGGGGCAGTGTTGGGCTTTTGTTACCTCGTGGCTACACAAGCCAGCAAGTACCAACGATCGGATTTGGTGTGTGGTAGTAACAGGTAAATGAACATTTTTTAAATTATTTGAATATATATGAGTGCCTGTGTATAAATACACAAACAATACACATATGCTTTCAATTTTAAGTGATCTAGTAGCTCTGCTTTGGAAGTTCAGTTAATGCTAGAAATGTGTTTTGGAGTTTGTACGTGCTTTGTCTCTAGGGGCCACCGTATATATTTATATATAAACATATATAAATAAAACCACAGGTTTTCTTTTACATTAGTAATTCCTTTTGTCCATAATTTTGTATTGTTGTTAATAAATTAATTAAAGCAACAAAACAACCTGAAGAGCGGGTTGGGAGCCGAAAGAGCCGGTTCTCTAAAAAGAGCTGGAAATCCCATCACTAATAACAAAGTATTTGAGTCAATACTCTGGCAGTTTGTTGGTCTGGACATCAACAATGATCTTAGAGAAGCAATTTCTGCTACCCATCAATCTGGCAGGGGGTTATACAGAAGAAAACTGCAGCTTGGCAAACCAAACCCAGTATGACAGGTGGTAAAAAACACCACGCTGGAACAATGTCCTTTGGACAAGACCAAAGAGAATGGCTACAATGTAACGTAACAAATAAAGCCTTAGAGGCATTGATAAGATTGCTGTCTTTGAAGGATTTTGATATTACCTCGAAAATAAACACAAAATGAACATTTTAAAATGTCAACAAAAAACTAAAATGTAAAGAATTCATGGCAGAGCTGCTGCAATGGATTGCAATGCAATGGCTGTCAAACATCACAGGTTTATATAATAATACATACTGTGCACTGAATTTAAAGTCAGGTAACTTACTGGTCTTGATTTGAAGCATTTTCCATTTATTCAAAAGATTCTCTTACACTTTCAAAGACATTGCACTTCGTCTAAATCAGTTTAAACCAAGTTGTACTCTAAGCTAACACCACCCTGCTGTACATTCTTTGCATATTGTGTATGAGCTTTGACTTACTGACTCAAACAAGTAACACATTTCCATTTATGTTGAACCCACGTCACCAGTCAGCAATGACAACTTTTCAAACCTGCTATATGGGTGCCAGTTTAGCTCAGTAAGCAGACCACATGCTACATGGGCTGGATTTGAATCTGACCCAGAGTGGCCCTTTGCTGCCACTGTCCAATAAAGGCTCCAAACATATGATCAGAAAATAAAACTACTGTACTGTTAGAAATGTAACAGTATGAAGACGTTTGAGTTTGGAACATTCACGTCCGTCACTTCACTTAGATGTTAAATATTCCAACATGTCATTGCACTGCATTTCCAGTTATCTACACCACAGCACATTGAAAATAAAGAACTTGAAATGGATAAACAAATATTTGGGTATTTTCTGTTATAGTTGCTCCCATTTCCTGCATCATGTGGTACATGACAGTAAGGAAACAAGAAGTTTTTCCACAGGCACAACCAGGTTTATTTGGTTTCACTTTCAAAACAAGAACAATTGAAAATTGCATCAGACACTGTCTCAATCAACACAAAAATCCAATCTACCAAAGATCACTATCATGAACCTGGACAAAAGGATTTCTCCTGAAAAGAAAAACAAAAAACCAACTGCTGCTTGCTTCTTTCAATGAAACCTTTAAATTTACCACTAACAATATTCTAACAAAGGATTATTGAGCATTCGCAAGTGCACAAACAAAAACCGATGGCAATACAATAATAACACTGAAGACTATATTCTCATTCTATGTGCTAACTCATACTGCTGCCTCCATTTTCAACAATCGTGCAATTCTTCTCTGATGCTTTGAAGATGTTGGCTCTGTAGTACTGCAGCTCCTTGATGCTCTCCCGGATGTCCTCCAACGCTCTAAAGAAGAAAAGCTCCATTTTAACTTCACCATCGTGGATATTTCTACATTCGCCTCCACATGCACACTTCGTTCCAGGATTAAAACAAGATTCTGCAAAGGTGGCTCTCACCTAAAAGCTCAGCTCCACGCCCTGAGCTCAGGCTGCGTGTTTGTTTAAACTTATATTTATGGTGGAAGATTTAAAAAAACATGAACTTTCCATTAACCTATCAGAATGTCAGCTTCATGTCTAAAAAAGCGATATGAACAGCAAAGTCTGAAGATTAGGCTGTGGAGGCCTTTTACATTTTTGGACTGTGCAATAGTCCACTAACATCACATAATAGACTGAAATTATTATTATTATTATTACAAAATAATATATTATAACAGTTCAGAGTAATGTGTTTGGGCCGTGACACTTTTCTACAAGTAACGCACGAGGTTGCTTCCCCATAGAAACTTTGTTTCACTACAAGTTTCATTATGTCCATGTTCCTTCATCACTATGGCCCAAGATGCATTTCATAATTACCACACAGCAATATGAATCTCTGTCCTTATGAGGACGTGTCTTTATTGTCCTCATTAAGAATGAACACCAGTGGTACCCCTCACCCTCCTCACAGATGCACCTGTGGTAGAAATGTGAAAGTCCTCTGTGCTTTGTTTCTTTGTTTGACTGCTGAGTTCAGGAAGTGTGCAACCTTAACAGGGGATCACATACTTTTCCCCTCACTGTACAGGTTTTAGAGCAGCATACGCTCCCACAATGTCTTTTTTCATATTTCCATATTTCAGCAGGACCAAGCTAAACCCAATACAGCATCTGTGTAACTAGCTTTACACCAGGGGGGTTCAACTCCTTATCACCCTGAGGAAGAGAAAGGTTGGCTGTACACTATTCTGTTCAACATCTCATCCAAGATCTTCAATAATCAGGTGCAATCTTCACTCTCTTATAGAGAGGTCATGCTTTGACACTGCAGGCCTACTGGTTGTTCCTAGAGTATTTAAAAGTAGAATGGGAGGCAGAGCCTTCAGTTTTCAGGCCCCTCTTCT
This sequence comes from Diplotaxodon limnothrissa, assembly GCF_057381915.1. Classification (NCBI taxonomy): domain Eukaryota; kingdom Metazoa; phylum Chordata; class Actinopteri; order Cichliformes; family Cichlidae; genus Diplotaxodon; species Diplotaxodon limnothrissa. Next base: position 694,423 of record NC_140605.1, read on the forward strand.
GTGGAACCAGCTTCCAGTTTGGATTCAGGAGACAGACACTATCTCTACTTTCAAGATTAGGCTTCAAACTTTCCTTTTTGCTAAAGCATATAGTTAGGGCTGGACCATGTGACCCTGAATCCTCCCTTAGTTATGCTGCAATAGGTGTAGGCTGCCGGGGGATTCCCATGATGCACTGGGTGTTTCTTCTTCTTCACTATGTGTTAACAGACCTCTCTGCACTGAATCACACTTGTTATTAATCTCTGGCTCTCTTCCCACAGCATGTCTTTATCCTGTCTTCGTCGCCTCGCCCCCAACCGGAGGTTCTGCTGAAGGTTTCTTCCTGTTAAAAAGGAGTTTTTCCTTCCCGAGGTCAACTGTTTTCTGATTGTTGGGGTTCTCTGTATTACTGTAGGGCCTACCTTACAATCTAAAGCACCTTGAGGCGACTGTTGTTAGGTTTTGATGCTGTATAAATAAAACTGAAGCTCATCAGCCGTTTCATATATATGTTGATGCAGCTTTCTTTTTATTTACCTGTGTGTTGCTTTCTTGTGAGGCACCATTTTGTATTCTTCTGGAAACCAGCGTCTGAAAGTGTTTGTAGAAAGAAAGTCAATCGTACTGATACATTTATGATTTTCATGTATGGGCAGCATGCAGATGAAAATGCCATGCAACCTTTTCTTTGCTATGATGTGCAGCGGTGCATTAACTCCAGTAAACGGTTCTCACAACTTTAGTTCACATCAAAGTGAGAAACCAAGTGAGTGAGTGCAGCTTGTCTCTGGCAAACACTGTAAACTCTAAAATACCTGAGCCATGAATCTGTGGCCATTCATTTCTATAAAGGGTTTGATTAGGAAATGGAAATTAGACATAATATACATTCATGTTTATGGGTGTAGTCCCCCCCACCCACACTCCCTGTGACCAACAGTGTTTAACAGTGGCTCTCCACATGAAGATGCCAGATTATTCTGAGGTCAGCTCATGCAAAGCGGCCTGGCTGCAACAACTCTCACAGTTTACATCTCCTAAAGTCACCTGCCTGCTAAGCTCCTTGATGGTGCTCACGTCGATGATTCTGTAGTGAAGGTGGTACATGAACTGTGGCATATACTTGTCCAGGAACCTCTTATCTGCATGCACAGAGTTACCTGTAGAACAACCAATCACAAGCATGACTCCTCAAGCCAATCACTGACACCAGCACATGTGCTGCTGTTACACACATGATCTACAGCAGGGGTGCCCAATCCCGGTCCTCGAGAGCTACCGTCCTGCAGCTTTTAGATGCATCCTTGTTCCCACACACCCGAATCAAATGAATGGCTTGTTATCAGGCCTTTGCCAAACATGATGGCATGCTGAAGAGGTAATCAAACCATTTGATTCAGCTGTGTTGGAGTAGGGATGCATCTAAAAGCTGCAGGATAGTAGCTCTCGAGGACTGGGATTGGGCAGCCCTGATCTACAGGATAGTCTGAGCTTTGAGTCCAGTATGAGGAGGGTGAAGCAGAAGAAACAGATCACCTACACTGACACCTGACTCAGTCCTTTCACACTCAGCATGTTAATCACTTTCATGAGCTCACTGTGCATTATCCAACACAGGGTGGGGAGCTCCAGGCCTCCAGGGCCGGTGTCCTGCAGGTTAAATGGCTAAATGACCTCCTCGACATGTCTTCAAGTTCTCCAGAGGCCTGGTGATGAACATTTGATCCAGGGTGAGATCTAAAACCTGCAGGTGCTCGAGGCCTGGAGTTCCCCACCCCGATCTAATTAGAGTAATCACAGCAACCCAAATGGAAACCTCGGAAAATTAGGAAAGCTAAGCTGACGATTGGCTCTCCTCGAGCTCCTGTAGCTTCACCGGAGAGTCATTACAGAGATGCTAGGCATAATCCAGCCACCCACACAGTACCACAGACAGACATGCAGAATCATAACTTTGTGCCCAGGTCTTGGTTCTGAGGACATGAACAGAAAGAGTTTACCAGCGAGGGGACATTGTCCAGGTGGTGTGTGCTGTCTGACGAAGGACAGGAACTCATACTCTGCTTGTTCCAGGGTGATTTTACTGTCCCGTACAGCCTGGGTCAGTCCTGACTAAGACACAATTACACCAACAGACTTTGTTACTTCACTTTAAAACACGCCTCATCGTTCAAACAAGACAACAGTAAAGTGGAAAGGAAAAGCAGGCGTGAGCACAAATACTAAAATCTGAACTGCTGTGTCTGGGTTTTCTCTCAGTGTTGCACAACCTGAGGTTACAATAACATTAACTTCTGGGAAGATTGGTAACTGTCTGCACCTCCCTGAATCTTTCTCACTGTAAAATGATGAACTTTAAATGATTTGACGGGTCGCACCAACTGTTTCTGTAAGATCATTGCTGATGTCCAGACCAGCAAATTGTCAAAACTTCTGATTAATCAGTCCATTGATTAGCAGCACCTGGTGCTACTTAACCTCTACTGAAGCAGCAAAGGGAGACTTCACACACTGTCTACATTCTGGTTTAACGTTAGTCTGACATGGTGTCACATGTCATGCTCTTGTGCAAAGCTGCATTTATCTCATTTTAAGAGCTACAGAGTATCAGAAGATTTTGTTTTGGGTCTGGATACGTCAAACCTTGGAGTTAAGCATGTGGACTTTGTCACCTGAATGATAGTAAATTTCATACACTAGTAACCTGGTCCTTAAGTGATGACGTATGAACCCTGCTTCAGTCCAAACAACTCTGTGTTTATTAAGGCTGTTGTGTTTTTAACATGTTTTAATGTTTTGTATCTTGTTCTGTTTAATCTGAACAAGCCCCTAAAAACAGTCCATGATCACTGCCGGCCTCTCAGTTTTTAAACCCTTACGATGTAACTGCAGCCCATGCAGCAGTATATGAATGACTAACCTCATATTGTGGATGGATTATCTCAGTTGTTCTCCTGACTGAAGTTTGGTCCGTTTACAGCATCCTGCCATGCGACTGCATTTGTCTCTAACCATCAGGAACCTTCACGTTAACTTTTATCGAGTAGAAAAAAGTTAGCATTCATCCTCCAGCTTCACTGTGTTTATGCTATGCTAACATAGGTGTGTCGCTAGCGATCACGTAGCACATCATTATATACCAGCTAGCCCAACTTCAGTAACCCTACAAACGTCACTGCTGTTTAGTTTTCTGTCCTCATTTATGTTGGAAGTGATAGCAGAGCTGTACGTTTGAATTTGTTTCAGAAGTCTCTCTGTCAAAACATGCTATATTATGTTTAGATGGAAGCTAGCGAGCTAACTTCCTGCTAACTTCTAACTTAAATGTAATAAATTCTGTTTTCATGGATGCCTGGATGTTAAACTTCATTGTTACACCTGGTAAAGTATGGAACGCCAGGACTGCCATAATGAATTAATTAAATACACCATTAAATAATTAATTAAATGTGGCAATAATTAATTAAAATTGGAATTAATTAATTAAATAAATAGTTATGACACATGTAATTAATTAATTATTGACACATTTAATTAATTATTTATGTATTTCACATTTTAATTAATTATTGACACATTTAATTAATTAATTATTGACACATTTAATTAATTATTTATGTATTTCACATTTTAATTAATTATTGACACATTTCATTAATTATTGACACATTTCATTAATTATTTAATGATATATTTATTTATTTCATTTTGGCAGTCCTGACGCCTGGCTCTCATCATGAAATAATTTTATCTGTCAGCCTCACCCATCAAACTCAGGGGGCGGGGTTAACGCTGATCGAGTTAAAACCATTGCTTTGGCCTGGTGGCCATTGTTTCTAGCACACAATAACCGGCATGTGGAAGCTAACAGAACTGAGCTTTGAAAAACCCTGTTTGTGTGTTACCAAATACAGTTTTAATATTTTTTTAGCCGAGAATGTAGTGGTTTAATCTTCATGTGTCTGGTCGGTTTGTCAAGATACAGCCTCTTTGCAAAAGTGCTTCGATGATTTCGGAGATGTCTGCCCAGTCTCACGGCAAAGCGTGGGATAGACCCGCTCGCCTCGCAAGCAATCCCACCGACAAAGCGCAGGCCCCGGTACACAGCTGTAGTAACCCCCGCTGACTTCTTTTACTGAGGTTATATTTATCGATGTTTTATTTCCTGATGTTCTTATGTGTCCTACGTGTTTCAGTCGCCAATTCTGAATTATAACTAACATTAAAAACATGTTTAAGGAGGAGAGAGAACAAATAAATCTGTTTAACATCTGATCTTTGGGTTTTTGTTCAGTAATCAGCGTGACCTGTGTATAAACACATAAAAGAGATAACGTTGGTGTTTCCGTCATGTAGTAACTGCTGGCTTTAACTGTACAAAGGTTGTTCGACACTATGAAACACATACAGACTTCATGATGTTCGGCTAATATTTTTATTGTGAATATTAATCATGCTGACCTCGCTCTGTACACCACGCAGCGAGGTCAGCATATCCACGATATCCTCAGCTCCATGAGTTAACACAAAGTTTCCCAGCTGACTATCTAACTGCCAACTATTCCAGAGACGTGAAAATATACAGCATAAAGAAAAGTGTAAGAGACTCAGCAGCAGATTAGAATAACAGTTATACATTTAATAAATCACCAAATGAATCCAAGAAACGAGCAAACCTGTTCCGACAATTTGAATTTGTATTCCCTCAGCTGCAGACTCGCTGCTGTTTAAATGTTTGAAAAGGAAGATTAGATATAAAAAACGTCAAACATAGACTCAGTCTGCCTTCACATTTGATATGAGGCCAGCACGTATAGTGGCCTCAGCAGGCTATTACTGAAATACACGTGCTATATCATAAACTATGATATAAACAGGGAGGTCCTATTAACATGTTTAGTTTTAAAGGACACCTTCCTGCCTTTAGTCTCATTCATGAGCAGTATTCGTTTTCTTCTAACATCCAGAAGTCTGCACGATGTGTTTCATAGTTTGTAACAAGCCTTTGACAGGTAAACATAACATGACCGAAAAAGCAAAAAAAAAAAAAAAAAAAAAAAAAGAGAGAGAGAGAGAGAGAGAGAGAGTGTTGAGATAAGAAGAGAAAATGCTCTCAATTATGGAGACAGACAAATGGTTCATTTATGTTTGATGTGTGTTTATTCCTCCCTAAATATCGTCGGTGAAGTTCGCCATGCACGTCAGATTTTCCTGCGCATTTTTTATACCTCTACCAACAGAGAGAGAAAAAAAAATCACATTCTAACAGACAGCTGGTGCTTAGAATACAGTTGAATAACTATTAAAAAACAGATGATATTTAGATGATAGTTCAGTCTAACACATGTGCCAGTGAACCATTAAACGTCTGTGAAACTATGCAGTTATGAAACGTAACTTTAACCTCAGCCAAACCGATTTGCTCAGTTGTAAATAAAACAGCGAAGTAAACGTGACCCGACAGACAGAACCTGAGTGAATGAAGTCCAGCGTTTAACCACTGAGAGCTAAAACTCAGCTGAGGTTTGAAAGCTGTGTGCCGGTGATTGGACATCAGCCGCTGATAAAGCTGTTCGCCTATAAAGTGCTCTGTAAGGAAACGAGCTCCAGCAGCTCTGCGCTCGGGGAAAACACTATATTTACTTATCTTGTGCAGAAAAATGCGCTGACATTGCTTTATATCGAGCACCGGCTGCCCAGTTAAACTGTGACTATCACCAGGTAACTAGGCGTGTTTCTTGAATTAGCAGCAGGTGTTAAACAGCTGACAGATGAGGAAGAGGAGGATGCATGCAGGTAAACTGAGGGTCTGTTGAGCTGATCGCTGGTTTCGTGAGAAAAATGTCAGCTCGTTCTTTATGTTACAGAAGCACAGAGACACAAGACCAGGCGGAAAGAGACGATCGTTCGGTGAAAATGAGAATCTGCGAATGCAACATGTGGAACACGGAGAGTGGAATATGTAAACAAACCGGTTAACGTAACCCCCTCGGTGCACTCTGCATGCTAACTGTTAGCAGAGCTAGTGAAATCTCTGAAAACATCTGAGCACTTTTGCAAACATGTTCTATGTTGACAACCTGACCAGACATGCGGCGCGACATTCGCGGCTAAAACACTGTTAAAAGTGTAGCTGGTGACAGAAAAACGGGGTATTTTAAAACTACACCACCACCATTGCTGCTTGTGATTTGATCTGCATTCTGGGATACCTGGCTGCCCCAAGTCTACACAAGCAATCGATTTTCTAGGATCGACCTGTTTTGACTTACTTTGCACGGCAACCAATCAAATGTTAGAGAAGCTGCATGGGCAGCGTTAACCCCGCCCCCTGAGTTTGATGGGTGAGGCTGACAGATAAAATTATTTCATGACGAGAGCCAGGCGTCAGGACTGCCAAAATGAAATAAATATATCATTAAATAATTAATTAAATGTGTCAATAATTAATTAATTACATGTGTCAATAATTAATTAAAATGTGAAATACATAAATAATTAATTAAATGTGTCAATAATTAATTAATTACATGTGTCATAACTATTTATTTAATTAATTAATTCCAATTTTAATTAATTATTGCCACATTTAATTAATTATTTAATGGTGTATTTAATTAATTCATTATGGCAGTCCTGGCGTTCCATAGTAAAGCAGCAACGCTGATCATTTTATTACAGATGAAAGAATTTAGACAGTTTGCAACTCTCAGTGATGCTGCAGTGTTGTTTGACTTTGGGACCTGAAACAGAGTTTGGACCAGGACACAGCTAATGGCGTCAGACTTAAACACACGATTGGGGAAAAAGGTTATTTTTGAAATGACAATGTGTCTGGTAGGGGTGCAACGATATTCGTATCGATATTGAACCGTTCGATACAGTGCTTTCGGTTCGGTACGCATATGTATCGAACAATACAACATTTTTAATTTATTTTATCAATTTTCCTTCTGACGATGCTGTCTGTGTGGAGCGCTCAGTGAATCTGCGTTCGACTACTCCGCCTAGGCTGCACTGTCGAGCGCAGATCCACTGAGCGCTCCACACAGACAGCATAGACAGAAGGAAGAGCGCAGGGCACCTCCCCCACCCTCATTCAGATCTGGCGTTTGGAACTATTTTGGTCTTCATGTGACGTATGACCCTGAAGGTAAGCGAGTCATGGACTAAGGTAAAAGAGTATGTTGGATGTGCCATGCAATGCTCAATTACATGGGTGGGAACTAGTGTGTTAGCGCAGTTAGCTCGTTAACGTGTTGGCCGTCTAGCCCCATGCACGGAGCGATCGGCGGTAGCTCGTTAACGGAGATTTGCCGTGTTGTAGCGTTAAGGTCATTTCAACGAGATTAACCTGAAAGCACTAGTGGGAACACAACGAATATGACTGCACATTTACGCCGACATCATCCTAGTGCAAAGACAAAAACAACAAGCATGCTACTAACTTTAGCCGAGTCATTTAGACAGCTGTTAGCACGTGATTCTCCTTATGCTGCTGAGAATATAGCCCAGAAGAAGCGGATAGTATAGCTTTTATTTTGGAAAGAGACATTTCTCTGTAATAAACTCTCTTTTCCAAAGATGAGTGATTCCTCAATCAGATACAGGGCTCGCAATATCGCTAGCCCAACGTCCTGGGGCTAGCGATTTTTTCCAGTCGGGCTACCAAAATCTATCTCTGCCCTGCCCGTCGGGCTATTGTGGGAAGGAAAAATATATGTCAATGCTTTTGCATTCTTTCAGAAATGTAGCTGGGTAATTATGTCATTGGCATCGGTGAGCCACTGTCAATATGTGACATATTGAAATCGTGTTTGAATTTGCGCTTGTTTTTTGCTTTCACTTTGCAATCGTGCAAACTGTGTATAGAGAGCGACAGCACTGATCTGTGAGTGATGATAATTTGCGCACCAATTCCTCTGACATCGTCTTATTAATCGTTAGCTTACTATGCAAACATGACAAGTGAAATCTCCCGCAGCTTAAACATGTGAGAGGTTGATCGCGCAGAGAATCGCTGAGCTTATGTGAGTGAGCGTGTAAAAGCATTTCAGTTCTGCTGAGCCAAATAAGACCGGTCAGGGTGAAGAAGTGACAGCCAAAGAAAAGCTTACCACAAAACGGAGAAGTTATGACAAATGAGACTATAAGGCAAAAAGAAAGTGCAGCTTTATGGTTTCATGGACAAAATAATTTCTGTGGCTGCAATATGATGAGCTAAATAACCAGGGCTGCACATAAGTGGTCCGCAGGTGCACATTCGCTGTCAAAATAAAAAACACGCACAAGGGTTAGGGTTAAATTTAAAAACTGTACTTTTGAGTTAAAATATATATTTATAATTTTAATAAATGACAAATTAAAAAGGCATGAACATTTTTTTGTATCGAAAAAATATCGAACCGTGACACCAAAGTATCGAACCGAACCGAACCGTGAATTTTGTGTATCGTTGCACCCCTAGTGTCTGGTGTACTGTGGGAGATACGACACGTCCCACAGTACACTGGTCACCACTTACCTTATGTCAACTTAAGGACCACCCTTAGGTAAGAGGTTAATGTTTTTAATGGGTTCGTGTTACGTTGTCAGCCTAATGATGGCCACCTTCATTCACATCAACATCTCTTTGAATCTCAAGAATTTCAGTGAAACAATACCAAAGCAAGTTTAAGAGTTGGAATCTCAAGCAGAGCCTTCATGTTCTGAATTTGTCCTACAGGCAAACGGCAGGTCTCACCTGTACAGTTACCTATGAGCCTGTGAGAAACTGGAACATAAAAATGACTTCAGTAATGTGACAAGTATTAAACTTGATTTGCTACACTAACCAGAACCTTCATTTAAGTTTAGGTGAGTGAACATTTTAGATTTTATTAATTGACACTAATTAGCCAGTAAAGGTTTTTGTGTATTGAACACAAAGTTTATAAGTTCCTAAGAACGCTTGAGTAACAGCCCATAATACCACACGCCGCCCTTTCATCTGCACTGGGTCACTCCAGAACGACCACCACGGCAGCAACCAAAACACTAACGTTAAAGCTTCAATTCAATTTGATTTATATATTAATATATATTATATTTAGTATCAGTGTTTTTGACTCAGGGAGCATTCAAATGGCACAGTGCAACCAGCAGAAAGAACATATGTCTGCACAATCTCTACGATGAATAAGAAGAGACTGATTCAGAGACTCATAAGAGTGTAGGAGCCGGGAACATTCGTGCTCACGCTATGGTTAAAGGCCGTGGTTGTAAGGAGCTGCATGTTCCCATTAGCATTCTAGATTAGTTTGTTTTCTTGCAGAGGTGCTTTCCAGCACAGACTTTTGACAGACGTGTAGAAAAACAATCTGTATTTCTGCTTTACTGGTACGAGCCCCTGAACAAACGCCGGCTTACCTTTCCGTGATGCTCTTTACACCACTCTGACATCCCTTCCAGTAGCTCGTCGGGCTGCTTAATGATCACGTTTGGCCCCTGGAGAAAAACAACAGCTGCCTTGAACTTGTATGACAGAGAGACGAGCAGAGGCTCCAGTGTTCACGTTCACATTACCTCGGCCAGGATGTTCAGGTTAGAGTCTGTAATAAGGCAGGCCATTTCAATGATTTGGTCCTTTTCAACGTCCAGCCCTGTCATCTACACACACACACACACGTAGTCGTCATTATAAACAGCACAGACAGATTGAGAACAGCAGCTCAAGTCTGCACACCCGTGTGCCATGTTCCTGCGTGGACTGCCTACAGCTCGTTGGACACTTCACACAACTATTCCAGCATCCAGCGCTATATGCGCCATCTAGTTCCACAGCTTACCGTTACATTCAACGGCTAAGTAAAGCGTTTAGTGCCTTGTAGCAATAACCACAGTTCCCACGACGTGACTCACCTCCAGGTCCACCCACACCATTCTCTGGGACATGCCCGTGGCTGTCATGCTGCCTCTTGTTGATGCCTGACCTGCGGCTGGTGCTAACAGCGGACTTCCTGGCCGGCTAAGCGCTGCCTTTCCGAGAGACAGCGCGAACAGACTCTTGCTGAATGTAGCGAGCACCCATGCCGAACTGCGCGAGCACACCGGCATGCTGAGCCCATTTCCGGTCTTATTTGCCATAAGAAAACTTTTCAAACACAGACTTCAGCAACGAACTGCTGCATTACTGCCACCTGCTGGTGTGGATGTACGTGTACAGCTATCAAGATCACTACTGAAGTCCAGGTGCTTGGAGTCGTTGGTCTGCCTGCCTGTCAGTTCTTGCACTCTGGCTACGATCAACTGAAATCGTGCCGCAGTCTGTAGCGTGGATGCGGACATTTATTTCATTTTTACTGCACAGAAGTAGTGATGTGACTGTATCGAGGCTTCAACGCTTGTGTCTAGTGATGTGTCGGTCGCGAACGAAATGGCTCTTAGAGCCGACTCTTTGACGTGAACGACGCGAGCCGGCTCCTTATTGGGAGCCATGTTTTTTTTTTCTTTCTCTCACCCTCTCTCTCACACACTTTTTTCAGCTTCACTCCACTCGTGAGCCTTGTGCTTTGCGCTGGGAAGAAGGGGGGAGGCGCGGTAGTTACACATGCTAGGTAACTACCAAGGGAGAGACAGAGAAAGAGAGCAGGGACAACAACGTCACATTAGAAAGGTATAGTAATCATCCACAACTATTTTCAGTTGCGGATGATAAAGGATTCAGAAAGTTTATTCATGCAGGCCCATATGACAGAGAATGTGCATCTTCTTTTTGTTTTCATATTTTTAATTTATATTTAATTGTGTTGTGGTTTGCAGTGTTTAATGTTGTTACACTTTAAATATGTTTAAAAGGAAAAAGCTGAAAATTTAAATAGTTAAAAGTTGAACCGTGAATAGTTGGTTTTTGTATTATATGATTTATTTATTACATTTTATGTGGAGTGAATAAATAAAAGTATATTTACGGTGGTCCCTACAGACAAAGCACGTACAAACTCCAAAACACGTAAAAACTCAGAACCACATAAAAACTCAAAACACGTACAAAAGACAACAGAAGTGCTCCAGGATGCTAGGGCGCAGTGTTGAGCTTTGTTACCTAGTGGCTACACAAGCCAGGAAGTACCAACGACCGGATTTGGTGTGTGGTAGTAACAGGTAAATGAACATTTTTTAAATTATTTGAATATATATGAGTGCCTGTGTATAAATACACAAACAATACACACATGCTTTCAATTGTGTCATTTAAGTGATCTAGGTAGCTCTGCTTTGGAAGTTCAGTTAATGTTAGAAATGTGTTTTGGAGTTTGTACGTGCTTTGTCTCTAGGGGCCACCGCATATATTTATATATAAACATATATAAATAAAACCACACTTTTTTTTACATTAGTAATTCCTTTTGTGCATAATTTTATATTATTGTTAATAATAAATTAATTGAAGCAACAAAACAACCTGAAGAGCCCGTTGGGAGCCGAAAGAGCCGGCTCTTTTTAGTGAGTCGAGCCGAAAGAGCCGGATCTCTAAAAAGAGCTAGAAAACCCATCACTACATGTGTCGAGTAGTGAGGAGAGAAGGTTAGGAGAGAATGGAGCCAGCTAAGAAGAGGAGGATGTCCTCCCCTGTGTGGGAACATTGTGATTTTATTACTCCCAACAAGGTATGTAAATTTCTACAGAAGATGTATTTTCATAATACTGATGGTGCAATACAATTTATGTTAAGCAGCTTTACTTTTGTACAAGGTGAAGTGTTTGCTATGTGCCAGGGAGCTGGGATATAACAACAACACCTCATCCATGCTTAGGCACTACAGAGCTTTGCATGAGAAAAGGGGGAACACCGATTATGGAGCAAGACCAGGTGAGCCATCAAATGCCACGATAATATAGCATGCAGTAATGTTACTAAATGATATATCAATATTATACAACTGTTATAAGTTACGTGTGTGATATTTATATTTGTGCTTTGTTTTTGTTGTCTTTCCTCAGGAGAACAATCTCAAATAGATGAAGACCTGGTTAGCATGGTGATTGAGGACTCCCAGCCATTTAGCATTGTGGAGGACAAAGGATTCAAAAGATTTGTTAAATCATTAAATGTTTAAAATGTTATCCCCACTAAAAAGGTCATAAAAGCAGTGAAAATTTAGTTTTTAGAGAATGAAATGTGGGCAGGACTGAGGCTCAAAGCCTCAGTGTGTAGCTGTCCATACCTCAACGTTACAAAAGCACAACCACTGTCCACACCCCAACCACACCTCACCTCACAGGAAATGATCATTTCCATTTTAAGCATTTCCAAATGATCATTTTCCATACTGCCAGTATAAATATACACAGTATGCTGCCATCACTACAATATAGATGTTTTACACACTCCTTTTGTTGTTGACATTTACAGGCTGTGTGCAAACGGCCACACTCTTCAAATTCATGCCAACTAATATTTTTACATCCAGTAGATGTCCTACTAGAGCAAATGAAGCTTCAAGACGCTTTGCACTGGGGTGAACCAATTGGATGAAAAGCTTCAGTGCTTCATGAAGCTTCATCTGCCCATCACTACACAGAAGGATGAGAGCGCGATAGTAAAGTGGAGACTGCTCCACGACAGACACAACTGCATCATACTCGGCAGCATGCTAACGCTAAGCTAGCCAAGAACCCAGAGTGACGTTAAAGCTGCTGGATTCTGTGCACGTTGCATCCAATAGCGTCTGTCTTCTCGGTCACATCACTTCCTTTATTGCTGACTCTGTTTCCTTTTCCTTTTATTTTTAGAGCACTTTCATAATCACTTTGCAAATGATGGGCTCCCCTCGGCCACCCACGGAGCCATCGCCAGCTCTAAGGCTTGGATCATTCTGTGTCTGCAGCACGCTGCTCTATATGTTCTATCGGTCTGGCGTTGGCATGAGCTCACCACCCTGGAGGAGGTGATCAGTGACTGCTCTTAATCATGGACTCCCACCCCCTCCATTACACCCTGGACAAAAGAGCAGTTTCAGCAACAGGTTCCTTCAGCCTGGCTGTCTGACGTTGTTACAGGAGGTCGTTCCTTCTGCTGCTGTCAGACTCTTTCATTAATCCACTGGGGTCAGATCCACACATGTGGAACAAGATTAATCACACCTCAGTGCACCCTGTCACTTTGTACACCACAACATATATTGGCACTTATACTTGTTCTTTTGTATGTATATTTATAGCTATATCTCTATAAGTATATATCATATCTCTGTTTCTACTCCCATTTTATACAAGTGCTTGATGTTTGTTGTATATTTGCTGCTATGACAGCACTATACTTCTATCTTTGAACAGATACGTAAAAGAAAATGGAAACTGGAAAAACGTCATGACGCATGCTCAATCATCCAGGTAAGTAAATCTCCAAAAGTTGATTCTGTTCATCTGGGCGTAGCGTTTTGTGGGAAAAATGTTTCATCACTCATTCAGGTGACTTCTTCAGTTTCAGCTGACTGCAGGTTTCAATCTTATAAACAGTACATTTGCATAATGACTGAAACCAGCCCACTGAAGGAACAATGGGCTGGGAGGTCAGTTCCTTAATCTTAATTATGCAAATTCTCCATCAGTAATGGGGGACATCTAAAAGCTGATGTGTACCGTAAACCTGACACAGCGGCCAGGGAGGCAGAAGAACATCAAGAAGGCCCTGAGTAAATGTGGTTATCCCAGCTGGACTTTTGTCAAAGCTGGGAAGGCTCCTAAAGAAAGCTCCAGCAGATCCAGGAGAGAAGGACAACCGCTGCCCACCTGTAGTGATCCCGTACGTGTCAGGAGTATCGGAGCAGCTGAGACGCATTTTTTCTAAACACCGCGTCTCTGTGGCTTTTAAACCCCAAAACACGCTGCGCCAAAAACTGGTCCACCCCAAGGATCGGGTCCCCCGACACAAACAGAGTAACATAGTGTACGCTGTTAAGTGCAGGAGGACTGGCAGGATTTATACATCGGGGAAACCAAACAACCTCTGGCTAAGAGGACGGCACAACACAGAAGATATACCTCATCAGGCCAGGACTCTGCAGCCTATTTACACCTACAGGCCAGTGGACACTCTTTCAATGATGAGGATGTAACATCCTGGACAGGGAGGAACGCTGGTTTGAGGGCGGAGTCAAGAAGGCCATTTACGTGAAAAGGGAAAGACCATCTCTGAATGGAGGAGGGGCCTAAGGGTACATCTGTCACCATCTTACATGCTGTGATTGCAGCCATTCAACTCTCTGTGAATGGGACTCATGGACTTTGATCAGTGGTTGTTGACCATGGTCATGAGACTTTACATATTGATGATTATAAACTGACCTCCCAGCCCATTGTTCCTTCAGTGGGCTGGTTTCAGTCATTATGCAAATGTCCTGTTTATAAGATTGAAACCTGCAGTCAGCTGAGACTGAAGACGTCACCTGGATGATGACGAAACGTTTCTCCCACAAAACGCTACGTCCAGATGAACAGAATCAACCTTTTGGAGAAACTGGAAAAAGACACAAAACAGGATAATAAAGGATTTGTGTTTTTTCATTATTCACATGATTTCCTCCAGAAGTATTTATTCACTTTGTTTTAAAAACTCAGTGACAGCAGTCATGCACACAGCATATTTCTTTTACTATGTTTTACTACTTTTGCATCGATATGACACCGATCGTGAGTTTCAGAGTCCCCTTGTAACCATGGTTATTCTGTGATGGGTACATTAGAGAGGAGAGCATCTGTCCTGCAGCCTGATCAGCTAGATCATTTAATGTTTACGTCACAGGTCTGTTTTGTTCCTTATTGTCTGCTACAGTACGATCTCACCTGCGACTCACCTGAGCCTTCTTCGTTTCCTTTTTAGAAACACTTCTTCATGGTTGAACTGTTTTGGCTAACTAATCAATACCACGTTAACTTTGGTTTCCTGGTTGGAAAACAAGCACATCATTTTAGAATGACTAAAGACAATACTCCAATAACTGACTGATTTTAATTGTAGGGATATCTCACTGGAACATGTGTGTATAGTTTGATAATAAATCGGTGCATTGATCATTTATTACTTTGACATCAAGTCATTGTTGGCCTTTTTTCACACTGGTGTGATGAAAAGTAGTTTGAATGTAAACACATGTTAAACATCTGGTTAAAAACACAAACCTACAACCTGCCCTGTGTGAAAACATTACCTGCGGTGTATCACATCTTTAGAAAGCCGAATAGCCACACCCAGGCGTGATTATTACCACACCTGTGCTCAATCAAAAAATCACTTACATAACAGCTGCCTGACAAAGTGCAATAGACCAAAAGATCCTCTGAAGTCAGACTTCCTGCTGTGATCCAAGAAAATTCAGGAACAAATGAGAAAGAAAGTACCTGAGCCCTCTCAGTCTAGGAAAGGTTATAAAGCCATTTCTAAAGCTGTGGGACTCCAGCAACCCACAGTGGGAGCCATTATCCAGAAAGGTGGATGAACCAGCAGTGAACCTTTCCAGGAGCTGCCGGCCGACCAAACTTAACCCAAGAGTGCATCCACGAGGTCACAAAAGACCCCAGGACAACATCCAAAGACCTGCAGGCCTCACTTGCTTCCCTTAAGGTCAGTTTTCATGACTCCACCATAAGACAAAAAGAGCCTGGGCAAAAATGGCCAGCATGGCAGAGGTCCAAGATGAACACCAGTGCTGAGGAAAGGAACATAAAGGCTTTCAGTTTTCCTAGAAAACATCTTGATGATCCCCAGGGCGTTTGGGAAAATATTCTGTGGACTGGTCAGACAAAAGGTGAACTTTTTGCAAGGTGTGTGTCCCGTTACATCTGGTTTTCAGGAAAGGAACATCATACCAGCAGGAGAATATGGTGTTGGTAGTGTGACGGTCTGGGGCTGTTCTGCTTTATGTCTGGGCATCTGTTCAAGACCTCACAGTGAAGCGCACTTCTGCAGCAGGACAATGATCCAAAACACACCAGTGAGTCCAACTGTGAGTGGATGAAGGTTTTGGAGTGCCTTAGTTACAGTCCTGACCTGAATCCAATTGAGATGCTGTGGCATGAAAAGACGGTTCTGCTCAAAAATCCTCCAATTCTGCAAAAATGAGACAAAGTTTCTCATCAGCGCTGTCAAAGACTCATTGCCAGTTATCATAAATGCTTGATTGCCGTTGTTGCTGTTGAGGGTGGGCCAACCAGTTATTATGTTTAGGGGGCATCACTTTTTCACAAAGGACCATGTAGGTTTGGATTATTTACCCCTCAAACAAAAACACCTTCATTTAGAAACAGCATTTTGTTTACTTGTGTTGTCTTTGTCTAATATTTACATTTGTTTGATGATCTGAAACACTGAAGTGTGATAAACACACAAAGAATGAGGAAATCAGGAAGGAGGGGCACACTTTCACACCAATGAACTCACAATGTGTAAACAAATAAAGTTAATAACTTTATTTTAATAAATACTATTGTTCATATGTGAATATAAAATCTGTGACACTGTAACCAAAGCATTTTAACATGAACTTGGATTTATGAATGACAAACGGCTTTGATTTGTTGGTTGTTAATGTCTTTCTTCATCAAAGGTTCAATAAATACTTTATATTCTAACTTTCTTCATATAACTACAATCTTTTAACTTCAGCTTCCTTCCTTCTCTCACTCTTCTGTGTAGAGATCACAAGTTTAATTAAGTATTCAGACATCACCAGCTTTTGCAGTGCGAGTGGAAATGGGAGAATCTGACACAGACGAGTTTTATTGGAAACAGCAGGCACAAACTGCTGCTGCACATCACAGCCCTGTGGACAGTCATTCAGCTCCACCGACACAAGTCTGCATCAAAAATGGTGATTGAACCATCATATGTTGTGTTCACCATATTGACGCAGACCGCGCGCACACTGATCATCGGTCGGCTTCATCACGTCCTCCTTGCAGCAGCTGATGGACCACGACAGCTTCAGCAGAGCCGCTGGTAGCTTGTTAGTAGTGATGGGATTTCCGGCTCTTTTTAGAGATCCAGCTCTTTCGGTTCGGCTCACTAAAAAGAGCCGGCTCTTTCGGCTCCGAACCGGCTCTTCAGGTTGTTTTGTTGCTTTAATTAATTTATTATTAACAATAATATAAAATTATGCACAAAAGGAATTACTAACGTAAAAACAAGTGGTTTTATTTATATATGTTTATATATAAATATATGCGGTGGCCCCTAGAGACAAAACACGTACAAACTCCAAAACACATTTCTAGCATGAACTGAACTTCCAAAGCAGAGCTACTAGATCACTTAAATTACACAATTGAAAGCATGTGTGTATTGTTTGTGTATTTATACACAGGCACTCATATATATATATTCAAATAATTTAAAAAAAAGTTCATTTACCTGTTATTACCACACACCAAATCCAGTCGTTGGTACTTGCTGGCTTGTGTAGCCACAAGATAACAAAGGCTCAACACTGCGCCCAGCATCCTGGAGCACTTCTGTTGTCTTTTGTACGTGTTTTGAGTTTTTATGTGCTTCTGAGTTTTTACGTGCTTCGGAGTTTGTACGTGTTTTGGAGTTTGTACGTGTTTTTACGTGTTTTGGAGTTTGTACGTGCTTCAGAGTTCGTACGTGATTTGAAGTTTGTATGTGCTTTGTCTCTAGGGGCCACCGTAAATATACTTTTATTTATTCACTCCACATAAAATGTAATAAATAAATCATATAATACAAAAATCAACTATTCACATTTCAAGTTTTAACTATTTAAATTTTCAGCTTTTTCCTTTTACAAATTTAAAGTGAAAAGAACACAAAACACTGCAAACCACAACACAATTAAATATAAATTATAATATGAAAACTAAAAGAACATGCATATTCTCTGTCATATGGACCTGCATAAATAAACTTTCTCAATCCTTTATCATCTGCAACCGAAAATAGTTGTGGATGATTACTATACCTTTCTAATGTTGTTGTCCCTGCCTCTCTTTCTCTCTCTCTGGCTCTGTTCCTGCTACTGAGTGTAACTACCGCCCCTCCCCCCTCTGCCCAGCGTAAAGCACAAGGCTCGCGTGCAGAGTGAAACGGAAAAAAAGTGGGAGAGAGAGGCTGAGAGAAAGAAAAAAAAAAAAACCCCACGTGACGGCTCGCGATAAGGAGCCGGCTCGCGTCGTTCACGTCAAAGAGCCGGCTCTAAGAGCCATTTCGTTCGCGAACGACCCATCACTACTTGTTAGCACGATGAAGCATGACATGGACAGGACAGTCGTTTGCGTAAACGCTGGCAGGAGGGTATGAAGAACATGAACACTCACTGTGAATGACTGACTTTATTAAAGGACTGCAAACAAACGCGACACCGAGACGTTCAAACTGGATGTAAACAATGCTCCATTAGATCACCTGGATTAGGGCAGTCATCTCTCGAAGAAGAAACCGAAATGGTTTTCGCATAGATGGCGGTAATGCGCCCCGCCGCTTGTCGCTACCTACCACTAAAACCAAAGAAGAAGAGCTGTAGCGTCCTCTTGTTAGCGTCTCGGCTGTAGACGCAGTAATGCTTCCGAGTTGGTTTCAGTTGAGGAGCCACCATGGGCGCTCGGTGCGCAGCCTAACATGCTCATAACGCTGTGCTACGTCTACATGTGGGTGCGCTTTCATAGGTGCTACTCTGCGCTGATCCGGAGCGGTCTGAACAGCAGCAGCTTCAGCTTCAGCCTGTGCTCGCGCCGCGCCGCGCGCGCGCGTTCAGGCTCGCTTCAGCTCGAGGACAACGTGTTTCTTCAGCGGGGAGATAAGGCCGTGTATGTAAGCGAGCCTCAGGTTGGTCACCGGACACACGCTTACGTCATACCGTGGAGAGCGAGTACTTCCTGAACGCGTTACAATCTTACTAATCAGTTTGACAGCTGTGTGTGTGCTCGTGTGCGGTGGGCTCACGCGCAGGTCCCCACGGAGCCTGAGCTGAACAGCACGCTGAGCACCTTTCTGAAGCTGTACCGCAGCTAAACGGATGGAAAGCTGCGAGTTAGGCTGGCGTTCACTCGGTGATACAGTGTGTGTGTGTGTGTGTGTGTGTGTGTGTGTGTGCGCGCGTGCGTGCGTGCGTGCAGCAACAACACAAAACTCATTGTGCCACTGTTGTCTCACTGTAGTGTCACTGTAATTTCAAAGGTGTCTCATTAGTGTCTCACTGTAATGTCACTGTAGTTCCATTGTTGTCTCACTAGTGTCTCACTGGTGTCCCACTGTAGTGTCCCACTGTGGTGTCCCACTGTAGTGTCTCACTGGTGTCCCACTGTGGTGTCCCACTGGTGTCCCACTGTAGTGTCTCACTGGTGTCCCACTGTAGTGTCTCACTGGTGTCCCACTGTAGTGTCTCACTGGTGTCTGTGAGCTGTGCTCTATACAATGTGCTTATGCTGCTCTGAGTCTATGGCCAGACCCTGGTGTAGTGCTACATCCTACTTTTTCATTGGCTTGGTTGCTAGGATTTGAACTTCCAGGGTAGTGCCAGAATGACAGACTTTACAGGCAGTTATGCAGCTGTGTGACTGGGTAACAGCAGCATCTGTCAGAATAAAGGCAAACACATTACAGAAAACTACAAACAAGTTCAAGAACACTGAAATCGAGACACATTTTCAAATACATATGGCATACAGTCACAGGCACTTTAATAGGTACAGCTGTTAAAGAGCCTGTGCTCCAGTCACACAAATCTCCAATCCGCCAGTCACATGGCAGCATGCAGATGTGGTGTACCGCTGCCTGAAGTTCAAAGCAATGTTTACTGGGTGCTACCCACAGTCACCTTTCTGTCAGCTCACACTGAGAGTGCAGGGCACTGCTGACTGAGACCAGGTGGCCAGTACATCAGACACACCAGCTGTCAGCTGGAAAAGTGCAGTAAGCGAATCATTCACGGGAGTTGGCTTGGCTATATTCCAGTTTATTCTGACAGCAAGACTGGTTCAGTAGTTTTTTTTGTTTGTGGGCGGTAACATTTGTAGACTGAGACGTAGCTCATTTGGTGTTTGCTGTTTTCCTTAAGCCTGCATGCTGGCTTTAGATAAAAAAGCTAACAATCTAATTATAAATCAGAAACTAATTATTTTGAACACTTGTGTCACTCCGGTCTCAGCTCTTCAAATCATCATGACCTAAAATTTAATGTTAGAAGTGTTCAACATGCATAAACAACATTAAACTAATTCACTCCGTATCATTTGCAGTTTGAATGTTTGTCTTTTTGTGAATGTGTGCTGGAATATGAGACTTTGTAGGAGTGCTGCATTTTTCCTCATATTTAGCCAGTACTCGTATATTTTTTTACATCTGTCTCAAATTACAGGATCTATCTGATGGAGAAATCACTCATCTTTGGAAAAGACAGTTTATTACAGAGAAATGTCTCTTTCCAAAATAAAAGCTATACTATACGCTTCTTCTGGGCTATATTCTCAGCAGCATATTAAACATATCAGGTCCCCATAAGGAGAATGATGTGCTAACGGCTGTCTAAATGACTCGGGTAAAGTTTGTAGCATGCCTGCTTGTTGTTTTTGTCTGCTTCCACTTGTCTTTGCACTAGGATGATGTCGGAGTAAATGTGCAGTCATATTCGTTGTGTTCCCACTAGTGCTGTCAGCGTAAATCTGAAATGACGTTAACGCCATAACGCGGCGAATCTCAGTTAACGAGCTACCGCGGATCGCCCTGTGCGTGGGGCTGGACGGCGCTTTTCAGTTATTTATTTGTAACAAATGTTTGGAATCATGAATGATGTTCGTTCCACTTCTCACGTGTGCACCACTTTGTGTTGGTCTTTCACGTGGAATTCCAATAACATTGATTCATGTTTGTGGCTGTAATGTGACAAAATGTGGGAAAGTTCAAGGGGGCCGAATACTTTTGTAAGTCACTGTGTATTAGTAAAGGTCAGTCTGCCATGTCAGCTTTGTTGATGAACCCACTAATAGTACCCTCCGGGCCCTTTCATGAGTTCCCACTCTCCAGGCCACTGGTTCCATTATCAGACAGATCCCTGGATCATTAGGTAGGATGTTGCACAGACTTTGCTGCATAGTGCATTGCTGGTGTGATCCACAGTCGAGCACCTCAGGTCTGGCCTGCGAGCCTGAGTAATGTAGCAGAATAAGTAAATGGAGCATGGTGAAATGCTGAGCAGTGTTAGGATCAGAATGCACCCTTGTATGAAAACAGAACGAGGTGATTGTAACTACCACTCGTGTCTTGCACAAGCATGGGAAGAGTGAATACAGAGGATCAGGTCAGCTGTTACAGTATGAGGGACTCGTCTTTGCATCGGAGCTTTAACAGCTGGTCATGCTGAAGCCACTCCCACAACGAAATAACATCTTAGCCCAACACTTTCATATCGGTCACATTGTACACCACGCTGATACCATACTTGGTAATGGGACACCGAGAAAACATGCGACTATTGTTACTAACTACTTTATGTGTAACACTTTGTAGTGTTTGAACTTGTCGTCTGTTCTGTCTGTACTTTTCCAGGTATGTGAGGACCTCAGCCAGTGGACTGTTCTCCTGCGGTCCTCTACCGTTTGTGCTCCACGAATAGACAATATTTTTTTCATCATAGAAGCTACAGAACATAAAGTGGGCTCTCCTTCTCATCGGCCGTCTAAAAAGAAAGTAAGCAATGTGCTTTCTTAACTTCTGTTCTCATTATGAAGCAACAAGCTTGTATGTATATAAATATAAATGAAACACTGACTGGGTGACTGGCTCCAGCACAGCTCAGGACAGATGTCTAAGAAGAGCACAGTCCTGGGAACAGCAAAGATACTGCACAGGAACCTCGAGCTCCCAGCCTCTGGTAGAGGACCCGAGCATGAGGGTTAAAGACAAATGTCAAAATTTTAAAATAATGAAATTAATAAAATTTGGATTTTGTTTGGTAAGCTCAGGAAAAAAAGGTGGAGGTATCTGCTCATTTATTCAGTAGTTTCTCTTGATCGCAGCTTTTCTGCAGTGTAAAACAAAACTATTCATCAAAGTAGTCATCCTCTGCCCCTGACTGATTGGACGCTGTAATAATGAAACTAATAACA
Source organism: Diplotaxodon limnothrissa (assembly GCF_057381915.1). Taxonomy (NCBI): domain Eukaryota; kingdom Metazoa; phylum Chordata; class Actinopteri; order Cichliformes; family Cichlidae; genus Diplotaxodon; species Diplotaxodon limnothrissa. Next base: position 716,503 of record NC_140605.1, read on the forward strand.
GGAGAGTTGCTCCAGGAAAAGAAGCCCAATAGTGCCCTCTACTGGAGACGTTCATCAGTTACTACACCTTTTAACTTTTCAATAAAAGTTAAAAGGTCCCATGTCATGCTAATTTACAGGCAAGATTCAAACAACAACAAAAATGCCACATTTCTTTCAAAGAAACTCATAATTTAAACGCCATGTTTGTCCTCACCATTGCTCACCAAGAGAGTAACCGTAACAACGTTTAGTGTCCAAATAAATAAACCTACAGTGGGTTGCAAAAGTATTCGGCCCCCTTGAACTTTCCCACATTTTGTCACATTACAGCCACAAACATGAATCAGTTTTATTGGAATTCCACGTGAAAGACCAACACAAAGTGGTGCACACGTGAACAGCGTTTGTGAACAGCAGTTTTCAGATCTTGCCACAGATTCTCGATTGGATTTAGACAAGGCCGTCTACCTAAAGCGTTCAGGATCATAAATGCAGCCAAGAGGCCCATGGTGACTCTGGACGAGCTGCAGAGATCTACAGCTCAGGTGGGGGAATCTGTCCACAGGACAACTATTAGTCGTGCACTGCACAAAGTTGGCCTTTATGGAAGAGTGGCAAGAAGAAAGCCATTGTTAACAGAAAACCATAAGAAGTCCTGTTTGCAGTTTGCCACAAGCCATGTGGGGGACACAGCAAACATGTGGAAGAAGCTGCTCTGGTCAGATGAGACCAACATGCAAAACGCTATGTGTGGAGGAAAACTAACACTGCACATCACTCTGAACACACCATCCCCACTGTCAGATATGGTGGTGGCAGCATCATGCTCTGGGGGGGCTTCTCTTCAGCAGGGACAGGGAAGCTGGTCAGAGTTGATGGGAAGATGGATGGAGTCAAATACAGGGCAATCTTGGAAGAAAACCTGTTGGAGTCTGCAAAAGACTTGAGACTGGGGCGGAGGTTCAGCTTCCAGCAGGACAACGACCCTGAACATAAAGCCAGGGCAACAATGGGATGGTTTAAAACAAAACACATCCATGTGTTAGACTGGCCCAGTCAAAGTCCAGATCTAAATCCAATCCAGAATCTGTGGCAAGATCTGAAAACTGCTGTTCACAAACGCTGCCCATCTAATCTGACTGAGCTGGAGCTGTTTCAAAGAAGAATGGGCAAAGATTTCAGTCTGTAGATGTGCACAGCTGGTAGAGACAGACCCTAAAAGACTGGCAGCTGGAACTGCAGCAAAAGGTGGTTCTACAAAGTATCGACTCAGGGGGCTGAATAATTACACACACCCCACTTTGCAGTTATTTATTTGTAAAGAATGTTTGGAATCATGTATGATTTTCGTTCCACTTCTCACGTGTGCACCACTTTGTGTTGGTCTTTCATGTGGAATTCCAATAAAATTGATTCATGTTTGTGGCTGTAATGTGACAAAATGTGGGAAAGTTCAAGGGGCCGAATACTTTTGCAACCACTGTACTTCACTTTGTCACATTCAGAAAGTTCCCTTAATCGTAGCTGAGGGCTTAAGCTTATGTGAATGCTGATTTTTGTCAGTGACGTGGTTCTAAAGTGATAATAATTTTCTTTTAAATGGCTTTGGCTGGTTGTCACTTTTGTCCTAATGAGCTGATGCTTGTTCCAACAGAAAGAAAAACGGCTGAATGTACAGTTGGCTGTGCTTTAATACAGAACTATGAAGAGAAGGGAGCATCGGCCATACGTAACGTTAGCCACATTAGCTACCCACCATGCTAATGGGACAATCCCATTGTTGTAATGTTGCCGTCACAAATCAGAGTACTTCACCAGGTCTTTGTACTTAAGTGTGTTTTCTAACACAAGCGTCTGTAGCTAGCATGCAGCTGGCAGGTGCTGACGTGACATCAGTGTAAATGAGGCCGTTGTTTCCTTGTTGGAGCCTTTGTGCCTCTTTAAAACACTACACTGAATGAACCGGCACAAAATGCAGAATGTGGATAATAATGGTTTTGGTGGTTATGATGGTTTTCATATTTAGTATTTTAGCAATGTTAAATGTAGCACACAGAAAAATATACATTTAACAAATATGGGATAAGGTACATGTTCTTCTGGTTTGTGCTGATGGAGCCATTGATGCTGTTCGGATGATGCTGTGGTTGTTATTAGGTTAGCTTTTATGAAGTGAGGTGAAAATAGACACGTGACCATCATTACAGGCTTATAGTTTCTGTACTAATCCCTCCTTACACCAGGTGATGATGTAGTAGGCGGGGCATGCTGAACTCTAACACGTGTCACTGTGTGTTGTGCAGGTGCTGAAGTTGTCCGACTGCTGTCTCCCTGTGGCGTGTTGCCCTGGCCAGCCGTTCAGGGCAGTCGCTCGAGCCAGCGTGGAGAGCTACAGCCAGCTCGGGATAGCTTTCATAGAAGATCGCCTCCAGCTGGACAATGGACTTACGCCCTCAAAGATAGTCCGTATGTGGTCTTCAAGTAGATTTTCTACGATGTTTTTGTTACATGGTATCACACCTCACAGTTCCTTACTCATGTCTCGTTTGCATCGAGTATTATGTTGATCAGCGTGATTAATAAAGCCCAAAGAAAACAGCAATTTCCTGTGCCAACACCTTCATCTTGTCACCGTAGAGAAAGCGATGAGGATCGTACTGAAATTCTGTTGGTCGGGTTTTGCTCCACCCCTCTACCAAACACCCTAATATACTTCCCCGAGGTTGTGTTCATGTAGTACTGCAGTGATGACGTTCAGAAGGAGAATAAACTTTCTTATTGTTAGTTTACGTTTCCAAGATAAAAAGGTAGAAGCGTGTTCTCACCCTGTAGTGTCTGAAGTAGCTCTTTAAACTCAGCCTTGCATCCAGCAGCAGCAGGAAAGTGCTTTCACTCACAAAACCTCATATACAACGTTGAGCTTACAGGTATAGAGCCGCACAGTTTAAACTTAAACTGTCTCATGACCCATTGAAGAGTTACAGACATTTTTTGACTGTTTTCAGGAGCTCAGGTTTAAATAATGTCACAAACATATTTTCTGTCGTCTGTGAGGAAGTTGTGACCTGTACCTGCCCAACATGTGGAACTCTACAGCCACCGAGCTTCTTACCCCATCATGATATGAGCTGTAGCTTCAGAGGTAGAGCAGGTCATATACTAATTGGAAGGTTGCTGGTTCGATCCCTGGTTGTCAAACATGCCTGCATGCCAAATATCCTTCGGATAGTTGCCAGGTTTGCTCTCTGATGCTTCTATCGAAGAATGAATGTGTGTGATTGTTACATAGAAAGATAAGATAATTCTTTGTCATTGCACAGTCATCCATAGTACGATAGTGAAATGAAATTGGAAAATTGTCCCACGTCGGCACTACGAACAACACAAAACGACACAACACAGAAACTTATGTAATAAAAATAAGAAGAATAAGCGTATGTGTATTGCACATTGTTATTAATGCTTGTGTGTGTGTGTGTGTGTGTGTATTTATTTATTTATTCAGTGCTTCTTTTCCCTGCTGTATTTGTGTATAGGGTTAAGCTTTTATACCAGGGATGTCCAACTGCAGGCCTCGAGGGCCGGTGTCCTGCAGGTTTTAGATCTCACCCTGGGTCATCACACCTGAACCACATGATTAGTTCATTACCAGGCCTCTGGAGAACTTGAAGCCATTTAAATCAGCTGTGTTGGATCAAGGACACATCTAAAACCTGCAGGACACTGGCGCTCGAGGCCTGGACTTCCCCACCCCTGCTTTATACCTCTGTGGTGTAGCACAGCTGAATGAAAGGTTTCAGCGGCTCTGAGCTGTTTGTTCTCCGAAGCTGCTGGATACCAGAACTGTACCAAAGAGCTTACATTGTTACTGTTTTACTGTTCAGTAGTTTAGTGGTTGACAGAAACAGTTGTTTGAAGTTTGAATACAAAGATAGATCAGTAGATGGTTCTGATGTTTTTGTGGTGTGGTTGTATTTCCACAGCTGTCCTCCTGCAAGAATCCACTCTGAGTGCACTGCTGGACCAGCAGTGTCCACAGAGCCCACGGGCACAGTCGTCACTGCTTCCCTGTAGCACTGGAGAGCCCATAGCTCGCCACCATCATCTGCAGTGCCATAAAGGCAGCTTCCTTCTCATCCCAGAGGTAAAGAGGAGGTTAGAGGACCGGCGAGGGTCAGAGCCACTCCGCAGCTCCCAGGATTTGGAATCTCTCGGTGACTTGGAGGAACACTCCCTGGGGAATCATCACCACATGGAGGGCCACGGACACCACCTGCATCTGTCCAGCTGCCATGAATGTCTGGAACTGGAGAACAGTACTATACTCTCTGTCAAATATGCCTCCGCTGAGAATATTCCAGACCTACCGGATGATAACTCTGTTGGAAACGAGTGTCTCGATGAACTTGAAAATGATTCCCGAGGGTTTTTTGGTCAAAGCGGTGGCAAACTCCCAAATGTTCTCGTCTACACGGGGGGCTGTCAGGAACGTTTTCAGACAGTTCGCCAGCTTTTATCAGAATGTATAAACACGGAAAGTAACATCATCTATCCGCTCCAGCCAGAGCAGGCACTGAATGATCCCTGGCTGGAAAACACAAGACTCCTGGTACTGGCAGAAGAGGAAACCCTAAGTCCCCAGCTTCAGACCCGCTTTCTCACCTACCTGAGCCAGGGGGGCAAAGTCCTCGGGCTAGCCTCTTCTCTGTGCCCTGCAGGACTCTACCTGGAAGTCAGGCAGAGCCAGTGCATGCAGGTCAACAAGCTGAATTTCACCAAGGAAGACAGCACAGAGCTGAATCTGAGTATATTGGCGAGTGGGAAAGTCTACATCAGGGATCCTCGGGGGGGAGGAGAAGTTGAACTGTGGGGGGAGCTGAAAGGGGATGTCCCCCATAAGAAGGATATGGTTATTGTACGACTGACCCACGGAGGGGACAGTGGAGAAGCTGTCCTTTGTCAGGTAAACCCATGTAAAGCATGCTATTCATTGTCCTCGGGGACAATGAATAGCATGCTTTTATTGAGGCCTGCAGTAGTGCTAACACATGTGGGACAGTGAACCTGCATGCTGTTGTATTTCTGTAGTGTCAGATCAAAGCAACAGTTGCCTCACACATAAAGCCCATGTGATGTTAGAGAGAAAAGCCCAACATTCAGGCGATCCCACGTCCAAGGACTTGGCGGCAGTTGGAAAATCTCTTAACGGGAAGAAAGAGGTTCAGATGTGTGAGGTCTCAGTGACTGACATGAGTGTGAGTGGCTCAGTGGGTACTCCCCACCACAGGAGTGCAGCAGCCTGGATTCAACTCTGATGTTTGCTCTTTCTCCTGATTTTCCATCTTCAGTGCTGCACTGTCCAATAGAGGCAAAAATGCCTTCAGGTGAAGGATAATTGCATCATGGGATGTTTCCAGCAGTCTGAGCCTATAGCAGCAGATCTAAGAGAAGATCAGCTGATCTAGCAGTCTCCCTATAGCACACGATTCCTTTATTAATGGTGTAGCTAGCAGTAAATTAACTGCCACAGCAGCCTGAAACTTCTATAATCCAGGAACTGTTCTGTCCTCGTTTTGCAGTCGGGTCTAGAAATATTATCATAATTATTATTATCATTATTTATGCATTCTGAATGAATCCGGGTGCTGACAGTGGGTATGTGGTACTGCTAACTGTTGGGCTAGTAAATGAAGCCCGGTGTCATATGATGTCTAGATTACAAGCAGATTTATTAGGTGCAAATATTTGCAGTATAAAATAAATAATACTCATTTTTGCTGCCACATCAATGTTTCCTGCATCTTCTGATGTTTTTACTTAAACATGTATATCTGCAGGTCCACTTTGAAACTGCTCCCAACTCTCAGAATTTGCCATTGGATGCTTTTGATGAACTGAAGGTCAACAATGCCTCGCGGTATGAAGTCTTGACAGAAATCCTCACCTCTCTAGGCCTCAAATGTGAACCAAGTCAGACTCCAAGTCCAAGTGCGGTACACCTGCTCGCTACCTCTCAGGTAAGATACTCAGCGTTCTTGTGTTCAAGACTAAGAACAGCTTCATGTCCTATTGGCTCATCTCTCCGTGTGAAATAGGTTCAGTGAGTGCCTCCCACCTGAAGTACAGTAGCTTTGCTTCATTAAATGTGCTATATTTTAAATATGAAGTACTATAGTTACTGTAAGTTACAGGGTTAGGATAAAGTTACTCTCTTCTTTTTCTGGCATTTTGAGACCTCATAACTTGTTGAGTAAAGGAGCTAGCCCAGATAATTTTGGGGACTGAGCCTTTGTTGAAAACTGCAACAGAATCAAGTTACATCACGTTTTCTATCACTTTGATTAAATTGTATTAATGCTCATTCTAATTAATCATAGTTTTTTAATAACATGGTAAAGGTGTCCTTTGTTACGTCCGTAGCGCAACATAAAGCTCAAACACGGGTGTCCCCGCCCCGGCCCCCAAAGCCACAAACCCAGTAGCCAATTCAAAGTTAAGGTGAGCTTTATTGCTCCACCAGCTTAAACTCCGGGGTGAACCATGGCCAGAATAACCAACAAAACGAGCTGTTCCAAAGAAGTGCTACCTAAACCCTGTGTGAAAACTGAACCAAACCCTAACTCTAAAAGTTAATAAACCAGACACATGCACGTTCAGTTAACGGTGTATCTGAGGCACCCACGTTGATGTAGTTCCTGCATTATACTAGTGTAGATCCAGGATCAACACTGCAACTGACCTACCACACTGCAAAACTATGACATCATAACAATGTGGGGAAAAAAGGCAAATAAGATGCCTTTGTTTAATCTGAACTCGTGTTAGGGAGCAATAGTAGAAGGTAACTCTTATCTGGTAGACTTCTGTGGAGGGACGGTGCTGCCAGCAGGGCGGGATTGCCAGAACATTTTAAATCTACCAAGATTGTCCATTACATGTTTGACACAGCGTTTATTCCGTTTGGCAATATTACAGCAGCAACAAGCTAACACGGATCATCTATGATCACATTTAGATGTTGAGAATGAAGATACCCATCTAACTTCATGAATAGTTGTTTTCCTGGCCTTGTAGAAGAGGGCTAGGTCACACAATGACACACTGTTCACAACCCAAGGATGGAAACAGAGTTTGAAAGCACCGAAGGCTCCAAACTTGTTTGTGCTGAATAATTAGAAAATGTCTTTGACGCAGAAGGAACCTCGTCTAACAGATGAAGCTGATTGGTGCTGTCGTCTGCTGCAGCTTCTTTCAACCACTCACCATCCAACATGGTGACATGACCTTTGAAAGTTCACCTAAGATGCTCCTTTTAAGGTTTGAATATGGAATTGTGGGCACATGTAGGGTGCACAGCTGAACTCTGCGTCTATTGTTAAGTGCCATCAGGTCCTTAAATGGTGACAGCTGTGTCCACATCCTTGGGATGGTGTTGGATTCCACCTGTGCTTGTCTCTAATTCTAGGCCATACGTGTCAAATTGTTCAGTGCTGCCCAAAGTAAGGAGCTTCAAGTATCCTGTGGTTCTGGAGTCTTCGTAGGAAGATGGAGCGTGCCATGGATTGGTGCAGACTCTGCAGTAATGGCACATTTGCCAGACTGTAAATGGACTGGTTCTTGTATATCACATTTCTAGTGATGGGCAGGTAAAGCTTCATGAAGCACTGAAGCTTGGTTCATCCCAGCGCAAAGCTTCTTGAAGCTTCATTTGCTCTAGTAGGACACCTACTGGACGTAAAAATATTAGTTGGCATGAATTTGAAGAGTGTGGCCTTTTGCACACAGCCTGTAAATGTCAACAACAAAAGGAGTGTGTAAAACATCTATATTGTAGTGATGGCAGTATACTGTGTATATTTATACTGGCAGTATGGAAAATGATCATTTGGAAATGCTTAAAATGGAAATGATCATTTCCTGTGAGGTGAGGTGTGGTTGGGGTGTGGACAGTGGTTGTGCTTTTGTAACGTTGAGGTATGGACAGCTACACACTGAGGCTTTGAGCCTCAGTCCTGCCTGTTCACATTTTATTCTATAAGAACTAAATTTTCACTGCTTTTATGACCTTTTTAGTGGGGATAACATTTTAAACATTTAATGATTTAACAAATCTTTTGAATCCTTTGTCCTCCACAATGCTAAATGGCTGGGAGTCCTCAATCACCATGCTAACCAGGTCTTCATCTATTTGAGATTGTTCTCCTGAGGAAAGACAACAAAAACAAAGCACAAATATAAATATCACACACGTAACTTATAACAGTTGTATAATATTGATATATCATTTAGTAACATTACTGCATGCTATATTATCGTGGCATTTGATGGCTCACCTGGTCTTGCTCCACAATCGGTGTTCCCCTTATTCTCATGCAAAGCTCTGTAGTGCCTAAGCATGGATGAGGTGTTGTTGTTATAGCCCAGCTCCCTGGCACATAGCAAACACTTCACCTTGTACAAAAGTAAAGACAGCTCAACATAAATTGTATTGCACCATCAGTATTATGAAAATATATCTTCTGTAGAAATTAACATACCTTGTTGGGAGGAATAAAATCAAAATGTTCCCACACAGGGGAGGACATCCTCCTCTTCTTAGCTGGCTCCATTCTCTCCTGACTTTCTCTCCTCACTCTCATAAACCTCCAAACTGTCTCCAAACTCTCACTAATCGCAACTCTCCACCAAACACCCACATTTTTGAATAAAGTCTGAGGGGTTTGTATCGCTGTCATATCTCGCGGCAAAGTTCGAACCACTTCATGAACCAGTCACGTGGTACAGCCGGGCAGCGAGGCTTCGGACGTCATCGTTTTCAGCTCCTCCCATAAATGAAGCAAGCCTCGATACGCGCATCGCGGAAACGCTCCCTCAATTACTCGACACAAGCTTCGAAGCCTCGATACAGAACGTCACATCACTACACATTTCTACTCTTTATATAGAAATGTGTCTCAGTGTTTAGCCTGTATCCAATGGCTTAATCCCTAAGAGTGCGGGTGAGATGTTGGTAAGTCAGCTGACTGTAACTGAATCATTGACAGCACTGTTACAAGGGTGTAACTTGGTTTACTGCAGTAATCTGAACTGTCCATCAAAGTGACCAATCACATTAGGAGCCTGCTCCCTTTAGGCTCCGCCCTCCAAACGCTCAAAAACCAGTTAGATCCAGTGCAGGATTCAGGTTGGAGAGCGCAGCGTTACCACAGAGTGCTAATCTGCTACAGCCCTGATAAAGCAAACAGTGTTGTGTGAATGATGGCTAACTCACAGCTGCTGAGATATTTACTCAAAAGTAATTTCATTTTTTATATAAATATAATACGTTAGTTCATTTAATTTGATTGGTGTCTTGGCTCATAGTGAGGAGGACACCTTGGCTCCTCATCCAGGCCAAAAAAAAGGTGACACATCTGAATTACAGATCCTCAGTTCACAGTTAACCTGCAGGTTTCCTCTGCTCTTTATTGACTTCGGTGAACTTTCCCATTGTTCTGAGTGCTGTCAGACACTGTCACTGTGTGCTGTACAGACATCCTGGAAAAACTGGAAATATTCATGCACTGTTTGTGTGTGTGTGTGTGTGTGTGTGTGTGTGTGAGAGAGAGAACAATTTGGCGCTGGGAGTTTTTATTTATTTTTAACCCCTAGGGGGCGTTGAAGGCCCACATTGCTCAGTAGCAGGAGCCCTTCTTCACAGCAGCTCTATGACTGAGTGTCACATTTTAAAAGAAATTGGCTGTAGCCAATACAGACGCTGCAGGGAGGCAGAGCAGGTCACCTACCGATCGGAAGGTCGGTGGTTCGATCCCTGGCTCCTCCAGTCTACATGTCAAGTATCCTTGGGCAAGATGCTAACCCCGAGTTGCTCTCCTATGCATCGGTCTGTGAATGTGTGTGAGTGTCGTCAGAAAGCACTCGGATTACAGAAAGTGCTTGTGAGAATGGGTGTGATTGGGTGAATGTGGCATGTTGTATAGCTTTGAGAACTCCGGGAGAGTAGAAAAACTGCTCTATAAGAATCAGTCCATGTATTTGGTGTGCAGTACACCATTCATTTTGTCTTAAATGGGCAAAGTCATCTTCCCTCTCTTACCCATATCTCATACATTATCAACTACTCACATTAAACCACTGGTATGATAAAAATAAAGGTAATTTATTTCATTGTTTCTTTATTTAAAAATGCTGCCAAGCTAACATTCATACTATTGGTTTGCATCACATCGATGCTGTGGTCACTGCAGTAGCACTACCTTTGATTAAAAGCTGCTCCTGCAGCCACTTTGAGCGTGGTGATTAGCTGGGTTTGAACACTCAAGTTTGTTTTTATATATATATATATATATATATATATATATATATATATATATATATATATATATATATATATATATATATATATATATATATATAATATTTTATTTATTAGGGGTGCAACGATACACAAAAATCTCGGTTCGGTTCGATACTTTGGTGTCACGGTTTGATATTTTTTCGATACAAAAAAATGTTCATGCCTTTTTAATTTGTCATTTATTAAAATTATAAATATATATTTTACCTCAAAAGTACAGTTTTTAAATTTAATGTTGCTGAAACAACAAAGTAATAAAATATATATATATCTCAGGGCTCGCAAAATTTCAAGATCCCTGGTAGCCCTTCGGGCAGGGACTCTTCAGTTTATTGCAGACTGAGCAATAATGCATTTCTTGCATTTCTCATGGGTTCTAATGGGGCCTTTCTTAAAATGACTGGTCCCAGTAACAAAGGCGCTTGTCGACTCAGAAATCGAGGGAAAACCAACAACACACCCGGCAGAACATTATGTTATTTACACGGTTGCACATAAGTGGTCCGCATGTGCGCATTCGCTGTCAAAATAAAAGACGCGCACCAGATAAGAAGTTGCAACGTGCGTTTGCGTCCATATAAAAGGCTGTTTTTGTCCTAGAGTGGGATTTTCACGGCACATTCTGCAGCACATCTCTGTGCGTTCATCATTTATTTGAAGCCAGCTCACCTCCTGCAACCACTTTTCCGAGAATACGTGCTTCTTTTGTGGTTCGGACTCCTGACATTTCTTTGGAGGTGGAGGAACATCACAGTAATTGCTTAAAGGAGCTTCTTCGACATCTTTAAGAGTTCTAAACAAACGTCTGTCCTCCTCCTGAAAATCTTATGTACGCAAACAGGCGTTGCAACTTCATATCTTGTGCGTGTTTTTTATTTTGACAGCGAATGTGCACCTGCGGACCACTTATGTGCAGCCCTGGTTATTTAGCTCGTCATATTGCAGCCACAGAAATTATTTTGTCCATGAAACCATAAAGCTGCACTTTCTTTTTGCCTTATAGTCTCATTTGTCATAACTTCTCCGTTTTGTGGTAAGCTTTTCTTTGGCTGTCACTTCTTCACCCTGACCTGTCTTATTTGGCTCAGCAGAACTAAAATATATATCCTGCTGCTTTTACACACGGACTCACATAAGCTCAGCGATTCTCTGCGCGATCAACCTCTCACATGTTTAAGCTGCGGGAGATTTCACTTGTCATGTTTGCATAGTAAGCTAACGATTGATAAGACGATGTCAGAGGAATTGGTGCGCAAATTATCATCACTCACAGATCAGTGCTGTCGCTCTCTATACACAGTTCGCAGGATTGCAAAGTGAAAGCAAAAAACAAGCGCAAATTCAAACGCGATTTCAATATGTCACATATTGACAGTGGCTCACCGATGCCAATGACATAATTACCCAGCTACATTTCCGAAAGAATACAAAAGCATTGACATATATTTTTCCTTCCTACGATAGGCCGACGGGCAGGGAAGAGATAGATTTCGGTAGCCCGACTGGAAAAATCGCTAGCCCCAGGACGTCGGGCTAGCGATATTGCAAGCCCTGTATCTGATTGAGGAATCACTCATCTTTGGAAAAGAGAGTTTATTACAGAGAAATGGCTCTTTCAAAATAAAAGCTATACTATCCGCTTCTTCTGGGCTATATTCTCAGCAGCATATTAAACATATCAGGTCCCCATAAGGAGAATCCTGTGCTAACGGCTGTCTAAATGACTCGGGTAAAGTTTGTAGCATGGTGCTGGTTGTTTTTGTCTTTGCACTAGGATGATGTCGGCGTAAATGTGCAGTCATATTCGTTGTGTTCCCACTAGTGCTTTCAGGTTAATCTGAAATGACATTAACGCCACAACACGGCGAATCTCCGTTAACGAGCTACCCCTGATCGCCCCGTGCGTGGGGCTGGACGGCCAACACGTTAACGAGCTAACTGCGCTAACACACTAGTTCCCACCCATGTAATTGAGCATTGCGTGGCACATCCAACATACTGTTTTTGTCATGGATCGCTGTGTGGCAGGCAGGATGAGGACCCAATCGCAAAACTCACACACACGGGGATGAACTCAAAAAACACAGCTTTATTGCTGGCCACGAGAAACAATACAAAATAAACTAAACTGGGAAAACTAAAGCACAAGGAGAGAGAAACAGGGAAATCCACACAGCATGAGGGAGAACGCGACGCCGAACAGAGGGAGACGCAGACAGAAATACACAGAGGGTTAACGAGGAAAGTGGGAACACACGGGGAACACAGGTGACACTGATAATCATAACGAGACAGGGCGGGGTGAACTGAACATGACATGTACAGGCGTGAGAGTCACAAAGTAAACAGGAAGTGCACAGAGGTTCAGACAGGAGGAGAGAGAGCACGGGGAAAACACAGACATAACGGGCTGGGGAAACATGGAATAAAACATAAGGAGAGACGAGGGCTCACAGATACACAGAGGGGCACACAGGGGGTAAAAGCCATGAAGGGAAAACACTTAGGGAACAACACAACAGGGCAACTCGGAAAACATGGCCTAAATAAGGAACAAAATACAAACATACAAGAAAACTAAGAACACTGGGCCAACATGGCCCAGGACCATGACAGTTTTACTTTAGTCCATGACGCGCTTACCTTCAGGGTCATACGTCACATGAAGACCAAAATAATTCCAAACGCCAGATCTGAATGAGGGTGGGGGAGGTTCAATTTGCCATGTTGCAAGGAGAGCTTAACTTCTGTCTCGCTAGCTTGCCCTGCGCTCAGTGAATCTGCGTTCGACTACTCTGCCTAGGCTGCACTGTCGAGCGCAGATCCACTGAGCGCTCAACACAGACAGCATCGTCAGAAGGAAAGTTGATAAAATAAATTAAAAATGTTGTATTGTTCGATACATATGCGTACCGAACCAAAAGCACTGTATCGAACGGTTCAATATCGATACGAGTATCGTTGCACCCCTAATAAATTAGGCCAGAGCAAATAAATATCGTCTTAAACTTTAGTTAAATCCAGTTTCTGTATTGGTAACAGAGTCCATTCATCCTTAGTCTTGTATAAAGCTGTTCTGTTCATTTTATTGGTTTTTACCGTTGGTATTAAAATCCTGTAGCCTGTCTGCCAGAATATTCATGTCTGTGTACACTGAAATTTTTATACAAAATAATTAGAATCTTTGTAAAAAAATAATATTTCTGAAAACATCAGTAAAGAATAAATGAATACGTGTTTTATAGCCAACCAGTTAAGACATTTATGCCTTGTTATATTTGTCCTGAAGCATTCATGTGGCTCTGTTCTGTACCATCTGCAGTTTCTGACCTGATCACACTCCTGGATGATATCAAGACGAGATTATATTTATTTATGAAGCACAGCAAATATCACCTCAAGGCACTTTATATTGTAGATTAAAAACCCTGCAGTAATAAAGAGAAAAGCCCAACCATCAGACCGAACCCCTGTGAGCAGGCACTTGGCAACAGTGGGAAGGAAAAACTCCCTTTTAACAGGAAGGAACCTCCAGCAGAACTAGTCTCAGCCATCATTCTCCGGCTCTGCAGGTGGTGGTTGAAGCTTTCCTTGCAGGCAGCGCAGGGGAAGACGACCTTAGTGATAGATGTAGCGATACTGAATGAGTGCAACGTCAGGACGAAGGGAAGAAAAGCGGGCTGAGAGAAGACCTCGAGAAGATGTGGAGGGTGAAGGTAACAGTGGTCCCCGTGGTAACAGTGACTTGAAACTAGGCGAGCGGCGGTGTCTCGTTCACTAGTGGCATATAGCTTGATGTCATCCATGTAGAGGGAGGTGGTTGCTGATCTCACTGAGGGGGTTGGGCCTGCGCAGGACAGCAGTGTGGACAGAGCATCTCCTTAGTAGAGCTGCACTTGATGGTGACTTGTGCCCTTAAACACACTTCTCAACTTAAAACGGACCGGAATTATTAAGATATACCACTGTGGTTGTGCATAAGTCCTAAAGCAATTTAAACTACTGACAGTCTGTAAAATAAAACCAAACTGATGTCCTCTCTTCTGTATTCAACACAGGAGGCCAAGGCCAGATTCCTGAAATGGCTCCAGGCGCATGCAGAACACAACGGTGTCCTTACGTTGTCCAAGGCCTCCCTCGTCATGATGTCTGGTTCAGACCTTCAGGATGCTCTTTTGCTGCCTGAAGGCTCTGTGGCCCTGGTCACTAATTCTGCAGAGTCGCAGAGCTGGGCCCACTTTAGTATGGAGACCTACAGCAAGAACCTGAAGACCAAGCTGCTGGGTCACACTGTGCTGTTTGCCGAAATTGTCACTTCTACCATGGATCTATTAGAGGGGTAACGCGTGTTTCTAAGAATCTGTTTAATGTTTGAAATGTGGACTTGGGCCAGCAGGAGTTTATTCTAACAATGAAATATCCAAGTAGCTCTGAGATGAGACTACGGCAGTATGGGCTGTAGCTTTACAGCCGGGGTGTCGAACTCCAGGCCTCGAGGGCCGGTGTCCTGCAGGTTTTAGATCTCACCCTGGGTCAGCACACTAGAATCAAATTATTAGTTCATTACCAGGCCTCTGGAGAACTTGAGGAGGTCATTTAGGCATTTAAATCAGGTGTGTTGGATCAAGGACACGTCTAAAACCTGCAGGACACCGGCCCTCGAGGCCTGGAGTTCGAGACCCCTGCTTTACACCATATCATTCACTGCATTTGGCTTGAAATGGGCGAAATAACATAATCTTATTTAGAATGCTCGAGACCTAAAAGTACAAACTATGGAGTTGCATTATGTGTAAAGTCTTCTCCGGCACATCCTAGAGATGCCTCTTGATGGAGGTAACGTCCAGCCAGTCCATGTGTTATAATGCGTCATGCTCCCTGACCTGTCCTTTCACAGGATGAGCCTGATATAATATATGCCTACAGTATGGGTCAGTATTTACACGTTGTAGCCCATAACACTGCCATACAGGTCAGCTGTCCAAGATCTTGTTCTTTACCCTGTTATGTCCATCAGTGTGGAACAGGCTAAATCTAGACTCATCACACCACATGAGTTGTTGCCACGGCCCCAGGGTCCAGTCTTTATGCGTCCCAGCAAACTGAAATTTGTTTCCAATAAGTCTTACTGATAGTTTTTGTGCGGCAGTACAACAGTTGGGTGTTTGTCCCTTGAGTTCTCGGCACATAGCTTTGAGTCCTGTGTCCAGGTGTTTCCAGGTATTATTGCATTGAACATTTCTTAACTCGTATTTAGTAGAGTCGGTTTCTTTCTTTGCTTGATGCAGGCCAGTAATTTGACCCATCTGAAACAGCTCGACATTTTTCCACTAACAGGTTTTCCATGAAAACATGTTGGGTTGTTTAAGGAATGAGAAGTTGCTCATTTCCTGATTTTGGATGAATCCAAACAAAACATACTACAATAATTAGTAGTTCTTATTAATTTCCTTGGTCCAGATGGTGACTTGTTTTGGGGCTGGGCAGTGTTGGGCATGATAATGTAAATGAAGTGCTAGTTGGAGCACCTTCATTCATTAAATGTTAATAAATAGGCAAATGAAGCAGAAAAAGATTATCACAGCAGTTGCTGTAAATTCATATACAAGCTCGTATGTGGAAAGTGAGATCAGGTCTTTACATGGAAATTCAAACATGGTTTGAAAATCTTTTCTTGTTACTGAGCCAAACACATCAATCCCAGAGAAATCCATGGTTAGGGTTGTCTTTTTTTGGCTAAATTGGTAAATGGATTTCAGGGTATGTTGATGCACAAATTTGCATATTTAAGGGAGAAAATGGATATTTCTTCCAACCTTGCTTAGAATTCTTGATGGCAAACCCAAATTTTCAGGAGCAAGTAGTCATAGAAAGTACAGAACCTTTAGATTACATTTTAAATCACAAAAATAATGACAATATCTTCTGGTCCCTAGCAGGTCTTGAAATGTATGTCAATATTTATCAGATGAACACCAACACATCACACATGTCATTATTTCTATTCATTGTCTTTTTGTTCATGCTTGGGGCTGTAGTCTGTCCCAGCTGTCAGTGTTTATCTGACACTAATTTTGTCAAAATGTAGAAGCAATGTGTGAAAACCTAATAACGTCCTATTACATGTCCAAGCCTAATAGGCATTAAGAGGGTAAGTAGCAGCCAGAAATCAGATGCGCTAATTGCTAATCAAATGCATTAATTGATCATCATCAGTGTGAGCACTGCTATAAAAGCAGGAGTTTTGGCAGTTTGCTGGTCTCGAGTGAGGTGTGTTAACACAAGGAGGAAAAAGGCCAGCAATGATCTTAAAAAGTAACTCTCTTCTGGGAAGCGATAGAAGGCCATTTGCAAACAATCTGCGGTACAAAACACTATTTACAATTAGAAGACATTCAATACAGCTGCCAGTCTTTAGAGGAGA
The DNA here is from genome assembly GCF_057381915.1 of Diplotaxodon limnothrissa. Lineage (NCBI taxonomy): Eukaryota > Metazoa > Chordata > Actinopteri > Cichliformes > Cichlidae > Diplotaxodon > Diplotaxodon limnothrissa. The sequence goes on from NC_140605.1 coordinate 733,266, forward strand.
CAACCCGATGTCACCCTAGTCTCAGACCATGAAACACTCAGAGAACATCTCAGACTCTACAGGTATCAGGTAGCATATTAAAGTTTATTATAGTACCATTAGAGAAAGATTTAACAAGTTGGGCTTGTTTGGAAGGGTTGAAATCCTCTTCTCTGTAAAAAGAACCACACCACAGCTTAGGCTCACGAAGTTGCACCTGAACGAACGACCATACTTCTGTACCAGTGTCCTTTGGATGGACGAGACCAAATATGAGATGTTTGAGCGTAATGCACAGTAGCACGTTTGGTGGAAACCAAACAGCGTACCGGCACCAACACCAATGGTGCCAGTGGTGAGCACAGTGGTAGAGCGATGATGGTTTGACCTTGTTTTGCAGCCAGAGGGCCTGGGCAGTCATGTGAAAGACTGAAGTCGTACAGAAAAGGATTACTTCAAGTTATTTCTGCTTCACGTGGTTCATGCATGTGTTCTGCATTTGGCTGAACTTTTGTTAAGTCAAAAAGGATTTAAATCTAACGTCAGATGTAAAACACACAGTTTTACATCTGAGGTTAGATTTAAATAATTTAAGCATATGCATGAAAGCTTAGAATTAAGACAGAGTGTACTTCCTTTAAACTCTGACTGCATGTTTTTTCTGTCATGATGGTTTGCACAGAATACACCCATGCAGCTAACATTAAAACCACCAGCTAGTTTTGTGTGTAGCTCAGTTTGGATGTTGCCTGCAGACATGGGCACTGAAGCTTTGCTGGTGTGCTGTGGGGTATGCCAGATTGTGGATCAGATGTACCTGCACATCCTGTGCATGCTCAGTCAAACTGAAGTCTGGGGACTTTGGAGGTCAAGATAACACCTTGGGCTCATTGGTTTCTGCAGCACACATGTGGGGGGGGGGGGGTTGACATGGCAATGAGGTGTGTGTTGTTTTTGGACCAAAGATTAGGTGAGTGGTACTATCATAGTAATATCAGCATGATTACCAGGACCCAACATGCTGTTTTTTGGAGTTGCCAGTGCTTCCAGTGTTGTGGCTTATAGTTTAAGTCAAAGCTTTTCACTCGCTCTCTTGTGACCTGACTGAGATTAGGAATCAATCCCTGGCTAACAACACTGCACTAACTGTGCTGACATTTAATATCAGCTGTTAGTTATACACTAAAAATACATCTTACAGTGCAGACACAGCTTTAACAAGGCCCAGACCGCCAACCTTGCACATGCATATATGCATGTCATGCATGCATGCAATACATGTTGAATAAGCAAAGGGATAATGGAGGACAGACCACTGGATGTCAGTCTCTCCATGATGTTCACTCACTAGTTGGTCAAAGTGCCTCTTTATGAACATTTGACAGCAAACAACGGAGAGAGAAAAAAGATAAGACAAAGTTTTCAAATGCATGTAGTGTTTCGTACTGGAACTGGGCTGGAACTAATTTAATGCCCAAGTGACCTCACTGGAGCAAAGGCAAGTTGCACCTAATAGACTTCTTTGTCTGCATCCACACATGTGACTGAAAGTGGCTGTTGAGCGGGTCGATGAGGCAGCAGGTGGGAGCAATTAAAACTGTCATAAAGTTTGAAAAATGGATCGTAGAGCAGCGCTGAGCTGATTGGAACAGACAGTGTTGTCATTAAGCTTATGCAGAAACTAAAGCGGGGTGAATAAGTAGGCCATACAACCCCAAACGTGTTGCTGCAGTTTGATTTCACTGCTAATGTTTGA